>NC_090927.1:637414285-638039285 GCF_040938575.1 Ambystoma mexicanum | reverse complement strand
GAAATGGACGTACCCTGGCTTTTCGCGTGTGAAACTTCCCGCGCACCCCTGAAATGGACGTACCCTGGAATTTCGCGTGTGAAACTTCCCCGCGCACCCCTGAAATGGACGTACCCTGGAATTTCGCGTGTGAAACTTCCCGCGCACCCCTGTAATGGACGTAGCCTGGCTTTTCGCATGTGGGACTTCCCGCGCACCCCTGGAATTCCCGTAGCCTAGCTTTTCGCGTGTGAAACTTCCCGCGCACCCCTGTAATGGACGTAGCCTGGCTTTTCGCGTGTGGGACTTCCCGCGCACCCCTGGAATTCCCATAGCCTAGCTTTTCGCGTGTGAAACTTCCCGCGCACCCCTGTAATGGACGTAGCCTGGCTTTTCGCGTGTGGGACTTCCCGCGCACCCCTGGAATTCCTGTAGCCTAGCTTTTCGCGTGTGAAACTTCCCGCGCACCCCTGTAATGGACGTAGCCTGGCTTTTCGCGTGTGGGACTTCCCGCGCACCCCTGGAATTCCCATAGCCTAGCTTTTCGCGTGTGAAACTTCCCACGCACCCCTGTAATGGACGTAGCCTGGCTTTTCGCGTGTGGGACTTCCCGTGCACCCCTGGAATTCCCGTAGCCTAGCTTTTCGCGTGTGAAACTTCCCGCGCACCCCTGTAATGGACGTAGCCTGGCTTTTCGCGTGTGGGACTTCCCGCGCACCCCTGGAATTCCCGTAGCCTAGCTTTTCGCGTGTGAAACTTCCCGCGCACCCCTGTAATGGACGTAGCCTGGCTTTTCGCGTGTGGGACTTCCCGCGCACCCCTGGAATTCCCGTAGCCTAGCTTTTCGCATGTGAAACTTCCCGCGCACCCCTGTAATGGACGTAGCCTGGCTTTTCGCGTGTGGGACTTCCCGCGCACCCCTGGAATTCCCGTAGCCTAGCCTTTCGCGTGTGAAACTTCCCGCGCACCCCTGTAATGGACGTAGCCTGGCTTTTCGCGTGTGGGACTTCCCGCGCACCCCTGGAATGGACGTAGCCTGGCTTTTCGCGTGTGAAACTTCCCGCGCACCCCTGTAATGGACGTAGCCTGGCTTTTCGCGTGTGGGACTTCCCGCGCACCCCTGGAATTCCCGTAGCCTAGCTTTTCGCGTGTGAAACTTCCCGCGCACCCCTGTAATGGACGTAGCCTGGCTTTTCGCGTGTGGGACTTCCCGCGCACCCCTGGAATTCCCGTAGCCTAGCTTTTCGCGTGTGAAACTTCCCGCGCACCCCTGTAATGGACGTAGCCTGGCTTTTCGCGTGTGGGACTTCCCGCGCACCCCTGGAATGGACGTAGCCTGGGATTTGACGTGTGACACTTCCTGCGCACCCTTGAAAATCGCATGGGCCGCTTGCGGTGATGGTCCAGGGTTAGCGTAGCCCCTTGCGCTGGTTTGTGATTTTTATGAGATTTCCCAGCGCAAGGGGCGTTCCTGGGGGCGTAACTGGTGCTGCAGCGAGTCGCTGCGCCACTGTGCGCCACGGCTGCCTGGGGAGGCTAAAATCCATGAATACGCTGTGCGCCGGATTCGGTTTTGGCGCACGCGGCTGGCGCAGACTATCGCACGCGCACACTGTGCGCCAGCCGCGTGCGCTACTTGTGCGCTGATTTCTATGAATTACCCTGATAATGTTTTCATTGTGAAAAGAGGACATACCAACATCTCTCAAAAAAGCACAGACAGCCTTGTCAACATTGCGCCTTGCTTTCTCCATTTGTGAACCAAATGAAGAAGAACGCAGCCACATTTGTCTCTGCGCAATACGGGAATAGATTATTCTGGAGTTTGGATACATGTCCATGACTTTCCCAAGTCCTTCTTTCATTGCAAATTCCCAAGAGATTCCAGGCGCATGTCCTAAACTGTTCCCTCCACAATGAATAATAATAATGTCTGGATGACGCTGTGTCACCAAAGAATTACAAAGAGGTACCAAATCCAGCCACTACATTCCATGCAATCCATGATGTACAGCCACTCCCAGCGATCTGCATGCACCTCCAACCAATTTATCCACAAATCTCCAAATATCAAGACAATCTGCTTTCTGAAACACACAGCCATAGCTATCTCCTCTCCTCACAGGAAAAAGATTTTCGGACAAACTCTCTGCTAACACATCACACCCAGTAAACCCTATTGACCAATCCCTTGCTGTTCTACATCTCATTTGCATGCCTCTGAACTTCAAAAATCCTGTATGTAGTACACACTGGCTGCGGATAACCGCGCTGTCCGCGCACAAATCCAAAAATCAGAGTGTGGGGAATGAAAATTTAAATAGTGTGCCCCATTTCCCCTTTGGGGTTGGCTCTGGAACACCTTTTAATTTGTCTTTTTCCCCTAATTTCCCCCCTTATGTTCCAAAACAGCATGGCATTTCCCATAAAAGATAAAGAAATGCCATCTTCTTTAAAGTAATCAACTTTACCAAAGTCAATGTTCTCATTGTTGCAAAATAACATTCCAGCTCTAGTCATACAAGCTAACGTGCCTCAGTTGATTAAGCACCTACCAACATTTTGCTGAGGACAAAACACAGAACTATAGTCCCATATTTGCCAAGGTATCAAACCAGAAAAAATAATCTTGGCATTTGGAAGTTCTTTCATTACCACCTGAACCAAGTTTTGCAGATCTTGCAACCAACAAAGTAGGGGCACTGACATAGCCTAAATGCAAAGAACCACAGTGCAGAACAACCACATGTGGACTATTACACCTAATCATATCCTGACAAACTTCTAGCATTGCCTGCAAATTTAAACCAGGCACAGGGCACCACACCACCCCCACTCCTTTTGTGTCAAAATGGTTAGCTACATTCCTAGATTTAACATACAGCTCCAAACTATTCACAAGCACCACCACCCTGACTTTCTCCACCTCTGCCATCTTCACTACACACAGCCTCTATCAATACGAAGCAGAACCTCAGATGTGGTATGTCCTGTCTGTGAAGAGCCGAATGGAGCGCGTAAGTAACACTGGGGCAGCCCTTCTACCCTTTCCACTTCGCTCTCTGCACCATTCCCTCATTGGCTACTGTTACGCAGTCACACAACCATCCACCAATCAAATGCAAGACTTCTACATCTAACTCCATCATCACAATTCAGCACTTTAGATGTACTGTTGATCACTCTGAGTACAAGTGTGCTGTGACTGCAAAGCACCTACAGCAACTAGTAGTGAACTTTCCAACATTTCCACTTGCAGATGCATGCACATCCACATGCATGAACACAAAGTACAGGTATGAATATTTTTTTGCACAGTACATCATACATGCCAACATTCCAATCCTCCAGGGAGGGACATTTCCTCTGAAAAATCGGGACACAACATTTGTGCCATAAGAATGCATTGGGCAAAGATGTATTTTCAGCGGGAGAACATGAAAATAACAATATTTTTCACTGAAAAATTGGGAGTCTTCTGCCAAAATTGGGAGGATTGGCATGTATAGTACATGTACATTTCTTGTATAAATACATGTAAACAGAGTAATTGCCACTTACCCTGTGTAACCTTTAAAACAAGCGTACTGTCATTTCTACCATCTACTATGATCAAGTGTCACTTGCAAAGTTGTCTGCTCTCCACATTTTTATTTACCCATATTCTTTACTGCAACGTGCAAACTGCTATTTTCTTCATGCATTCTATCATTTCTGTAAACCACTGCCACGTATTTAACCACATTTCAAGCATGATAGCATTTAATGCATTATAGTGCATAAGATGTACATACAATTTCCTTTCTAAACATTCTGCATATTTCACATAAATTCTATTGTTTCAACTTCCTTTACAAATGAATATATTAGTAATCAGACACAACACACACATCTATCTAACAAAGTATCATTTCATGTTAAAAGATGGGAGAAATAACAGTGTAATTATGGAAAAAGGCTTTCAAGTGTGTTATAAAAGTACACGCAGCCAGGATGAGTACATGCATTTTAATTTGTTCACAGAGATATCCAATATCATTTAAAAGGCTCCCAACTGAAACAACACCACTACCTCTGCAACTGTTCTTCCAATGTAGACAGCTTTCTCATTCCAGCTGGTTCCCCATTCCGTTCTACAATTTACAAAAGCATTCAACTGTGCAGTCATATCTATCACATCATCTACAACTATGTACAGTGTTGTAAAGCACGACATACAACATCTCTCCCCTTCACTTCAGTCTGCAACACAAGCACAAGGTCCTTCCTAGCAACCCTTACTTTGTTTGAAACTCTCCCATCTCCAAGCACCACAGAATCACCCAGTACTTTAGTAATCACCTACTGAGTAACAAGCTGCTGACCCCATCAAATCCTTCTGATTTATTTTCCACACCTTCACAAATACATACTTTGCATACTTTTCCATATGTTCGTGCCATTTACCCTGTAAAAATAGCAATCAAAGCATACAATTATTTCTTCTATCTCATTGCATCCAATAACACCGCCTTACGAAGCAAATTGTGCTCTGTGCGCTTACTATTGTACTCATTTCTAAAGCACATTCAACTAACAGATTCTAAATACAATATACAAAATGCACATAGGCAAGGAAACGTGCATGTACATGCTATGCACGATTATCAGAAAGCACTAGTACAGCAAAAACAAAGAAATCCATGTCTACGTTAACAACAGTGCTATTAACACACATATTTACTAACTTCTTTCTTTCTGAATTGCAGTGAAGACCACTCTCCTGAAAAACAGCAGCATCTGAAGTACGAACGAGAACTCAGAAGAAACCTACCCTTTCCATCCACAAAGGTAAGTGCAATACTGCCATAATATTCTAACTGTAACTTAAACACTGTAGAATTCTAGTACTCTAGAACAAGCAATTATATTTACCCTGCAAAATTAGATTCAGTATTAGTGCTTCCCCTCAACAGCTCCATACTTTCTATTGCAATCTGAACACCAGTATAGTAACACACAAATGCAAGAATAGCCTTCCGAACCTGATGTAGCAGGCCATTGCACAGTCACACACCTCTACATACATCCTTACCATCAGACTCAGACACCCATGCACAAAGCACACATACACTACACAAGTTCCCAACCCACACTTTCTTCTTTCTCCAACAGACCCCAAACAATGCCTACCAAAAAGCAACTTTGTAGAAAGCAACAAAAAATTAAACAAAATCAAACTAAAACTCCAAAATAAGCATTCACCTCTAGCAGAATTTGTACAAAAAGTTCAAACAAAACAGCTAATACAGTCATTAAGTGAAACAAAACAAGCTTTCAATATAGAAACTTTGCCTCCTCTTTCAAAACGTAAAACGAAACAGAAAGTGATTAACAAGACTGCAGCTACCACTAGTGCTAACACTGCATCTATAAATCTTGATGTAGCATCAAGTAACCATACCAAAAAAAATCTTTTACAAAAAAATGTTCCACCACAGTGTCCTTCAGAACCTTATAAAAACAGGAGAGAAATCACGCACTACACTTAAAACATACCGTAGAAAATTAATCCTAGAAGCTATCATAGACAGTTCAATCCTTCTCAAAAGTAAATTATTTATTTTAGTTTTGAACAGAATTAAACCACTAACAAAACTAAGTACTAAACTACAAAAATAACTTCTCAATAAATGGAATATCAACAAAGATAACTTCACAAACATCTGTGGAGGTGAATGGAGTCACACCACAAGCGCAGAACCGTATTTCAATGAAGAAGCATGCAAACAAAAGCAAATAAACCCAATTGCCATACATAGCAGTGGACAAGGGTATGAAAAGGTTAATAATACCATTATGGAACAAGAAACTCTGTTCACACAAATATCCTTAGAAAACTCAGAATAACCTGACCATTCCACTGAACCAAAATATCCAGTCTACAAATGGCCATACACATCAATGTGTAACACTGCCAAACAATCTTTCAAATCTTCATGCCAGTTCCACAATCAGTATGTGAAAGGCAAAGAGAAATTCAAAATTAAACTACTACAAAATATGGACCCCTGTCCAGTACGCAAATACACAGGACTACAAGGACATTCATTAGCCTGCATTTCTGAACCTATTTGCAAAAGCACCTTCCACCATATCAAAGTGAAATCAACCACCCATACAACCATAAGAAATCTGGCCCATAAACTGTACTAAGGCAAAAGTCCTGCCTTAGCACTAGCCAACTCAAATAACATCCTTCTACATTGTACAGCCAAACAACTACTCGAGGAAATAGACCATATCCAGAGAAAATATTTTGGAATTGAAAGCTACTTACAAAATACAATAGATTTACAACAGACTCCCACAACTGTACCGATGGCAACCGTGTATAACACACATACAGAAAAGAAATACTGAAGTTTAAAAGTACATCTGCTGAAGTACCCAACCATTTGTGTGTATGTTGCCGCAGAACTTTTTAAAAAAATATCACAAAAACTAAAGACATAACGTACACAATAGAAGACAATGAAGATTTCAAATGGTTCCAATTAGCTCTCTATTTTATAACGGAAAACAAATATGAAATTACTGACCCCTTAAACCTTTGCTGCAGTTACTGCACTGCAAAACTTGACAACAACCAAGCACCTTCACGTGCTATCACAAACAACTTGGAATTATTCCCATTACCAAAACCCCTGCAACAACTCAATTTATATGAGAGCATCATAATTCAAACAGTGCATCTATTTCAAGCAATAATAAGCCTTCAACAAAAATCAGCAAAATGACCCCGCTCTGAATTAGTTAAAGGCATTTGTGGCAAAGTAGTTTATTTGCCATTATGTCTCAAAGAAAATGTACATACTCTGGGAGCGCAACGTCCAATAGATCAATCTTTCATTATTTGGCATACCTACAAAAGACAAGAAATGTGGAAACAACTTGTGGACTTACATAAAGTTAGACAAGCCCTGCAATATCTAAAAGACAACAATGAATACTACAGAGAAATTAATATTGAAGAAAACCTGAGGGAATCCACTGAAACAATTGAAGAGTCATTAGAAACTGGTCAATTTCAACTTCTAGATCCTGCTACAGAATCCAATATTTTAGACAATTATACAATTCACCCATTTCACTCTAAAGACACCATAGATGATGCGCTGGAAACATACCAAATGCAACAAGCCAAAGGATCTCCAATCAGTATATGGGAAAATTGTATAGAAGCACATGCCTTCCCTTTTCACTTTGCTACTGGAAAAGGAGGAAGGTATGATGATAAACCCACACAAATAACAGCATCAGAATACCGCTCTTTACAAATGTATTCTGAAGACCCCAGATTCCAACAATATGTGGAATACATATTCCACCTTCTCTTTGAAAGTGAACTAGCAACTCTATGCTATGGAGTTGCATACACATTGAAATCAGGTACCCATTTTCAAAATATGTCAGCTATGGAATTACTACAAAAAGTGCAGGAAAAGATGAGATTTTACAGTCAGCATTACAAATATTTTAGCAAACATGTATGGTACAAAAGAGTACTGGTTCCAACATCACACAGATGTACGCTGTATGATAAGAAACCTTGGCCCACCCACTTGGTTTGTAACATTAAGTTGTGCAGAATATGCATGGGAAGATTCACATGATTCGCTATGCATAGCAAACAAAAACAAAACAAACACAGATATAAAAACACCAGGAGAACTCTTCTCTCTAGATCCTGTGAATGTATAAATATATTTCTATCATCGCTTCATTGCTATGCTACACTTCATTTGTAATAAAACTGTTCCGCCCCTCGGAGAAGTGCAACACTTCTTTTGGAGAAAAGAATACCAAGCCAGAGGAGCACCACACATCCATATGCTTTTGTGGATTAAAGATGCTCCTAAATTTGGTGAGGACATTGATGCCACTGTTTTGCAGTTCATCCAAAAATATGTCATTTGTTACATCCCTTCACAAACAACACATAGTGACCTTCATGCACACATTTTACAATTTCAAAGACACAAATGTGGGAAATATTGTTGTCGCAAATATAAAAAACAAAGGGAAATACTACACCAAATGCTGCTTTGGTTTCCCTAGACACGTTTCACCAACAGGTCAAGTAAACAACTTCATGTCTTCAGTTAGACATAGTGTCAAAGGTAAATCACCTAAGAACACATATTACATAAAAAGAACAGAAGAATCAGAAGAATCAAAACACATCAGTGATTACAATGCAATAATTGTCCTCCTATGGAATGCATGCATAGATGTGCAGTGTATTGTGCAGTGTATTGCAGACAATTCCAATGCAGTTGCACGATATGTCACAGCCTACTTAACCAAAGCAGAGAAAACAGAGCTTCAGACCTCTGGGATGACATATCATCTGACAAAACACTATCACAGAAATTGTACAGTTTAGGCATAAAAATGCTCTCTCATAGATGATTGGGGCTGCTATGAAGTTGCAGACTGTTTAACCGGTTCTGCCTTGTATGGAAAATCTGACAATATAGTATGGCTAAGTCTTGGTCCTGCTAAATCTAGAAAAGGAGTTCTCAAATCATATGAGGACATACAAACAATAGCCAAAAATTATCACAACAGCCAAGACATTTTGAAAAACAATTTACTAGACACCTACTACCCAAACAGGAGTATCACTTTGGAAACCATGTGTCCCTACCACGTAGCCCAAAACTTCACATACAAAAACAATATTAAACCAGATCCAAATAAAGGTAGACAAGGAGTAGAAAATTGTGAAGGCAGCTTAGTGGTACTTACCAAACACAGTTTAACTAATCTTATCAAATTGTCATTAAAAACTCCTCAACATAAAGAACTGTATTACATGTCCTTGAAACATTTTTTAAACCATGGAGAAAAGAAGAAGAGTTACTGCATACGTGTGAGTCCTATAAAGACGCTTTCAAAGCAAATGAAAGCACTATAAGTGTAACGCGCACCTGGTATCCACGGGGACGTCACTCAGCCTGTTCTGACCTCTTACGACCTCGAACCCTTCCCTGGAGGCTATTCGATTATAGACTGGGCCTGAAACACAGGATTGGTAGAGTTTAACTCCCTATTGTCTCTGTGTGCTTGAACCCATTCTTCCCCGGGGTCCAACCCTTCCCATTGATCCACAGCTCACCCTGTTTTCTTGGATAGTGTGCTCTCCGTCCTGCCTTCAGCGCAGGGGTGCGTTGATTGATGGGGCTCGTTGCTGCCTATTTCCTTCACTGGCAAGAGTCTGACAGGTACGTATAATGAACAGTTCTCTAACTTCGTTCCTTTCCTTCCTTAGATGATGGCCGGCGTCCGGGGATGGCGGTGTGCTGCTGAGATGAGTAGTGCTGAAGGTGAGTGAGAGTGCGATGCGCGATGCACCCCTTTTGCATTTGCATTGAACTGAGTTATTTTTCTGTGTCTTTTAGGTGCCGTGACGTTTTCAGCGTGGATGCCGGTTATGAAGAACAAATGCGGTGGGTAAGTGCGGTATGCGGCGCCTCTAGACGTTTCCATAGTAACCGGAGTGTCTTTTCCCTCCATCCGTAGAGATGGATGAGAAGTTCCAGAGACAGAGTTCCCCCAGAGTGGCAGGGATTCAAGTAAGCGTCTGAAGCTCGTACAGTATTTAAAAATAAGCAAAGATTTGCAGAATGCTTACTAATGCCTTTTTTCTGTTCCTTTCCCTTTTCCTTAGGAAGCGGCGTGCCGGGATGGGAATGACACCACTGAAGGTGCCAGCAGAACAGAAGGAGCGATGACTGATGGGCAGAAGCGTCGCAAGGTAAGGCTGTTCCTAACAGTGTTCTTGTTCTTGCAGGAGCTGAGCACAGAAGAAAGATGCAGGCCTACTGGAGACCGATCCGAACACAGTGAGTGTCACGCTGCAGGTGCAGAGAACGCAAAACATGTTTCTCAGCCTGGTTGTGGCTTAAATAGTCTCTGGGTATCCCAGGTGCCTCTGGGCTGAACCACACCCAAAATGCTAGACCACACATGCAGTTCTGGGAACCGAAATATGTGGGGGCATCCATCTTGTCCCCATCAATGCACTACAAGTCCAATCCCCAATTGTTATCCTGTGGGAGTGAGTGAGTCAGGTGCCACAAGCGCCAAGTCTGACTCTAAGTGGGTCTTTGGAGGGATGGAGAGGCCCTAGACAGCCATGTAGGTGATCAGGGCCCGGCTCCAGCCTGACATCTTGGAGGGAGTGGGGACATCAGGGGCAGAATCATGACAATAACAGAGGTAAGCTTTACACAGTAACAAACAATGTTGCACAATGAACAGGAACACGAAGAAGAACTTCAGGCCCAACTAGATGTGGACACTCCTGACAGTAGTCAACCTTCTGTAACAGGAAGCCATGAACCACTTGGACAGGCACTAAAAGCAAATGAGGCAGAATTAGCCATGGCAGAAGTAGAAAACACCATGTGTCAGTATGAGCAATCTATAGAAGACTTTACTGTACTGAAATCACAACTAAACACTGAACAGTGTAGCATTTTCCACGAAGTAACAAAACAAATCGTACATGGTGTGCAACATGAAAATAAAAACTATTAAATAAAGATTACAAACCTATACTGCTATAAATGATTGGTCAAGCTGGTTCAGGCAAAACATTCTTAATCAAAATCAACAGCAACTTCCTCCAACAATTGACAAACAACAAACGTGCAGCTGTTGTAACTGCCCCAACATGTTTAGCTGCCTACAACATAGGCAGTGTCACTTTACACCGATTACTACTCCTTCCATTAGAACACCAAAACAAATTAGACTATTACAAACTTTCTACAGAAGCTGCAATGGAACTACACAGAGTTTTCAAACAAATGAAAATGCTGCTATCAGATGAGGTGAGCATGGTCTCCAACTGTATGTTGGCTTTAATTCACCTCAGACTACAAGAGGTCATCAAAACAGACTACAAAGATATCTTTGGAGGAAAACACATTAATGTTTTTGGAGATCTTCTTCAATTAACACTAGTGATAGGTGAACCTATTTTTAAAACTTTAGGGCACAAACTGTGCCATAAAACTGTTGGCAGCATAAGAAATATCAACCTTTGGCAACATTTCCAATACAGAGAATTAACTGAAAATATGCATCAGTCATCTGCAGACTTGACATACGCCAACATTTTAAAAAGTATTAGAGTTGGTGTACTATCTCAAGAAGCACAATCTATACTAAAAACCAGGCACATCCATGCACTCTATGGCCATAACTCATGTGCTACTGATGTCATGGAACAATTAGCACACAAAAATGTCAATTGTATGTCCTTGATGCCAACTCTTGCAAGCTGTTCAAAATTTAATGAAACCATGTTAAAAAAGAAATGCAGCCAATAGTTCAAATTTCCTCCACAAGCCACAACAAGGCTAAACAACTTGGAAAACTCTATCTCTAAAACAGTTGGTTTGGAGAAAATATTAAAACTATCTTTAAACTGTAGAGTAATGCTCAAACGAAACCTTGACATGGAGCAAGGACTAGTTAATGGAGCACTTGGTACAGTTGTTGGCTTTCAAACATACCCACGTGACAACAACATTCAGTTTGTCAATATTCTCTTTGACAAACTATCCAAAGTTAAAAGGATAGAACGCTCAACAGCCCGCTTCCTTCTTTTCAAAGACATGTTTGTATGCAGAGAACAATTTTCTCTAACTCTAGCATACGCAGTCACCATTCACAAATCACAAGGTCTCACCATAGATAAAGCCTTGATAGATATTCGTAGCACAGTCTTTAAAGAAGCCATGAGCTATGTAGCATTTTTACGCTTACGTACACTTGATTGAATATTTCTAATCAACTTTGATGCACGTAAAGTAAATGCTGATATTTCTTGTATTCTAGTTTACAACAGACTGTGTTCACTCTACAGCCCCATCAAAAAACTGTCCTGTTCCTTAAAATGCAAAATGCTGTAAAAGAAAACTACTTCAGATGCAATCTATGCAGGATCTCACAGAAATTCCTCCAAAGAAAGTAAAAGAAGCTAATACTTCATCAAGGACTACAAACAAAGAAGAATCTACTGCTCAAAGTAACGTAACTACCTCCTCAAAGAAGCAACGCACACTCCCAACAAATGATTTAGACACAGAACTGTCAGCTCCATTCAAATTTTCAAATATAACTGGTGTAAATTTATACGCAAATATAGCAATAAATATTCTATTCCAATTGCCACCAATTATTGACAACATTTACTTACACGGTACAGACCAATTGTGTTTGCAAATGTTAGTCCTTCATAGAAATTCAACCAACAATCCTGACAGGATAGTTACAGTGTTTCTGGAATAAGGAAGGAATTGGACTACTGTGCTGGAATGGTCAAATTCACTATAAACTCACAAGAAGTTCCACACAATTTCTGATGTACTTGCTACATGTACTAGCAAACAAAAACATACCTATAAATGAAATCTTCCAAATTTCATACATGTGGAAACATATATGCACTTGTTGCAGGCATGTAGTACAAGAATACTTTCCTAATGAACACTTAGTGTGTGTATCCATACCTAACTGTGAATCCATTCCATTTCAGCAACTTGTACAAAATGCAAACCATAGCAGATTATGTACTACCCGGAATTCCGATAATCGTTCCACCTTACAAATACAGACACATAATAAACTCGTAATAGTAATGCTTTTACGTTATAATGCAGATGGTACCAAAAACAACTGCAAGCTGACTGGATTCACACATGGTCAAGTATCAGTTGGTAAGAAAACCTTCACAGCAATAAGTATAATCTACCACGCAGGAGCCACAACCAATGCAGGTGACTACACTGCATATATAAAAAAGAATTGTGGATGGTTCAAATGTAATGATAATACCCTTACTCTAAAACAGAGATTACCAGCAAAACCTGTAAACGCTTACTTAATATTCTTAAAACCAAAATGTTATAATTAATCTGTGTATGAACATAAACAAAACTTGAACTTCAAAACTATGACCAGTTAGAATATGCCACAGATATCTAACTGTCCCAAGATTCTGCAACAAACAGATAAATGAATGCCACCAAAATGAAACAAAAAATAAACAGTTAGAATACGCCAACAGGTATCTAACTGCCCCAAAAATCTGCAACAAGCCAACAGATAGAAGAATACCACTAAATTGGAAAAGGAAATAAACAAATAGAATACACCAACTGTTATCTAATTGCAACCGTACTACCACCACTTGCAAATCAAAAACCATACACATATTCAATTCCTCTTATTGAAATCAATGAAAGAAATATATTGTACCACATCGTAAAATGTTTTTTTTAATCCAGCATGGACTTTTTTTTCCCACAGACCCAATGATTTAATGAACAAACACAGGAACCGAGCAAATTGCACAGTACACTGGTTTGAACTGTAGTACTTCTAAAGTACTAACTATGAGGGTCGACAAAATACAGAAATGTCTACTATGCAATGCAATACTCATTTTGAACTACACATACTAACAAGTGCTTTTTCTTTTATCACAGTGATTGAAAAAGAATTTCTGCCCCAACTACCCATGTCATGAAAAAACTGCATACAACCACAAAAAGTCAAACAAGAAGTATATAATGATTGGACTCACAAGCTCCACAGCATAACACACCCATTCAAGCAAACACCTAACCATAAACCACATTCCAAAATGTTTTCTTCCATGGGTATCTTATGCTGCACCACTTGTTGCGAAACACAACAATCTTGACTACATGGGCTGGCCAAAACTCATCATACAGCTTCAACAAATGAAACAGTAAGCATATAATAATTAAACTCACAAACACTGCAACATAACACAGCCAAGCAAATGAATTCCTCACCAATAAATACAACCCAAAATGCCTAGAGTCTTCAATACCAACAATCTGAACACAATCCAATAAACAAACAAACACACATTATCTCACTATCCTATAAACACTATAACAGTACTACCAATCAGTACTCAGATTTTTGAAAACATATTCCCTAAGGAGACCACATACCACAATCAAAATGTTCGGCCATGCAACCAAGACTCTAGGCCCTGGCCACAACCACAGCAGCATAACACACCCATAGAAACAAACACCTACCAAATTACCACAACCCAAAATCATAATACATCCACCTCAAAAATATGCCCTTCAATTGACATACTAAAAAATTATTACAAGCAATGTACAAACTCTTCAATACATACCCTCTTCACCCAATGTTCTTCTAACAACCCAAAACCAACATCATACTAAACTAAAATAGCCAGTAGTGCGCCCAGTGCTCCATGTCCAATGACAATTGTTAGGGAGAATTCTCTCTTTAGGCTGAATTTCCTAACCTAGTGAGTCCCCCAGCAGCTTTGCTTGATTTCTGGAGTTTGTTTTTTTCTCCTGCCAAGAGTGAGACTCTTTATCTCCCACTCTTGGGCATGATTTATGGTGTTCCTTTGACTGCTAATGTGTGGACCGCGAACTAAAGGACCGTTCCTTTTAACTGAGAACTCCTCGGCTGGTTTCTTCCCTGGCAGTGCAATGGACTCCTGTCTTCCTCCCCAACGAGATCCTCGCTTCCCCCGGACAAAGCACTGACTTGCATCCGCTGCCAGGAACAACTGCCCCCGCTAGAGTATTCTCACCACTTTAAGGTACAGTGTCCGCCAGGCCTCCCTTTCTAAAGATTGCTACAAGGTAATAATAATCCCTTAACCTTCTGGACTGGGCTGGCCGCCTTGACCTTCTAACTGGTCCCTTTCTTTGGTCCAACTAATTTTTGAACCGCTACAAGACTTTTGTGCACTGCAACCGTGTGACCTTGGACACATTTCGTTTTGATCCTCTTAAAGTGGATCCGGCCTACTGACTCTAAACTCACAGTGTTACTTTGCCTTCCTCTCTTTTTGTGTTCGTGAAAAAAGTGTTGTGATCTGTTTCAATTTATTCTCTGCTTTTCTCTCCCTTAAAAAAAAAACTAATTATTAGAGTGCCATCTACGTTAAGCGCTCACTGCTGTCTGAAAATAAGTGGGGCTTTACTTAAGACGTGTCTAATATTCTTCTAAGGGAGTGTATATCTTTTAGTGACCATGTTTTTGAATTGCTTACTATTAGTGCCTGTGTGTTTTTCTAGATGTGGTTTTAAATAAATAATTATATCTCTTTTACACCAAGCCCTGGTCAGTGTTTACTTGTTCTACTGTGCTCTTTTGACCTATTGTGAATACTCTGTATACTGCCTAACTCTTCTTGAGGGAAGTCTGACTGCTCAGCCACAGCTACCAAGTGAATCTGTGTGGTACAGACTGCTACCAAGTGGGTTTACTGCCAAACACCTGTAGTCTTAAATCTTTTGCAGTGGTCCCAGAGGGAACTACACAGGTTTCTGCCTAACACTGGTGTACAGCGGTGGGATTTGTATTGAGTATACACTTTAGAGTGCTTTATGAACACTTTAGGACAACTAACCACAGAGCTTAGCACTAAAAAGCTGATTTTCTAACTATGTCTGCTATGGAGAGTTATACCCTAGAATAATTGTCTGCCAAAACTGCTGATTGCTTAAAAGTATTGCGTAGACATAAGAATCTCTCTGAGAAGGAAAAGAAAATGGAACTTATAGAAAGATTGTTAGAAAACCAAAGTCTGGCAGGTACAGAGGAATCTACCTCCCAGCAAATGTAGAAAACAGTGTTGGTATTTATCTGAATCAAAGTCTTGATAATGAATCAGAAGAGGAAAGTGAACCTAATGAAGTTAGCCACTCTGAGCCTCTGTCTGCCTTACCTACTGTGCCTACTGGGCCTATACCAGGTCCTACATATAACCCTGCTTATTTTGAACTTGAAAAAATGAAGCTTGAATTAGAGTACAAATGTTTTATTGCTCACTCTGAAAGAAACCAAGAGCTAGAGTTCAGAAGAATAAATGCCCAGGCTGAGTAGAAGCAAGCTGAGTTAAGACTCAGAGAAATAGAGCTTAATCATGAACTAGAAATGAAAAAGTCTCTCCTCTGGTTTCTCTAGGAGTTCCAGTCCCAAAAGACCCCGGATGTCTAGGGAATTAGTGGGTATGTATGAACCTAAGTTGGATGTGTTGGATTGGTTGAAAATGTTTGAGTATAATCATGGGCTCCAGGACATCACAGGGAATGAGTTACTTCCCTGGTTGTTCTCTAGGCTTCCCCCTGTTGCAACTGATGTGGTAATGGAGTTGGGCGAGGTGGATACGAAGGATTATGAATGTGTGAAACTAGCTTTAATAGCTAGATTTGGGAAGACCCCTTCCCAGTACCTTAACAGGTTTAGGACCCTCAAAAAGAATGATGGTACCCCTTGGGCTACCTGGGTGAGTGAGTGTTTGAAAAACCTAGAGGGATGGATTAAGGGTTACAAGGTGAACACTTATGAGGGAATGAGAAATCTTGTTATGTTGGAGTCAATTTATGATGCCTGCTCGCCTGAGCTCAGACAGCACTTGGCTGATTCAAAGGAATTAGATTCCAGGAAGCTAGCTCAGGCTGCTGACTTGTGGTTTGCCAACAGGGCCACTCACAAGGATTCAGGGGTCACTCAGAAAAAGGATGAGGGAAAGCAGCCACCAAAAGAGAACCAAGAGATTTCTAATACCTCCCAACCCAAAGAGGGCCCCAAACAACAAAATAACCAGGTAAGCCCCAGTGTAATCCACAACCGGCTAGTGTACCTTCTGGTCACAAACCAGACGGAGGTCAGGCCAAGCCAACCTTCCAGAGAGCATTTGGAACATGCTATCTCTGTGGGGCAACTGACCACATCAAAAGAGATCCCAGATGTAAGGGTAAACCTATAGGGATCAGCACAGTCTCCTTAGCCTTCACTCCTGAGCAGGAAGTCCATATGGGTAGTGCTCACTTTGAAGTCTTTGCTAAAGAACCTTTGGGTCTTCAAGCAAGTGTAACAGTAGAGTCCATGGGTCTGGTTAGTGATCAGAATATGAGTGTGTACAACTCCATACCAGAAAACTCTAAAGTTTATAATATGGACAGTGGTCTTGTCAATGGCCAGGATACTCCTGCCAGGCGAGACTCTGGGGCCAGCAGAACAGTAGTGGATGAAAGCTTTTTCAGGCCTGAGGATGTTGCTAAGGCACCCAAAGGTCCCACTAAGATATCTGGAGGCCCTGTCCAAATGGTTCCAATTCTACCAGCCCTCATTCAGTGTAATGACATCACAGTGTTGATTCCTGTCAGTGTTCAGACTGAGGTGCCTGGGAGAGTCCTGTTGGGGAATGATCTAAGAACTCTAGGAGTAGTATCCAGTACCCCCAGGCCTCCCAGTATGGAGACCCAGAACCAAACCAAATTGGCTAGAGAGGCCACCTTAAGGAGCCACTCTAAGCCTGTGGGAACCTCTACTGAGAACCCCACTGCAAGCCTTGGTGTTGGTAAGTTGACCTCTGACCCAGGCAAATTTCAGGCTAACATGTTAGGGAAATGGGAGCCCCAACCAAGCTCCATCATTGTTCCCCCAGTTATAGAGTCTGTGACTCCCCCTCCTTCTGAGGAAGAGGTGGATAGACCTACTGGAACCGTAACTAGGCCTAAGAGAACTGGTAGTTCTCAGTACTGGTGGAAAACCAGAAAAGAAAAGTCTGAGGCCAAAAACCTTCAGACTGTTGGACCTTCCACAGGAGACTCCAACCCAATTGCTAGTCTAAAGGGGGAAAGTCCTAAAGTAGGTAAAGGTAGATCTAAGAGGAAGGAGAAGCATGTACCTTGCTTATCTCCATCCCCTCCAACCAAGAGGCCTAAAACCCAACCTTCTCCCAACAGAGAGGTGGTGGAGACCTCTGGAGGCCCCTCTAGATCTAAGGGAATCCTTTATAAGGACCCTTTGAAAAAGCCTAACACAGGTTCAGAAGTTGTAACAACTTCTGAGGGACTGGTCAACCAGATCCCCTATAACTTTAAAAAGACTGATGTTCCTCAAAGGGTTTGTAGGTCACATATCTTTAATTAACCGTACCGTTGATACACTTTAAAGAGATCTAATAGTAATTGTGGTACCACGTAGAACTGTATATTTGCCATTATAGATAACCGAGTACAAATTGAGTTATCGTGATATTGTACATAACCTTGAATATTAATTATATAAAGACTGTGTTTTAACCTGTACAGTGTGCGGACATACCTTTGTGGGTGATTGGGAACTACACTGTACTTAAGAACCAGCCTGCATCACATCTTGAGAAGCTAGGCCTTGGTTGCTCGACCACGTGCCAATAATAGAGAATCTTGGCTGGGGTCCTCTGTGCCTCTCCTCTACCAAATAGAGAGTGGAAGTACAGACACCCCCCTACGGTCTTTATACTGGTGGCAGCGGTGGGATGCTTTTGGTTTTAAGTACCAGTGTATAACCGTGCCACTTACAAAGGATATCTGCACTTTGTTAAATTAAGGTTTAGTTGTGTACAAGATAATTGCATTACAAGCAATGGACTCTTTTGCGAATGGTAAATTGACTTGGATGAGCTTAGAGGCTCTCCATAGTGCTTGTGAAGCCAGGGAGTTAGACTTTGTGGATAAGTATAAGGCTGATAGGTGCCCTGGTGGACTACCAGAATGATTGTGAAACTCTTGAAGGGGGGGATGCAACCAATGAGGACTCTACCCCGAGGGTTGTCGCCGAATCTGTTTCTGGGAATGCCACCATTCCTGCTGCCTCTATTCCAAACCCCAGCAATTCCTTGGAGCTTGAGTTATTAAGGATGAAATTGGCCTTTGAATATTGCAAGTTGGAAATAGATGCTGAGATTAAGAAAGAGGACTTGGCGCAAGAAGTGGAACTCAAGAATAGGGATCTTGAACTCAAAGACAAGGACACTGAATGTCAGCTAATCCAGTTAGAGAAAGCTCGAGTGGAGACTTCAGCTAAACCAGTTCAGAGTGTCAGGTTCCCAAAAAGCAAGTTTATGAAACACTTAGTTGGTGTGTATGCAGAGGGTTCTGATATCCTCCAATGGATTTAAGCATTTGAGATGGCTTGTGCAATTCATGATGGTGATAAGAGAGATTGGGCTAAGTGTTTGTTAAGCAGAGTGCCTCAAACTGGATATGACTGTATTCTGAAACTGAGGCCCTCATAACGACCCCGGTGGTAAGTAATGGACATTACCGGCATGGCGCAACTAACGTGTCCGTGCTGGTCTTGAACCGCTAAAAGCGGTAAATTACGAACTCTCGGGCACGAGCATTGCGCCATGCCGGTAATGTAATCTGCGCCATACCGGTAACGTCCCAAAAACGTCAGCTACCAGCATCGTATGCCGTGCAAACTGCACCACCGCCACCCTACCCACCGATATTAGCGAGCACCTCAAATAGCGGTGACCGCTATTAGCGGTGATCGCTATTAGCGGTGACCGTAAAGAAGCGGATCCGGAATTTACGCCATCCCACGGGAACGGGAAAGAGCACGGCGGCCATCTTTAAAAACACAATCCATTGCAATCCTCCACAACCAGTGCACATCTGACCCCGAGACCTGGCACAAAACTTCACCCACATCCACGCATCCCCACAATGCCGAAAGTTGTAAAAGAATCTTGCGATCGGCAGCGGCAGGAGCGCTTCAGTAGGGAAGAGCTTACAATGTTGGCGGAAACGCTCCAGGAAAACGTGGACATCGTATTCTCCACCGAAATTACCGGACCGGCAATAGGACGGAAAAAGGCCATATGGGAACTAGTTGCACAACGGGTCAGTGCCATAGGAACAGCACCCCGCACCACCAAACAGTGCCGTAAAAGGTGGGACGACCTCCGGCTCCGTGTAAGGAGCATACTGTCGGCCAACCGCAACATGGGCATGGCAACTGGCGGAGGAGCACACTCTCCAATTAAAATGGAGCCGTGGGAGGCGATATGTGCCACAACGATCGGCATCGAGAGCATCGAGGGGGTCGGTGGAATGGAGAGAGGAGCCCCGACATCAGGTGACACAGGTAGGTGCCTCAAATTAAGCCATGCTAAACTCCCTGAAGTCCACTTACATGGGAATCACAATGTTGCCCAATAGGGTTAACGCAACACATCAGCAGAAGACTGCCAACAGGCATCATTGACCTACACCCTGTACACATGCAGTATGCACACTCCACAGTATGCACCCACATTCCTGCATGCTCAACCCACCCAAAAGGGAGACATCCTGTATGTCACAGCATCCAAAGTGCACCATCTATTCATCAAATTCATGGCAGTCATCACAATGCCTGCTCAATGTCTGCTGACCCATCAATAACACTTTCCCTCCTTTGCTCCACCACAGGCTCCCATTCGGACCCCGGCGAGGACGAGACTGGCACCACACCTGCCAAGAAGGCCAGGCCAGAGGCAACACCACACCAACCCTCCACCTCTGCTGGACCCAAAAAAAAACCACAGCAGCCAAAATTGACTGCCACAACATAGCCCAGGGAAGTGATGCTCCCCAAGGCAAGCAGCATGGTACCACCAGCAAAAGACATGCAACAACTGGTGGCCACTGAAGGGAATGTGTCTGCAGGAAGCAGTACAATTGGGGAGACTGCTGCCATTGCAGCCTGCTCTGATAGTGATGTGGGGAATGATGAGGATGACACAGAATGTCCCCCCACTGCCCACCTTCATTCCCCCCACCTGTCCCTATGTAGCCTGCACACTGATAACACACAGGGGCTATCCCCTGATAACTCCTGGCCAGCCACTTCCTGCCCAGTGCGAGGTATGGAGGAGGGGAGTAGCCCAATGACCCCACCAAATGCCCCAAAATACCAACAGTCACTGGACCAAATATTGACAAGGCAACACCAACTGTCCTCACTCCTCACGCAGCATGTGGTCGATTGTGGAGGTGCCAGTGCTGAAATGCAAAGATGTGCCGAGACTGTGAAGGCAGCCATCCAATCCTCCAGCAAGGACATCTGTGCTGAACTTGCCCGGTGTGGCACGTTCTCACTGAGCTCGTACAGACAATGAGGGACATGCGTCCTAGCGAGCAGCCGAGTACCTCCTCCGCTGCCAGTTCTGCCCCAAGCAGCCCCGTCCGCAGGTCAGCCAGGAACCTGCGGAGTACAGGCAGTGGTGCCCCGGGGGCCGGCAGAGGGGGCTGCCAGTAGAGGCCACCCAGTGGATCAATTCCACATTAGGCACTTCGACACAGGGATCCACACACTTTTGTGGGGAGTTGAGGGGGGAGGGGGGAGTGGGTGTGTTGGGGAGTTGAGGGGGGAGGCGGGAGTGGGTATGTTGGGGAGTTGAGGGGGGAAGGGGAGTGGGTGTGTTAATTGAATTCACATTTATAATACAAGTTTTTCTTGATCACAAGTCACATGTGTGGACATTGCTCATTGCGTATGTGTGATTTATTGGTGAACAGTCCACAGTGTCCATATCCCAGACACACACAGTGCCCCAATTGCCATCTCCATGTGACACCCCCCATCCATGTGTGCTAGAAACATTGGTTGATCAGAGTCCGACGAATTTCACGCCCCTCCCTGAGGTGCTGCCCCATCCCCACCCTCCTCATCCTCATCGTCAGGTGGTTGCAGTTCTGCATCTGGGGGCAGGGGCACATTTCATCTGATGCACATATTGTGTAGCATGACACATGCCATGACGATCTTTGCCACCTTCTCATGGCGGTACAGGAGTGCCCCACCAGACCTGCTGAGGCAGCGAAAACGTGCCTTCAGTAGGCCGAATGCCTGCTCAATCACCACACGGGTACATGTATGTGCATGGTTGAAGTCCTCCTCGTGCTGGTTCTGTGGGTTCCAGACTAGTGTAAGGAACCACCTCTTCAGGGGATAGCCTGCATCACCTGTATGTGGGCAACAATGTATGTGTCAGTCATGACATCAAATTCCAAACATGACGTGCCACCATGGCATGCATTCAACTGTTACTTTGTACCAATTTTACATGCACAAATGGATTCACACTATGTAACCGGTATATGTGTATTCCTCTCATGGACTGTTTTGCATACCATTAACCAATGCATGCAGGTGGGTCAAGTGCCTTGTGAGTGCCCATCCACTGTGTTCGCTCATGGCGTTTGTTTTGGTGACCGGGCAGGTGTCCTGTGATATCAACGCTCTCATCATGGCAACATTGCTGTCAGCCTCATGATGACCCCACTGAGCACTACTAATGTTGATAGGGACATTTTTGGGGCCTCGGTGTCTGTGTAGTGGTGTATTGATGTTTTTGTCCATCATGTGCCTCCTTTGTGCGCAGTTATGGGGGACAGGCCTTTCAGTTGATGGTGTTTGGTGCCGTGTATTGGCTAAAGACATTGCATGTAGGTGCATTTCATTGAAGTCAATGTGGTCCGAATCGGTACAATGCACTTGCAGATGGTTGTGTCATGGTTGGGACACACCTTCATTCACATGGTAGGGCTGCTTACATCGGGTATTATGTGTACAGGTGTCAGCTGACGTTTGTGCTGCTTTATGGTATGAGCTGGCTCCATTGCCTCTGCTACTCGCAGCCAGGTAAAGTATGCATCACCCCCCCCCCCTTTCAGCCAGGTAAAGTATGCATCATTCCCCCCCCCCTTTCAGCCAGGTAAAGTATGCATCATTCCCCACCCCCTTTCAGCCAGGTAAAGTATGCATCACCCCCCCTTTCAGTCAGGTAAAGTATGCATCACCCCCCCTTTCAGCCAGGTAAAGTATGCATCATTCCCCCCCTTTCAGCCAGGTAAAGTATGCATTGGTACGTCAATCACCTACCCACTTCACATTTCCATGGCCATGACATGAGACTCACCGAGTAGCCAGGATCTTGGCCCTGCATGTCGCTCCATGTAGCGTGGTATTGTGGAGTTCCTCAGGACCATTGAATCATGGGTTGATCTGGGGAATCGGGCACAACAATGTGCGATGATCCTGTTGGAGTCACAGACCATTTGCACGTTGATTGATTTAAATAGTTTACGGTTGCGGTACGGTACCTCCATGGCATGTGGGACCACCAATTCCACATGGGTGCAGTCGATGGCACCAATGCAACCAGGTATGCCGGCTAGTGCATGGAAACCCACTTTGGTGTTTGCAATATCCTGGGCAGACTGTGGTAAGGAAATGTGGTTGTCTGTGTGCTTGAGGAGGGCATCGAGCACTTGGATCAGTGTACGTGAGAATAATGGTTGTGAAATGCCATGCAAGTGCCCCACTGTGTGCTGGTAGGTGCCTGTGGCCAGGAAGTGGAGCACGGACACTACCTTCAGTAGGGGGGGTGGCGGTGGGTGTTTCTATCATGCTGACGATGTCGTTGTGCATCATGTGAACGATGGTGGTGATGGTGTCCCGGTCCAAACGGTACAAGGTATGGATCTGATCAGCGGTGAGGTTGAATGGACTGGCTCGGATGCGTGGGATTGGGGGCTGCCTGCGTGGTGGCACTGGCTGTGCTGGTGGGGCTTGTTGGCCCTGCCTTGCCCTCCTTCTCCTCCTGAGTCTCCTCTGTGCTGCCTGTTGTTGTTGTTGTTGTTGTAGTTGTAGCACTTGCATTGCAATCAGGTCCTCCAGCCCCAACATTGCTAGTCGTATTGGAATCATTGTGGAGTGTGAGTGGGTATCGGAAGGAGTGGGGTGTGCTCTTTTTGTACTTGGTGAGTCTGTATTGCCTCCACCTGTGCTGATTCTGTGCACCTGTGGCAGCTGGGAACACTGCACATGGCCATTTACGGTTGGTTCGGGATTGCGGAATTAGCAGCATGGCGGTAAGGTACTTAACGGCCTTTGCGATGGCGTTAAGAGCATGTCCGCTTGGTTCGTGATTTGCCTACCTTTGCGCGATGCCGGTATTTACGGCGTGGAAGGTCGCGTGCACGCGAACTTGGTGCTGTTAGCAGCACCGTTAACTACGATGCCGCTAATAGCACTTTCACGGGTCATGATAGGACCTAGCGGAAAACAATGGCGGTAATCATTTACCGGCATCGTCTTTCGCTTACCGCCGGGGTCGGATTGAGGGCCTGAGTGTGGAAGAAAGTGGTCAATATGAGTGCATGAAGTCTGCTTTGATTGCCAAGTTTGGCAAGACACCTACCCAATACTTTAAAAGGTTCAGGGAATTTAAGAAATGAGAGAATGTGTCTTGGATTGATTGGGTGAGTGCTGCACACATGAACATGATGGGGTGGATTGATGGTTACAAAGTGAAAACGTTTGTTCAATTGTCCCACCTTTTGTTTTCTGAGCATTTTTCAGAAGCCTGTTCACCAGAGGTGTGTCAGTATGTTGCTGACCAGAACATTTTGGACCCCTTTAAGTTGGCTAGGTTGGCTGACAAGTGGGTCTCCCACCGGGTGTCCCCTAAGGAGTCCGGTGGGAAGGACAAAGACAAAGAAAAGGGGACCTCTCAGAAAGCTGAGGTGTCCCAGAAGCATTCACAGTCGGGTAAACCAAAACCTTCCTCTCCTAAGACCCAAAAACCTAGTGGGGATAAGTCTGTTGTGGGTGGGAGTAAGAGTAGTGGTCTGCCTACTGCAAAGCAGGGTCCCAGTGGTTCCAGTACCATACCCCACACTCCCGGCACTTGTTGGGATTGTGGGACTCTGGATCACCAAAAGTGTAAGGGTAAGGCACTTGGAGTCCAGGCTGTCAGCCTGACCTATCCCTACTCCGTACCTGAGGTGGAGGCCACTGTCCTCCCCTCCTCTACCGAGATCACCTTTGGTGCTCCCGTAGAGATTTCCTTAGTGTCCCTTGGGGCCTGGGAACAGTATGCAGAATTACTGGCGACTATCCCACAGAACATTCGTAGGTTTTTGAGGAGTGTCCTCTTGAATGGCCAGCCTTATACTGGTTTGAGAGACACTGGGGCAAGCTTGACATTGGTGGACAGGACCCTGCTCAAGCCAGAGGACTATGTAGGTGCACCTCTGAGAACCACCAGGTTAGCTGATGGGCCTCCCAAATTATCACCTGTAGCCTTAGTCGTAACATAACAATTGGAGACAAGACAGCGAATCTTCCGGTCCTGGTTCAGGACAACGTGCCTGCAAACATTTTGTTAGGAAACGATTTGGTCGATTTGGGGATGATCGCAGATGGTCTACCAATGGCTGCTGTGGCAGTCACCTGATCGCAGGTCACACAGGGTCCGGCTGCGAGTCCGGTACCCTCGCCGACGGGGAAACCCAAGGCACGAAGGAAACAGAAGAGTAAGAAGGCCACCTCCGTGAAGAGAGCCCCTGCTCTTCCTGCTGTTCCGACAGCACCCATTGGGATCCATGCTACGGGCGGACTGGGTCCAGTGGTGAATCCCGCCTCAACTCCTGTGGGAGAAGAGCCAGAAGAGTTTCCTGTGGGAGAGGCTCTCAACCCGCAGGATCATCCCGACCTTCATTGCTTGTTAGCTGAAGCGGGACCCTCCCGGGCAGACTTCTGTAAGGGATAGAGAGAGTGCCACTCTCTCGAGGGCCTGAGGAAACAGGCCCTGTCCCAGGCACAAGGAGAAGTGCCTAAGACATTCCAGATTTATTGGGAGGATGACCTCCTTGTTAGTGAGCCCACTAAGCCTGAACCTGGTACCCCCAAGAGGTTGGTGGTACCACAGGTTTATAGGCCATTCCTGCTACAGTTGCCGCATGAGGTGCCCTTGGCTGGTCATCTTGGGACCAAGAAGACTAAGCAGAGGCTCTATGACCATTTCTCCTGGCCCCAGATGGGATTAGAAGTGGAGTCCCACTGCAGGACCTGCCCAACTTGTCAGTTGTCTGGCAAAACTGGAGGCCGTGTCATTGCCCCACTGCAACCATTGCCAGTGGTTGGCACACCGTTTCAGATGTTTCAGAGGGTGAGCATCGACATTGTCGGTCCCCTTGACCCTCCCACTTCAGGTGGACATCGGTTCATCCTGGTCTTGATCGATCATGCCACCAGGTACCCTGAGGCTATAGACCTTTGGACTATTACTGCTAAGGTGGTTGCCAGGGCGCTCCTGGGCATTTTCACCCGTGTTGGATTCACTAAGGAGGTTATCTCTCACAGAGGTTCCAACTTCATGTCTAGTTACATGAAAACCTTGTGGAAAAAGTGCAGGGTAACCTACAAGTTCTCCACCTCTTACCATCCCCAGACCAATGGTCTGGTTGAGAGATTTAATAAAACTCTCAAGGGCATGCTAGGTGCTTTGGAAGAGCCCTTAAGGAGGAAATGGGATCTCATTCTGCCATGCCTGCTGTTCGCTTAGAGAGAGGTACCTCAAGAGGGTGTTGGTTTCAGCCCCTTTGAGTTACTCTTTGGACATCCTGTGAGGGGGCCCCTTGCCTTAATCAGAGAAGGTTTGGAGGCCACCCCTCCAGGTCCCACCAAGCAAGTGGGGGACTATGTGTTAGGCCTCAAACGGAGGATGACAGAGATGATGGGTAAGGCGACAGCAAATCTCAAGGCCAGCCAGGAATTCAATAAGTACTGGCATGACCTTAAAGCCTCGCAAGTGGATTGGACTCCGGGACAGGAAATCCTTGTGATGGAGCCTACTAAGCCTCAAGCTTTGGCAGACAAGTGGACTGGACGCTTCAGCATTATCTCCATGATGGGCGAAGTCAATTATCTGGTTGACATAGGAGTCCCTGGGGTAGCCCCTCAGGTATTCCATGTTAACAGTGTGCCTGTCAAAAGCAGGTGCTATCGTATGTCAGATACAGTTAAGAACCACATCCAGGCTGAGGTCGCCAAGATGTTGGATCTGGGTGTTATTGAACTCTCAACCAGTCCCTGGTCCAGTCCTGTGGACCTTGTCCCCAAGGCAAGGCAGGTACCAAGGATTGGAGGTTCTGTGTGGACTTCCGAGGAGTCAATGCCGTCACCAAAACTGACGCGCACCCATTGCCCAGGGCTGATGAGCTTGTGGACACCATAGGTGCTGCCAAATTTGTGAGCTCCTTTGACCTCACCTCAGGCTTTTGGCTAATATATCTGACGGACCATGCCTAGGAAAAGATGGCATTCTCAACACCAGAGGGACTCTACCAGTTTAGGGTCATGCTTTTTGGGTTGAAGAATGCCCCTGCCACCTTCCAGAGATTGGTCAACCATGCGCTTAGTGGGCTGGAAGCCTTTTGTGTGGCTTACTTAGACAACATTGCCCTCTACAGTTCCACCTGGGAAGAGCATTTGACACATCTGGATAAGATGTTGCAGGCCTTGAAAAGGGCTAACCTCACTATCAAGGCCACCAAGTGCCAGATAGCTCAGGGGAAAGTCACATGTCTTGTTCATGAGGTAGGAAGGGGTCAAATCCAACCTCTCCCCAGTAAAGTACAGGATGTACATGACTGGGAGACTCCCACTACTCAAACCCAGGTGAGAGCCTTTTTGGGCCTCACTGGGTATTATCGCAATTTCATGGCAGACTATGGAACCATAGCTGCACCCCTGACAGCTCTGACGTCAACCAAATGCCTAGGAAGGTTAATTGGACTGAAGACTGTCAGAGGGCCTTTGATGGCTTGAAAGGAAGTCTGTATAGGGCACTTGTGTTGTGTGCGCCTGATTACACCAAGCCCTTTATCGTTCAAACTGACGACTGAGATACCAGAATTGGAGCTGTCTTGTCCCAGTTAGATGACAAAGGAAGAGAACATCCGATCATATTCATCAGTAGACAACTTAAGGGTAGGGAACTTAGGTGGGCTACTGTTGAAAATTAATGTTTTAGTATAGTTTGGAGCCTTAGCCGTTTTAGACCCTAACTTACCAGGTCTACCTTCAAGGTCCAAACTGATCATAAGCCCCTGAAGTGGCTTTTTACAGATGAAGGGTGAGAACCCGAAACTGCTCAGGTGGTCCATTAGCCTGCAATGGCTAGACTTCACCATAGAGCATAGACCAGCGAAGAGTCACGATAATGCAGATGGCCTTTCCAGAAGGTATGTCGACCGTCTGGATGAGGGTGTCTATCTCGTGGGAGATTAGGCACCCTAACCTCAGTCTGGGGGGACGACTGTGATGCTGGAAATGCATCGGAGGGACAGGGCCACCTATCCTTGTCCTTTACTGCTTTTTATCCTGTGTTCTGACATCTTTTCTGCGCAGGATTTCATGTGGGACTCCTGGCAGTGCAGCTCTCTCAGGTACAACCCTGTGCCCAGTGTATGTTTTTGGGCACCTGTGTGTGGCCCACAGAGCAGGTTACGGGCTGGTGGGAGCTCTGAATTAACTGGTGCCTTCAGTGTCCTCCATTTTGGGATGCCCAGGCCCTGTCATTGGAATTGGTAGATTCCTGATGGAGACAAGATGGCCCTCGGGGCCTCTTGCCTTCCATCGCCTGTTACCTTGATCTTCCCGAAGTCCCGGGAAGCCCTGACTCTGTCTCTTCCCCCTGACAGGCTGTTGGGTGGAAGTTCCATATATCGTAGTGTGGGGAAGTGTTGACCAGACTGGCTGGAGCCTTCCCAACGACCGTATGTTGTAAGTACGCCTGTGGGTGGGACCTGGGTGAATGGAGTATGTGACGAATACGCATTCTGTGTTATGGATGTCTAGTATCTGGTGTTTGACACAACTGAGACAGCCCTGCCCGAAACTGGTATGTGTGGAGTGTTGAATGGCTGGGTACTTATTCCGATACACATAACTTGTTGTGAGTGTTTGGAGAGAAGTGAATGGCCTGAATGCACTATGCACCTGATTGGCAGCCTGCATGCATGAATGCCCTTCGGCAGCATTGGATGCATGAGTATGACCCAGCGGAATGAATGGGAGATCAACAGTATATCTGGGGACCTCTCACTGCTAGGAATCATGTTCAGAAGCTACGACGAGTAACTGGAGTGAAAATGAAGGCCTGCCGGACGAGAAGAATTGCTGTTGCTCTCCTTCACAATCTGAAACTGCTGAGTCTCCAAGGACTGACCCAGAGAGGACCTGGTAAGGCGCCCTCTTCCCGAGCTACGAGGGACCATCGTCACCGACCAGAGCCGACCAGAGCCGCCGTGCACCCTTTTGCCTAAGAACCTTCGAATCCAAGGACGCTCTCATCCGCATCGCCGACGTCTTATCACGCTGGAGAAGGCCTGACCGTTGACACGCCGAGGAGCATCCACCGGTGGGTTTCCCGCCACCCGAGGACCACAGAGACGCTGACGACTTGACGCCCTAGCGGGGCCACAGTTCTTCAAACTTTTTGCAGTCCAGAACTATCAACACTGAGGTGCCCCGCATGCCTCTTCCTTGCAGGACGTTTACGCTTCCCCGTCAATGAGCACCGTTAGAACAGAAGCTGCCACTTCACCATCGTAGCTCACCCTGTTCTCTGTTGGACGTTCGACGACTCGTGACTCCTGCCTTAAAGGGAGGACACTCAAGAAGAGTTGTCGATTCTCCGACGAGGAACGCTACAACGCCAGGTACTTTGGGGTTGCAGGACTATTGGGAAGTCTCTTGTGAACAATTATGGACTGGGCTTATATCTTTATTCGACAAGTTGCCCAGGTGGGGGGATCTCCACACATAACTGTGTTTAACGGTAGTGACCAGTATTCTGCCAATTACTCTCACCAACTGCTTTCCTCTTACCTCTATTGTTGGTTTCCGTTACAAACTGATTTGTGTGCCATTTAATCATACCGTTGATGCACTTTAAAGAGATCTAATAGTAGTGTGGTACCACGTAGAAGTGCAGTTTTGCCATTATAGATAACCGAGTACAAAGTGAGTTATTGTGATATTGTACATAACCTTGAATATTAATTATATAAAGACTGTGTTTTAACCTATACAGTGGGCAGACATTCTTGTGTGGGTGCTTGGGGACTACACTGTACTTAAGAACCAGCCTGCATCACCTCCTGAGAAGCTAACCCTTGATTGCTCGACCACATACCAATAATAGAGAATCTTGGCTGGGGTCCTCTGTGCCTCTCCTCTACCAAATAGAGAGCGGAAATACAGACACCCCCCTCCGGTCTTTACACTCACTGTAGTTCCTTTTTTATAGATTGCCCTGCATACTTACTTGTTGGTGCTGATCAATTTCTGTCTAACATTGTCTTTCCCTCCCTTTTAAATTGCTGGAGTGCCATTTTGCTCACACTTCATTTTGAGCCTAACTTGTCCAGAATCTATTGTGTGCGGTTTAGTGTATTAGTAACGTAATTGCTGTCCTTTGTGTAACTATTGATTCTGCTCACTTTACTCTTGAGATAAGGCTGGCTGCTCAGCCATCGCTACCACTTTACAGGCTTGAACCAAAGGTGAATTTGTACTGTCACTTGTAGTCCTAATTGTGTGTGGTGTTCCCAAAGGGTACTGCATATAATTCTGCCTATCACTGGTGTACAGCGGTGCGGATCAAGTATAGTGATTACACTTAGAGTGCTGCTATTACCTTGGATCAACAAACCACAAGGCGAAACATCACTAAAAAGCAATATTAATCATGTCTGATGTGGAAAGCTACAGTCATGAGACCCTCCTTGGTTACACTGTGGATTATCTGAAAACTCTGTGTAGAGAAAGAAAACTCTCTCTGTTAAAGGCAAAATGTCTGAATTGATTGAAAGGTTGTTAGAGAAGAAAGTCTGGAGGGTGGGTCTGAAATAACTGACCCCTCAGCAAATGTGGAAATGAATGAGGATGATAATGTGTCTATTATTGATGAGTTAGAAGAGGCAGAGGTGTCTCATAATGTAGGCCCCTTACCTGCTTAGCAACCTCAAACGTTGTCCACTGGCACTACTACAGGTCCTACATTCAGTCCTGAATTCCTTGCTCTAGAAAAGATGAGTCTCGAATTTGAATTTAAACTTTTAAATGCTCAATCTGAACAAAAGCATCAAGAACTTAAGCTCAGAGAAATGGACATGAACCATGCTTTAGAAATGAAATAGTTGTCTATTGAAAATGCTTCTGTCCCAGAATCTTCTAGGTCTTCCAGTCCTAAGAGACCCTGTATGCCTAAAGAAATTGTGGGTGTGTATGTGGCTAAGCTTGACATTTTGGATTGATTGGCAATGTTTGAATATAATCATGGGATTCAAGACACTACAGGGAATCAGTTGCTTCCTTGGCTCTTCTCTAGGCTACCCCCTGTGGCATGTGATTTTGTGATGGATTTGGGGGAGGTGGATAGGATGGATTATGAGTGTGTGAAGCTAGCTTTAATTGCTAGATTTGGGAAGACCCCTTCCCAGTACATTAAGAGGTTTAGGGCCCTCAGAAAGCATGATGGTACCCCTTGGGCTACCTGGGTATGTGAATGTTTGAAAAACCTAGATGGTTGGGTTAAGTGTTACAGAGTAAAGACTTATGAAGGTATGATAATTCTTTTTATGTTGGAGTCAATTTATGATGCCTGCTCTCCTGAGCTCAGACAGCACTTGACTGATTCTAAGGAGATAGATCCAAAGAAGTTAGCTAAGGCTGCTGACTTTTGGGTTGCCAACACGGCTACTCACAAGGATTCTGGGACAACTCAGAAGAAGGATGAGGGAAAGCAGCCAAAGAAAGATAACAATGAGAATTCAAATACATCCAATCCAAAAGAGGGCCAGAAACAGCAACATAAGGGTAAACCACAAGGGAAACCGAATCAGTCTAGTGCACCATCTGGACCCACACCAGATGGAGGTCAGAACAATCCCCATTCATCAAGGCATTTGGGAAATGTTATGTTTGAGGGTCAACTGACCATGTGAAAGGGGATCCCAGATGTAAGGGTACACCTTCAGGGGTCCACACTGTCTCCTTGGTCTTCGCCCCAGAGGAAGAAGTACCTATTGCAAGTGGAAAGTTTCACCTACTGGCTGATGAACCCATCAGAGTCTCAGCTAGTGTTTCTTTAGTGTCCCTTAGCTTGTGGGAACAACCAAATCTAGATGTCTATAATTCCACCCCAGATAATACTAAAGAGTTTTATAAAGATAGTGTTCTTGTGAATGGCTAGGAAACCCCTGCCATCCGAGACACTGGAGCCAGCATAACTGTGATAGATGAATCATTTTTCAAGGTGGAGGATGTTGCTAAGGCACCCAAATGCCTCACCAAGTTAGCTGGAGGCCCTTTGCAAATGCTTCCCCAATTACCAGCTCTCATCCCGTGTAATGATTTGACTGTCAAGATACCTGTTAGTGTGCAGAGTGAAGTGCCTGGCAGAGTCCGGTTGTGTAATGACCAGAAAACTCTTGGAGTTGTGTCTAGTACCCCCAGGCCTCCCAGTAAAAGGAAACAGGAGCTCACTAGGCCTGCAAGTGAGAGGACCTTGAGGGGCTCTCCAAAGGAGTTGATAGAGGAAACTATCACTCCCTCTCCACAGGAGCTGCTCACTGCTATTTCTGGAAAGAAAGAGTCAAAGGGGAAACCCAAGATCTGGAGGAAGACACCGGGCCTCATTATGACACAGGCGGCCATGTAATGAACGGTGCCGGTAAGGGACTGGCACCGTTCATTACGGACCACCGTATTACGAGGACTGCTGTGGGTCCTGTTAAGGAATGTCTGGTCAGACCAGGCGTCCTTAGCATGACCCGCTAGAAGTCCAGGATGCCAACAATGGGGCCGTCATTAACGGGTCCATTGATAGCATCCTCCACATTCACATTGATCACTCTGGGGGCTCAAATGGGAATGGGGATGTACTGGGTCTGTGCCCCAAGAAAGGGATTTACGGGCCCCTCCAAGGTTGGAATGGCCCGGTAAATCCCCTTTCGCGGCACTCGGACCTGGAACCCTGTATGGAGGTAGCCATACCGCTTTTAGCGGCATGGCTACCTCCATACTCATAATGAGGCCCACTGTTTTGGTTGGAGATCTTCACCCTGTTAGGCATCCTGAGCTGCAGCCTTCACTGACACAAGGTGAACCCAACAGTGCAGACTTCAGCAGAGGACAAAGAGAATGTCCTACTCTCAAAGGTCTTCGACAAGAGGCTGCTCTCAACTTGATGGGCAAGAAGTTGGAAAGCATAGGTTGAGCTGGGAAGATGGCCTCTTCTACAGTGAACCGACTGAGTCTATCCCTGGTGACTGCTAAAGAATGGTTGTGCCTCTAGCAAACAGACTCCAGTTCCTACAGTTGACCCATGAGATACCTTTGGCTGGTGATTTGAGCTTTAAGAAGACCAAGGAAAGGCTCTCCTTATACTTCTACTGGCCTAAGATGGGATCAGAAGTTGACAAATTCTGTATGAGCTGTCACACTTGCCAAACCTCTGGCAAGAGTGGAGCCAAGAATGTGGCACCCCTGGTGCCTCTCCCAGTGGTGGAAGTTCCTTTTGAGAGGGTGGGCATCAACATTGTTGGTCCCCTCGACCCTCCCACATCTTCAGGAAACATGTGTATCCTGGTTGTAGTAGATCATGCTACTAGGTATCCTGAAGCAATACCTATGAGGACTGTTACGGCTTAGGCTGTGGCTAAGACTTTACTTAGTATTTTTACAAGAGTAGGGTTTCCTAAGGAAGTGATATCCGACATGGGATCCAATTTTATGTCTCACTACATGCAAGCCATGTGGAAGAACTGTGGTGTCACTTACAAGTTCTCTACAGCATACCATGCACAGACAAATAGACTGGTAGAGAGGTGTAATCGAAATATGAAGAGCATGAAAGGTGCTTTAGAGGAACCCCTTAAAAGAAAGTGGAACCTTCAACTGCCATGCCTTCTCTTTGCTTACAGAAAAGTCCCTCAGGAGGGAGTTGGTTACAGTCCCTTTGAACTTCTCTATGGCCATCCACTCAGAGGTCCATTGGCCTCATTAAGGAGGGGTTGGGGAGTGCTCCTTCGCCTACGTCAGTCAGAATGACTGACTATGAGATAGGTCTCTGGCAGAAGCTAGTGCTAGCTTCTGCCAGAGACCTATCTGGAGGTTGAAGCGGGGTATGGTTAGGAAGTTAGTCTGCGCAATTCTGTGGGGTCTGTTAGAGATGTGAATGAAAAATCTATTGGCCAGGTAGCTGGGTGCTTGGTTCAAGAGACATTTGTGTTTAAGAGCAAGTGTTTTCAAGGAATTGTGTTGTGTTACTGAGAGCCAGCACATACTGCGTCTGGTGTCTGAGATATGCTGGCTCCTAGGGATATTTAGTGCAGCTCTGATGGCATTGTTTTGGATGATTTGTAACTTGTTTAAATTACAAAAGTTAGTGCCAAGATGGAGGGCGTTACAGTAATCGATTTTTGACAACACCAGAGTCCTGGCTAGTGTGGTACAGTTGGCTGGAGATAAAAAGGGATGACTGTCTGTGATAAGCTTGCAGGTGTAAGCAGCTGTGGAAGAGACTGCATTAGTTTGTCTAGCCAAGGATAGAGTGGAATCAATGTAGATACCTAATGTTTTAGTGTCCTTGGAGACCTTGATGGTATTACCATTGATAATGAAGGAGTTCAACAGGGGGTCAAGTTTGGTGAGTCTTTGGTGAGAACCGAGGATGAGGAGCTCTGTCTTTTCATTGTTCAGACAGAGTCCATGTTGTGCCATCCAGGCTTGGATGACTTGGTAAATGGAGTTAACATCCAGAGAGTCAGTAGTATAATCTCCTGAGATGGGGATGAGTATCTGGGTGTCGTCAACATAATTAGTGTAGGTGGCACACAGATAGTCCAGAATATCAAAAAGTGGCTTTGTAAAGTCATTGTACAAAGTAGGGGAGACACACAATCCTTGTGGTACCCCACAGGTGACCGGTGAAGGTTTTGCTGCCACAGAGAGGGAAAAAACCCTCATGGATCTGTTATCCAGAAATTAACTGATCCAAGCCGTTGATTTATCTGAGAAGTGGGCAGCTAGTTTGAGGTGTCGACACAATATTTGGTGATTTACAAGATCGAACGCTGCTGAAAGGTCAAGTAGAAGTAATAGGGCAAGTTTACCCTTATCTTTTAGGTATTCAATCTGGGTTTTAAGATCAATGAGGGCAGTTTCGGTACTGTGCCACAGACGAAACCCAGATTGCCTCAGTCCCAGGAGTTTGTTAGATTCAAGGTACTCTTGGATCTGTAAGTAGGCAGCTCGATCGAGGCTTTTTAGTAAAAAAGGCACTGTAGTGATGGGCCTGTAGTTGGTTGGTATGTTAGCGTCCATTGATGGGTTTTTTTAAGAGCGGGATAACCCAGGCATCCTTCAAATTGTCGGGTACAATCCCAGTGCTGAAAGAGGAGTTGTTGAAAGTAGTAATAAAAGGAGCTAGGTCATGGGATGCCTCCTTAATGATAGGCACAGGGCATAAGTCCCCCTGTCAGTTGGAGGGTTTAAGACTGCTGATAATATTTTCAACTTCAATAATGGAGAGGTGTGAAAAGCTGATGGTTTCAGCGAGTCAAAGCTAGGGTTGTTTTTGCTCAAATGGATATTGGGTGTTGCTTGAATTGCAAGTTAGTTTTTGTTATCATTGATTGTGGCTTGGAGAGAAGCTATCTTCACAAGGAGTGCGTTTTGAATATTAGTGCACCAGGAGCTATCTTTGGTGCATGTGTCTGGTGGGGAGACAGGGGATTCCAACTCTTGAACAGCTCTTTGGTATTGGATTTAGCTTATTCAATACGTTTGTTAGAGGTGTCTTTTTCCGCCTGGAGTATGGCTTCTTTGTAATTTAGAGTTGCAAGAATAATGCTAGATTTATTTGTTTCAGTAGGGTTACTTTTGCAGCACGCTTAAGAGTTTCGTTTTTCTTTACGTAGAGTTCTCAGCTGAGGTGTAAACCAGGAGTTAAGGTGAGCTTGAGGTTTAGGTGGTCAAGGGCTTTTAGCATAGTTTAATTGAAGGTGTCGACTAGGACAGTTAGATCAGTGCATGAAAGTACCTGTTTGTTGAAAAGCGGGAGGATAAGAGGGAGGAGTTTTTCAAGGTTATGTCACGCTTATTTCTAGTGGAAATCGCAGGTGCGATGTCAGAAGTTGTACTAATAGTTTTTGCTGGGAAGTTAAAGGTGATTAGATGTTGGTCAGTCCAAGCACAGGGTTGGTTGGATTCCATTTTAATTTCACAATTTAAGTCAGCTATCCAATCGAGGATTCTACCCTTGGAATGTATAGGATTATTGATATGCTGAGTAAAGCCTGAGTTAGTGAACAGATTGGTGATAACATGGGCAGCAGTGTCATTGCTGTCTGAGAGACCCAGGTTGAAATCACCTAGAACAATGATTTTAGATTTGATTTTAGTGTTGTCTGCATGGATGTTGGATAAATCTTCAGCAAAGGTGGATAGAGGTCCAGGGGTCCTGTATATTAGGTGTAATGTGATGGTGTGGTTAGGGGTAAGAGCTAATTTAGCTGTGAGCACTTCTGCAGATGAAATTTGATGCACGTGGAGATACAGAAGTTTGTGGAGTTTTTGTGGATGATCGCAATGCCACCTGCTTTTCATTGGTTTGTATTACGGTCGTGGCTGATGATGTTATATCCTGTGGGGATAGCTAATAAGAGTAGAGGTCATAAGGCAGCGTGGAGCCAGGTTTCAGTGATGGCGATGAAGTCAAGGTTGTGTGTTAAGATAAGATCAGCCACATCTATGGCATCAGCCGTAAGGATTCTGGCATTAATTAATGCCCCTTTGATTAGGAGTTTATAAGTTGTTAATATGTCGAGTTGGATTCATATAGTGGTGAGAAGCATGAGAGAGTCTAGCGCCTATTCTGGAGTTCCTCACTGAGATTGTGCATGGTTGATTCAGTGTAGGTCTAGTGGCGAAGTGTTGTAGCCAGAGGGCAGGGTTGTTGAGGTATGGGTTTGTGAGGGGAGAGGTAGTGGCAATAATTGTGGTAGTGTGATAGAGTAGGCTGGTCGGCAGCGCGGTTCTGCGGTTATGCACAAGTGAGGTAGGGAGTGTGAGGTAAAGAGTGGATGCCACCGCTAATGCGAATAGCTTAAGTAAGGATGGCAGAATGGAATGATTGGCCGCTGAGGAGAGGTTTTGCCAGTACATAATGACTATGTGCTCGAGTGAGTCCGCAAGTGGGTTAAGTCAAAGTAGCAAGTACTAAGTCAGGAGGAGCTGAAATGCAGTTTCAACTAAATGGTACAAAATACAATTTCAATTAAGTAGCCACTTAATACAATTCCAGCTTGGTTGGGCTAAAATGCAGTTTCACTAAATAGCACAAAATGCAGTTTCGGTTAAGTAGCAACTTAATACAATTCCAGCAAGGTTGGGACAAAATGCAGTTTTACTAAATAGCACAAAATGCAGTTTCAACTAAATAGCACAGAGTATAGTTTCAGACTGGGCAGTAATCACATACCGAGCAGAGAGGGTCTGACTAACAGTGTATGCTCAGCAAGGGGTACAAAGGGTATACAAAATGTCGAGGGGTACATCCAGGGTCTCACTGAGTATGGGTAGGAGAGGCCAAGGTCTGGTGGTCAGAGTTTCAGTTTTGAAGGAGTACAAAGTAAATGAGGGTAGAGCTCAGGGACCTTGAGCAGCACACAGCACGGCACGCTCCGGCAGCTCAAATGCACACAAAAACAGCAGAAGCGGATGATTGTGATGATTTTCGGCTGTAATGCCTGATAACACAGTGCAATAAGCGGTGGAATGTCGCACGGTCAGGGGTGGCCTGGGGCAGCTGGATAATATGCCCAGGGGATTACCTCACCGCCCAGTAGGGTGAAGGTTGCGATGGTACTGCTCCTGCAGCATGTGGTCCTCAGGCAGAGCTCCTGCTCTGTTGAAGGTGGACTGGCCTGTATTGCTCGATTCAGTAATCAAGCATTACAGGTTTTAGCCTGATTAGTGATAGCAATTATATCTTGCTCACTTGCTCCCACGGTGAACAGGGCAAACAGGAAAGGCCTTTGTCTGGCCTTCGTCGCCGGCTTTCCGCCAGCCGGTGGATGTTAGTTGTAGAAGGCTTTCCAGGAGATACTTGGCCATGTGTAAAGCAAGTGAGCTTACAGGTATTTTTGGTATCATATTGGCCATAAGAGTTTATTTGTATTGTGGAGTGATTGAATTGCAAAAATAGCATACTATGATTGACTTGCATTCTGCAGAAGCAGGTGAAATGGAATGGATTCTCAATTTGGTATGGATACATACACAATTCATTCATTAGGGAAGTGCTCTTATGAAACATGGTTACAGAGAGTGCATGTATGGGCCCACGTGTATGCAACCTGTACAATTTCATTTTTAGGGACATTTTTGGTTTCTAGTCCTTGTAGTAAGCACATTAGGAATTCTTCTGGAACTCTTCTGGATCCTCCTGTGTGTTTATGGTGAATTTTAATATTCCTGAACAGTAGTACAATTCAAGCCTTATACCTGAGACACTGTAGGTGCTGTCAGAATTATTTTTGGCATTTGTATGAAGGATGAGCATTTAAGCTGTTTAAGTAAATGTTGGGAACAATTGGTGGCAATTGGAAGAGAAGATTGATTGCTACATTTGCATAGCAATTTTCTCCAGTTGTGTTGCTGACTTTAAATGGACCAGAAAGCTGTGCCTCTGATCATTTGATGTGCCAGAAGTTCTTTTTCAAGAAGAGACAATTGTCTCGTTGTCTTTTGATGAATGTGCAGTTGTTTTTTGGACAAAAGAGTTTTGTGCTGTATAATTTGATTGTCCAGTAGTTATTCTTTGTTTTTATTGTGGTGTTGCAAGGAGATCTGGTATAGTTTCTGTTTTGATTAGTTTTCTTTTTAACGTTTTTCTTTTTTTTAGGAACAGGGTACATATCTAGATGGGGTGCAGAGTGCACATAGACTGTTGTATTCTAGGATGCAAGGAATGTCAGAGTCGACTTTGTTTGCATCAAAGTTAACTAGGAATAGACCATTTGGTGTACAGGGAGGGGGAAAGTGTGACACAACTCATTCCTTCTTTGAAGACTGTGCTGCCTTTGTCATTCTTTACATGATCTAAAATTAGACCTTGAGACTTGTGAATAGTGACATCATATTCAATTGTTATCTGTGTACATAGATGTCTTTGAAATGAAGGAAAGGTGCAATTGTGCGGTCTACTATTTTAACTTCTGCAAGGTATTCAAAGTAGATGTTAACAAACTGAATGTTGTTGTCATGTAGATATGTTTGTAATCCAACAACTGCACCAATTGCTCCATTGACTAAACCATGTTCTACGTCAAGGTTGCATTTTAGAATTACTCTGCATTTTAGACACATAGTTAATAGCTTTTCTAATCCAACTGTGTTGGAGATACATTTGTCTAAGCTATTTAGTTGTGCTGTTGCTTGTTGACATAAATGGAGTGTCATGTCATGCATTCCTAGTTTGTCTTTTGGACTGATAATGCACTATGGGAAGCATTTCTTTTTTAAACATTGTATCGTTGAATTGGCTATATTTTGTTGAGTTAAATGCTCCAGGGGCAGATGCATTTTGCCCATTTAGCTCATGGATTACTTTAGTTTTTAAGATGGTTTTTCATCTTTAGTAAGCCGACCAGTTCTAATGCTTTTTAAAATGTTACTATAGGTTAGATCTGCAGACTGACACATGTTTTAAGTTCGTTCTCTGTAGCAAAAATGTTGCCAGAGATTTACATTTCCAATTCTGTCGAATGTATTATAGCATTGTTTGTGTCCTAATGTTTTGAAAATAGATTGGCATTTTACTGGTGTTAACTGTAGATCTCTGAAAACAATAACATGATTTTCTTCAAACAGTTCTTTGTAGTCGATTTTTAGGACTTCTTGTAGTCTGAGATGAATTAAAGACAGCATGATGTTGGAAACCACGCTTATTTCATCAATGATGAGGACTTTCATTTGTTTTAGAATTCTGGGTACTTCAGTAGCAGCTTCTGTTGATAATTTGTATTATTCAAATTTGTTTTGGTATTCTACTGGGAGTAGTCGGTGTAACACTACACTACCTATGTTGTAGACAGCTAGATCTACAGGAGCTGTTACAACAGCCTAAAGGTTGTTGTTTGTTAAGTTTTCTAGACATCTGCTGATTATTTTAATTATGCAGAAAAGGTTTATAATTTTTACAGTTACAAGTTTTAGTTTTATGTTAAAAATCATATTCAATGTCTTCAGTGACTTCTGGATGAATTGTGAGTTGTTTATCATTTAGTTATAATTTGAGCACTGACAAGACTTCTTCAGTTTGTTTACATTGATACATGTTATTTTCTACCTCAGTCACGGCTAATTTTGCTGCATTTAGAATGAGTGGTTCTCCAAGTGGCTCTTGGCTTCCTGTAAGCGAATGTTGACTGCCTTCAAGGATGTCTTCATCTAGTAGAAGTTCAATTTCTTCCTGTTGTTAGTGTTCATTGTCCAACATTTGTTTGTATTGTTTAAAATTGATATTTGTTATACTGCTTTAATTTGCATTGAGTGCAGATTGTATCGTGGTCACCTAAAAAATCTTCTTTTCTCCAAGGTTTGAAAAGTTGTAGTAGGGCCATGTAGTAAAGTTGTCTATGTTGTCGAGATTTAAATAATAACTTTACATGATTACTTATACTAGGTTTGGTAAGTTTTACTACGCTTCCTTCACAAGTTGAGACTGAATATTTCCCAGTTGTGTCATCTTGCATGATTTTGTTTTTGAATAAGTAGTTTTGGGCTATGTTGTACAGGCACTTGTTTTCCAAAGCAGTACTTCTGTTTGGGTAGTATGTGTCAATTAAATTGATGTTTTTTTTTTTATTTTTTATTCCCTGGCTATTGGGATCATTTGTGGCTATTGTTTATATTACTTGGCAGGATTTTAGTGCACTTTATCATGATAAAGCTAAACCAAGGTTTAGCCAGACAATGTTTTCTGATTTCCCATTTAAGGATGTACCTGTTAAACAGCCTGCAACTTTGTAGACAGCATGTTTATACCAACGCTGTACACATTTTGTGACAGGGTTTCGTCAGATGATATGTCATCTCAAATGTCTTTCAGCTCTGTCTTCTCAATTTTGGTGAAATAGGCTTTGACAGGCTTTGACATATCTTGCAACTGCAGTGGAATTGGCTGCAATGCATTGTATGTCTATATTTGCATTCCACAAGAGGAAAATATTTGCATTGTAATCATTGATGTATTTGGATGCATCATTCCTTTTAATGTTGTATGTGTTTTAGGGGATTCCCCTTTTAAACTGTGTCTAACAGAAGATATCAAGCTATTTAGTTGTCCTTTTGTGGAAACTGGACTAGGGAATCTAAAGCAACATTTGGTATAGTATTTACCTTTGTTTTTTATATCGATGTCAGCAGTTTTTGCCACTCTTATGTTTTTGGAAGCATACGATTTGTGTACATAGGTCACTTTGTGTGGTTTCTAAAGGGATGTCACAGGTAATGTATTTTTGAACACATTGTAAAACAGTGGCATCACTGTCATGGCCAAATTTGGGCACATCTTCTATCCACAAAATCATATGGATGGTTGATGCTCATCTGGATTGATATTCCTTTCTCCAAAAGAAGTGTTCTACTTTTCCTAGCAGAGGGGTCATTTTGTTGTAGATGAAGTGCAGCATGGCAATGAAGGGATGGTGAAAGTGTCTCAAAATGTTGACAGGGTAAAGGGAACAGTGTTGCCTGGTGTTTTTATAGCTATTTCCACTTTATTTTGGTTTGTACTGCATACAAAGTCATTCAAGTCGTCCCATGCATATTCTTTACAACTGAAAGTAACACACAAAGTGGTTGGCCCTTGGTTCTCAGCATACAACATACATCAGAACCAGTATTATTTTGCACCATGCATGTTTGCCAAAAAACTTGAGATACTTGACTGCAAAACCTCATCTTTGTCTTTTATCTTTCGAAGGAGTTGCTTAGCAGACATTTTTAAGAAATGAAAGCCTGTTTTTAATGAGTGTGCAACTCCACAACATAGAGTTGCTAGTTTGCTTTCAAACAGCAGGTGAAAAATATATTCTACATTTTGTCTGAATCATGGGTCTTCTGAATACATTCTGAAAGTGATATTCTGATGCACTTAATTTTGTGGGTCTTTCATCATATTTTCCTCCTTTTCTTGTAGGAAAGAGACAAGGAGAAAAACCTGCTTATACACTTTCCTCTCATATGCTCATTGGGGATCCTTTGGCTTGACACATTTGACATGTTTCTAATGCACCTTCTATGGTATTTTTGGAATGGAATGGGTCAATTGTATACTTGTCTAAAATGATGGCAGCATTAACAGGATCCACACATTCAAATTGGCCAGTTTGTGGTGAATCTTACATTATTTAGGTGGTTTTCTAATGTTGTACTCTATGTTTATATGCTTTCTTTAACCCCTTTTAGTGCCAAGGGCGAGGTATCTCGTCCTTGGGATTACCTGCCTGTTGCCAAGGACGAGATACCTCGTCCTTGGCACTTAAGGGGTTAATGAAACAGAAAATGTTAGAAGGCATTGGAAAAATACCAAAATCACCAAAAAAGGTCTTGGCAATGGGGGGAGGGACCCATGGCAGTTAAAAGGTTAAGATACTGTAGGGCTTGTCTGACTTTGTTTAAGTCAACTAATTGTAGCCAATTTTGTTTTTGTCTTTTGTTGGTACACCATCAGCTGGTACAATCAAAGATTGTTCTATTGGCCTTTGTACTCCTAGAGTTTCTACATTTTATTTAAGATCTCATGGCAAGTATACTTCTTTGCATGAAATGCCCTTTAGTAACTTGGAGGAAGGCAATGTGGCACTTTTGGGTTGAAGGAGTACTACAGCTTTATTTGTATTCAATTGGTTATTTATAACGTGCTCAATACCCAGAGGTTGCTAAGCGCATACCCAGAGATCGAACCTGGGTTGCTCCATATCATCTTGCTCCCAAAGTGAGCGTTTTGCCCCTGAGCTATCCTCCCTAGACTATGGGTGTACGGTTTGGATTATAATGCTCTCATATAAGTTAAGTTGTAGTTAGGTTGTTAGAGAGCATTTGGAAGTGGAAAGATTTCTTAGTTATTAGTGATAACCTGTGATGGCATTTGTTATTGTCAAGCTTTGTATTGCATTATGTGCAAACTATTGAGGGGTCAATTATTTTGTATTTATTTTCTGCTGTTAGATATAACGCTAATTGGAACCATTGGGATTCCTCATTGTTCTTTATTTTATAGGCCATATGAACTATTTTTGTGTGATTTTTATAAAGGTTTCTGCGACAAGAGACAACGCAACAATAGACACGCACTTTGGGCCTCATTACGAGTTGGGCGGATACCGCCCAACTTTATTTGCGTTAGCGCCCACCTGTCCGGCAGTATTCACGGTTTGGGCGCTAAACCATACTCCCCATTCCCATTTGGTTCCATTGGACCCAACATGGAATTTTCGGTACAATTACCTGGCGGTAATGTTGCCAAAAATGGGCCAAAAAAAGACTTGAGATTTGGCAATGCAGTAAATGCAGCCGTGATGAGGCACTTTGTCTGGTAATTTAGCAGATGTGTCGAAAAGTTGCTAATTCTTTTTGGTACGTGTTTGTAAGGAGGATGGTGTTTTTGAGATTTTGACTAATGTTTTTTTAAAGTTGTTTTAAAGTTACTGAATTGAATAGGTCAACTTCAGTTCCAAAATATTTACTTTGGTTGTGTTCTATTTTTTGAAGGAGTTCTTTGACTGTTTCATGTTGGAGAATGTTATTTAATTTTTGGTGTTCTAGAGCAGGACTGTATGCATAGTACCATCAACGGACAAGCTTTTGTATAGCGGAATTGTGTGTTGCTATCATTTTGATATGATTGAAGATACTTTTACAAGCAGTTCCTGAAATGCAGGCTAATGAATGTCCTTGCAGTCCAGAGTGGATGCATACTGGACAGCAGTCCATGGTTTGTAAAGTTTTCATTCTACTTTTTTTGTCTTTTAGGTTCACATAGTGATTGAGGAATTGAAGTTGGTGTGTGAAGTTGGTGAGTTTAAAATGATTTCTAGTGCCATCTGCGTTGTATTTTAAAAGCATGTGTACTACATTTAGGCATGTGAATCGATTTTTATGTCTGACAGGGTCCCTGAATTGCAAAATAAGCATAATATGCAATGATTTGCATTTTGGAGAAGTTGTTGAAACAGAATTGACTTATAATTTGGTATAGGTACATACACAAATTGTTCAGTGGGTATATGCTCTTGTGAGCATGGTTGTATAGTCCACAATGCTGGAGTGTGGTACATGGCTACTGATTGGTGAATTTAAAATGTGAGGTGCGTCAAACGGTTTGAAAAGGACACCATGTTGGATTTGCAAACTGCACAACTAGTCCGCAGACACAGTAATAAAAATCCTCTAAACAATTAATTTCAGGTTATTTTGAGGATGTAAGTTTGTCTCGAGAGGGTCGGGGAAAGAAGACATGGAATAATGCATGCATTATTGTGTATAGAAATGGCTGTGGGGCTGTCGCTGAATCTACAGCCAGATTGTTAGGCCATGCCCTGAACAATCTGCCCACTGGCCATGGCCACAGCACTGTGTTTATTTCGAACAGTATGCCACTGACTATGTGCACACAAATATCTTTACTTTGAACACAATGGCCAGGGGCCCTGGGCTCACCAATATGTTTACTTTGGGTTGAATATGTGAAACAATGTGGCTATTGGCTATGGTCCCAATATTTGTTACAAAGTAGGGATCTAGTAGTAGTAGTAGTAGTAGTAATTTCAATACATAATGATGTGGCCATGGTCACAAAGATATATTTACTTTGAACAATATGGCCACTGGCTATTGGTACAAGATGTTTAATTTGGGTTGAATGTTTGCAACAATGTGGCTATTGTCAATCATCACAATAGGAATAATTTTAGCAACAATGTGGCTATTGGCAATGGTCACACTAGTAATAATGCAAGCAACTTCACAAAGTGAGCCATAATAATGCTCCGATTTAATGCAATGTTACCTATGCCATATTTGTTTGTGTTAACATCCGCCATCCCAAGAGGCCCATGCTCTCTGCCTACACTGGAGAGCTGGGGATGGTGCTGTTAGGATTTTGGGATTGGTTCTTGCCCTGTTCATCTGGGCCAAGGAGGATGCCGGCAGGCTTGGCCGGCCCTCCTCACAAGGCCCCCTCCCAAGGCCCTGCCTACCACAGTTCACCACATTCCCGTAAGCCTGAATGCCGAACACCCCCCTCCCCCTTGATCGCCAATGTGTGTGAATGCCCCATCCCCTCCCCTGGTTCGCCAGTGTGTGTGAATGCTCCCCACTCCCTCTCCTTGGTATCCAGTATGCGTGAATGCCCCCCACCCCTCCCCTTGGTCGCAAGAGTGTTTGAATGCCCTCCACCCACCCCCCTTTGGTCGCAAGTGTGTGTGCATATCTCCTGCCCCCTCCTTTGGTTGCATGGCTTTCCACACAAACCCTCACCCCCCCTAGCGGGTCTAGGTTTGTCGGTTCGAGTGCTTCCATGGACCTGACTTCATGTATGTGAGTAGCTGTCGCCCTACTCAATTGTTATCACCTCCAATATAGTATCAGCCGTTCAAAACTATATATCTGTATGTACTTGCTTCCTGTAATATGGGATTGGCATAGTGTCTGTATATGTAGAGTTTTCACTGTGCTATTATGAACAGTGATAATATGTAATAGCATCCTGCTCCATGTACCCACCTATAATGCCTAGTTTATATGTGTACATTGCCGCCATGCAACATGTGGATGGCACCATCTATTTGCTCACTGACCAAGACCCCGCATATCTATGTCTTGCTGCCGCCATGCAACATGTGGCTGGCACCATATACGTGCTTTCTGACTATGACTCTGCATATGTATGTAGCTGCCACCTTGCAACATATGGCTGGCAGCATGTATCTGCACACTAACTATGACCCGATATTTGTATGTCCTGCTGCCGCCATGTAACATGTAAGCACTTTTGTTTTCTATCTCTGTAACCTTTCAAGAAAAGCGCCTTGGCACCTCAGGGTTTTGGCGCTATATAAGAAAAATAATTTAATAAATAAATAAATAATCAATTTAGGTAATGAAGTTGGGTACTCTCTGTGTACTGACTATTTGCAAAATAGTATGTTTTCTTTGGGTTGAATGCATGCAACAATGTTGCTACTGGCGTTGGATACAATAGTGTGCTTAATGGCTGCATGGAGTATGGATATAGTAGTAGTAATAACAACCATATTGGAATGGCCATGGCCAGTGGCTAGATTGTTTGGGGCATGGTATAAACAATGTGGTGATTGTCTATGGCTGACATACTGCATCATCATGAGTTTGGCGGTAATCCTTAAATGCGGCAGTACTGCCGCATTTAAGGGTCTGCCAAATCACAGGTTTGGCAGGATTTACCCCCTAGCTCTAAGCTGGGTGCAAATCCGATGTGATTTTGCTGATTTTCGGTGCTATTACCGCAGCGCTAATCCCGCTGCCGGTAATAGTGTCGAAAATTCCCCATTGGGCCCAATGGGGAATGGGGAATTCTCAAATGGGCCCAATGGCGAATGGGGACTTACGGTTCCGCCAACCCTGTGATCCGGCGCTAATAGTGCCGGGGGGGTTGGCCGTAACGCTAATAGCCCTGCCAGTAATACCGCCGGGGATACCGCCCAACTGTTGATGAGGCCCATAGTATGTTTACTTTGGGTTGAGTGGGTAAAATAAAACAATGTGGCTAATGGCTATGGCTAAAAAAATGTGCTCTGTTCCACGTGGTAACAATGGAACATCTGTGTTTCTTTGCCTGTAAAAAAGGAGATATAGATAGTTGTAGAACACGGTATGGAAGATATGCATACTTCACTTTTTACACATACATTAACATTTTTTAACCTTCATAAGTAGTTCATTGTATGTATTATGTTTTCTAAAACATTTGTGTGTGATACACTGTTGTTGTGCTAAAATGTAATCATTGCAAAATGGGGAAAAAACTCAAAGGGGGATTGAAAACAAACATTATGTACATTTACTGTTAATCTTCAAGGTTGTCTCCTTTTTTCACACTATTACATTTATGAAAGGGATGTGTAGAAAGTAGTACAATGGTAGTATGGGTGCAGTAGATAATTATATAGTTGATGGTGTGTTTTGAGAGTAATGTAATTAAGGAACACTTTGTTTGTGTGGTTGTTTATTTTTAAAGTAGTTAGGTACCCATTGGCATATGAAAACTGTATAGTATTGTAAATGCAAATTGAATGCATAATTTAATGACTAAACTTGGGTTTAAGGAATATTATGTATGCAGTTATTGGATTTGCTAGTATCTGTGTTTTTGAGTAATAGAAGTGCCATTACCTTCAAACCAACCACTTCCCTTTTCACATATGCAGATAATGGCATGAAGTGGTTGTGGCACCAGTGTGGTATACTATGTCTACTGTTGTGCATGTTTCCTTGCCAAGAGATACTTGGACGCGTGTGAAGTTGGTGAGTTTAAAATTATTTTGCGTGCCATCTGCATTGTTTTAAAAGCATTTATTTATATTACATTTTGGGCATATGCATCCAGGTTCACTGAATTGCAAAATGAGCATGATATGCAATGATTTGCCTTTTAGAGAAGTTGTTGAAATAGAATTCACTTACAATTTGGTATAGATACATACACAAATGGTTCATTAGCTATATGTTCTTGTGAAGCATTGGTTGTAGAAACTACATGTATGTTTCCAAGTGCAATTTGTAAGATTTGTAAAGAGAATAGCAACCCAAAACCCGAATGTAAAAAATTATCCAAGAGACCAAAAGATCACTGCGCAAATTTGCATGGGAAAACACAGTTTATCACATGAAAAATGGTCTCAGATGGTCCTGTAGAACCAAACTGACACAGAGCACAAAAGTTACTGGTTATATTGCAGAAAACTGCAAAATCTGCATATATAAGTTATAATGTTATCCCACCATGCTCATTAGCTATCACCTATAGAACATGCTAATACCTTCCCATAGTCCCAAGACCAACTGGCCATTCCATTATCTAAACCCATTCCTCCAGACATTTGACTCACTACATTGTCACTAATAAATCCAGGTACGGTATTGTTTACTAAAATATTGACACACTAATAAATTCTGACCATCACCTAATGTGCACCCTTCTGATCCAGACACGTTTAAAGTGAAGTGGCAAGGCCAACTCTGCTTTGATAAGACAATGAGCCTTCTCATTTTCCCAGATGCTGTGGTGCACACAAGCTGCACCCCGACTTTGTACTGAATTTATTGGCTCCACCTCTGCTCCCCCTATCCCAAATCATGGAATGTTTCAGACACGGCTCCCCTCTTATCTGCTTCAAACCCCTGGTGCCCAGAAATGATGTGACCAGGGAACCACTCTCAAGCCTGACAGAGGTTTATTTGCTTTGGTTATGCATGTGCTTGCAATTCATATGCAATTCATATGGGATGGCCACCCTTGGGGCAAGGGCATTAGTGCTCTAAATCTTTGCCAGGCCTATTGGCATCACAAAACCCCATGCCTTGTTTTAATAAATTGGTCCTTCAAATGTGGATCCCTATCTGCCCGCAGCTCCACAATAAGGCCTTTGTTTTGTTCTGTTCTTTGTGTATTAGGCCTCCAAACCAAATATGGCAGGACTTCTGTCATGTTAACATGCCAAACTCGCTCTTCCACAGTACTTTTCTGATTCCATCCTCCACATACTTCAGCTTTTTCATTGCACCTCACTAAAAAACATAACCTTGTCTATGAATATCAAACACAGGGCCTATAGACTACCCTAACTATGACCTCTGCAACCACAACATTAATATATTTGTTGTTCCTTCGGTGTTGCTACATGTGGGTATCTAATGTGTGTCAAAACTAACTACAAGTTACACCTTCTGGCACACCAATCCTGTCCTGCACGCACTGTGGTCCACTCTAGAAAGGCTTTTCACAGACTCAAATATTTGGCCTGGCTGTGATGCTGTATGTGCATCCCAACAAATTTCATTTATAGGGATGTGCTGTGTCCCTATTACTTGTTGTAATTACATTCAGAATTCTTCTGGATCCTCCTGTGTGTTTATGGTGGATGTAACAATCCCTGAACAGTATTCCTAACATATCCATTAGCCACTCTAGATAGTGTCAGGGCTGTTAGTGGCATTTCTGTGCAGGATGAGTGCTTGTAAACATAGATTTTCTGAGCCATTTAACTAAATATTGTCCACACTTGGTGGCAATTGGAATAGAATATTGATTGTAACATTTGCATATCATTCATAATTTTAAAGCTTTATTCAGATTAGGCCTTACACACAATTTATCACCATAGCACCTCATACAAAATTTAAATTTGAATACACACAACAATCATCAAATTACATATACATTACATATATAACTTGAAGGTTTGTCTATGTGTAGTCAATATCATTCTGATGGTAATACCCACTATGAGGAGAACAAGCTTGCAGCCTCATAACTCCCAGTATGTAGTTTAAGAAGTGGTCATCAACTTCCCTCTTACATACCTAGCTGAAGCAAGCACAACTTTCAACTCCAGTGTGCACGTTAAACACTGCATAGCATCTTATGCGCTCCTTAACCTTGACTCAATAAATAAGGCTTTCAGGTACCTTTACTGTAGCCGGTCAGTTTAACATAAAGTGGGTATAGTTTCAATCACTGATCAGCAAAGGGGGCATTTGCCAGATCTGGACGTTGACCATGTCCTGGTATGCCAAGCTATATGCAGAATTGTTAGATTGAAAAACCTTAAGGTGTATCACTTGCTAGTCCCCGGGGATCTGTCATCCAGGTGGCCATGACACGGTTATTCTTTTTGGCTCCAGTTCCTGGGGGCAGACCAGTGTGGGAGGATCACCTGGGTGAGGGGCCTTTGGGGATTGGGAGTGAGACATCGGATGGCAAGAAGCAGTATCCCCTTCCCTGTAACACCTTCACCCCATGCTCTCAGGTAGGATACTTAGGAACTCAACCTCCGACCCCCTTTCCCAACATGAACACTTCCTCATGGACAGCTCACTATGACAGAATACTGACTATTGCCCGATCTGCATACCTGACATGTCCCAATATAATGGTCAGACAGGGTCAGGCAATTACTGTTGACCATTACAAACACCTGGCTTCCATTGCACTTCCCCACACAGATAAAAGGTGGAGCACGAAAGCACACTCTGAGCCAGGCAAAACACAGGAGGAAGCAGCAGTTCCAAGATGGCAGTTTAATACAAGGCGAAAGATGGCAAAACCGAAGGGGAACACAAGAAGGGAAATGCCTTGGACCTTTTCAATGAAAGACTATTACTTTCATGAACCTTTGAGAATACTAACTTTGAAGCCAAGATACAATACCTTAGACAGAGTGGTCCAGCACCACGTGGGTGCTCTTTCGAAAGTCTCTGTTAAGTATCCAGCTAAAAGGTGGCAAATGCCAGAGAGTGATAAGAAATTGTGAAATTGAAGCCAAACCCTGTGCACATTTGTAAGTCTTCGATAGTAATAGCATGAAGAAAGTTGAACGCGAATTAGATGAAGTTGGTCCGAGCCCAGCAAAGGGAGATAAGCTAAGAGCTTTGGTTAAAGCAAGTTTATGTTAAAGATCACATTGGAAATTGATATTGGTCGAGCTAAGCAGAGGGAGACTAATTGAATATTGTGTTGAAAGGATCTGAGACCGTCTGAGGGGAATCTGGGGTGAACTGTGAATCACCTGAGGAATTGGATGCATGAATATCCTGCGAACATTGTGTTAAGAGGATCTGAGCAGGGGATCTGAGGTGAATAGGGAATCGCCTAAGGAATTGAGTACTTGTGAAAATCTAAAAGAGGAAAATAACTTACTGTTTGTTTGTAGCATCAGGCCCTCTGAAAGAAGAGACTTTGAAAGGGAAAGAGACTTGGGCACAGCAGGCCCTGCTGCTAATGATTGACAGTATCCTCACGCTATAGAAGCCAGAGACTCTGCTAAGCTCGAGTGTACCGCCTTGTCCCGTGCTGAAAACGTGGGGAAGGGAGGTTAGCAGCCAGAACATCCTGACATATCATTTTGTGAACATTTCTTTCTTTTATATAGCAATGTTTTCCACACTATTTGTATTTAGAAGGAAGGATTGGCAAAAGGTTTATTTGTAAAGGCCCTTTTATTTTGACAAGACACCACTAGGACTGCGTTACTATTATTTGATTGTCGTAGCTTGCTCCATTTGTAGATTTAGGATTAAATAGGCATTTTTCAAACCCTTTTTGAAGTTCAATAAACACCCTTGAACTGTGGTAACTTGTGTCTGTCTCACTGTTGATACCATGCCTTCCTTACAATAACCTAAAGCATATGTATAAAGAACGTTCATAGGGGGATGGATTTTGTCCAGTGTAACTTTACATTTCCCCATCACATTGCAATGTAAACATTAGTGACAGTTCTTTAATACGGACCTTGATGTCACCAGCTCTTCCAAGGATTTGCTCTTTGCAGTCACTTTGAGTTCAGTTTTTGAATTTGTTTGCACTATAACAATCTTTTAGCATTCAACCTACATAGCAAATACTTCACATGAAGTATCCAACCACACTTATGTTGGGGAGAAGCTGGACCCCCACCAGGGCAGTGGGGGCCAGCAGCCATACCCTCACCATCTATGGGAGACCCCAACACCTCCCATATGGCCCCCAGAAATGCAACAGAGTCCCAAGAAGGCAGCAGCATGTTCCAAACTGCATTTATTTCTGGGCAGCAAAAAAGAAAAAAAACACACAGAGCATCGTGCACATCGCGAGTTCAGGCGCCGTCTCCCCCGGGGCTGGCTTGCAAGCCAGCTTTGTAATCACACTGCAGGCTGACTTCACAGAATTGGATCAGCTCCCAGAAACCTATCTCCTCCTGCTATTGGCTGCTAAGTGATAGGTTACCTATGTAGCCCTTATAGTGAGACTGACAATTGGGTGTTAGCCTTTCTGCGTCAGTGGGTTGATTTAGCTGTGCCAGCCCCCATTACCTAATTCTAACCTGTTACATTATGACTTTGTTCCCATAACTTTTTAGCTGAAGAAAGCAGTTTGCACCTGGGCTCTGAGCGCAGATTGGCTGGGCTGCACCATTCTTGTTACAATTTATGTTTCAAATGTTGTGCGAGTCCTTGAGGAAATGTCTTTCTTTCCCAGAAAGAAGAAAAAAACACACTGGGTTGCCGTGGTTTATTCACATTTGTGGATAATTAAAAAATGTCTGTCTGCAGGAAGCAATCTTATCTTGAATGTGCGGCCTTGGCAGGTCGGATGTTTTGCGAGGAACATTGCTGAAGGCTCCCGCAGCCAGTGTTCAGTGAGAGAAATGACTTGGCTGTAATTTTCCTGAAACATGGCTTTACACTGTGCAATTAGACCATGTTAATTCATATAGGCATTTGCAAGCCTTTAAACGAGGATTTTTGTGTTTGTAGGTTCTGATATTGCAGCATTGATTCTAATGTAGCATGGAAGTTGCACTGTTGGTGAAGTGGGTGTGTTTCAGCATATTTGTCACCCATGGGTGCGCTGGGACCTGGTTCAAATGATAAGTGCGCTCCTTGTTCTTCCTGCTGTTCTTCTATATATGCGCTTGGGGTGAGGGGGCATGGGTTTGGTCTCGATTTTCCCTCTTCAGTCCCCCCTCTGGTCGACTTTGTCGACCACACCACCAAGCAACATTCACCTCCTTCCGGTCTGCATATCTTTGTCAATTCCTTGTCCATAATTTTCTGCATTGTTGTTGATGAACAGTACATATAGGAGTGTTCTCCTTCTGTGTTCCACCACACTCACTTCCCTTCGTACTTCCTCTGATCACAGGGAGTGGCCACCTTTATTACTGCTGGAACCATGTTGCACATAGCTATCTTAGTCCGGCTCTTCCTTTCACCATGTCTCTTATTTGCATTTGCATTCCGATGTCTTCTTCTGTTGTTCTCTTACATCTTGCAATGTATCTCTATCTTGCACAATGATGCTGTGCTCGGTACTAGTCCTTCCGTTATCACCTTCAATCAACCAGGCAGTCATGATGTCTTCCATTACCATGCAAGCACTAGCTAGTGCTTTGCTTTCTCTTTTCAGATGCATTTTTTGCTGATCATTCTTTAGTATGCTGGTACTGCACCCAATTATTCTTCTGTCTCGCTCGAGAAGTAATTCCCCCCTCTTTTTACTTCTCTGTCTGTTTCTCTTCTTCCGTTGTTTTCCATCTTGGTGAATGTGTCACTCTTCACATCTTCCTTGGTCATCACCAACAAGGGCATGCTGATGCGCACCAATGAACACTCTCCTCCCCAATTCAGTGGTAGTTTCTCTTGATCTTTGGATGCATGTGCTCAATAGTAGTCCATAAGCAGTGATGTTCCTGCTCTCATCTCGCAACTTCTCTCAACCTTCTCGCATCCAGAATGATTGTCCACTTCTTGTCACTGTTGTGCTGGTAACATAACGTTGGTACCTTAACAGTATACGTCCTTCTTCAGTGACCATCTTTGCTCTTTTCTCTCACTCCGTTAGGCACTTATCATATTTTTGTCTCTTTTATTTTATTTTTTCTTCTCTTTTTGTTTTTTTGTCTTCTTTTATTATTTATTTTTTTTTATTTATTTATTTTTTAATCAATCTCAATGTTGCTGTCTTCCCTTGCAATCTTCTTCACACCTTGGGATACATGGGCGTCGTGCTCTGCTGTAGTAATTTCTGTTGTAATCAATTCTCTTCCGGCATATGTTAAAGAACAGTCAGGACAGCTCTCTCCAGTGGTGTCCCTACCAATTTTGTACATGTGTGCATGTTGTTGGTCACTTCTGATATGTGTGTTATGTGTATGTTTTACTCCCTTTGTGTCTGCCCTTAACTCTCCTTACTTTAGCACCAGCTTTTCCTCACCCACTGACGCCGTAACTCTTCCTGCTTAGGTTAGGGAATGTTAGCAGGGGATACAGCGGTAATGCTCACTATTACATATAATTTTAAAATTACCACCCCCATTATTTCGTTCATCATTAATAGTCCCATCGTGAAGGAAAAAGTCCTTATTTGCTTGCCCATAACCACTTACGCTGCTGGGTCCTTGCAGCTGGTGAGATGATAAAGTTGCCCGCCTGAAAATCGCAAGAAAGGCGTTAATACGTTAGTACTTGTTAGTAACCTCAAGCTCCGCGAACTAAACAATCACTAAGGGCAAAAATCAAACCTCCCCCTGGACATTTCGTTTTTTCAAAATTTCTCAATATGGGTAGGGAAAATCTTGGGCTTTTTATTCAATGGAAGCAAGGAAATATACTTCAGGGAAACATGCTCTAAGGGGTCTGAGGTTCTTGATAGGGTGGGCAATTGAGTGGGGAATGCTTCACGATGTTTTAATCAGTAGGCCTCACAGTTTCTAATGGAAGATAACATTAAGGAAATTTCCTACACATTTCTAACAGCATACATACGCAACAACCTGCATGTGCGGGGAAAAGAGAAGGAACAAAACAGTGTTACAGCTGTAGGTGCACAAAATGTAATATGAAACTCAATTAAACTTTGGAAATGCGTGTGTCAGTCCCTATTCTAGTTGCTAGTGTGCGTTGGACCATAGGATGGCCATGTTTCCCTAACTCGGGAGTGTTCGTGCTATTTTGCAGTTCATGAAAATCTCTTGCGTTGGCCCTGTTGATCGTTGCTCCCTCGTTGCCAGGGTGGCCACCGCTTTGTAGGGCTTGACGCCTTACACATCTAACAAAGTCTGTCAGGAGGGGAAAATGTCCCACTGTAGTCCATAGCCATTGGGTGTTGGTTGTCCGTTGTCTTCAGGCCTGCCCTGGGTCCTTTATATCTGGCGAGAAATGAAATGGAAGCGCTTGAGACCTGAGAATTTACATATTCTTCAATTTCTTGACCTAACCTCTCTGCACTACTCTCACACTATTCAGTGTCCTAGTGGGAGGAGCCAATGGTACACCTATGCACCATCCTGTCACCACCTGGTGGCGTTCAATGGCGGTCTGACTGTAAATTATTACACAATTCGGAATGTACCCAGAAAATGGGTAGGCACTTAATTTATGTGAAGATACTCATTACACACTTGGATAATATATATGCAATTTGGGTGCTAGTGTACAAATGGGCCTTTGGATCTTTATATTTACTGTGCTTTTGTTGTAAGTTATTTATAGTGCGTGCCTTTGTCCCGTGGGGCATCAGGCACTGACAAGCTAAATAGGGAAACATCAGGGTGGTAAATTTGTCATATAGGGTGGCTGTGTTTCTAAATTAAGTGCACCATGTTACTTAGTTAAGATAATCGCAGGGTTTTTAAATCCTTTTTTTTTTTCTATGGCTCCTCTCTCACTTCTCAGGGCGTGCCTCGCAGTGAACTGCAGGCACTTTAAGCTGGTACTAATGAAATCCGCTACCAATTATTCGCTACCTGTCTCTCCCCCCTCTTTGTATTTATTTATTTATTTATTTCTTCTTTTCTTTCAAACCCAACCCTCACAATTTACTCCCATTCTCTCTATCCCACCCCATGTCCACTTTTTAAACCCTACCTACTCTGTTAATTACTCATTTAGTATAGTATTTTATTACTCCACTACTGTAATTACTGTTACATTTAAACCATATATTTCTCCCCCCATTATCTGCTCTCAAATTTTAATACAACCATCATTCTCCAGTTCGTGCAGCAATGACCTCTTTCCCTATGTGTGTTGGCTAATGCATTTGTGCCAGTGCTATTTTCAAAAGCGCTAGTGGCATTACCACTTGCACTGTCATTTTGTCGCCAAATTAATTCTGTTGGGAACATGGGTCATCCACCCTTTACCCCTATTTCTCTCCTCCCGTGGTGAACTGTCAATGAAATGTAGGCCTCCCCCCTCAAGTGCACCTTCTTCCACCTTGTGTGTCTCATTTAATTGTTCTGTGTTAATCGTGTATTCATGAGCCCAGTCTCCTCACTGAAAGATGTGTGCTCAAAATGTAGCTAAATATACTCTCTTGTGATGCGCTATCATTATGCACCCCCCTCTGTACCGTGTACCCCCATTATCCTTAAACAATCTTCCTTACTTTCAACATGTGTATGCCTGGTGTTTAACAAGTTATGGATTTCTCTGTTAATAAGGTGGTCATGTCCACATCGCTCATGATGTCACAAATGTCTCTTCCCTAATGCATGGCCTAGTCGCCCCACTGTCACCCAGAAAAGAAAATGTTTTGATACCTATCACCACCCCTATGCAATTGTCCTCTGCATTATTGAGTGTGCGTGAGTGTGTGTGTCGGCGCGTGTCTCGCCCGCTCTGTCAGGGAGGTGGAGCATGAGTGTGTGTGGCAGAGTGAGTCAAATCAAGTTTGTCTTGGGCTGTCCTATTAGCGGCATAATGTCAATCTATGTCCTTTGAAAGATTTGTTCCCCATCAGGAAGACCCCACCCAGTCATGTAACCGGTACCATTGCTATTGTGTCAGTGTTCTGTATGGGTGCTGGCTGCTGTGCAGTGCCCCTGTGTTGTGATTCTAGTCAGTCCTGGGGTAGTGGTGCTGTCATTTGTTGTGTCTGTACATGTAGTGGTGACAGTACCTGCGTTGGAGCTTGTGGTGTGTGCTGAAATGATCCCATCCTGCCGCATGTATCCTCCCCACATGGGCGGTGCATATTGTGGTGGTTGTTGACACTGCTATTGTGATTCTTGTGCGTGTGTGTTGAGGCTGTTTTTAACTGCCCTTCCCATTGCATACTTTAATAATTTATTTTGTGCCTACTTGTCCTCATCTGCCTTTCTCTGCCCCTGCGTTTTCTTGTCACAATCTACAATGCCCACAGTCAATGTCTAGCGCGCTATCATTCCTTCCTCCCTTCCATAACCCCATGCATGCTGCACCACCCCTTACTGATCCTCTATCATGTTTGGCTGTGCTGTCTCGTTCAGTCCTTCTCTCCTCCTCCAATCCCTTTCTTCCCTTTCCAGTTCCCCCTCTTTGTTGCTATTGTGACTCCTTGCACCTCCCCGTTATCTTCCCTTTAAATTTAATTCCTCTGTACCTGTGCCTTCAAATCTGCTTCCATGCACTGCAGCTCTCCTTTGCTCACTCCTGTGCTGCTAGTGGGTTGTTCTGCACCTTCCTGTTTGTGTATTGTGATTGTGTGTGTGTGGTGTTTAAATGTCCTTCTGCTGTTTTCAGTTCTCTCATGCAATGCATTCCTTGCTTACAATCTGTGTCATCAAATATTACACTCCCGGAGGTTCAGAAGGGTGAGTCCTCTCTTCCCTCTGCTCGTGCTGGTTCAGCATCAGCTGACCCCTCGCATCTTCCCTTTCCTTCGTGCACACAGTTCAACTGTAGCCATGTGCTTTTAAAGCTATTCCCGTGTAAGTGCTGTGTATGTGTGTCCTTAGCGATTGCTGCACGCTTCTGGAGAAGCCGCCTATGAGCATCCATGGTCTTTTTTAATTTACCTTCAGTGCTTTTGAATCTTTGCACACTATGTTTTACTGACTTATTTCGGCATGGAAGCTGTGTGCTACACAACAGGTGAAGGGGAGTCATTTCTGTATTGTGTGATACATTTTACCTCTATTCAATTTGAAAATTTCGATAGTCCGCTGTTCAGGGAGCAAAAGTTAGAAGATAATTGAACATTTTTCAACTTCTGTGAGCCTTCTTGGCTCAGCACCTTAGCCAGTGCACTCCACGTGCAGCCCATCTTCACCAAACCATTGCCTTCTCCGGCACACCCCCACAATCTTGCGCATGTGTCTTCCACACACCGCCTCTGGGTCACCTATTCTCCAAATCCAAAACCACACCACTATCTCCTCACCATCAAAACTCTGTGTCCTATGCATCAATCTGAAGGTGACGTCACCAAACTAAAAACACAGTGCAAATGGACAGACAAATGTGCATACACAGAACAATAACTCATTTCTCCCAACCCCACAAAAATCCCAAAATAAAACCCCACAATCCTCACAGCTGTCTTCCTGTCTCAACTGGAACAAGGTAAACCACAATAAAACTCTTATAATTGGACTGCACACGCTGCGTCGCCTAATGTGTGATACGCTCCTCACCAGGGGACCTTAACCAGCCAACTATCATCCACTCACTGAACTAAAGCGCTCAATTAGCAGGGAACCTCATCTACTCATTGATCTATAACGTCAATTCATAGGATATCCAGACCCCGTACATGAAATCGCCATCCAGACCAACCAGTGCGACACTCCTGTCCTATATGTGGGGAGTCACTACCCCACCCAATAGGCTCAAAAACACAAGAAGGGACCACTGCCACCGCCCCAGTCCCAACTACAATTCACGTGCTGATCACCACCAATGCGCTGAATTTTGCGACAATGTACAATCACCCACCACCCAATTTACAATGCCTCCCCCATTTTCTACCCAAACAAAAGAACTTAACATTTCTGCAACATACTGATCAACAATGCATCATAATACTTTAAACATTTCCCCCCCTCAAAGCCCATGTTGCTAGTTGACTTACATTTTCCTATGCTGCACTGGCAGTTGCTCCGCTGCTGGACACCCCCTCAAGGCGCTTCACCGGACCCCTTCTCCTGCAGGGCTCTCACCTGCCCTCAAGCGGGGTATTTCCAAGTGGCCCCCGAAGCCTTTAGCCGGTTACGCGTTTTCCGGTGGTCTTCAGGTGCAGGCGAGGGTCCCACAGCTTCCTTGAGTCGGCGGCAGGGAGTGCAGTTCAATGCAGGGCTTGCGCAGGCAGTGCTCATTCACCCATGTTACAATGAGCAATGAGCCTCACAGAGGGCACCAACTTGTTGGGGAGAAGCTGGACCCCCACCAGGGCAGTGGGGGCCAGCAGCCATACCCTCACCATCTATGGGAGACCCCAACACCTCCCATATGGCCCCCAGAAATGCAACAGAGTCCCAAGCAGGCAGCAGCATGTTCCAAACTGCATTTATTTCTGGGCAGCAAAAAAGAAAAAAAACACACAGAGCATCGTGCACATCGCGAGTTCAGGCGCGTCTCCCCCGGGGCTGGCTTGCAAGCCAGCTTTGTAATCACACTGCAGGCTGACCTCACAGAATTGGATCAGCTCCCAGAAACCTATCTCCTCCTGCTATTGGCTGCTAAGTGATAGGTTACCTATGTAGCCCTTATAGTGAGACTGACAATTGGGTGTTAGCCTTTCTGCGTCAGTGGGTTGATTTAGCTGTGCCAGCCCCCATTACCTAATTCTAACCTGTTACATTATGACTTTGTTCCCATAACGTTTTAGCTGAAGAAAGCAGTTTGCACTTGGGCTCTGAGCGCAGATTGGCTGGGCTGCGCCATTCTTGTTACAATTTATGTTTCAAATGTTGTGTGAGTCCTTGAGGAAATGTCTTTCTTTCCCAGAAAGAAGAAAAAAACACACTGGGTTGCCGTGGTTTATTCGCATTTGTGGATAATTAAAAAATGTCTGTCTGCAGAAAGCAATCTTATCTTGAATGTGCGGCCTTGGCAGGTCGGATGTTTTGCGAGGAACATTGCTGAAGGCTCCCGCAGCCAGTGTTCAGTGAGAGAAATGACTTGGCTGTAATTTTCCTGAAACATGGCTTTACACTGTGCAATTAGACCATGTTAATTCATATAGGCATTTGCAAGCCTTTAAACAGGGATTTTTGTGTTTGTAGGTTCTGATATTGCAGCATTGATTCTAATGTAGCATGGAAGTTGCACTGTTGGTGAAGTGGGTGTGTTTCAGCATATTTGTCACCCATGGCTGCGCTGGGGCCTGGTTCAAATGATAAGTGCGCTCCTTGTTCTTCCTGCTGTTCTTCTATATATATGCTTGGGGTGAGGGGGCATGGGTTTGGTCTCGATTTTCTCTCTTCACTTATTTACTCCTTCCAACTCTAGAATACTCCTCAAGGCATCCCTTTAGAGCACTAAACTGGGGCAGACCATACTCTTACATTCTATTTTAATGTGTTGATCATATCAGTGTGGAGAACATTCTTGACCAGTATACAGTTCGCCCACGGTTATGGAAAAGGGCTCCTGGCTAGGCCCTGATTTACCCAGGTGGGTATATACTTATAGAATCTCACAATAATCAGGTTGAGAGATTACACATACTTTAATATCTAAATGCCTACACAACGAAAGAAACCTCTAGTTTTTAGTTTTTTCTGACGTTCAAAAAGGTTTTTGCCCCCAAGATTTTTAATGCACATTTGTTTATCATAGTAAAAACAATCAGAGAAACTTATTTTGTACACAATACACATGGGTACAGTCCATTCAGATTGACTGGATGTGCTGAACATTGAACATGTTTTTTCATTTTTGTATAACGACGGAACTCAATTTACAAATAACATGTGGGCACAATACAGGATTACAGTGAACAAATATCAGTGTTAGTAAAGGACACTGAAATGGTGGAAGGGTCGTCGGCACTATTGTGTTTCGGCCAAAAGGGTAAAGCTGATTAATGAAGCTTGTAATGTGGTGGCTGTTAGGGAGAATTCTCCAGAATGGCTAATTTCCCTTACCTACTTAGTCCCTCAGCAGCTTTGCTGTATTTGGTTTGGTTCCTTTGTTCGCTGTCCTTTGGCTTGCTTCTGCTAAGAAGCCCTCCTTAGGTGCCTTTGAGTCTGGGTGGGCTGAATGTGAGGGAGGGGTTTTAGGCCCCCTGCACAGGGTCTCCTTGGACACCCAAGTCACACTCCTGTTTGATTGGCTAGGTGACTGTCCCGCCAGGACAGCCACCCTGCTGTGTGATTGACAGCCAGGCTGTGTGAATGGGAAAAAACTGCATAAAAAGCAGGTCTCTGGGACTGGAAGGCAGAGTCTCCACTGGATCGAGAGAACCGAAGAGAAGCTGAACGAAGAGGACCACTACCATGACTGAACCTCCCAGTGAAGCCCTGCTGTGGGTCCGAATCTCTGAACTTCGACAACAGAGAAGATCTGCAAGGAATCTTCTTCCCTTGAGCTGGTGGGATCAACCAGTTTGCCAAACTCCAAGCCAGGCCTCCATTCTCTGTTTGAATTTTCTGTGCACAGCTACAGTGAACCCGATAGCCAGGCAGACCGGACCATGCTTGGGTTTTGAGGATCGCACCTTTTATTTGTCGCTTTGCTCTGCTGCTGGTTTCTTCCCTGGGAAGTGCAGGACCCTCCAGTCTTCCTCCTTCGTATCAGTCCAACAGTCGCTTCAGGAACCGTGAGCCTGCAGAATCTGCGAGACCTTCTGCCTCAGCCACAGCATTCTTCTTCAATTAAGGTACTGTTCAAACCCAGTCCTTGGTTCCGTCCGACCGCGGTGAAAGTGTTTTAAATCTTTCGCCAAACAGAGGAATTGTCCTTCTCTACTCGTTTAAGTAACTTTTCTTCCTACCAACTTCGTTTTGAACTCTTGGCTAAGCCTTAACCCCGAACTACTCCGAACTGTGTGATCCTCTCCAAAGACTCTGAACCATAGACATTGGCCCAGGGGTATTGAATTGAATCCTCATTGTATTAAGCATTTTCTGTATTGCCCTGCCTTTCTTACTTGTTGGAGCTGCTTGATTGTGAATAACCTTGTCTTTCCCTCACTTTTAAATTGCTGGAGTGGCATTTTGCTCCCACTTCATTTTGAGCTTAACTTGTCCAGAATTCGTTGGGTGTTGTGTGTATATTAAGATTGTGATTTTCTGCTGCATTACTTTAGTGAACTGTTTTACAAATTATGTGTAAATAAATGTATATTATTTTACTAAGAAACCTTGAGTCAGTGTTTGCTTGAACCATAGTAATTGCTGCCCTTTGTGTAACTTCTGATACTGCCCACTTTACTCTTGAGATAAGTCTGGCTGCTCAGCCATCGCTACCACTTTACTCTGTAGTACAGGCTTGTACCAAAGGTACATTTCTACTGTCACTTGTAGTCTTAATTGTGTGTGGTGTTCCCAAAGTGTACTGCCTAACACTGGTGTACAGCGGTGAGGATCAAGTATAGCGATTACACTTAAAGTGCTGCTATTTCCTTGGATCAACTAACCACAAGGCTAAACATCACTAAAAAGCAATTTTAATCATGTCTGATATGGAAAGCTACAGCCAGCAGACCCTTCTTAGTTACACTGTTGATTATCTGAAAACTCTGTGTAGAGATAGGAATCTCTCTGTTAAAGGCAAAAAGTCAAACGTAATTGAAAGTTTGTTAGAGAAACAATGTCTGGAGAGTAGGTCTATAATACCTAACCCTCCAACAAATGTGGAAAATAATGAGGATGATAATGTGCATGTTATTATGGATGAGTTAGATGAGGCAGATGTGTCCCACTGCTCCTTTACCTGCCCAGCAACCTCAATCTTTGTCCACTGGGGCCCCTACAGGTCCTACACTCCGTCCTGAATTCATTGCTCTAGAAAAGATGTGGCTTGAATTGGAATTCAAACGTATTAATGCTCAAACTGAACAAAAGTATCAAGAAATTAAGCTCAGAGAAATGGAGTAGAATCATGCCTTAGATATGAAAAAAATGTCTTTGGAAAATGCTTCTCTCCCAGAGACTTCTAGGTCTTCCAGTCCTAAGAGACCCTGTACGCCTAAGGAAATTGTTGGTATATATGAGGCTAAGCTTGATATTTAGTTGGCAATGTTTGAATATAACCATGGGATTCAAGCAGATCAGTTGCTTCCTTGGCCCTTCCCTAGGCTACCCACTGTTGCATCTGATGTTGTGATGGAGTTGGGGAGGTGGATAGGATGGATTATGAGTGTGTGAACCTAGATTTCATTTCTAGATTTGCGAAGACCCCTTCCCAGTACCTTAAGAGGTTTAGGGCCCACAAAAAGCATGATCATACCCCTTGGGCTACCTGAGTATGTGAATGATTGAAAAATTTAGATGGTTGGGTTAAGGGTTACAGAGTAAACACTTATGAAGGTATGAGAATTCTTTTTATCTTGGAGTCAATTTATGATGCCTGCTCTCCTGAGCTCAGACAGCATTTGGCTGATTCTAAATTGATAGATCCAAAGAAGTTAGCTAAGGCTGCTGACGTGTGGGTTTCCAACAGGGCTACTCACAAAGATTCTGGGGCAACTCAGAAGAAGGATGAGGGAAAGCAGCCAAAGAAAGATACCAAGGAGAATTCAAATACCTCCAATCCAAAAGAGGGCCACAAACAGCAACATAAGGGAAACCGAATCAGGCTAGTGCACCATCTGGACCCAAACCAGATGGAGGTCAGAACAAACCCCCATTCATCAAGGCATTTGGGAAATGTTATGTCTGTGGCTAAACTGACCATGTGAAAGGGGATCCCAGATGTAACGGTACACTTTCAGGGGTCCACACTGTCTCCTTACTCTTCGCCCCAGAGGAAGAAGTACCTATTGCAACTGGAAAGTTTCACCTACTGGCTGATGAACCCATCAGAGTCTCAGCTAGTGTTTCTTTAGTGTCCCTTGGCTTGTGGGAACAACCAAATCTAGATGTCTATAATTCCATCCCAGATAATACTAAAGAGTTTTATAAAGATAGTGTTCATGTGAATGATCAGGAGACCCCTGCCATCAGAGACACTGGAGCAAGCATACCTGTGGTTGATGAAACATTTTTCAAGGTGGAGAATGTTGCTAAGGCACCCAAACAGCTAACCAAGTTAGCTGGCGGTGCTGTGCAAATGCTTCCCCAGTTACCAGCTCTCATCCAGTGTAATGATTTGACTGTCAAAATACTGGTTAGTGTGCAGATTGGAGTGCCTGGGAGAGTCCTGTTGGGTAATGACCTGAAAACTCTTGGAGTCGAGTCTAGCACCCCAGGCCTCTCAGTAAAAGGAAACAGGAGCTCACTAGGCCTGCGATGGAGAGGACATTGAGAGGCTCTTCAGAGGAGTTGATAGAGGAAACTATCACTCCCAGCCCAGAGGACTTAATAACTGCTATTTCATGAAAGAAAGAGGCAAAGGGGAAACCCAAGACCTCTAGGAAGAAAGCAGATAGCAACCCGGTCCTTCCAAACATGACATCCCCAAGATTTTCCAAAATCACACCTGTGACTCCTCCACCTGCTGAGTGTGAGGTACAACTCTGTGTGGTTAATCAAGTCTCTGAAGAGTCAGATCTGGAAGAAGACAAAACTTTAGTATGAGATCTGGACCCTGTTGACCATGCTGAGCTGCAGTCTTTACTGGCAGAAGGTGGACCCAACAGGGCACACTTCAGCAGAGGACAAAGAGAGTGTCCTACTCTTGAAGGTCTTCGACAATAGGAAGCTTCTCAGCTTGATGGATAAGAAGCTGGGAAGCATAGGTTGCATTGGGAAGATGGCCTCTTCTACAGTGAACCGATTGAGTCTATCCCTGGGGACTGCAGAAGAAGTGTAGTGCCCCTAGAAAACAGACTCCAGTTCCTACATTTGGCCCATAAAATACCTTTGGCTGGTCATTTGAGTTTCAAAAAGACCAAGGAAAGGCTCTCCTTATACTTCTACTGGCCTAAAATGAGTTCAGAAGTTGACAAATTCTGTAGGAGCCGTCACACTTGCCAAACCTCTGGCAAGAGTGGAGCCAATAATGTGGTACCCTTGGTGCCCCTCCCAGTGGTTGGGAATTCCTTTTGAGAAGGTGGGCATTGATATTGTTGGTCCCCTGGACCCGCCCACATCTTCAGGAAACAGGTTTATCCTGGTTGAATTAGACCATGCTACTAAGTATCCTGAAGCAATACCTATGAGGACTGTTACGGCTCAGGATGTGGCTAAGGCACTACTTGGTATTTTTACCAGAGTAGGGTTTCCTAAGGAAGTGATATCTGACAGGGGATCCAATTTTATGTCGCACTACATGCAAGCCATGTGGAAAAACTGTGGTGTCACTTACAAGTTCTCTACAGCCTACCATCCACAGACAAATAGACTGGTTGAGAGGTTTAATGATACTATGAAGAGCATGAAAGGTGCTTTAGAGGAACCCCTTAAAAGAAATTGGGACCTTCTACTGCCATGCCTTCTCTTTGCTTATAGAGAAGTCCCTCAGGAGGGGGTTGGATACAGTCCCTTTGAACTCCTCTAGGGCCATCCAGTCAGAGGTTCATTGGCCCTGATTAAGGAGGGGTTGGAGAGTGCTCCTTACCCCAAGCCAATCAGAGTGAATTTATGATAGGTCTCCGGAGGAAGATATCACACATGATGGCAGAAGCTAGCGATGACTTAAAAGCACGCCAGGCTCTGGTCAAACATTGGCATGACCAGAAGGCCAGCATGGTTGAGTTTACTCAAGATCAGCTTGTACTAGTTATGGTACCAACAAGGCAGAGGGCCTTGCAGGACAAATGGATAGGACCCTTTAAGGTTGTGGGCAAACTTGGAGAAGTGAACTATCTGGTGGACATAGGCAGACCTAAGGGGTCTCCCATAGTCTTTTACACCAACAGGTTGAAGGCATATATCTCGACACCAGAAGTAGGAGCTTTGATCCTAGCTTCAGCTCAAGAGGAGAAAGAGAGTGAATCTCTATCTGACCTTCTCAGAGGCAAACCTTTAGATGAGAACATAGATGGTGTTAATCTCTCTTCTAATCTGACATCTGAACAACAGGATGAGTGCAAGTTTCTGTTAAATCAGTTTGCCTCCCAGTGTTCAACTTTCATCAGGCTTGACCCCTTGGGGCCAGCATGAAATTCTCACTGGTGACTGTTTACCTGTGAAAAGCAGAGGTTATAGAATGTCCGACCATGTAAGATTCCACATAAAGGAAGAGGTCAACAAGATGCTTGATCCCGGGGTGGTTATAGTGCCATCTACAAGTCCATGGTCTAGTCCAGTTGTTCTAGTACCAAAGGCAGGATCCAATGAGTAGAGATTCTGTGTGGACTTTAAAGCTCTAAATGCATTCACTAAGACTGATGCCCATTCTTTACCAAGGACATATGAGCTGATGGATAAACCTTGTGCATCCAAGTACCTCAGTACATTTGATCTGACGTCAGGCTATTGGCAAATAGCCCTGACAGACCATGCCAAGGAGAAAACTGCATTTTCAACCCCAGCAGGCCTCTTCCAGTTTAAGGTTATGCCTTTTGGATTAAAGAATGCACCTGCAACATTCCAAGGAATGGTCAGTCAAGTTCTGAATGGGATGGAGGACTTCTGCATGGCATACTTGGATGACATTACAGTTTTCAGCCCTTCTTGGAAAGAACATTTTGAACACTTAGGATATCTTTTGCAGGCTCTTGAGCAGGCCCATTTGACCATAAAGGCAAGAAAATGACTAATTGTTCAAAGCAAATTGGCCTACCTTGGTCATGAAGTAGGAGGAGGTGAAATAAGGCCATTGCCTAGCAAAGTACAAGCTGTACAAACCTGGGACACCCCTACTACTCAAACCCAAGTGAGAGCCTTCCTAGGTCTCTGGGTACTACAGGAATTTCATTGAGAACTATGGCACCATAGCTTCTCCTTTGAATGTAGTCTCCTCTCCAAGATTCCCTAAAAAGGTTAGATAGAATGAGGAGTGCACTCAAGCCTTTCAAAACCTGAAGAAAGTCCTTTGTTAAGCTCCAGTCCTAAGAGCTCCTGATTATCACCAACACTTCATTGTGCAGGTAGATGCATCCAATGCAGGTATAGGTGTAGTCCTTAGTCAACTGGATGAGAAAGGTAAGGAAAGCCCCATTTGCTTCATCAGTAGGAAACTGAAGGAACCAGAAACAAGGTGGGCAACCATAGAGCATGAATGTTTTGCCATTGTGTGGTCTCTGAAGAAGTTTAGACCATACATATGTGTGGATCTACTTTTGTGATTCAGATAGGCCACAAACCCTTGAGATGGTTAATGCAAATGAAAGGGGAAAATCCCAAACTACTAAGGTGGTCAATCTGCCTGTAAGGGTTTGATTTCACCATTGAGCACAGGTCAGGATGTCACCACCAAAATGCTGATGGTCTCTCTAGGATGTTTATAACCGACTAGAGTGAACAGATTCATCCGGGAGTGGATTAAATCCTCCTGTCCCTTAGTCTGGGGGGGAAAGTGTTAGGGCGAATTCTCCAGAATGGCTCATCTCCCTTACCAACTGAGTCCCTCAGAGGCTTTGCTGGATTTCTCGGATTTATTTTTTTTCACCTGGTAAGAGTGTGAGCCTTTTTTCCCCATTCCTACATGTGTTTTGCTGTGTGTTTTAAATTTTTTCTCTTCATAGACTGTGGAGCCTCACCTACTCCATAGGCATCATCTGTTTACTGCGTGTTACACAGCAACTTTAGTGCAGTGACAAAGGGTTGTCTTTTTCATTCTTCCCAATTTAAACTTCATTTTCTGGGACTGACTACTGTCTCCCAGAGCATGTAAAGTTGCCATTGACTTTATTAGTCCCTTTAAATCTACAGACCCAGTTTAACCATCGTCCATAGAGTACTGGAAAGGGTTAATGGTTATCCCTTTTTGCCTGTTTCTCATGGAACATTATTTCGTTCCCCTTTCTTTAAGATTTGGCTGGTGGCAGTGGTAGCTACCATATTTTTCCTACCGTGGACCATAAAAATAGCTTTTGTACTGTTTTAGGCTAAGTTAGTAGTCTCAAACTTAAATCCGCTGGACCCCATTTACTTTTATTTGGTTCCGGCTGGGTTTATTATCCATTTCATTTTGTAAAGGTTTTTCTCGTGTTTTAATCTGCGCACCAAACCAGGTTTGGTTCCTTTGTTCGCCGTCCTTTGGCGGGCTTCTGTTCAGAAGCCCTCCTTAGGTACCTGAGAGAGGCCTGAATGTGAGGGAGGGGTTTTAGGCCCCCTGCACAGGGTCTCCTTGGAGACCCAAGTCGCACTCCTGTTTGATTGGCTAGGTCACTGTCCTGCCAGAACAGCCACCCTGCTGTGTGATTGACAGCCAGGCTGTGCGAATGGGGGAAAACTGCATAAAAAGCAGGTCTCTGGGAGTGGAAGACAGAGTCGCCTCTGGATCAAGTGAACCGAAGAGAAGCTGAAGTAAGAGGACCAATAACAGGACTGAATCTCCCGGTGAAGCCCTGCTGCGGGTCCGAATCTTCAAACTTCGACAACAGAGAAGATCTGCAAGGAATCTTCTTCCCTTGAGCTGGTGGGACCAACCAGTTCGCCAAACTCCAAGCCAGGCCTTCCTCCTCTTGTCGAATTTGCTGTGCACAGCTACAGTGAACCAGATATACAGGAGGACCGGACCCTGCTTGGGTTTTAAGGAGCATACCTTTTATTTTCTTGCTTTGCTCTGCTGCTGCTTTCTTCATTGGGCAGTGCAGGACCCTACACTCTTCCTCATTCGTGTCAGTCCGACAGTCGCTTCAGGAACCCTGAGCGTGCAGGATCTGCCAGGAACTCTGCCTCAGCTACAGAATTCTTCTTCTATTAAGGTACTGTTCAAACCTGGTCGTTCATTCCGTCCGACCGTGGTGAAAGTGTTTTAAATCTTTCGCCAGTCCGAGGGCTTGTCCTTCTCTACTCTTTTAAGTAACTTTTCTTCTGACCAACTTCATTTCGAACTCTTGGCAAAGACTTTACCGCACACTTCTCTGAGCTGTGTGATCCTCTGCAAAGATTCTGAACCATAGACATTAGCCCAGGCCTATTGATTTGAATCCTCATTGTAGTAAGCCTTTTCTAGATTGCCCTGCTTACTTACTTGTTGGTGCTGCTTAATTGTGAATCACCTTGTCTTTCCCTCGCTTTTAAATTGCTGGAGTGCCATTTTGCTCACACTTCAGTATGAGCTTAACTTGTCCAGAATTCATTGGGTGTTCTTTAGTATATGTTAGGCAGAATCCTAAGGCAGGAAAATGGCCTTCTGGGCAGGAGCGTGGTCTTCCGTCTGTTGTCGCGTGGCCAGCTTGATACGGAGTGATTTGTCAAGTGAAAAAACATCACGTCAGCATGTAATTCAAGGAAAGGCCCTTAGCGCGTAAGCGCGTATGTGACGTAACGCGTACGGTCATTTTCCTCAGCACAGGTGCACAGTGATTCAGCACGTCAAAACACTGCACGTCCACGTGTTGATGCGTGTAATTCGAGGAAAGGGCCTAAGCACGTAAGTGACGTGACGCACATGGGTGTTTCTCTCGGCACGGGTTAAAGGTGAGCAGGGCCAGCAGTTCGCTGTATGTGCTTTTTGTGGAGACCGACGCGTGTGTTGCTACTTCTGGTTGTTTCACGCGCCCTCACTACTTCACAGCAGATCAAGGACGTATCTCTTCTTTTGGTGGGGGTATTGGCTATGCGTGTTTTTCATTACCACGCTAGCCAGACGGTGAGTAGCGCACACTATTTTTACCACTGCGTGTACCCCTGTGTATCGTTTATCTGTTTTCGAGGTCATAGTAGCCTGCGTGTCCCACGAATACGTGTTTTACGTGTACCTGGGTGCCACCGCGTACTGCGGGAGGATATTTCCACACACGTGGTCTACCGAGGGGTTGCATGCACGGTTTTACTGCAGTTTTGGGGTGCCTGAGCATTGCGTGACCCGTCACTTCATCACCCGCGTCACATACAGCCTTGCATGCGCACAGGGGTGCTGTTAACATCTAGTACCCCACACCCTTCACCCCAATTGCCCAGGACAATTGTCGTGTACACCTCCCATTGGCACTACTACATCTGTGCCGGCACTACTGCGTCTGTGCCATGGTTGGGAGGCCACGAAAGGTGAGGGGCGCCTCAGCTGGGTGTACTCCACGTGGCAGGTGTTGTCAGGGATGTGGCCCGGTTGACCGGGAGTAGGGGGACTCCAGGGTGTCCAGGGTGGCTCCAGAGGGGGAAGAGGCCACTTCGGCAGGATGTTCTGCCACGTGTTGGTGCAGTCATGCCACCACCCCCTGTGGTTCCAGGAGATGCAGCTCTTGCATCTGGCACTGGCGCCCATGTGACCTGTAGCGGTAGTGGTAGCTACAGGTGCAGCTGTGGACCTCGCCACTCAGGGTCAGTGTCAGCTAGTGCATGCTGCGTTGGCACCTGAAGAGTCCTAGGATGATTTCCAGGAGGTCAGGAGGCACACAGTAAGTGCACACAGGGTGTTGGCAAGTGCAAGGGCAGATGCAGCCGAGACCACCCCGGCTATGAGTCTTGACCTTGGCACAGCAGATTTTGCTGCGAAGGGTCCAGTTAAGGGCACCCAGCAGCCACTGACGCAAGTCAGGGCTTGCGTCCTTGTTCCACCTGCCACTCCCTTGGTTCAATCCACCAGTGCCACTGCCCCTACTGATCAGGATGGCATTTGCCAGTCAGGTTCCGGATCACTGCCCAAGAGGAGGAAGGTTGCACCTGCATAAGAGGCTGGGATCCCACAAACGGCTCCGGCCTCCGGCACGTTAAGGAAGAATCTTTTCTGCAAGCAGGAACTGGCCTTCCTTGTGGGCTATATGTCGGAACACGACCGTGATATGCTAGTCGGCCCAAATTGTCACACTACTGCTGCCCAGTGTTGGGACCACTGGAAGCGTGTTGCAGAGAGTGTTAGTGCATTCGGACATGAGGTGCACACAGCTCAGGAGTGCAAAAAGCGTTGGGATGACCTCCGACGCTGTGCTAAGCTAAAGCGTTCCTCCAATTATGCTATGACTGGGGTGACTGGCTGTGGGCCACCACCTCAGGAGGAAGAACTCACTCCGCACAATGTTGATCGCTGCAGAGTTCATACCAGCAGAATTGTACGAAGGAGTGGGAGAGATGCTGGATTTTGATGCCCCGTCCAGTGAGTGTTTCTGCGTGCTTGTCCAGGCCATGTGTGGTTTGCTTGTGCGATGTGTTGTGCTTGACTGCCAATACATGCTATGTGGACACGGTTCTCATGTGCGAGTCATGCAATGCTTCACTAATGCGTGCCTGCTGTGCAACATGCTGGACACGTAGTGCAGACAGGAACTGTCCTCATCACCACACTTGCACCCTAATCACATGCTATTCACCCGGCTGCCACTCCGATCCATGTTCCAGCTCACTGGCCCTTCCGCATGTACCCTGGGGTGTCTTTCCACTCAGCACTCAGACTATGTCATCGCATGACCGACATGCATGTGTCTTCTGCCTGCATGCTGGTACTCCACATAGGCATGCTCCCTTGCTCCTCCACCCCCCTGCACCACTATTACACCATTGCACTGGTGGGTAACATGTTGGACTACTACAATGGCCTATTCAATGCTCCTGTGTACATGCAAACTTCCCCCTGCCAAACTGCCAGACACATACTGTGGGGTACATCCTATGTCCTTGATGCAGGGTGTCTCACTCAGACTGTGCAGATGGCAGATGCTCCGCAGGGACATGAGTGCCCATTCATTCTCCATGTGCATTACATGCATGGCCCTATGTGTCCTTTGCAGGGTGATCATTGTAGTATGTGTCCAGGATGACATGCATTTAATGGCATTTCATCATCCATTCCATGCTCACTGTGGCTCAGTCCGGCATCATGCACATGTTTAGGGTGTCATAGTCTGTGTGGGGCACAGGCCTCCCCCTGTCTCAGGCGCCCTGACTCTGTCAAACTGGTGTAGTGCCTTCTGCACACATGAGTATACTACAGAGGGTTCATCATGTGTCCTGTTCACTGTCCCATTCTCATCGGCTGTGTTGTCAGTTGACTCAGATTATGCAATTGACGGTACTCAACACTGTCTGCCAATACACAGTTCTCTGGTTAATTTTTCACTGTCATGCAATGCCTCCCTGCATTTTCACTAAGGGGGTGGGGTGCCTGTATCCATGCAACCCATTGCATGCACATTGAACGTGATGCCTGACCTTGCACTTACACTACCTTCTTGTTTATTGTTTGACATCATAATGTACTTGTTGATGCTCTGCACTGCACCAACCCACTTCTGAGCCATGTCACACCGTTCTACATGCCTACTCACTGATGCAATGTTAGAGTGGCCTGGCATGTATGGTCAGATTGTCATCCCTTCACTGTCATGAAATGCACAGGCACAGGTGCATCCTGTGAGACATGTAGTACTCAGTACTGAGACACCCTAGTGGGCGTTTGGCAAAGTTGATAGGTCAATCTGTGGCCTATACTAACCGGTATAGGCGGCATATTGCCTGTAGCCTGCCAATCGGGTTGTAATGCCTGTGGAGCTGCCTGCATGTCTGTATGTGTACACTTTCACACACATCAAAGCAAGCAGCGTTGTAGCTGCTTGCTTTGCTGTATTGGTTGCTGTTCATGTTCACAAAACAGATGTAAGGTGAAACTGGTGTTTGTGAACACTTTCACATGTACATATGCAAGCAGTTTCAATGTTGTGTAGTGCAACATTGTGGCTACTCACGTATGTGTGTGTGAAAGTGTTCATTTACACATGTGCCTTCTGCAGCTTTTTTGTTGTATGACTGAAATGTAGTTGATTAACGTTAATGCTGCTGCGATTTCAGCATTGTGGCCGTTATGTTCAACTGGCACAATCCTGAAGGTGCACTGTGGTGCGGTATGTGTACGCCCAGGCCCACTTAGGTAATCTGGTGGGGCCTGGCTGGGATGATTTGACACACTGAATAATGTTTTAGGGCACAATCAATTCACAATGTGCTCAATCAGGCCCTGAGAGGTGCTCTGGAGGCTTCATGGCTGGAAGCTCGGACCGTACTGGGCGTTATGGTCACTCATGCCTGGTTGCAGGCCCTCGCTTTGCTCAGGACATTCACTATTCCTACATGGCCCATGACGCCCGGTACGAGACGAGCTGCAGATGGATGAAGCTATATTGGTGATGATGGTTTAGTGATTCATGTGTACATGCATATTACATGTGTCATGGTGTGTTTGGATTCACTTGCAGCTGTAGCCATTTTGCAGTTCAGACATGCTTATGGTATGTGCCATCTCTTTGTTGCCATCTGTCATTTCTGCCTGTGACATGTGCCTGACAGAGGTGGTGTGGGATGGAGTTGATATACTACATTCTGTACATGTGTAGGCTTTGCTATTTACACACATCCATTTCTGCTTTTGGGATGTGTTTGCATATCAATGCCACTGGATGCATGCCGGAATTTCATTTGTGTGTGACATTTCTGCTTCATGTGTTGGCTGTTGATGTGATGTTTATGTGTGTGTGGGTTATGTGTTTCTGACATGTGTACTCATGTTTGTTTTTTCCACATTACAGATGATGATGCAGTGGAGCCAGAGGATGGTGATGTCAATCCTGACACGGGGTTGCTATCACATCGGCAACCAGGCACAAGTGGGGGTTGTAGGATGGTAGGCCACGAGAACCCACTTGTGCTGCAGACCATCGTGTCCAGGGCTGACAATGAGTCTAGCTCGGATGATCACTCTGACAACAATGTCGAGCTGGATGCGGCAGACGCAGAGGCAGCGGACAGAGGAGAGGTTGGAACAGCTTGAGAATACCATCTCGGCTGAGCTACGTGCTTGCCTGGAGGTGCTCCAGATGTCATGCCAGGCCATGCAGGAAAGAAGAACTCTGTGTTACACATGCTATCTTGCAAGAGGAAGCACGAGTATCACATGAGGTGCTACATGCTGACCTACGTGTCATCGCCACACAGGACCAGGCTTACCAGTCCTGCAGACTTGCTGCCGACGAGGGGAAAGCTGCGCATAGGCGTGGTCAGGGTACTGTGCCACACCTGCCTTTTGAGTCAGAGGGTGAGCAGGACGACGAGTTATCTCCTACACAGGTCGGGGCGCCCAGGCGTTGAACCCATGGAGTTTTTTGTTTTGTTTATCTCAACATCATTGCATGTGGGTGTTGAGGTGCACCCTGTAACTCCCCCCTTCTGGATGCCTCCCCCCTGGGTCGTATATGGCCATTTTTTATAGTTAGTTTAATTAGTTAATATAGTTTAAAATTGTTTGTCTATTGTGCATTCATGTGACAGTGTGGTGCTTTGTGGCTTTTGAAAGCATCCACTGTCTGTTCCAGCTGGGCCCATTCAAGCTTGTCTCGTGTATGTGTTTGCAGCTTGGAGTCCTGACTCACATATGCCACTACTGCTTCCCCTATCCATGGGGTCGTAAGGATGGTTTGGTGTTACAACCATTTACACAAGGGCATAGGACTTTTGTCATTTCTGTGGCCTGTCTGCTGCTGTACCACTTGTGTTAACACCCCTAGTGGGGATTATAGATGTTTTCTCCATGGCATGTCTACAATCAATTTTGGTGAGTACATTATTGAACTGTCCAATTATTGATGTTGATTGGGATGTATGTTCATTTCTTGCCTGTATACGTGCTTGATGCACTTCGTGCTGTAGACGGTAGCCTGCACCCTTTAGCTGTCAATTCACACTCATGGTGGGAGGGGGCCGGGTGGTGACAATGTCAAGTTGGTACATGTTTGTACAGCCCCTGGGGATTGTGGCAAAGAAGGATGCATTAGGGATGTGACCCAAGAGGCCCAACTCACGGTCCAGTCATCACCTGAGATGTCTGCTATACTACTACTACGTTCCATTCTGTTTGGACGGCACATTGTGTCTGTCTTCCCTCTATGACTTTGATGCTGCCTGACGGCACAGTTTTCCTACTGGACTACGGCTCTTTTACTTGTTTTTCACACTTTGGTGCCTTTAGTCCCTGTTCTACTTCCTGCTACTGTCTTTGTTGCAGATCTGTCCGCCCATCTCTCGGGCAGTTATTTCCACGTACTCTTACACTGCCTTGGTTTGCCTCAGTACACTTCTGTTCAACTGCATCTCTCTGTCGCTCCTCCTGTCTTTCATATATTACATGCATGCTTTTATGTTGACTGTTGCCTTTCGCCAATGTTATTCAACTGTTGTGGCTCTTAACTTGCTGTCAGCTGTTTCCGGCTATCTTGCTTTCTCTGTGCCTTTCCAGACTTGTGCTGTCTCTGCCTTTCTTAGTTCACGCTATCAAGGATTTATTGTGTTTCAGCTGAACCATCCAGTTGTGCCAGCCTCCTTGGTTATTTTCTACTCAAATTCAAGCTCTACCTGTCAGGGTACAGAACCTGGGGTTGTGTGGGAGGAGGTCAGATGTAGGTCTCAGACATGGCCCATTAACAAGCAGCATGCAGACACACACAGACACCTTTCCAGCCTTATGAAAGCTTTTTATGCCCTTTCTGCAGGATAAGTAGCCTCCAGACTACCTTTCCCAGCAGACACCGGGCAAGAACTACTAAACCCTTGCCACGTTGGGTGCGACACACGTGTGCATGCGCGTGCAAGCAGAAGCATGGGCTTGTGCTCAGACGTCCAACAGAAGCAGACGTGTTTCCAGGAGCTCCTAGCAAGGTGAGCAGCACAAGGGGCCATGCCCCAGCCAACCTTCCTCAAGGCCCCTCACACATGCAAGCTAAGTAGCGCCAGTGCTGGGGAGCTTGGCCAGGTATTGGGGAAGATGCGCACAGTACAGCTAAAATGCGCTGAGGACCAAATGCCAAGAAGCTTTCCAAGTTGTCAGGGGCACACACAGGGGGCGTCGCCCATATCCTCGAGTCCACCCTGCTCCATAGAAGCTAAGTTATTAGAGCAGTAGCTTTCCTAGCCACAAACTAATATAGCGCAAGGGGGGGCACGCAGCAACGCACAAACTCGAGTGCAGTGCATATCATTTGCATATACAAATTGCCACGTGCGTCACCTGTAGAAATTTGCGGCTTCCAGAACGCAATTTGTACTGAAGTCGCACCTCGCCACACTCGTCTAGCAGCTCACCCAAGGACCATTCTATCATGTGTGATTCTTAACACATGGTCTCCCATTTACCGCGGGGCAAAGTGCGGCTGACTTACCGCATTAACAGTGTATGAACCATCACGGGGGCAAGCAAAAGTATATGAACGAAGCAGCAGACAAGAGTGCTTGTTTGGGGAGGAGTCACTAAGTTTGAGGCATGAATGGTGTTAAGTGTGTGTGGGGAAAACTCACACAGAATAGTAACTCACGCTCTTTTTGCAGCATTGAACTGCCCCTGTTACCGGACCAGAAGGCCAGAACTCACCCCAGAGATAAGTCTCTCTTTGGCTCGCCTTTGAGCCATTTTTTACAATTTTCATGATGTACATGGTTTCTCTGAGTATGCGTCATTGTATATAGTTTTATTTTGTCTTTTGCCTACTTTCCCTTGCCCATCCACCGCCCCTCACCCGACCCTCTTTCCGGTTATCCTGAATAACGATGCCTATCCAAATAACAGATCTCTAACCCTCTTTCCCCGCCGGGGTCTCGGAGGCCTGTTTAAGTTGTACCTTGCAGGCGTCCAGACCGCGGAGGGGGTGGTTGGTGTGTGCCACTCCTGCATCTGGAGACTGGAGCTGTGACACTACCCATCAATTATTGCATCCTCATTAATTATTGTGTACTGAAAATGCTACCCATCCTATTCAACCATTGTTCAACTGGGCTACCTTGGTAGTGCTTCTATCATTCTGCTTGGACATGTGCTTGACCATATTGAGCGACTTCAAGTCATCTACTGGAGACTCTTCCAGGGTTTTTTGGTGGCTACTGGCTTTTACTCTGGTTTGGGGGTTTGAATCCTTGCAGTTCTCTGCAATTTGCTATTTTTACCAGTCAAGGTGGCCGCTGAGGGGGCTGGGCTCTATTTACATGCAACGTAGAACGAGGAAACCAAGGGTTAGGGGGATCCTGAAGCCAGGTAGACTAGAAGGAAGAAGGAAATGGACCCCAGACACAGTTCTTCTGAAGGTCATGGTGATGAGTAAATGAGGGAGGGCCTTTTGTTGTCGGACAGTACGCTTGGACCACAGTGTTTGGGCACTCTCTGACATTCTCATTGTGGGGTACTATGTACATGATGTGTTCTGCTGGTCAATGGCTGTTCCTGTGTTGGGTTTACCTTGCAGGTGTCAGGGTATTGTTGTGGTTTGACATACTGGGGTGTACACATGGGCAATGTTCACATGCGATGTGTACAGGACACTGAGGTTCACTTGAGTTCACATGCATGTATTGAGTACATGACTCTACTGACACACACACTTACACAAAGCTCCACCACACATATGACCACCCTTCCATACCCACACGTGCACACAGATTGCATTCTCTGGCATGCTTTGTCCCTGCAGCGCATGATCACTTACCATTTGGGGATCGTGTACATGCGTCAATAGGTCATTTTTGTTGCTTGTCCTTTTTATATGATGCTCAAGGTGCACCCCAACGCAATGGCTGCTCACTGTGCTGTGTGCTGAGCAGTGTGTGCAGGAGACACACACAGCACACGGGTTAGGGATTTGCGCATTTGGCTTGGCCGAGGTGCATGCCAACAGGCATCCTGTCTTTTGTTGATGGTACCGCTGGTGGCATGCATTTGTGTATGACTTTGTATGTGTGGGAGGTTGTTGGTCCATCATTTCATCTGATTCCATACCAGGTGTGATTGTCTCAGGCCTCTTTCCATTTATCACGTGTCACTTTGTATCTAATTGGTAATGTGTTGTGCTTTTTGTTTGCTCTTTTGCTGTTGCATGCCATGTCATGGTGTGGCAGACAAGGGTGATGTGGGTTGGGAGGGTTTGGGCAACATACCAGTGATTATCATGGCACTGTTTTGCAGGGGGGTGGTGTGATATGCACCTTGCATGTGTTGCTTTTGGTCACACAGGATTGGTAATGTTTAAGTAGCTAGGGACGCACACAATGTAGCACTTCCGTGGCAACATTCTCACTGTGGTAAGGTCGTGACAGTTGACTGTCTCTTTGTCATCATCGATTGTCACCTGATATGTGCCAGGCCTGTGTGCACTCCGCAGGGGTGGGAGTTTAGGTGAATAATGTGGCCACAAGCTGGGTCCGGGCTACCTCACAATGTGCCCTTTTCCCTCCCATGGGCAGCGCTTGTGCCTGTGGTTGGGGATGTGGGGGCACCAGCATTTCCACCAGTACGCCCTGCCGTGTTGCAACATTGTGCAGGACACATGCTGCCACAATGATCCTACACAATACTGGGGGTGAATATAGTAGCTGCCAGCCAGAGCGGTTAAGGGAGCGGAAGCGTGATTTGAGCACTCCGAATGTGCGCTCCACTATTCCCCTGGTTGCAATATGGGCTGTGTTGTATTTTACCTGGGGTGGTGTGGTGCTGTTCCATATTGGCGTCATCATGTGGTTGCTCAGAGAGTAGGCACTGTCCCCTGGGGAGGTGAGGATGGTTGTCATTAGTTGTGTTTTTTGTATTTATCTTTGTGAGACATGCATGCATGTGCACAGACATTTGGAATTACCAATGAGCCATGTGTCGCCGTGCTTCCCATCTCCCATGTCCGGCTCAGGGCAGACATTCTGTATATGAAACTGTCATGGGTAGACCCAGGATAGTTTGCCTAGACTGAGGTGATGATTCCATGGGCATTGCATACAACCTGTACGTTGATGGAATGCCAGTGCTTGCGGTTTCGATAGATGTGCTCAGTGGCCCTAGGTGGACGTAGGCCCACATGTGTGCAATCTATGGCACGAGCACTTTGGCAAAGTGTGCCACCCAGTAAAAGTTCTGGACCATGGCCTGCCTTTCTGCGGGTGTTCAGGGCATGTATATGTGCCTGCAGACTGAGGGGCGCGCAGTCATGATTGCCAACACCTGGTGTAGGCAGCGTGACTGCGTGGCCTGTGAGACACCACCAACTATGGCAGTTGTCCGCTGAAATGAACCAGTGGCCAAAAAACGCAGGAAATTGAGCACTTTTCCAAGGGGCTCAGTGCTTGGGAGCACAAGGTGGGTGATGTGAGGTCATCCTCCCACTCAGTGACCAGGTCTAGGATGATACGAGGTGGCCTTCCCAAAAAGGCTGGTCCTGGGCAAAAAAAATCGGGGCCTGGCTATTCTCCTCCTCCTGTGGTGTCCTACGATCAGTGCTGCAAGAAATGGGACATTCATCGTAGCTGTAGAAACGTGTTTATTGTTTGCGCGCACTTTTATACTGTGCAGGGACGATTCCGCCTGCCTTCTTGTGGTGGATGTGTTTACGTCTGTGCATGTCTTTTGGCGTGCGTGGGTTTCCCGTATTCGATTCCAGGAATACGTGTTGTTCACGCGCGTGTGGGCGTTCCGTGTATTTCCCAGCAATACTTCCCCAGTTACACCTTCATTTTCACACGTTGTTCCCCATTCCGCGTGTTCCGCACCCTTTTTGGTGTTTGCGGTACACATTGTGCACTTTCGCTGTGCGCATCGCGCACGGCGTTTGGGATGTTGAAGTGACTTGTGCACCCGTGTGCGCCACCCATGGATTTGGCGCACATCCCGGGGGAAACACGCCTTCCATGAATCGCACGCATGCGCGTTCGCTTGCTTTTTTACTCTTGCGCCACAAATTTCGGCGCACATTTGTTCCATGAATCGGCCCCTTAATCTCTTGTGTTTAAACAAAAACGTCTGAGCCTCGGGGGTAATGAGAGAAAATCCTCTTACCTCTAAGTTGAAATAATGATAGATTAGAGCATGCCTATTCCTAGTGCATACTAAATTGTTTCACCACTGAAATCCCTCTGCTTATGTTAAAGCAACAAAATTTGCTCAGGCGAATACAATTTGTGAACTCCTTGCCCTGCCACACGTTATAAACTGTCGAGTCAACTGCCAGGACAACATGATAATTCCTGTGTTGTCTTTTCTGACGTGTGACCTTGTAACAAATCTTTAATCAAGTGACTCAGCTATGGTTGCGCCGTAACACCAACCCTCACCGCCCGTAGGCAGACCTCACGCAATTGCATTTAAATTAGGGGAGCTCATCTCAAAATCTACGCAAACGGCTCTTAACAGCTAGGAAGATGTACCACATATTCACTGTTAAACGTGCAAAGTGTACAGCATTGTTATTGTTTTGAAATATCTGTATACATTATCAGTTTATCTCTTGTTGAGGCTGTATCAGTAATCATTGCAGGTGTGTATTTTTGCAGAACAAAGGGGGGGTCTGGGAGTCTCTCTACCAGCACAAACACAGCCCAATGACCTGTTATTGGATGAATAACCCCTGGGGGGGACTCTACCAAGTCTTTAGCTCACTCTCCCTTTCACAGAGAAGAAATGTCCCTGCATATCAGCCTTTGTCCTGCCCAGGGGTAGTCCAGCGCCGAAATGCTAGACAATTCTCCTCTGAACAAGAGTACCAACAGTAACCCCATACACGTGTTTCATGCTTGTTGGGCATCATCAGAGAGGTGGAAATGTGCCTCTTCAAGAACAGTGAGCAAGGGGTCCAAGTCTGGATCGCCCAGGTAACTTAGTGTAAGACCCCAAGTCAATTTATGCAAAACAAAGGGGGGTCTGGGAGTCACTCTACCAGCACGAACACAGCCTAATGACTTGTTCTTGGGTGAATAACCCCTGAGAGAGACTCTACCAAGTCTTTAGCTCACTGTCCCTTTCACAGAGAAGAAGGTTCCCTGCATATCAGCCTTTGTCCTGCCCAGGTGCAGTCCAGCGCCGAAATGTTAGGCAATTCTCCACTGAACAAGAGTACCAACAGAACCCCTATAGACCTGTTTCAGCCTTGTTGGAAATCATCAGTGAGGTGGAACTGTGCCTCTCTAAAAACAGTTAGCAAGGCGTCCACGTCTGGATCGCCTTGGTAACTTGGGGTGAGACCCAAAGTTAATTAATGCAAAACAAAAGGGGTCTGGGAGTCTCTCTACCAGCAGGAACACAGCCCAATTACCTGTTCTTGAGTGAATAACCCCTGGGAGAGACTCTGCCAAGTCTTTAGCTCACTGTCTCTTTCACAGAGAAGACATTTCCCTGCATATCAGACTTTGTACTGCCCACGGGAACTCCAGCGTTGAAATGCTGGGCAATTCTCCTCTGAACAAGAGTACCAACAGTAACCCCATACACTTGTTTCAGCCTTGTTGGGCATCATCAGTGAGGCGGAACTGTGCCTCTCTAAGAACTATGAGCAAGGGGTCCATGTCTGGATCTCCCTGGTAACTTAGGGTGAGACCCAAAGTTAATTTATGCAAAGAAAAGCTGTTACTTTTCAATATTGCTGCAGGAGCAATACTTTTGTTATTCATGACATGAGTCAGGGTGGTGTAGGCATAAAGACATAGATTAATGTTGGGTAGTGGGATGAGGGACAATGTGTTTGTGGAATTAACATGCAGCAATGAGGTGAACAGATGATAGGAATTATTATAGAAAACATTTGTAGAGTGAGATGTTGTAGAACTGTGGGGTGTAGGATAAATGACATGGAATGCATTTGGAAAGTGGTTTGATGAAGAACCATGTGTAGTTGATGGGGGCTGTGTGATAAAGTATTTGTACTGGTATGGTTTGGATAGCAGTAGTGTTATTGGATAAGGACAAATGCTGTGCTGTAATGGAATATAATGTGATTGTTGCAATGGAATGTGGAAGTGGGAAATATCAAAGAGTATACTATGAAAGGACAGTTTAGGATAATACACAGCAAAGTTATGCTATTATAATTGTTACAACATGTATGACACATTAATATAGTTACTACTTCAGTGGGTTTCTTTGTTAAACGTTTTTCTTTAATTGTAAAAGAGAGATTTTTGGCAAGTGGGAAAATACTACACTGTTATTAGTAGGACATGGCATTCACTTTGGAAAGAGAAGTCATTTTGAAGGCAATATTAAAGTATTGAGATGGCTGTTGCAGTGAAACATGTTTTGCAGCATAGAAAACTACTTGCAGTTAATGTGATGTTTAAGGGAAGGTTGTATAATAGGTTGCACTGTGGAGGTGTGCTATAGTTTTGACTCCAGGCAGGTCAGTTTTTTTAAAAGATGCCATTATTTGTTGTACTGTAGTTTGAAAATTAAGTCATTTTTATTTATAGAATGGTATAAGTAATAGGACATGGCATTCTCTATGGAAGTAGAAGTAATTTTAAAATCACTATTAAAGTATTGTAATGGCTGCTGCAGTGAAGGACATTTTGCACCATAGAAAACCACTTGAAGTTGAAGTGAAGTTAAAGAAAAGGTTCTATAATACAGTGAAATATGAACATTTGCTATACTTTTGGTAGGATACGTTTTTTTTAAACAAAATGCCAGTATTTCGTGTACTGTAGGTTGATAATTTAGGTACTTTTAAAAACAGAATTGCGAAGTTTCCAACATAATCAATCCAATCTGGTGCTGCTTATGAGGTGTTGGTTTTCAAGTTGCATTCTGGGAAATACAGAACTGCAAGTTCCAGAATGCAAAGAAAATTAACAAGACAGGATAAGCATCTACAGACTGGAATGGGTCAAGTTGGCAACCATGGAATTGTGGAGTGGCATAAGTAGTATCACATGTGAGTCACTATGTATAAAGATATACTTTTAAAAACACTAATTAGGTATTTAGATATGTGCTGCAGTAAAAATAGTTTTGATACACAGTTGTTCTTCAAGTTATATTATAGAAATTGGTGGTATAAAATATTACTATTGGAAATTAAAGAATACCTGTAGTATGTCTTCCTAGATGTAGATTTTGGAATGTAGATCCTGCTGAATCTTGAAATAGAAATCTGTAAATGTTTGTACAGTAGGTTGTGATGGAGGAGGCTCTGAGTAACAGTACCAATGCACTCTCAGAGTGGAAATAAACATTTAAACTATAGATCTAATGTGAGAGTGTTGGATGTAGGGTTTTTGGATGTGACTGGTGTATTAGTGTTTGACTGTTTGAATATATCCAATCACAGAGTGTTACAGTGATAAGGGTAAAAAGCAAAAACGAGCTGCCCTGTGCCCTGGCATCTGGGGACATGCGTGACTGTTGATGCACATACCATACAGTCTATTTTGCCATGCCCTGCCAGGAAAGAGCACTGCAGAGACTGAAGACAATGTGAATTTCCATGGACATTGAACTGCATGAGAGGACAGGGCAGCAAGTGCTTAATTTCTTGTTTGAATTGCTGGAATCATGGAGCCCAACCAAAAGACCCTTTGGTTACAGGAAATGCTGCAGATATAGACAGCTTGATATCTCACATACTGTTGGCTTTTAAAAATTGGAGGTTGTATGTTAAGGAGATTGTGGCATGAAATTAAGTCAACAATTATACATGTGGGAAGATATGGTGCATTTGAAACATCCTCAAATGATTGTAGTACATTGTAGAGGTAAATGTTTAGGGTATGTAACTGGTGTATCTTTGCAATTTGCCATGAGCATCTGATGGACCTTTTTCCACAAACAATGTTTATTTTTTCACAAATTAGTCACAGAAAAGTTTGGAAAAGATACAAGTTATTTTGTCTTAAAATAGAAAAAACAAGGTGGAATCTCACTAAGGCTGTATATGGATTTTGGCAAGATTTTGGAATGTCATCTTTTGAAAATGGAGTACATCTAACACATATTGGAAATGAACATTTTCTTTGCAATATTCGGAATGCAGGTGTACATATTAAGATCACTGTATTACAAGAGCAAAATGGCTTTTTAAGAGCCAATATTAAAGAGTTAAGTTCATGCATATTCCAGTCTCCCAAAATAAGTGAGTTCTGGCAGATCAGCTGGGTGTCGTCTTTAATGCATGTTCTAAGGAACACAAACACGCTCTGACATTCACGAAACAAATAAAAGTGTGTCATGTTTTGCGAACATGTACGTTGATCGCAAAAGTCTGCGGCAGCCAGGTGAGGTTATTTGGGCACTCTATTGAGACTGTGACCGTGCTATAACTATCGCTGTGGATGTGGGGGTCTGTTCACAAATGTCAGCACACTGCGTGATGTCTCAGTAATAGGAGTTTGCAGACATGGACTTCAAATGACGGTTTAAAAAAAATAATTACACATATTTACATGATATTTAAATTAACATATGTTAAGATGGGGAGGCAGACTCACTGTTAGAAACACAGATAGTGGAATTTGGGGTTGGTAAATGCTCATAATTGGGTCAATTAGAGATAGAAATCTCATCAAACTGTTGATCACTAATATCTTCTTGCAATAATTGGGGTGATTGATCGAGAAAGGGTTACAGGGGCAATGCAAATCATATTTTAAAATTACTTCATTTTTTACACATGTACATTTGGTTTGTAACTTAAAACATATGCACACATATTTTCATATTGTTCATCTGAGTTGCCATTTTATCTAATCTATTTTCAATGTGTTTCAATGTCTTTTCCTCATGATTAGTTTCTTCTTCTTCTTGTTCTAGATTGTGAAGTATAAGAGATATGTAATAGAGTGTAATAGGTCATGGATATGTAACATAATTGTATTGTTCTGTAAAATATTTAAAATAATTTACCATTAGTAGGTTGTTCTTTAGTTACATCGTCTTTTGGGAAAAATAGCTCTAACCATACCAGAGTGCTTGCCATTTAATTAATTTATTATTTGTTTTGGTTAAAAATATAACCTTTACAAAAGTTTAAAAACAACATAAAAATAAGAAAAAGAAAATAGGTAAACACCATTTTAAACAAAATTATTAAATATCAAGCATAAAACACCATAAACAGGTCATAATCATCACATTCAATGAAATTAATATTACATCAATTAAAATGGAATCCAATAATTCAGACACATCTAAAACAAAATATTCCCTTACATTCACTGTGCACATGAATACAACATTTCGATTATAATAAGCAAAAATGGAAATACAATTTTGAAAGGATAAATCTTCAGTTTACGATCCTCATTTCATGAATTCACTCTGGTGTGTATATGTACCTAACGGAATACCAGATACATGTCACATGCATGTAAACATTTAAATCATTGTATCTTATTCCAGTAGATTGTAGGTGTCTTTAAGAAATCTTAAAACCACAATCTGCAACGAGACTGAACCTCTATGTAACATTTCATGCCAAAGTAGGTCTTTGTCCACTCTTTCAAGGATAATGATGAATTTATTAAAACAAATAAAAAACACCAATTCCTTAGTGCTGCACACTCTATTAACAAATGGCGGAGAGTTTCTATTTGTATTATAGATTTACAGAATCTGCAATGAGACAAGCCGGGTGGAAACCCTCTCTTACATCAATAATCTTCCCTGTCTTAATAACATTGAACCGAAATCTCCTAAACCCAGCTCTTTTTATCTTATCAGGGAATTGCATGAGGTATGATTCCAGCTCTCCAATTTTTTTTATATTCTGAATATTGTAACATTGATAGCAAAGTTTTCTATTCAATACGGATTCTGTATTTTTCTCCCAGTCAGCATATTGGAGACATTTGTTTACTCATCCAGCATTAGATATCACAGATTCAAGAGTTAATTGCAGATGCATTAAAATGAGGCTTCATTCAACCTTCAATTCTGACAGAAACCCTGTCTCTGGAACTCCCTGATAGAGCCCCTTTCCTAATCTTGCATAGTGGTGTTAGTGCTCACACATAGATTCATGCATCTTCTCCACTCCACCCGGCTTTCTAATGACAGTATTCCTAATTTATAGCAGATGGCGACATAAGGGACTGACTTAGGGAGCCAATACAATATAGACCTCCAGATTCGTGCTTCATAATTCCTCAACTCTGCTCTTGACCACAGAGGGAAACATTCTAGTCCGTAGCATAGTTGGGGAAGTATTTTTAGGTTGTAAAACCTTAAAGCTGAAAATTATGAGAATTTTCCGTATTTGCAACCCACATTTTTTATCTGGGTAATTTGTTTATCTGTTTGCCCACTTTCCCCTCCAAATGCTGCCCATAATATATTTTCTTATTATTTGAAAATATGGGATACCCCAAATGCAACATAGTTGTTCGACCCACTAACCTCTCATGATTCAAGAACAGGCAAAGCCCAGTATGGTTGTATGACTACTCAATCTTATAATTACAGTATTTTTTGCATTTATTTTAAGAGCATTTCTAGTGATATATTCTCTGAAAGCAGTTATCAAGTGCTGCAGCCCTCTCGGAGTATTATCAAAAAGCAAGAAGTCGTCCGCTTATAATACCCAAAAAAAAGCTTATCACCCTCTATCGTAAGAGATGCAAATGCACCCTTCTCCAATGCTCTTCCTGCATCGGCCATATAAAGATTGAATAGAATAGGCGCAAATATGCAGCCTTGACACAGACCGTTGGAAATGCTAATAGGGAAGGATAGTGCTCCTTCTTTATTGAGTCGAACCCGCAACAGTGAGCCGTCATGTAGTTGGATCAATATAGAGAGAAACCCTGTTGGGATGCCCCAGTTGGAGAATTTCAACCATAGCGTTGATCTATCGACAAGATCGAATGTGTGGGCAAATTCCATGGCTGCAACAAAGATGGGTATACTGCTAGCTTTCCACATCTTTAGCTGCAAGATTGTTAATAGCAGGGCTCGAACCTCCATGGCCATCTCTTTTATAAAATCAATTTGTTTTCAGGATAAGATGTTGCAACTCTCTGCCCAGTCCTGAATATGTTTTAGAACAATACCCGCAAAAATGTTTGAGTCTGCATCCAGCAGGGCGGTGGGTCTATAATTGTACAGGGAAGAACTGTCCCCTTTCTCATGAATTGACACAACAAGGGAGAAATGCCAGGATGAGGCTATAGACTTAGTTGAAATTATATCTGAAAACAACAGATAAAGAGCCTTTGCCCATAGGTCTGGGTTTTCTTTCAGTGTAGCATTGGCAACCGATTCGGCCCTGGTGCTCTTGAAGAATTGGCTTTCCCAATTTGAGCTCTAATTTCTTCTATAGTAAAATCAATACACTGCGTGTGGTCTTTCAGACCCTCCACTCCCCAGTGTCACACGACAAACTACAGAACTTTATTATCAGTACCATACTTACATGATGAATAAAAATCAGATGTTTAGCTGTTTTATTCAATCCCCTATATAAGGCATTAAGCGGTCCATCCATTTCAATATATCATCATAGATGGGAACTCCCATTTTAGCCATTCTCTCAAACACCTTAATTTGGGCTTTAATGAGGGCAACATTCTATCTGGCCTTTGCCGTCCATGAGAAAACAGTGGGACATTTTTAATAGATTGTATACTCTGTAGCCTACAGCCATACCGCTCTGGACCACATTTGCTGATAGACTCTTGACTTCCCGCTGCAGTGCCTGGATTGTGTCTGCCAAGGCACTTTTGGAAATTTCAAGTGAAGCAGACACATTAAAGAGTGAATCCAGAATGGCTAATTTCCCTTACCTACCGAGTCCCTCAGCAGCTTTGCTGGATTTCTAGGATTATTTTTTTCACCTGCTAAGAGTGTGAGCCTTTTTTCCCACTCTTACATGTGTTTTGCTGTGTGTTGTACATTTTTTGTGTTCATAGACTGTGGAGCCTCATGTTAGGGAGAATTCTCTGTTTAGGCTGAATTTCCTAACCTAGTGAGTCCCCCAGCAGCTTTGCTGGATTTCGGGAGTTTGTTTTTTTCCATCCTGCCAAGAGTGAGACTCTTTTTCTCCCACTCTTGGACATGTATGTGTGTAATTCCTTTGAATGTCAATGTGTTCTATGGGCTATGGGGTCTTTTACTCCATAGGGTCTCATATGTTTTTCTATGTGTGTTACACCGCACCCTACGTGCCGTAGCACTGGGGCGTCCTAGCGGACCCCCACCATAGACTACATACCCGGGGACTGACTACTGTCTCCCCGGGCATGTAAAGTCACCATTGGCTTTGCTAGACCTAAATTTACTAACAGAACTAGTACAAAGCATCTTATTGTGGACGTACTAGTAGGGGTAATTCGACTACTCCTGGATCTGTTACTCGAGGGGGCACTGTCCCGTCCCCCCTCGTCGAGTTTTGGCTGGTGGCAGTGGAAACTACTTGTTATGTTCGACCCCAAACATAACCCTATGGCATTCGTCCCATTGTTGGAGATTGATACTTTTTCTCGTTAATCTCTAACGTACCACCGATCTACTTATCTTAAATAAGTTTATCGGAGGATATTTTCTGCCAGAACTCGGTTTGTAAAATGGCATCTGTGTTTGTCTCTGTGACTCCTAAACCGAAGGTCGAGCCCTTTGTCCACTTTTGGCGGGCTCTGTACAGAGACCCTCCAAAGTGGTGCCATTCTGTCTGGGTTACCACAGGGGTGTGGGAGGGGGTTTAGGCACCCTGGACCGAGTTGCCTTGCCAACTCCGGTCACACTCTGGAGTGATTGGCCCAAGTGGTGAGCCTCCCCGCTCACCACTTAGCATGTGTTGATTGACAGCTAGGCTGAATGAATGAGGGTTTTCTGCATAAAAGCAGGGCTTTTGGGACTGGATCTTCAGAAGTCGCCACAGGACCTAAGAATCTGATGAGGGTAACGCGGAGCCGACCTGCACGATGAAACCTCCGGTGGAGCCCTGCGGAACCGACTCACCACTTCCCGACGACAGAGGAGATCTCCCTGCTGGAGAGTCTCTTCCCCTGGCTGGTGGGAACAACCAGTCCCCTTTGGTTTTTATTCGCCTCAGGACACAGTGGTCGAATTGCCCGTGCAGAGCACCGTGGCAACCAGATAGCCACTACCCCTGTACCGCGACCAAAAGGTGGCACCTTGTGACGGAGCACTCCGCGGCTGGTCTCTTCCCTGGTGGTGCACTGGACTTCACTTTTCTTCGACGACGAGATCATCTCTACTCTTGGCAAAGACCCGACGTGCATCCACCACCAGGAACAACTGCCCCCGCCGGAGCTGCCCTCCACAACAAGGTACCGTGTCTGCCTGGCTTCCCTTTTGATCGGTTCGAGTGAGGTGTCTTAATCCTCTCCTTTCCGTTGGGTCGCCTCCAAGCTTTCTCACGTATTGTTCTGAACTGGTTCAATCTGCCGATAACAATTTGCTACAAAGACTCAAACGCATTTCCACTAGAGACTTTTGGGACATATCGCCTTGCCTCTCTCCGAGTGGGCCTGGCCTCTGAACTTTATGATCTATTGTGGTTCTTGCCTTCTTGCCTTGCATTTTTCCCGTGAAGTATTGAACTGTGTTGATTTCATAACCTGCTTATTTTTCTCTCCCGTCCTAACTAATATCAGAGTGCCATCTAGGTTGAGGCATACACCTCTGTCTGCAAATAAGTGGTGCCGGTAGAACCTAGACTTGTCGAAATATTGTTAGGGGGATTGATCGTTTCTTCTTCGTAGAGTAATTGTGTTTGATTTGTTTGCCGTGATATTGCTATAGTGTTTTTGATAGATGTTTCGTTATAAATAAATACCTTAATATCTTTACACTGAGCCTTGTTGCGTGTTTGCTTGTCTTACTGTGAAGAATTGCCCTATCTTGTATACTCCACATACTGCTTAACTCTTCTTGAGAGAAGTCTGACTGCTCAGCCACAGCTACCAACAGTGAATGTGTGGTGCAGACTGCTACCAAGTGGGTTTACTGCCAAACGCCTGTAGTCCTAAATCTTTTGCAGTGGTCCCAGAGGGAACTGCTCAGGTATCCGCCTAACACTGGTGTACTGCGGTGGGATTTGTATCGAGTATACAGTTTAGAGTGCTTTTCGACACTTTAGGATAACTAACCACAAAACTTAGCACTAAAAAGCAACTTTCAGAAACATGTCTACGATGGAAACTTACAGTCAAGGGTCCTTGTCAGGTGAAAATACTGAGAGTTTGCGAGCTCTCTGTAGGCAAGAGAATCTTCCTGTAAGAGGCAAGAAGTTAGAACTAATAGAGAGATTGCTGACAAACCAAAGTCTGGGTACTGGTTCAGAGGAACCAATTTCTCCAGCAAATGTAGATAACAGTGATGGTGTTGATCTAAATCGTAATTCTGATGATAGCGATGAAGAGGCCGATGAGGACGGAGAGGCTAACGAAACTGTCTCCCCTGCTCCTCTACCTGCCTTACCAGCTGTGCCTACGGGGCCCATACCAGGTCCCACAAGTAACCCTGCTTATTTTGAACTTGAATGAAGCTCGAATTAGAATACAAACGGTTCTTGGCTCAGTCTGAACGAAACCAAGAGCTCGAGTTCAGACGGATGAATGCCCAGGCTGAGCAGAAGCAAGCTGAGTTAAGACTCAGAGAAATAGAACTTAATCACGAGTTAGAAATGAAAAAGTTGTCTATGGAAAATGCTTCTCTCTCCTCTGGTTCCTCTAGGAGCTCCAGTCCCAAAAGACCCCGGATGCCGAAGGAATTAGTGGGTATGTATGAACCGAGATTGGATGTGTTGGATTGGTTGAAACTGTTTGAGTACAATCATGGGCTCCAGGACATCACTGGGAATGCTTTGCTTCCCTGGTTGTTCTCTAGGCTACCTCCTGTTGCGACTGATGTGGTAATGGAATTGGGGGAGGCAGATAAGACGGATTACGAAAGTGTGAGGCTAGCTTTGATAGCTAGATTCGGGAAGACCCCTTCCCAGTATCTTAAGAGGTTTAGAACCCTCAAAAAGCATGATGGTACCCCTTGGGCTACCTGGGTGAGTGAAGGGTTGAAAAACTTAGAAAGATGGATTAAGGGTTACAAAGTGAACACTTATGAGGGTATGAGGAATCTTTTTATGTTGGAGTCTATTTATGATGCCTGTTATCCAGAGCTCAGACAGCACTTGGCTGATTCGAAGGAATTGGATTCCCGGAAGCTAGCTAAGGCTGCTGACTTATGGGTTGCCAACAGGGCTACTCATAAGGATTCTGGGGCAACTCAGAAAAAGGATGAGGGAAAACAGCCTAAAAAAGACTCAAAAGAGAATTCTAATAACTCAAATTCCAAAGAGGGCCCCAAACAAAACCAGAAGGTTAAGCCACAAGGAAAACCGCTGCAGAATAGTGTGTCTTCTGGTGCCAAACCGGAAGGAGGTCAGAACAAGCCACCATTCCAGAAAGCATTTGGTAAATGCTTTGTTTGTGGCTCGACTGACCACGTGAAAGGAGATCCCAGGTGTAAGGGTAAACCTTCAGGGGTCCAGCTTGTCTCCTTAGCCTTCGCTCCAGAGGAGGAAGTCCAAATGGCAAGTGGAAACTATCTACTGCTAGCTGACGAACCCACTGGAGTCTCAGCCAGCCTTTCTTTAGTATCTCTGGGGTTGTGGGAACAACAGAATTTAGATGTCTATAATTCTATCCCCGATAATACTAAAGAGTATTATAAGGACAGTGTCCAGGTGAATGGTCAGGAGACTCCTGCCATTAGGGACACTGGGGCCAGCATAACTGTGGTGGATACATCGTTTTTTCAGGCTGAGGATGTTGCTAAGGCACCCAAACGCCTCACCAAGTTAGCTGGAGGGCCTTTGCAGGTGCTTCCCCAATTACCAGTTGTCATCCAGTGTAACGACATGACTGTGAAGATACCTGTCAGACTACAGAGTGAGGTACCAGGACGCGTACTGTTGGGTAACGATTTGAAAACTCTCGGAGTTGTATCGCATACTCCCAGACCTCCTAGTAAACGGTTACAGGAGCTAACCAGACCCGCAAGAGAGAGGACCATGCGCGGTACTCTCCAGAAGATGATGAAGAAGGAAATCACTCCTGCTCCACTGGAATTGTCGGCCGCTGTCTCCAAGAAATCAGAAGCGAAAGGGCAACCTAAGACTTCTATCCCGAAACCAGCAACCAGCACTCCAGTGCAGCTAACACGGACTTCCCCGCGGTTGTCCAAAGTTACACCCGTAACTCCACCTCCAGCCGAGGCTGAGAGGGAGGTACAACCCTGTGTGGTAGAATTAGACTCCGAGGAAGAGCTAATGGAAGGCCAGGAACTCATTGGAGATCTGGATCCTGTTGACCATCCTGAGCTTCAGTCTTTACTGGCAGAAGGTAGACCCAGCAGGGCAAACTTCAGTAAGGGACAGAGGGAATGTCCAACTCTGGAAGGTCTTCGCCACCAGGCAGAAGCTCAGGCTGAAGGGCAAGAGCCTGGGAAATACAGGTTGCACTGGGAAGATGGCCTCTTCTACAGTGAACCGACCGAGTCTGCACCTGGAGACTACAAACGACTTGTAGTACCCCAAGGGAACAGACCACAGTTCTTGCAGTTAGCCCACGAGATTCCTTTGGCTGGTCACTTGAGTTTCAAGAAGACTAAGGAAAGGCTCTCTCTCTACTTCTATTGGCCGAAGATGGGGGCCGAAGTGGAAAAACACTGCAGGAGCTGCCACACCTGCCAGACCTCTGGTAAGGTTGGCTCCAAGAATGTGGCACCTTTAGTGCCTCTCCCAGTCATGGGAGTCCCATTTGAGAGAGTAGGGATTGACATTGTTGGTCCCCTTGATCCTCCAACCTCCTCTGGCAACAGGTTTATACTTGTTGTAGTAGACCATGCTACTAGGTATCCTGAGGCAATTCCTATGAGGACTGTTACAGCTCCGGCTGTGGCTAAGGCCCTCCTTGGTATTTTTACTAGGGTCGGGTTTCCTAAGGAAGTAATCTCTGACAGGGGGTCAAACTTTATGTCCCACTACATGAAAGCCATGTGGAAAACCAGCGGATTTACTTACAAGTTCTCAACAGCGTACCACCCACAAACCAATGGGTTGGTAGAACGGTTCAACCGAACCATGAAGAGCATGATAGGTGCTTTAGAAGAACCCCTTAAGCGTAAGTGGGACCTTCTACTGCTATGCCTTCTCTTTGCTTATAGAGAAGTCCCTCAGGAGGGAGTAGGTTACTCTCCCTTCGAACTACTCTATGGTCATCCCGTCAGAGGTCCATTGGCCCTGATTAAGGAGGGGTTGGATAGTGCTCCTTCCCCCAAGCCAGTCAGAGTGACTGACTACGTGATAGGTCTCCCGAGGAGAATGTCGCACATGATGACGGAAGCAAGCGATAACTTGAAAACTGGACAAGCATTGGTCAAGCACTGGCACGATCAAAAGGCTAACATGGTTGAGTTCGCTCAAGACCAGCTCGTTCTCGTTATGATCCCAACAAGGCAGAGGGCCTTGCAAGATAAGTGGATGGGACCCTTCAGAGTTGTGGGTAAACTCGGAGAGGTCAACTATCTGGTGGACTTGGGCAATTCCAAGGAGGCTCCGACAGTCTTCCACACCAACCGACTTAAAGCTTATGTCTCACGACCTGATGTAGGAGTGTTGCTTCTAGCATCATCCGAGGAAGAAGAAGAGAGTGAAGCTCTTCCGGATCTCTTCAGAGGCTTACCTTTAGATGAAAAAATTGAAGGAGTAAACCTCTCCTCCAATCTGACACCCGAGCAACAAGAAGAGTGCAAATCTATGTTGAATCATTTTGCCTCTCTGTTCTCGCTTTCACCAGGCTTGACCCCTTGGGGCCAGCACGACATACTCACTGGTGACTGTCTGCCAGTCAAAAGCAGAGGATACCGCATGTCAGAAAATGTACGAACCCACATCAAAGGTGAGGTCAGCAAGATACTTGATCTCGCGGTAATAGAACCCTCTACTAGTCCATGGTCTAGCCCAGTTGTGTTAGTACCAAAGGCCGGATCTAAAGAACTTAGATTCTGCGTGGATTATAGAGCTCTTAATGCAGTCACCAAGACTGATGCCCACCCTTTGCCAAGAACAGATGAGTTGGTGGATAAACTTGGCGCCGCCAAGTTCCTCAGCACATTTGACTTGACGTCAGGCTATTGGCAAATAGCCCTGACAGACCATGCCAAGGAGAAAACTGCATTTTCTACCCCCGTTGGCTTATACCAATTTAAGCTAATGCCTTTCAGATTGAAGAATGCACCTGCTACGTTTCAACCGATGGTAAACCAGGTTCTGAATGGGATGGAGGACTTCTGCATGGCATACTTGGATGACATAGCAGTGTTCAGCAATTCCTGGGAAGAACATGTAACCCACCTGAGAGATGTTTTGCAGGCTCTTGGAGGAGCCAATCTGACCATAAAGGTGAGTAAATGCCAAATTGGACAGAGTAAGGTAGTCTATCTTGGACATGAGGTAGGAGGTGGAGAAATAAGGCTTTTGCTCAGTAAGATTGAAGCTGTGCAAAATTGGACTACACCGACTACTCAAACCCAAGTGAGAGCCTTCCTAGGCCTCACTGGGTATTACAGGAATTTCATAGAGAACTATGGGACCATAGCTTCTCCACTGAATGTCATCTCCTCGCCCAAATTTCCTAAAAAGGTTAGATGGAACGAGGAGTGCACTCAGGCTTTTGAAAACCTGAAAAAGGCTCTTTGCCAAGCCCCAGTACTCAGAGCTCCTGATTACCGCCAACACTTCATTGTGCAGACAGATGCTTCAAAGGTAGGACTAGGTTCCGTACTCAGTCAACTGGATGGGAAAGGTAGGGAGCACCCCGTTTGCTTCATCAGCCGCAAGCTGAAGGATCCTGAAACAAGGTGGGCAACAATCGAAAGAGAGTGCTTTGCTATCGTGTGGGCTCTGAAGAAGTTTAGGCCGTACTTGTATGGCTCTACTTTCGTCATTCAGACTGACCACAAACCCTTGAGATGGTTAATGCAAATGAAAGGGGAAAACCCAAAACTATTGAGATGGTCGATCTGCCTGCAAGGGTTTGATTTCACCATTGAGCACAGGTCAGGATGTCACCACCAAAATGCTGATGGTCTCTCTAGGATGTATATCATCGACTAGAGGTATGAGATTCATCCATGAGTGGATAAAATCCTCCTGTCCCTTAGTCTGGGGGGGGCGAGTGTTAGGGAGAATTCTCTGTTTAGGCTGAATTTCCTAACCTAGTGAGTCCCCCAGCAGCTTTGCTGGATTCCGGGAGTTTGTTTTTTTTCCATCCTGCCAAGAGTGAGACTCTTTTTCTCCCACTCTTGGACATGTATGTGTGTAATTCCTTTGAATGTCAATGGGCCTCATTACGACCCAGGCGGTAAGTTACCGCCTGGGCCGTGACTTTACCACCATGGCGTAAACTACGTTTACGCCATGGTGGTTGGCGGACTTACCGCCCCATTCCGAGGTCGGCGGGGCGGTAAGTCCCCAATCCCCATTTACCCTTCCCCATTCCCATTTTTGCCCCATAGGGCATAATGGGAGTGGGGAAGGCGTTAATTACGCCACCGTAAATTACGGTGGCGTAATTAACATCAAGTTCCCTTACCGCCATGGTTTTTTACACCCGCTAGAAGCAGGTGTAAAATCCGCCATGGCGGAAAGGGAACTCGTGATTGGCGGTAAGGGGTCGGCGCAGCTAACGCTGGCGCTAACCCCTTACCGCCAGGGTCGTAATGAGGCCCAATGTGTTCTATGGGCTATGGAGTCTTTTACTCCATAGGGTCTCATATGCTTTTCTATGTGTGTTACACCGCGCCCTACGTGCCGTAGCACTGGGGCGTCCTAGCGGACCCCCACCATAGACTCCATACCCGGGGACTGACTACTGTCTCCCCGGGCATGTAAAGTCACCATTGGCTTTGCTAGACCTAAATTTACTAACAGAACTAGTACAAACCATCTTATTGTGGACGTACTAGTAATGGTAATTTGACTACTCCTGGATCTGTTACTCGAGGGGGCACTGTCCCGTCCCCCCTCGTCGAGTTTTGGCTGGTGGCAGTGGAAACTACTTGTTATGTTCGACCCCGAACATAACCCTATGGGATTCGTCCCATTTTTGGAGATTGATACTTTTTCTCGTTAATCTCTAACATACCACCGATCTACTTATCCTAAATAAGTTTATCGGAGGGTATTTTCTGCCAGAACTCGGTTTGTAAAATGGCATCTGTGTTCGTCTCTGTGACTCCTAAACCAAAGGTCGAGCCCTTTGTTCCACTTTTGGCGGGCTCTGTACAGAGACCCTCCAAAGTGGTGCCATTCTGTCTGGGTTACCACAGGGGTGTGGGAGGGGGTTTAGGCACCCTGGACCGAGTTGCCTTGCCAACTCCGGTCACACTCTGGAGTGATTGGCCCAAGTGGTGAGCCTCCCCGCTCACCACTTAGCATGTGTTGATTGACAGCTAGGCTGAATGAATGGGGGTTTTCTGCATAAAAGCAGGGCTTTTGGGACTGGATCTTCAGAAGTCGCCACAGGACCTAAGCATCCGACGAGGGTAACGCTGAGCCGACCTGCACGACGACACCTCCGGTGGAGCCCTGCGGAACCGACTCACCACTTCCCGACGACAGAGGAGATCTCCGTGCCGGAGAGTCTCTTCCCCTGGCTGGTGGGAACAACCAGTCCCCTTTGCTTTTTATTTGCCTCAGGACGCAGTGGTCGAATTGCCCGTGCAGAGCACCTCGGCAACCGGATAGCCACTACCCCTGTACCACGACCAAAAGGTGGTGCCTTGTGACAGAGCACTCCGCGGCTGGCCTCTTCCCTGGTGGTGCACCGGACTTCACTTTTCTTCGGTGACGAGATCATCTCTACTCTTTGCAAAGACCCAACGTGCATCCACCACCAGGAACAACTGCCCCCGCCGGAGCTGCCCTCCACAACAAGGTACCGTGTCTGCCTGGCTTCCCTTTCGATCGGTTCGAGTGAGGTGTCTTAATCCTCTCCTTTCCGTTGGGTCGCCTCCAAGCTTTCTCATGTATTGTTCTGAACTGGTTCAATCTGCCGATAACAATTTGCTACAAAAACTCGAACGCATTTCCCCTCGAGACTTTTGGGACATATCGCCTTGCCTCTCTCCGAGTGGGCCTGGCCTCTGAACTTTATGATCTATTGTGGTTCTTGCCTTCTTGCCTTGCATTTTTCCCGTGAAGTATTGAACTGTGTTGATTTCATAACCTGCTTATTTTTCTCTCCCGTCCTAACTAATATCAGAGTGCCATCTAGGTTGAGGCATACACCTCTGTCTGCAAATAAGTGGTGCCGGTAGAACCTAGACTTGTCGAAATATTGTTAGGGGGATTGATCGTTTCTTCTTCGTAGAGTAATTGTGTTTGATTTGTTTGCCGTGATATTGCTATAGTGTTTTTGATAGATGTTTCGTTATGAATAAATACCTTAATATCTTTACACTGAGCCTTGTTGCGTGTTTGCTTGTCTTACTGTGAAGAATTGCCCTATCTTGTATACTCCACATACTGCTTAACTCTTCTTGAGAGAAGTCTGACTGCTCTGCCACAGCTACCAACAGTGAATCTGTGTGGTGCAGACTGCTACCAAGTGGGTTTACTGCCAAACGTCTGTAGTCCTAAATCTTTTGCAGTGGTCCCAGAGCGAACTGCACAGGTATCCGCCTAACACCTCACCTTCTCCATAGGCATCATATTTTTACTGTGTGACACACAGCACCTTTAGTGCAGTGACACAGGGTTGTCTTTTTTAGACTTCCCACTTTAAACTCCATTTTCTTGTACCGACTACTGTCTCCCAGAACATGTAAAGTTACCATTGACTTTAATAGTCTTTTTATATCCACAGACCCAGTAAAAACTATCTTCCATAGAGTACTGCAAAGGGTTAAAAGTTATCCCTTTTTGTCTGTTTCTCATGGAATATTATTTTGTTCCCCTTTCTTTAAGATTTGGCTGGCGGCAGTGGTATCTACCATATTTTTCATACCACAGACTATGAAAATAGCCTTGGTACTGTTTTAGGCTAAGTTAGTAGCCTCAAACTTAAATCTGCTGGACCCCATTTACTTTTATTTGGTTCAGGCTGAGTTTATTCGCCATTTCTTTTTGTAAAGATCTTTCTTGTGGGTTACTCTGCGTGTCAAACCAGGTTTGGTTCCTTTGTTCGCCATTCTTTGGTGGGCTTCTACTCAGAGGCCCTCCTTAGGCGCCTGAGAGTCTAGGTGGGCTGAATGTGAAGGAGGGGTTTTAGGCCCCCTGCACATGGTCTCCTTGGAGACCCAAGTCGCACTCCTGTTTGATTGGCTAGGTGACTGTCCCGCCGGGACAGCCACCCTGCTGTGTGATTGACAGCCAGGCTGTGTGAATGGGGGAAAACTGCATAAAAGCAGGTCTCTGGACTGGAAGGCAGAGTTGCCACTGGATCGAGAGAACCGAAGAGAAGCTGAAGGAAGAGGACCACTACCATGACTGAACCTCCGGGTGAAGCCCTGCTGCGGGTCCGAATCTCCAAACTTTGATGACAGAGAAGATCTGCAAGGAATCTTCTTCCTTTTAGCTGGTGGGACCAACCAGTTCACCAAACTCCAAGCCAGGCCTCCCTCCTCTGGTCGAATTTGCTGTGCACAGCTACAGTGAACAAGATGGCCAGGAGGACCGGACCCTGCTTGGGTTTTAAGGAGCGCACCTTTAATTAGTCGCTTTGCTCTGCTGCTGGTTCCTTACCTGGGCAGTGCAGGACCCTCCAGTCCTCCTCCTTCATGTCAGTCTGACAGTCGCTTCAGGAACCGGGAGCCTGCAAGATCTGCCAGGAAATTCTGCCTCAGCTACAGCATTCTTCTTCTATTAAGGTACTGTTCGAACCTGGTCGTTCTTTCTGTATGACCGTGCTGAAAGTGTTTTAAATCTTTTGCCAATCCGAGGGCTTGTCCCTCTCTACACTTTTAAGTAACTTTTCTTCTGACCAACTTCGTTTCAAACTCTTGGCAAAGACTTAACCACAAACTACTCTGAACTGTGTGATCCTCTGCAAAGAATCTGAACCATAGACATTGGCCCAGGCCTATTGATTTGAATCCTCATTGTAGTAAGCTTTTCTAGATTTCCCTGCCTACTTACTTGTTGGTGCTGCTTGATTGTGAATAACCTTGTCTTTCCCTCCCTTTTAAATTTCTGCCATTTTGCTCACACTTCATTTTGAGTTTAACTTGTCCAGAATTCATTGGGTGTTGCGCAGTATATTAAGATTGTGATTTTCTGCTGCTTTACTTTACTGAACTGTTTTACAAATGATGTGTAAATAAATGTATATTCTTTTACTCAGAAACCTTGAGTCAGTGTTTGCTTGAACCATTGTAATTGCTGTCCTTTGTGAAACTTCTGATACTGCTCACTTTACTCTTGAGATAAGTCTGGCTGTTCAGCCATCGCTACCACTTTACTATGTAGTACAGGCTTGTACCAAAGGTGAATTTGTACTGTCACTTGTAGTCTTAATTGTGTGTGGTGTTCCCAAAGGGTACTGCATATGATTCTGCCTAACAAAGAGCACCCTGTTTTGTTCAACACGTCTCGAGGTTTGGAAGGAAGCACAAAAGCTTGCATCATAACACTCAGGGGAGATTGTCAGAGTATTTCCAACTGCCTCTCTTTTCAATCTTCCAATGCTACTTGGGGCACTTGCGTGTGGAGTAAGTACATAGGAGAAGGGTGGCTGTATTCCTACTCTGCAGGAGCCCATCCAATTTAGGGTCAGTGCCTTGTATGCATTCTATGCAAAACATTTTCGTAACCTCACTGCACATACACAAAAACTGATTTGCATTAGAATATGTAATGCAGATGAGGATAGCCAACACGTGTTTCAACCACACAGTCTTCTAGGCTGAGCTGAAGTGTATATAACCTCTTTGTTTGTGGTTAAAGCATTGTCTGCAAAAAATCCTGTAATCCGCGATTGCGCCGATCCACTTGATCTGCTGTCCCTCTCTGAATCCACTTGATCTGTTGTCCCTTTCTGATGACAGTTTTATGGAATGTGTCTATCACATTTTCCCCTGAAGATATTGTGGTAAAACTTGATTTACTCTTAAGTTCTTTAATAACCATATTTTGTTGGTCAATGTTCAATTCATTTAATGCATCAGTAACATTAAGGTCTGGATAGCAAGACCTGTCTTCCAATGAAGCTAAAATATGCGTACATAACAAAGCTTGCAATGAGATACTGGAGTGTGGACAATGAATTTCGATGTTACAAACTGCTCCACTTGTGATACAAAAAAAGTTTCACTTTAATTTCAGAACAAATTTAAACAGATCAATTTGAATATCAACATACTTGTTGAAAGCTGATGGTACAAAGGATAGGCCTTTGTTCAGTACCATAACTCTTATGGAGATAGCTGGTAAGATGAGAGATTTTGAACTAGGTTGGTGGTCTGCTCTGGTTCAACTGTTTCAACTGTGAGGTTCCTGCAACTGGATGAGCGCTCGAAAGACCATTTCCTCCTATGTTGTTTCCCATCTCTGCAGCCCTTGAATTTGTGATCAGTGTTATAGTACTGGTGACTACGGGGATCTTGAAACCTGACTTCTTTTGCCGTTGACCTTTCTTTCTTGTAGTGCCGTATTTGCTCCAAAAAACAGCTGCAGTAAAATATGTTTTGAAGCGCAGAATATCAGTTGTTCTTCAAGTTATATTATAGAAAAAGGTGGTATGAAATATTACTTTTGGAAATGGAAGAATACCTGTAGTATGTTGTTTTAGGTGTAGATTGTGGAATGTAGATCCTGCTGAATCTGGAAGTAGACATCTGTAAATGTAGGTTGTGATGGAGATGGCTCTGAATCACAGTACAAATGGATTCTCAGAGTTGAAATAAACATCTAAACTGTAGATCTAATTTGAGAGAGTTAGATGTAGGGTTTTTGGATGTGATTGGTGGATTAGTGTTTGACTGAATATATCCAATCACAGAGATAAGGGTAAAAAGCAAAAATTAGCTGCCCTGTGACTCGACGTCCACAGACATGCGTGACTGTTCGCAGATGCACGCACATGCCATCCAGGCTATTTTACCATTCCCTGCCAGGAAAGAGGACTGCAGAGACTGCAGACACCGTGGATGTCCATGGACTTCGGGAGTGGTAGAAGTAGGTTTATATTGGGAGGCTCAACCAATCAAAGCGTATCTTTGTGGAGGAGGAGTTGAGCTGCTCATAGTCTTTGGTGGTGTAATGTGAATTGATTGTGTAAAAGCCTTCATGTCACATTGTATATTTAATTGTCAGGGTAATTCATAGAATTTCACACAAAAGTGGCGCACGCGGCAGGCGCACAGTGTACCCATGCGGTACACTGCGCCAGCCGCGTGTGATAAAATCCATTTCATCGCACAGCATATTCATGGATTTTAGCCTCCAAAACCAGCCATGGCGCAGAGTGGCGCAGCGACCCTGCAGCAGCGCCAGTTATGCCCCCAAGAACGCCCTTGCGCAAGGAAAAGCCATCAACATTCCCAATTCATCGCAAATGTCTGCGCTAACCCTGGACCAGTTCACAGGGCTGCCAAACAGCAAACGCCAAGCGGGGAACGTGTATTTCAGTGGTTCGCGGGAAGTATCACATGCAAATTCAGCAGGGTACGTGTATTTCCGGGGTGCGCGGGGAGTACCACACGTGAATTGGCCGTGTAGGTCCTCCCAGGTGTTCCCTCTACACCCTCCACGGCCCCTGCAGGCAGCCCACACCACAAGAGACTACCCTGCACCCCTGCTCATGTCCCGCAGGCAGCCCATCCACCATGGGCATGCCCCCCAGCCAACCCACATGTCACCTTGCACCACTGATCAACAATGCATGTCTCCCAGCACCCTCACCCCCCAGCACTGTGGTGCACCCTCCACCAGGCCCCCACTCCTGTCTCCCTGCACCCCCACCCCCCAGCATCCAGGGGCACCCTCCACCAGGCCCCCACTCCTGTCTACCACCCCCCCAGACCCCAGCAGTGCGATTTGCCTGGGTACGTGTATTTCAGGGGTGTGCGTTTAGTCTGACACGCAAATTCATCAGGGTACGTATATTATGGGTCCGCGTGAACATCCACACGCGATATCAGCAGGGTACGTGTATTATGGGGTTCGCGGGAAGTTCCACACGCGATTGCCCTGGGTACGTGTATTTCGGGGTTGCTTGGGAAGTTCCACATGCGATTGCCCTGGGTACGTGTATTGGGTGCGCGGGAAGTTCCACACGCGATTGCCCTGGATACATGTATTTCGGGGTGCGCGGGAAGTTCCACAAGCGATTGCCCTGTGTATGTGTATTTCGGGGTGCGTGGGAAGTTCCACACGCAATTTCAGCAGGGTACGTGTATTCCAAGGTGCGTGGGAAATTCCACACTCGATTGTCCGTGGTGCGTGTATTTCTGGTTGCGCTTGAAGTTTCACGGCGATTTCAGCAGGGTACGTGTATTCCAAGGTGCGTGGGAAATTCCACATGCGAATCCAGCAGCCTACGTGTATTCCGGGGGTGCCGGGGAGTCCTACACGTGAATCGGCCATGTGGGTCCTCCCAGCTGTTCACTCTACACCCTTCACGGCCCCTGCAGGTGGCCCACACCACAGGGGACTACCCTGCACATGTTCAGCAGGCAGCCCATCCACCATGGCCATGCCCCCCAGCCAATCCACATGTCACCTTGCACCACTGCCCACCAACACATGTCTCCCAGCACCCCCAACCCCCAGCACTGTGGGGAACCCTCCACCAGGCCCCCACTCATGTCCAACTCATGTCCCCCTGCACCCCCACCCCCCACCAGTCAGGGGCACCTGCCAGCATGCCCCCACTCATGTCCAACTCATGTCCCCCTGCACCCCCACCCCCCTGCATCCAGGGGCAACCTCTACCAGGCCCCCACTCATGTCCAACTCATGTCCCCCTGCACCCCCACCCCCTTGCATCCAGGGGCACCCTCCACCAGGCCCCCACTCATGTCCAACTCATGTCCCCCTGCACCCCCACCCCCCTGCATCCAGGGGCACCCTCCACCAGGCCCCACTCATGTCCAACTCATGTCCCCCTGCACCCCACCCCCCAGCACTGTGGGGCACCCTCCACAAGGCCCCCACTCATGTCCAACTCATGTCCCCCTGCACCCCCACCCCCCAGCACTGTGGGGCACCCTCCACCAGGCCCCCACTCATGTCCAACTCATGTCCCCCTGCACCCCCACCCCCCAGCACTGTGGGGCACCCTCCACCAGGCCCCCGCTCATGTCCAACTCATGTCCCCCTGGACCCCCGCCCCCCTGCATCCAGGGGCACCCTTCACCAGGCCCCACTCATGTCCAACTCATGTCCCCCTGCACCCCCACCCCCCAGCACTGTGGGGCACCCTCCACCAGGCCCCTACTCATGTCCAACTCATGTCCCCCTTCACCCCCACCCCCCAGCACTGTGGGGCACCCTCCACCAGGTCCCACTCATGTCCAACTCATGTCCCCCTGCACCTCCACCCCCCTGCATCCAGGGGCACCCTCCACCAGGCCCCATTCATGTCCAACTCATGTCCCCCTGCACCCCCACCCCCAGCACTGTGGGGCACCCTCCACCAAGCCCCCACTCATGTCCCCCAGCCAACACGTCATCACAATCTAGATCCCTGGCCCTTATGGGCAGCCTCCACATGCCAAACACCCACCCAAGTATTGCATCCACCCACTTAGAAATGCCAATTACATGATACAACCCCAATGGCAAGAATGTAAATGAAGACATGTTCCTCACATACACATAATGGGTGTCAGTGAATGTCAAAACCCATATCATGACATGCATGAAACCAATGAGATGAACTATCACATTGAAGTATGATGAAAAAATATGTATTAAAAGCAACATAAATGGAATCAAAAATAAACAAACGAAAATGGGAATTAAAAACAAAAAGCAGCATGTCTGTAAAATAATGTAAAACCAAAAATCATAATCCAAAGGAAAGGTGTCCAAAGTCACAGTTCACAAAAGTAAATCCAATGGAAAATTAAAACCAAAAACCATTGCTCCATGGGTAAAATCAAAATCAAAATAAAAAAATCCAACAGTCAACTATATACAGATAAACAATCCAGGGTCCATGATCCCAACAGAAGAAATGAAACCTATCTAATAACACTACCTAATAAAAAAAAACTATATACAAAAATGTGGTCCATTGTCCAAAAGGTCCAAAAAATATAAAAAAGCAAAGGAAACCTAACACTAACTACAGAACTATTTACAAGGGCAGCGGGCCAGTCCGACGGCTCACTTCAGGATGTTCCGGGCCAGGGCATCATCCAACTCCTGCTCAATGTCCCGGAGGCGGTTCTCCTCCATGGCCCGAGGGTCCGCAGGGCCGACGACATGTTCACCTCCAACTCCCTGCGGATTGCCTCGAGGCACTCGGCCCGCCTCAGGGCCCTCCGCATGGAGTTCTCCGCCCTGACCATCGTGAGCCGTGCCTCTTCCGCCCGCTGCCGCTCCACATCTATGGCGTGGCCCAACCGCTGCCACACAAAGACACTTCCCGTCCTGGGTCCTCCTGCCCTCCGGCCGATTCCTGCCCCTCCGATGTGGAAGGCCCCGAGCCAACATGGCTCCCACCTCATTTCTGCTGCTGCTGTGCCTGTGCCCGTGCCCTGGCTCCTGCTGCCTGCACATCCTCCACCGGCTGGGGTGCAGTCGTTGATGTGGCCACCCCTGCTGGACGTCCGTCTCCCGACTGTGGCAGGGATATCTCCTCCACCAGCCTGGCCGCACCTTTAGAGGCAGCTCCACAGGGCACCCAGGTGACAAATGGGTGGGAAGATGGCACAGAGGACGACTGGCGCATAGGGTGTTCAGTTGAGGAGGGGGTCGGAGCAAGCTGCAGCAAACTGAGGAATCTGGCCTGGGTGACCTGTCCCAGTAGGCCGACGCGGTCAACGAGCCATTCGAGATGATGTGCAGTCTCCTCATGAAAAGACTGCAGGTCACCTCGCATGGCCCGTTGACGCAACGCCACACCAGTCAGGACAGGCTCAACCCGTACCTGGATAGCCACGTCCGCAGGCAGAGGACGGCCAGTTGTTGTGAGCTCATCCCCTGACTGAAAACGGGTCTGGACGTAGGCATCCCTGCTGGTGCAAGATGATGCAGTGACAGGATCAGGGACAGGATTGCACACAGGCACCTCCGCGGCGGCCTGTGCTGCCTCCTGTCCCTGGTCCTGCACTGTACCACTAGCATCAGTGGAATCCCCACCTCCAGACCCCGTCTCTGTCGCTTGCACGGCCACCTCCTCCACCAAACCCCCCACCAACCTGGATGACTCTGTGCCATCTTCCCCCGTTGGGCCCTGTGGGGTCCCAGCTACCCCTTCTGCTGCCGAGGATTTCAACTCCGACCTCTGCCTCTTGGACCTCCCCCCGGCAGCTGCGGCCTGTGACGCGGCACCGGACTCCTCACTCCCCGACGAGATCACAACCTGGGATGGGAGCCGGGCCTTGCGTCTCCGGCTGGCGGTGCGATCCCTGCCGCTGTGCTCCACAGCACCTTCTCCGCCCTCTTCATCAGTAGACGCTGCAGACAGGGAGAAATAAAACACAGGCATCAGGGCACTGTACAATGGACACATACACACATGACAGTTGTACATGAGTGGCATTGGCAAACCTCAGAAAGGCATCAAAATCGCCAACACACATGTCATTTCAACTCGCACACATGAGCCATACCACAGCCATTTCGCAACTGCCAGCACCATCCATAAACATACAACAGCATGAGCAGGCAAAGGTGAGCCAGACATCACATGCAACACAGGGAGTGCACTACACATGCACACACACCACCACATTTGCATGCATGTGTACACCTCTGCCAACTGTCGCAGTGTTCAGATTGGCATCCATGTCACATCTGCCAATCAGGCTTCCACATCCCGCTGTCACATGCATCCATGTTGCATCACTGTTGCACCCTTGTCAAATACACACACATGCACATGTACACAGTGCTGATACATGCAGCTGAAAACAACATCTATGTGTGACATCGCGAACATGCCTACTTACATACACATTCATCCAAACATGTGTGCCCACACAACTGCATTAGGCATGCAAACCTACACACACAAGCACCATCCATGTCTCATACATGACAGCCCTTGCATGTGTTAGCCTCACAGCCCTGTACACCCCCCCCATACTTGGCCCCATAAAACACACATGTGCAACCTGCACACTACTGGCACATCACCACATGCACAGCTCACAATCATGATGCATGTACACTTACCGCTCAACTCCAGGCGGGTCTGCCTCTCAAGGACCTGGACGTGGAGCGCTGGGGATATGCGCTCCAGGACCCTCATCTGATCGTCCGACAAGTGGCCCCAGCGCCCTTTAGCATCCGCTGCCTTCAAGAGGCGCCGGGCCTTGTTAAGGGTCCTCGACCTGAAGTCCTCTTGCGCTTCTTGACATGATGGAATAGTCGGACTGCCACCCCCTCCGCGTTGATGGCAGTCACAACGTCCATACAGATCCGAGTCCGTCCTTCCTTGTCGGTGCGCAAACTTCCGAAGAGGGCATCATACTGCCCCAGGACTTGCTCCACCAGGACACCAACTTCGGTTGCAGTGAAGCTGGTGCCCCTCTGCCTCTCTGGCCGGGGGTTGTCAGTGGTGCCAGATGTTGCAGTGCCCGACATGACAACCCCAGAGGCAGGAGTGGGTGGGCAACTGGGTCCTGGGGCTGGTCTGTGGAGCGATGGAATCCCATTCGGGAGTCTTTAGTTCCAGCAGTGGTGGTCACAGCAACAGCACCCCTGGTTGCTGTGCAGGCAGCAAATGGCAGGGCACGTGGGCAGCAGGCAATCAGGCAGCAGCAGATGGCAGGTGGGAGCGTGCTCGGGGCTCTGTGGGGCAGTAATTCAGCCTTCTGGGCAGGAGCGTGGTCTTCCGTGTGCTTACGCGTGGCTAGCTTGATACGGAGTGATTTGGCACGTGAAAATCCAGCACGTCTGCGTGTAATTCGAGGAAAGGGCCTTAGCGCGTAAGCGCTTCAGCACACGTACGCGAATTCATTGGCCCAAAGGCCACCAGCGCGTATGCGCGTCTGTGATGTGCGGCGCGGGCGTTTCCCTGTACACGGGTGCATGTTACACGTCCAATGACTGCACGTCAGAGTGTCAGCTCGTGTAATTGGAGGATGGGGCCTTAGCGCGTACACGCGGAAGTGATGCTGGACGTGTGGGCATGTTTAAAAGGTACGTGTAGAACGCCATTTCCTGGTACGTGCCTTTCGTGGAGAGCGAGTGGGTGAAATCTGTACTCCATGTCGGTTCACACGCGATTTACTTCACGGCGTTCCAAGTTTGTACTCCCTGTTACCTCTGACAACTTTTTCTCTTCTTGTCTTTTTCCTGGGCCTGTTTCCTCAAACAGCGTTCACTTCTCCTGTTGTCCTGTCTCCTCAGACAGCGTACACTTCTTCTTTTGGCGGGGGTGTTGCCAACGCGCACACGCGCGTATTTTTCACACGATATTTCCTGGCAGACGGTGAATCGCGCACGTATTTGACATCTGTGCTTGCCCCGTGTGTTGCCTAACCCTTCAGAGGTCAGTCTAGGCTGTGTGTGACACGCATACATTCATTTTGGTGTTTCTGGGTGCCACAGCATAGTGCAGGATTATTTTTCCACGCACGTGGTCTAGGAGGGGTTGCATGCACATTATCTCCCTTTTTCGGGGTGCCTGTGCGTTGCATGACCCATCATCTTCCCCCAGGGGTCGCATACAGCCTTGCAAGAGCACTAGGTTACGAATTCCATCTAGTACCCTACCCCTTTGACCCCCAATTGCCCAGGACAATAGTTTACTGCAACTACCATAAGCACAACAACATCAGTGCCATGGTTGGGAGGCGAGCACGCGGTAAGGGTGGCAAAGGTGGGCGAGCCACAAGAGGTGGCCGTGGTGGATACGGTAGGGGACGTGGCCGGGACTTGCAGGGTGCCCCTAGCCCCCTATGTGTGGGTGACCAGTCAGGGACACCCATGCTCCCCCACCCCTGGTTGAGGATAACGTGGCTGACACCATCCCTGCTCAGCTCTTGTTGGACCAGCCCATTGTGGCACCAGACCTGGCACAGGGTGACTCCATGGCTGACTTCCAGGTCAGCAGGTCTAGGCCACATGTGGCGGTGCACGTTGGTGTCACCAGCCCACGTGGATCAGGGGCAGCTATGTCATCTGCTGCCCCGAGTAGGCAGGGTGGGGAGGCTGCAGGGGCAGCTGCGGCTCCATCCACCTCAGCTCTGAGTCTCCCAGCCAGGACAGTGTCGGTCCTAGTCCATCCTGCTGACGTTCCCCCTGACTACATCACACTTCAGCTAATGCCTGCACCATGTCCCATGGTGAGTGTTCATTCCCACACTCCTAGTCCACAGTCCACCGGGGCTCCTGCCCCTAGTGTCCAGAGCGGCGTAGGACACTCAGTATCATCACCACCTTCCAAGCGGAAGAGGAAGAGTGCTCGTCCAGTACAGGCTGATGCCCCAGACACGGCTACACAGTCCGGCCCACCAAGGAAGCCCAGCTTCAATCAGGCCGAACTTGATGCACTTGTGGAGTATGTGTCCGCACATGACAGCGAAATGGTGATTACTGCAGGATGCAGGACCACACCTGCACAACGTCAGGCACACTGGCAGACCATCGCGGACCTCATAAGTGCCCTTGGATTCGTGAGGCGCACAGCTAATGATTGCTACAAGCGCTGGAATGACCTGAAGCGCAGGGCAAAGAAAAAGCTGGCCTCAAGTCATGCCGCAACTCTAGTGACTGGAGGTGGGTCTCCAGCAGAGGACATAGAACTCACTCCACATGAGTATGTTGCTGGGACCTACGTCACGGAGGAACAGATCCAAGGCGTGGGAGACCTGCCAGATTACGAGGCATTGTCCGGTGAGTGCACCTGCATGTGTGTGTCATCCATGTGCATGGTGTGTGTGTGAGTGCTTCTGATTGAGTGCCAGGTGAGGGGGTGTGTGGCTGAGTGGTTTGGGTCACCCATGTGCTTCATCCAATACATTCTGCGCACCAGGATTTGGGTGTTGCAGTATCCCTTCTGGCAACAGTAGACATTCAGCCCAACCTCACGCCAATTGCCCTTGAAGTGTAATCTTGCCACAACATAGTTGCATATTATTCTGTGTTCATTCAGGCTGATTGTCTGCATTCCACCACTTTCACTAGGCATTTCTCAGTCCTATTGTCACATGTGTGACATGGCTACGGTACATGCCATCTGTGTGATGGCATGTGTCATGTATGTGTATTGGAAATGCCAATCACAGGCCAATGTGTGATGGCACTGCTAGCCAGCATGCAGCAAATTTGTTGGTCTTCCATCTTGGTGTCATCAATGTGTGCCATTTGCCTCCCCTCCATATGCAGTGACAGTGCATGCATGGGAGGGTTATAGTCATGTGGGACATGTGTCAATGAAGTACTGTTTCTGTTGCTTCTCAGCCCTAATTGTGTGCCATGGTGCTAATGCCTGTTCCCATTTCTTTTTTTCATGTCTTTGCAGGGAATGACGCACTTGATACTGCTGGGGTTGTAGAGATGGTGCAGACCCAGAAGGGGTCCCAGGCCCGACCGGGCACCAGTGAGGGACGTGGTGTGGTGGTGGGTGAGAACCCACACTTGCTGCAGACCATCATCTCAAGGAGTGTCTCTGGGTGCACCTCCCCCGAGCTCTATTCAGGTGTCGATTCGGATGATGAGACCTATGTGCCGTCACAGGTAAGTGTTTCTGGGAGGGATTCTGTACTGTCCAACCCACCTGCACCAGGGGTAGAACCCTCAATGGGGATGTCAGTGTTGGTAGGTCCGCCTTTGGTGGTTACGGATGCAGGGTCACACTCCGCAACATCTGATCCTGTTCCTGGGCCAGCAGATCAGAGGGGGAATGCAGTCCTGCAGCCTCAGGCAGTGCCGGCACAGCAAGGCGCAGTTCTCCTTGCCCCAGACAGGTGTGTTGCCCGCCGACGCGGTGGCCGTACGCAACCTGGCAATACCACATGGGAGCAATCCATATATGGTATGGCAAACCAACAGGCAGCATTAACTGAGATGATGGCTCAGGCCATGAATAGGGTGGCCACTTCCATTGTCCCCCAAGAAAGGCTGATTGAACAACTACAGCAGGCAACAGACTCCATTAGCCAGTCACACAGGGAGGACATGTTGGCGTCCAACAGGGACAGGCGGGCGGCACTGGAGATTCTGCGGGAAGCCATTTCTATTGAGTCCCAGGGCCACATGGAATCCCTGAGGGTTGAACTCCGTCAGCTCAGGGTAACTCTGGTTGAGCTTGAGGCTTCAGATAACACGAGGACAGAACAGCAGCTGGAGCGGCTCACACGTACGCTCTCAGCTGAGATGCAGGCAACTAGGGAGGAGGTCCGGGCATCCCGTGAGTTGTTGCATGGGGACCTCCGCACAATTATCCTCCAGAACCAGACCTTCCACACCCGCATGCTTGCTGCCATGGAGAACCAGACTAGGGCTTTGCATGGTCTGCCTCCCATAGTGCCACCACCTCCTGATATAGCTGCAGAGGGTGAGGAGAGCGACAGCAGCGATTCTCCCACAATAGGGTAGCCGTGCAGGCCATGAGCCCATGGAGATGTTTTTTTTTTGCAAGATCCACACAGGTGGGTTTTGGTGTGCACCCTGTCCTCGGACCTCCTGGGTGGCCTCGCCCACCCCCCGGCCCATTCATGGCCATTTTTGATTTTTGATTTTTGTTTTTTGATTTTTGATTTAAGATTTTTGATTTTTTGGACAGTGTGTTGCCTTGTGTGGCTCCCGTGGGCATACGCTGTATTGTGGCTGGGCACATGCAGGCTTGTCCTGAATTTGGGTCAGATGCTTGGGTTTGTGTCACACACACCCCTCCTGCTTCCCGTTTCCATGGGCTTGCAAAGGGTGTGCCCAAGTGACATTGACTTAGACAGTGACGTTGGACTCCCATTTGATGTGTGGGCAGTCTGTAGTCAATACTGTGTATACATTCCTAGTCCATATTGTTGTTGTATTGTACACTGCATGGTGTATTGATATGTGCCTCTGCATCCATCTCATCCTCCTAATTTGCTGGTCCATTTGTCATGTCTTCACAAGGCGGTCTACTTTGGAAATGGAGTCCATGTTGAAAGCAGTGCCCCTACACTTTTGCGTGGCGCTAACACTGTACAGTTGGAAGTGTTCGAAGTGCTGGCATTATCAGGTAGTGAGGCTACCAATTTTTTAAGTCTGTACTGTCATGTTTATGGTAGGTTAGAGGTTGTGTAGGTGATTAGTATTATTGGTAAGTATTTGGTAATGTGTGTCGTTGGTCCTGCATTACTGTGAGCATTTCATGTGTTTCCAGTTTCCATTAGGGACACTGTAGTTTGTAACACTTGGGTCATGTTGTGGGGATTAATGTGTTTGCTCTCACATAGGATGACATGCCATGGTGTGTTGTGTGGCCGTGCCGGGGAGGGGTTGGGTGACATGGCACTGTTCTCATGTTGTATTTTGCAAGTGGGTATTCATTTTTGCTGCATGGAAGTGTGTCTTTTGATGACACTGCATTGGTGGTGTTTGTGTAGGTAGGGATGCACACATTGTGACACTTCCAGATGAACAATCTCAGGCTGCTATGGTTCTGACAGTTGACTGTCCCTTAATTCATCATAATTGTCAGATTGAGTCATCATTGATTGTCAGATGGTATGTGCCAGGGCTGTGTGCACTCCACAGGGGTGTGATTTCTATGTGAAGTAATTAGCCACCAGCTGCGTACGGGCTGCCTCACCCCGTGCCCTTTCCCCTCCCATGCGCAGCGGGCGTGCATGTGCTTGGGGATGTGGGGGCACCACCATGTCCACAGCCAGGCCCCGGCGTGTTGCAACATTGTGCAGGACACATGCTGCCACTATGATTCTGCACACTACCGGGGGAGCGTATAACAGCTGCCCGCCAGAACGGTCAAGGGAGCGAAAGCGTGACTTGAGCACTCTGAATGTGCGCTCCACTATGCCCCGTGTTGCAATATGGGATGTGTTGTATCTTACCTCGGGAGGCGTGATGAGGTTCCGAATTGGCGTCATCATGTCGGTGCTCAGAGGGTAGGCACTGTCCCCTGGGGAGGTGGTGATGGGGATCACTAGTGGGGTATTGACATTACTCTGTATCTGTCATGCATGCGTGTGCTGTGGCATTTATACTCACCAAGCAAGCATGCATCGCCATGCCGCCCAGCTTCCATGTCCCGGTTTAGGGTTGACATCCTGTAAATGAAGCTGTCGTGGGTGGACCCTGGATAGTTGGCATATACTGAGGTGATGATTCCCTTGGCATCACATACTACCTGAACGTTGATGGAATGCCAGTGCTTGCGGTTTCTATAGATGTGCTCAGATGCCCTGGGGGGACGTATAGCCACATGGGTGCAATCAATGGCACCTAGCACTTTGGGGAATTGTGCCACCCTGTAGAAATTCTGGCTGACAGCCTGCCTTTCTGCAGGTATTCTGGGCAGATATATGTGCCTGCGGACTGATGGGCGTGCAGTGATGATGGCCAACACCTGGTGTAGGCACCGTGACTGCGTGGCCTGTGACACCCCCCCCCCACTATGGCACTTGTCCGCTGAAATGATCCGGTAGCCAAGAAGTGCAGCACATTGAGGACCTTCTCCAGGGGGCTGAGTGCTTGGGAGCACAGGGTGGGTGATGTGAGGTCATCCTCCCACTCACTGACCAGGTCGAGTATTATGTGTGGTGGAAACCTGTACCTCCCATACACCTGGTCATCAGGCATACCAAATAGGCTGGTTCTGGGTGTGAAGATTCTGGCCCTGACTATCCTTCTCCTCCTCCTGCGGTATCCCACGGCCACTGCTGCTAGGAACGGTATATTCTTCCTGGCGTCTGAGCTTGTTTGTTGTTTGCCCACTCTTTTATGCTGCGCGGGACGTGCGCCTGCTTCATGCTGGCGTACGTGTTTCCGGTTTGGACCTTTTCCTTTTTTGCGCATTGTAGGCGACCGTGTAAATCTTCCCGCCCACCCCAGGAATACACGTAACACGCTCTCCCAGGCCCAGTCATGAGTAAATATTCCCGCCCACCCCTGGAATACACGTACCCCACTCTCACAGGCCCAGTCGTGTGTGGAACTTCACGCGCACCCCGAAATACACGTACCCTGCAAATTTGCGTGTGAAACTTCCCGCGCACCCCAAAATACACGTACCCAGGGCAATCGCGTGTGGAACTTCCCGCGAACCCCGTAATACATGTACCCTGCTGATATCGCGTGTGGAAGTTCACGCGGACCCATAATACACGTACCCTGATGAAATCGCGTGTAAGACTACCCGCGCACCCCTGAAATACACGTACCCAGGCAAATCTCACTGCTGGGGGTGGGGGGGTGGGAGACATGAGTGGGGGCCTGGTGGAGGGTGTCCCACAGTGCTGGGGGTTGTGGTGCAGGGAGACAGGAGTGGGGGCCTGGTGGAGGCTGCCCTACAGTGCTGGGGGGTGGGGGTGCAGGGGGACATGAGTTGGACATGAGTGAGGGCCTGGTGGAAGGTGCCCCTGACTGCTGGGTGGTGTGGGTGCTGGGAGACAGGAGTGGGGGCCTGGTGGAGGGTGCCCCTGGATGCAGGTGAGTAGAGGTGCAGGGGGACATGAGTGGGGGCCTGGTGGAGGGTGCCCCTGGATGCAGGGGGGTGGGGGTGCAGGGAGACAGGAGTGGGGGCCTGGTGGAGGGTGCCCTACAGTGCTGGGGGGTGGGGGTGCAGGGGGACATGAGTTGGACATGAGTGGGGCCTGGTGGAGGGTGCCCCTGGATGCAGGGGGGTGGGTGTGCAGGGAGACAGGTGTGGGGGCCTGGTGGAGGGTGCCCCTGGATGCTGGGGGGTGGGGGTGCTGGGAGACATGAGTGGGGGCCTGGTGGAGGGTGCCCTACAGTGCTGGGGGGTGGGGGTGCAGGAGAACATGAGTTGGACATGAGTGGGGGCCTGGTGGAGGGTGCCCCTGACTGCTGGTGGGTGGGGGTGCAGGGAGACAGGTGTGGGGGCCTGGTGGAGGGTGCCCCTGGATGCTGGGGGGTGGGGGTGCTGGGAGACATGAGTGGGGGCCTGGTGGAGGGTGCCCTACAGTTCTGGGGGGTGGGGGTGCAGGGGAACATGAGCTGGACATGAGTGGGGGCCTGGTGGAGGGTGCCCCTGACTGCTGGTGGGTGGGGGTGCAGGGGGACATGAGTGGGGGCCTGGTGGAGGGTGCCCCTGGTTGCTGGGGGGTGGGGGTGCTGGGAGACATGTGTGGGGGCCTGGTGGAAGGTGCCCTGCAATGCTGGGGGGTGGGGGTGCTGGGGGACATGAGTAGGGGCCTGGTGGAGGGTGCCCCTGGATGCTGGGGGGGGTGGGTGCTGGGAGACAGGAGTGGGGGCCTGGTGGAGGGTGCCCTACAGTGCTGGGGGGTGGCGATGCAGGGAGACAGGAGTGGTGGCCTGGTGAAGGGTGCCCCTGGATGCAGGGGGGTGGGGGTGCAGGGTGACATGAGTTGGACATGAGTGGGGGCCTGGTGGAGGGTGCCCCTGACTGCTGGTGGGTGGGAGTGCAGGGGGACAGGAGTGGGGGCCTGGTGGAGGGTGCCCTGCACTGCTGAGGGGTGGGGGTGCTGGGAGACAGGAGTGGGGGCATGGTGGAGGGCGCCGCTGGATGCAGGGGGTTGGGGGCACAGGGGGACAGGAGTGGGGGCCTGGTGTAGGGTGCCCTGCAGTGCTGGGGGGTGTGGGTGCTGGGAGACAGGAGTGGGGGCCTGGTGGAGGGTGCCCCTGGATGCAGGTGGGTGGGTGTGCAGGGGGACATGGTTGGGGGCCTGGTGGAGGGTGCCCATGGATGCAGGGGGGTGGGGGTGCAGGGAGACAGGAGTGGGGGCCTGGTGGAGGGTGCCCTACAGTGCTGGGGGTTGGGGGTGCAGGGGGACATGAGTCGGACATGAGTGGGGGCCTGGTGGAGGGTGCCCCTGGATGCAGGGGGGTGGGTGTGCAGGGAGACAGGAGTGGGGGCCTGGTCGAGGGTGCCCCTGGATGCTGGGGGATGGGTGTGCAGGGGGACATGAGGGGGTGCCTGGTGGAGGGTGCCTCTGGATGCTGGGGGGTGGGAGCGCTGGGAGACTTGCGTTGGTGGGCATTGGTGCAAGGTGACATGTGGGTTGGCTGGGGGCATGGCCATGGTGGATGGGCTGCCTGCGGGACATGTGCAGGGGTGCAGGGTAGTCCCCTGTGGTGTGGGCCGCCTGCAGGGGCCGTGGATGGTGCAGAGGGAGCAGCTGGGAGGACCCACACGGCCAATTCACGTGTGGGACTCCCCGGCACCCCCGAAATACACGTAGGCTGCTGGATTCGCTTGTGGAATTTCCCGCGCACCCGGAAGAACACGTACCCTGCTGAAATTGCGTGTGGAACTTCACGCGCACACCGAAATACACATACCCTGCAAATTCACGTGTGAAACTTCCTGCGCACCCCAATATACACGTACCCAGGGCAATCGCGTGTGGAACTTCCCGCGAACCCCGTAATGCACATACCCTGCTGATATCGCGTGTGGAAGTTCACGCGGACCCATAATACACGTACCCTGATAAAATCACGTGTAAGACTACCCGCGCACCGCTGGAATACACGTACCCAGGCAAATCGCACTGCTGGGGGGTGGGGGGGTGGGAGACATGAGTGGGGGCCTGGTGGAGGGTGCCCCACAGTGCTGGGGGTGGGGGTGCAGGGAAACAGGAGTGGGGGCCTGGTGGAGGGTGCCCTACAGTGCTGGGGGGTGGGGGTGCTTGGAGGCATGCGTTGGTGGGCAGTAGTGCAAGGTGACATGTGGGTTGGCTGGGGGGCATGGCCATGGTGGATGGGCTGCCTGGGGGACATGTGCAGGGGTGCAGGGTAGTCCCCTGTGGTGTGGGCCACCTGCAGGGGCCGTGGAGGGTGTAGAGGGAACAGCTGGGAGGACCCACATGGCCAATTCACGTGTGGGACTCCCCAGCACCCCCGAAATACACGTAGGCTGCTGGATTTGCGTGTTGGATTTCCCACGCACCCGGAGTACACATACCCTGCTGAAATTGCGTGTGGAACTTCACGCGCACACCGAAATACACGTACCCTGCAAATTCGCGTGTGAAACTTCACGCGCACCGCGGAATACACGTGCCCAGGCCAATCGCGTGTGGAACTTCCCGCGAACCCCGTAATACACGCACACAAAGCGGGTGTCCGTGTTTGTCGGTACCCCTCTGGACCTCATTTGTCCTAGAGGGCAACAGTATGGATCATTCATCATAGCTGTATATGGGTGCTTTTTGTTAGCGCACATTTTGGCGCACATTTCTTTCAGGCGCAGGGACGCTACCTCCTGCTTTCTTGTGGTGTACTTGTTTGGGCCTGTGCGCGTCTTTCACCGTGCGCTGGTTTGCCCTATTCGATTCCATGAATATGAGTTGTAGGCGAGCGTGTGGGCGTTCCGTGCACTTGCCTCCTGTACTTCCCCCGTGACGCCCATATTTTCACGCGTTGTTCCCCATTCCAAGTGTTACGCCCCGTGTTCCGCCTACTTTTGTAATATGCGCCGCGCTATGTGCGATTTCGCAGCGGACGTGGTGCACGCCGTTGGATGACCTGTGCGCCAGCGTGCGCCGCGCACTTTTTCAGCGCACATCAAATATTTTTCTCGCGCACGGACTTCCATGAATCGATGTGTGCTGGTTTCCCTGCGAATTTCGCAGTTGCACTACGATTTTCGCACTTTTATTGCGAATCGCACGTTTTGGCACCTCTGCGCCAGAATTTTCAGCGCACATTAATTCCATGAATCGGCCTGTTAATTGTTTGTATGGCAAAGAAGAGGTGTGGAACAGTACTTACATTCTGTCACCTTTTTACCTCTGTGTTATACAATGCTCCAGAATTTGCACCGGAATGGATTTTCATGCCAATGGGAATGGTGGAAATTCTTATGAAGTCCACTTGCTTTATGCATCATTATCAAACAGATGAGTCCGTAAGTATCTATTATAAACCTTTTTTAATTCTATTTTTAGACTTTGAAAGGTGGTTGCCGTAACCTATTTTCGGTTTCATTTTTTGGCAGAAAGAGCGAGTGAAGTGCCACCAACCAATATAAAGAAGGGACAGGCGGAGAAGGGAGTGGAGAAGGGAGTATGTTGAGCACTGGTCATAAAAACTAAGGTGAGGGATATCCCTTTCATGGGCCTTCAGAGCAGCCTTGAATGCACTACAGAATTGCTCCCCTTGCAGCTGTGTACATCACAGTACACACATAAGACAGTTGTCCTTTGAAGGTATGGAAAAACGTCCTCCTGTTTGTCATTTGATGCAGCAGGAGCAATCCTCTGCCCCGCTGAGTGGAATGAGTGGTATCAGGAGTGGAAGATGAGGCACAGTAGATGAGGTACCTCTACGTTCCATGAAAGGAACTGACTTTCTGATGGCAGTTGCGTGTAAATTCTGGGTGTTGTGGGGCATGGAGGTGGTACTTCCCCTTCTGGACATGGCTACGTGTGACTCCACACTCAGTGCAGTGCACACAGCAGCCTGAGCCTTTGGCACTCCTCCAAAAATGGTGATAAGCTGCCACACCCAGGACTCTCTCTGACCATCAGATGAAAAAGGTACCCTTTGCTATTTCATCCTCAGCGTCCTCTTCCTCATGCAGCTCATCTGCTGCAGTGCCACTTTTCGATTTTCCAGGTTCTTCAGGTAGTCTTGGTGTTGTTGGTGGCCCCTCAGTGGAAGCGATGGCCATGACTGAGGCCATTTCAAAAGGTTTTCAGCTCTGACAGTGCAGCTCACAAAATAAGTCCTCTCCAGTGTTCAGGCAGATCAGCCGGGTGACATCATTAAGGCATGCTATCAGGACCGTGACTCCGCTCTGTCATTCACGAAAAAAATAAAAGTGTGTCATGTCCTTGCAAACATGTTCGTTGATTGCAAAAGTCTGCGCGGCTGGGTGAGGTAATTTGGGCACTCTATTGAGACCGCAGCCATGCTGTGACTTTCGCCATGGATGTGGGGGTGTGTTCACAAATGTACACCGCATGATGTCACTGTAATAGGTGGTTGTGGAGATGAACATGTATATAGTCAACACATATTTACATGATATTTAAATTAATATACGTTAAAATATGGAAGGAGACTCACTGTTGGAAACACACATAGGGGCATTTGGGGTTGGTACATGCACACAATTGGGTCAATTAGGGATATAAATCTCATCAAACCGTTGATCGCTAGTATCTTCTTGCAATGATTGGGGTGATTGATTGAGGAAGGGTCACAGATATAGGTAGGGCAATGAAAATCATATTTCGAATTACATAGTATTTTTTTACATATGTGCATAGTTCTACTATTTGGTTTGTAACTTAAAACATATGCACACATATTTTGTCATCTTAGTTTCTACTTTATCTAATCTATTTTCAAAAGTGTTTCAATTTCTTTTCCTCATGATTAGTTTCTTCTTCTTCTTCTAGATTGTGAAGTATAAGAGATATGTCATTGAGTGTAATTGGTTATGTATATGTAACAGAATTGTATTGTTTTGTAAAATATATAAAATATTTTACCATTAGTAGGTTGTTCCTCAGTTACATCATATTTTGGTAAATATAGCTCAAATCATTCCAGAGTGCTTGCCATTTCAATTATAATATATAATGTTTAGATGTAACTATATAACATTTTCACACACTTATTACAATTACATTTATAAATTAAATGCAAAGGTATTGTTTACTTACTATCGTTTTCAAATGACCTGCTTCACTGTAGCTAATGTTGTGCTTCAGTTCCTGTCAGGGTGTTTGAAGTGAATTTGTACAGGGTGTACAGTTTATTTCAATAGTTCATTTTGGAAACTGCATTCCATTTTCTAAACTTATATGAATGTAAAATATGGCTGCACTGATTGTTTGGATTGGTGATCTATGTATATTTTTTTGTACTGTCCCCCTGTTTGTTAAACGAGTTAAAGTTAAAATCGAAAAAACAAAGAAATTTGCCAGTTATGGTAAGCTATCCAACAATAACCTGCACCACTGCCATGCACTGCTAAGACCAACAACCAGGACATTAAAGATGATATAAAAAATGGTAAGTGAATTTCATAGGACAACAGAAGCATTGAGGGAGTTTGTGTGTACCTGCAGTTCAACAGGTGTCATGCTACTGCTGTTTATTATCAGTACCATTCTTAAATAATGAATAAAAGGAAGATGTTTAACTGTTTGATTCAATCCCCTGTATAATGCATTAAGTGGTCCATCCGGTTCAATATATTATCATCGATGGGAACTCCGACCTTAGCCATTCTCACAAACACTTTAATCTGGGCCTTAATGAGGGCAACTTTCTATCTGGCCATTGCCATCCATGAGAAAACAATGGGACATTTTTGGTAGATGGTATACTCTGTAGCCTAGAGCTATACCGTTCTGGACCACATATGCTGATAGACACATGTCTTCCCGCTGCAGTGCCTGAATTGTATCTGCCGAGGCATTTTTGGAAATTTCAAGTGAAGCGGACATATTGAAGAGCACCCTGTAATGTTCAACAAGTCTCAAGGTTTGGAAGGAAGCACGCAAGGTGGCCTCATACCAGTGGGGGAGAATGTCAGAGTATTTCCAACTGCTCTCTTTTCAATCTTCCAATGCTACTTGGGGCACTTGTGTCTGGAGTAAGCACATAGGAAAAGGGTGCCAGTATTCCTACTGTGCAGCAGCACATCCACTTTAGGGGCAGTGCCTTGTATGCATTCTGTCCACACCACCAGTAGAAGCATCGGTGACATAGGAATGGCAAACCTCAAGGCAGAAAAATGCTTGTCATTAGCAGGAACACATGCCTGTTCTGATAGTAACAGCACTTAAGGAGGATACAAATATCCCTTTCCCCAGATGAGCCACTTTAAGATGTTCATGTTCAGTATCATCTTCCTAAATGTGTTTACCCATTGTTAGGGAGTATCCTCTGTTTAGGCTAAATTTCCTAACCTAGTGAGTCCCCCAGCAGCTTTGCTGGATTTCTGGAGTTTGTTTTTTCAATCCTGCCAAGAGTGAGACTCTTTTTCTCCCACTCTTGGACATGAATGTGTGTAATTCCTTTGAATGTCAATGTGTTCTATGGGCTACTGGGTCCTTTACTCCATAGGGTCTCATATGTTTTTCTATGTGTGTTACACCGCACCCTACGTGCCGTAACACTGGGGCGTCCTAGCGGACCTCCACCATAGACTCCATACCCGGGGACTGACCACTGTCTCCCCGGGCATGTAAAGTCACCATTGGCTTTACTAGACCTAAATTTACTAACAGAACTAGTACAAACCATCCTATTGTGGATGTACTAGTAGGGGTAATTCGATTACTCCTGGGTCTGTTATTCAAGGGGGCACTGTCCCGTCCCCCCTCGTCGAGTTTTGGCTGGTGGCAGTGGAAACTACTTGTTATGTTCGACCCCGAATATAACCCTTATGGGATTCTTCCCATTGTTGGAGATTGATACTTTTTCTCGTTAGTCTCTAACATACCACCGGTCTACTTATCTTAAATAAGTTTATCGGATGGTATTTTCTGCCAGAACTCGGTTTTTAAAATGGCGTCTGTGTTCGTCTCTGTGACTCCTAAACCAAAGGTCGAGCCCTTTGTTCCACTTTTGGCGGGCTTCTGTACAGAGACCCTCCAAAGTGGTGCCATTCTGTCTGGGTTACCACAGGGGTGTGGGAGGGGGTTTAGGCACCCTGGACCGAGTTGCCTTGCCAACTCCGGTCGCACTCTGGTGTGACTGGCCCAAGTGGTGAGCCTCCCCGCTCACCACTTAGCGTGTGTTGATTGACAGCTATGCTGAATGAATGGGGGTTTTCTGCATACAAGCAGGGCTTTTGGGACTGGATCTTCAGAAGTCGCCACAGGACCTAAGAATCCGACGAGGGTAAAGCTGAGCCGACTCACCACTCCGGTGGAGCCCTGCTGAACCGACTCACCACTTCCCGACGACAGAGGAGATCTCCCTGCCGGAGAGTCTCTTCCCCTGACTGATGGAAACAACCAGTCCCTTTTGCTTTTTCTTCGCCTCACGACGCAGTGGTGGAATTGCCCGTGCCGAGCACCTCGGCAACCGGATAGCCACTACCCCTGTACCACGACCAAAAGGTGGTACCTTGTGAGGGAGCACCCCGCGGCTGGTCTCTTCCCTGGTGGTGCAACGATCTTCAACTTTCCTTCGACGACGAGACCCTCTCTTCTCTTGGCAAAGACCGGACGTGCACCCACCACCAGGAACAACTGCCCCCGCCAGAGCTGTCTCACCACAATCAAGGTACTGTGTCCGTCTGGCTTCCCTTGTTGCCGGATAGAGTGAGGTGTCTTAATCCTCGCCTCTCCATAGGGTCGCTGTCATGATCTCTGCTTCCAAAAGGTCAGGGTTTTCCCAACTCCCTTGGAAGCAGATCCATAACCCAGGTTCCGAGTGCCAACCAGTCCCAATTGGGACCTTTTGGACCCAGTCCTGGCGCCAGTGGCACCAGGCTCATAAATATGCCCAGTCCCAGCGCTGGAAGCGCCGGGCTCATAATGCTTGGGTGGACTTACCTGCAGCAGACCATGCTGCTTACTTGCCTGCCAGTTGAGCCTCTGATCCTCTTCTGTTTGGAACTACTTTTCCTGTTGGGTGGGGCAGGAGCCACTCCCTAGATTCAGAACACTGGAACTCTTCTGGAAAGCAGGAACTCTTTTCTTACCTAGGCGTGGCTGTGGAAGGAGACACCTAAGCACTACAGGAGGCTATTTAAACCACACCCGATGGATGAATCTTGCTTTGCGTTATTCTGCATCCTCTGCAGCAGAACGCTCATCGTGTCTTCTGCATCTGATCCTGGGCCTAAGGAAAAAGGCTTACCATCCTGAATCCAGTCTTCAGCAACACCTATAAAGACAAGAAAGAACAGGTTAGCATTACGGTCTTCAGTGACAGCTCTTCACTTACCTGGTCCATCGGCTGTCACCAACGCCTCGCACTGCATTCCGGCATCTGAAAGACAAAGGCTTACCTACTCTTCGTGCGCTCCGGAGGTCTTCACACTGCATTCCGGCATCTGAAAGACAAAAGCTTACCAACTCTTCGCACGCTCCGGAGGCCTTCGGCGCTGCATCCCGCATCTGAAAGACAAAACAAGGTGCGTTTAAAGACATTGGGGAACTTTAATACTCACGTGCCATTACTCCTTTCCACATCTAACCCAGTGGGTATTCCGGCACCCTGCAGCCGCTCCGAACTTGTACCTGCAAAATAAAAAGACAGTTAGAGCGCATCGTGAAGCAGGCAACAAGCGCTTACTTACGTGCTTCCAGGCGCTTCTATTCATCACACGGGCTCCATCTTCAACTCACTTCAGCCCGTCATCTGCCATCGCCGGAACCCTGCAAAACAAGAAACATCATTACTAAAGACTTTAAAGACATTAGAATTACTCGAAACTTACCGTTCGTGCAGTAAACGACGGACAGCAGTCCTCTGAAGTCAAGAGGCCTGCTCCCCTTATCCAGTGAAGAAACTGGTTACAGCACCCTGCCCCGAGGCAGATGGAGAGCACGGCGTTCTCTTACCTAAGGTGAGAGCGTTAACCTTTGGGGTTCTACAGGAGAAGAGAAAGGGAAGAAGAGAGAGACATTCAATAACCCAGTTCCTTAATCCCATATTTTCTATCTGCAGACATCTTACCCTTCGAGTCAGACATACAGTGCACAGAGATCCAGCCCAAAGAGCCAGCCGTGTGTTACACATCACCTTTGAAGATACGTTATACGCCAAGTCAAGACCGGGGCCTCTACGGGAATCAGGTGAGCGTTACAGAACGCAAAGCCTACCACAAAACTCCCATCCAGGCGCTATGGAAACCTCGGATACTGACCAGCTAGCCCAGTTACTTGGGGAACTAAGGGCAGAAGTGCATGCAGCCCGTCAGGAAACAAACGCTCTAAGAAGGGAACTGATTATTTCCAAGGAGCGAACAGATGATCTCGCTAGACAATTGCTACAGTCACAAGCCGGACAGACCCCGTTACCCGCATCTGGGGGAAATCTTCCTTCTACATCCTCTATGAATCCAGTGCAGATCAACCTACCTGGGAATGTACCTCTGGCTCCGCCCGAACGATTTTCTGGTGACCCAAAGAGGTTTGCAGTATTTATCAATCAGTGCCGGTTGCATTTCTTATGCCGGCCAGCAGCCTTTCCAACTGATCAAGCTAAAGTAGCTTTCGTGCTTTCGTACCTTAGTGGCAATGCGGCAGACTGGTCGATCCCTCTAGTAAATCAAGATGATCCGGTCCTCCATGATTTCCAAGCTTTTCAGCTCAGTATGGAAAAACTGTTCGCAAGACATTCACAGGGGCAGGCCTTGGACAATGAGCTTCTTTCGTTGCGACAAGGTAATCAAGACCTTTTGGCTTATATTGCGTCTTTCAACAGACTGATAGTGGAAACTCAATGGCCTGAGGACAAAAGGATTACGCTGTTTTATAGAGGTCTACGTGGAGAGCTCAAAGATGTGTTAGCCCAAGTAGTGAATCCCCCACAAGATTGTTCGGACTATATAGACTTAGTCGTTCAAATAGATCACAGACTGCAGAACAGGAAGGCCGATCGTTCCAAGTTTGATGCTCGAGTATTTTCCAAACCGCCAACTCCTTCCAAAGGAGTAGACTCCGGGGAACCCATGCAAATAGGGGGTCTGAAAGGTCCTCTAACACAAAAGGAGCGGGAAAGGAGAAAACAGTTGCAATTATGCCTCTATTGCGGAAACTCAAGGCACTTTCTTCGAGACTGTCCGGTGAAGCCTGCCAAGAAGGCAGTAGGAGCTGCAGTTACCAAAGTTACAAACTCTGAGCAGGGAAACGACCTCGCCCGACAAGAATAGAGGTCCTCTTGCCGAGCGTGAAAACCAGTTCCGTGACCTCGCATTTCGTGATACCTATGGTCCTCATTAGCCCTGATAATCCGGATCGATTACATGCAATTGAAGCTTACGTCGACAGCGGTGCCATCGGCAATTATGTGGATCATGAAATGGTTTTGAGGATGAATCTAACTCTTTGTCCCAAGGCTGTAAAGGACATCATTACTACGGTGGATGGTACGGAGATAGCCTCCGGGCCAGTAACGCATACCACTCAAGAGGTGACGCTAGTAAGTCAAGATGGACACCATGAGAAGATCGTGTTCAATGTGATCAAGGCCCCTCAGTTTCAGATTATTCTAGGAATACCTTGGTTAGAGAAACACAATCCTCTGATCGATTGGCGAGCAAGAACGGTCCAGTTTCCAGAATGTGTCTCTTCTTGTCACCCTCCACCTGGTGTTGCACTGGCAGCAATTTCTTCAGAGACTCCCCAGTTACCTCCCGAATACCTAGAATACCAAGATGTTTTCCGGAAGGATCAAGCTAACTCTCTACCTCCTCATAGGTCTTATGACTGCCAGATAGACCTGATACCTGGATCTACTCCTCCTTGTAGTAGAATTTATGCCCTCACCGAGCCTGAGAACCTTCACCTTCGACAATACCTGGATCAATACCTGGCAAATGGGTTTATTTGTCCTTCCAAGTCCCCTGCTTCTTCAGCTTTGTTCTTCGTTCCAAAAAAGGAAGGAGACCTTAGAACTTGTATAGATTATCGCTCCCTGAACCAGATCACCGTTAAGAATAGATATCCGTTACCTTTGATCCCTGAACTCCTGGACCAAGTCAGAAAAGCATGCATATATACAAAGCTGGATCTTAGAGGAGCTTACCACTTGGTACGAGTAAAAGAGGGCGATGAATGGAAGACGGCCTTCCGCACCAAGTATGGGCTATTTGAATATCAGGTCATGCCCTTCGGACTTTGCAATGCCCCTGCCGCCTTTCAATATTTTATGAACGATGTCCTCAGAGAGCTCATAGATGTGTGTGTTGTTGTTTACATTGACGACATCCTCGTTTATTCTTCATCGGAATCTGAACATCGGAAACACGTGAAAATGGTCCTCGAAAGATTGCGTCAACACAAACGTTTCGCTAAGTTGGAAAAATGTGTTTTCAACGTGACTGAAGTTGAATTCTTGGGATTCATATTATCACCTGGCGGAGTGCGTATGGATTCAAAGAAGGTCGATGCAGTTCTCAAATGGCCATCACCATCCTCCGTAAAAGGTGTGCAAAGCATGTTAGGCTTTGCTAACTTTTACCGCAGGTTTATCCCCGAATTCTCTCGAATAGTCCAGCCCATCTTTGCCTTGTTAAAGAAAAACAAACGTTTTGAATGGTCTACAGAGGCGGAACAAGCTTTCCAGGATTTGAAGACTAAATTTATCTCTGCACCAATCTTAAAACACCCTCGCCCCGAACTCCCCTACATTGTGGAAACTGATGCTTCAAGCCTTGCCATGGGGGCAGTTCTATCACAAAAGGACCCGGTAACCAATCAGTTGCATCCCATGGCATTTTGGTCCCGCAAATTCTCGCCTCCTGAAATCAATTACACGATTACTGACAAGGAACTTCTGGCTATCAAGTCTGCCTTTAAGGCTTGGCGGCATTATCTGCTGGGGGCCCGACACACCGTTACTGTGATTACGGATCACCGAAACCTGCAATATTTGAAAACCGCAAAAGCCCAATCCTCTAGACAACTCCGTTGGGCATTATTCTTTGCCGAGTTTGACTTCATAATTACCTATCGACCTGGTACAAAGAACGGTAAAGCTGATGCCCTTTCTCGGATGGGAGTGGAAGAACACTTGATCAACCCTAAACCTGTACCAATCATTCCCGAACAAAGAATTCTGGGTGTAATCGCCACAGAATCCATAGAGGAAGTTAAGGATAAAGCCAGGCAACTTGTAACTCCAGCAGACATACAGAATTGGCATCTGCAGGGAAAGGACTTTGCAGTAAAGGACAACGTATTGTATTTCCAAGAACGATTATACCTACCCAGCACAGATTTACAGAAAAAAGTAATCTCTTGTTATCACGATTCTTTAATGGAAGGACATCCCGGTATGACCAAGACCTCAGAAAAGATCAAGCGCTACTTCTGGTGGCCGTCTTGGAAAAAAGATATCAGAGACTTTATAATGTCCTGTGGAGTATGCGCCCAAAACAAGAGTCAAAAGGAAAGACCAGCAGGCCTCTTACGCCCTATTGACATCCCACCTCGCCCTTGGCATACGCTTTCTATGGACTTCATCACCGATCTACCTCCATGCTCCGGATACAATACGATTCTAGTAATCGTGGACTTATTCTCCAAGATGGCGCATTTCATTCCGCTCAAAGGCTTGCCAACAGCAGCAACTCTGGCCCGAGAATTTCTCGAAAACATCGTCCGACTGCACGGTTTTCCTTCGGTTCTAATTTCGGATCGAGGTAGTCAATTTATTTCTCATTTTTGGCGAAGTTGCTGTCGGTCGGCTCAAATTGATGTGAGACTATCGACCAGTCACCACCCTCAGACCGACGGACAAACCGAGAGGACCAATCAAACTCTGGAACAGTATTTACGCTGCATGCTGCAACAAACTGAAAAAACTTGGAAAGACATCCTTTGGATAGCCGAATATGCCTACAATAACTCTGTCCATTCGGGAACTGGGAAAACCCCGTTTTTTCTTTTGTACGGCAGTCACCCTCGAACCTCGGAGTTGGATCCCCTCCAAGAACTTGAAACACCAGCAGTAGACTACCTGCATTCTACAATCACCCAAGCCTTTAAGGAAGCTGTTTCTCACCTTCAAAGGGCTAAAGAACAATACAAGAAAGGAGCATATCAACATCGGAAGGAAGCCCCTCAATATCAAGTAGGGGATCAAGTCTGGTTATCCACCAAATATCTACCTCTAAAAGGGCCACGCACATTCAACCCAAGATACCTTGGTCCCTATTCCATCACTACCATAGTAAACCCAGTAGCGGTCAAGTTGGACTTGCCCCAGCACATGAAGATACATCCGGTCTTCCACGTCTCTCTATTAAAACCCGTGCAACCTCAAACCCGACTAACTAAATCTCCAAAACCTATCCTAATTGATGGAGAACTCGAGTTTGAAGTCAAAAGCATTCTGGACTCCAAGATCTCCAAATCTAAACTATTTTACCTAATTGACTGGAAAGGCTACGGCCCCCAAGAGAGATCCTGGGAACCTGCTGAATATGTCCACGCTCCTCGCCTAATCAAAAGATTTCACCGAACATTTCCTGACAAGCCAAAACCCCTGGAGAAGCCCGGTTTGGGAGGGGCCTTGAGGGGGGGTTCTGTCATGATCTCTGCTTCCAAAAGGTCAGGGTTTTCCCAACTCCCTTGGAAGCAGATCCATAACCCAGGTTCCGAGTGCCAACCAGTCCCAATTGGGACCTTTTGGACCCAGTCCTGGCGCCAGTGGCACCAGGCTCATAAATATGCCCAGTCCCAGCGCTGGAAGCGCCGGGCTCATAATGCTTGGGTGGATTTACCTGCAGCAGACCATGCTGCTTACTTGCCTGCCAGCTGAGCCTCTGATCCTCTTCTGTTTGGAACTACTTTTCCTGTTGGGTGGGGCAGGAGCCACTCCCTAGATTCAGAAAACTGGAACTCTTCTGGAAAGCAGGAACTCTTTTCTTACCTAGGCTTGGCTGTGGAAGGAGACACCTAAGCACTACAGGAGGCTATTTAAACCACACCCGATGGATGAATCTTGCTTTGCGTTATTCTGCATCCTCTGCAGCAGAACGCTCATCGTGTCTTCTGCATCTGATCCTGGGCCTAAGGAAAAAGGCTTACCATCCTGAATCCAGTCTTCAGCAACACCTATAAAGACAAGAAAGAACAGGTTAGCATTACGGTCTTCAGTGACAGCTCTTCACTTACCTGGTCCATCGGCTGTCACCAACGCCTCGCGCTGCATTCCGGCATCTGAAAGAACAAGGCTTACCTACTCTTCGTGCGCTCCGGAGGTCTTCACACTGCATTCCGGCATCTGAAAGACAAAAGCTTACCAACTCTTTGCACGCTCCGGAGGCCTTCGGCGCTGCATCCCGCATCTGAAAGACAAAACAAGGTGCGTTTAAAGACATTGGGGAACTTTAATACTCACGTGCCATTACTCCTTTCCACATCTAACCCAGTGGGTATTCCGGCACCCTGCAGCCGCTCCGAACTTGTACCTGCAAAATAAAAAGACAGTTAGAGCGCATCGTGAAGCAGGCAACAAGCGCTTACTTACGTGCTTCCAGGTGCTTCTATTCATCACACGGGCTCCATCTTCAACTCACTTCAGCCCGTCATCCGCCATCGCCGGAACCCTGCAAAACAAGAAACATCATTACTAAAGACTTTAAAGACATTAGAATTACTCGAAACTTACCGTTCGTGCAGTAAACGACGGACAGCAGTCCTCTGAAGTCAAGAGGCCTGCTCCCCTTATCCAGTGAAGAAACTGGTTACTGCACCCTGCCCCGAGGCAGATGGAGAGCACGGCGTTCACTTACCTAATGTGAGAGCATTAACCTTTGGGGTTCTACAGGAGAAGAGAAAGGGAAGAAGAGAGAGACATTCAATAACCCAGTTCCTTAATCCCATATTTTCTATCTGCAGACATCTTACCCTTCGAGTCAGACATACAGTGCACAGAGGGCCAGCTCAAAGAGCCAGCCGTGTGTTACACATCACCTTTGAAGATACGGTATACGCCCAGTCAAGACCGGCGCCTCTACGGAAAACAGGTGAGCGTTACAGTCGCCTCCAAGCTTTCTCTAGCGTGTTGTTCTGAACTGGTCCAATCTGCCGATAACAATTTGCTACAAAGACACGAACGCATTTCCACTAAGATACTCTTTGGGACATATCGCCTCGCCTCTCTCCGAGTGGGCCTGGCCTCTGAACTTTATGATCTACCGTTGTTCTTGTCTTCTTGCCTTGCATTTGTCCGTTAAGTATTGGAACCGTGTTGATTTCGTAACCTGCTTATTTTTCTCTCCCATCCTAACGAATACTAGAGTGCCATCTAGGTTGAGGCATACACCTCTGTCTGCAAATAAGTGATGCTGGTAAAACCTAGACTTGTCGAACTATTGTTAGGGGGATTGATCTTTTTCTTCGTAGAGTAATTGTAATTGAAGTGTTTGCCGTAATAGTGCCAGAGTGTTTTCTATAGATGTGTCGTTATAAATAAATACCTTTATATCTTTACACTGAAGCCTTGTTGCGTGTTTGCTTGTCTCACTGTGAAGAATTGCCCTATGTTGTATACTCCACATACTGTCTAACTCTTCTTGAGGGAAGTCTGACTGCTCAGCCACAGCTACCAAGTGAATCTGTGTGGTACAGACTGCTACCCAGTGGGTTTACTGCCAAACACCTGTAGTCCTAAATCTTTTGCAGTGGTCCCAGAGGGAACTGCACAGGTTTCCGCCTAACACCCATGAACCCATTAGGACAAATCCTGTGATGTACAGATTCTCATTGATATAGATCAGGGTCTGTGAGCAAGGTGAGTAATCACCTTCCAGAGTGTGTCTGGTAGCGGTTGTTTTATCGCATAACAGAGAGGCACTCAACCTGTACTGCTCACCCTCAGCAGAGTTTTTCCCCACATACTCAGGGTTCTGAGGATTGGGATAGGTAGGGGGGGTAGGTCTGGTTTGTGGCCTCGGGGACAATGTAAACACACCCAGCAATGACTTATTTTGCATGTGTGGGTCATATTTTATTTATTTGAATTTTTATAGCGCACAGCTGCCCTGTTACAGGGAGTTTGCTTCGTACATACATATGAGAGTCAAAAACAATACAGCAAAAGGAACAGCAGATACATTATATAAAGAGAAAGAGGATGTGATTGTTCTTAGTCGCAGTGGAGCATAAACTTGTGGCAGTGAACAACATCGTTAGCAATGTTAGTTGAATGGTTTGGTTTTTAGCATTTCGCGGAAGACATGATAGGATTCTTCATTCCTGAGTGCAGTGGGGAGGGCATTCCAGTTCTTGGGGGCTGGGTGTTGGAAGCTGGAGCCTCCTGTGTTGACCCTTTTGAAGGAGGGGACATGGATCTGGTTGGAGAGATGTCTTCTGGTGGGTCTAACTGAGCGATTGCAGGTGATCCTTTCCGAGAGGAAGGGAGGTCCGTTAAGTGACAGGCACTTGTGTGTGATGGCCATTGTTTGAAAGAGGATACGTTCTCTGATAAGTAGCCAGTGAGCGTCTTTTCTGGCCTGGGAGATATGTTCCCTTTTGGGAATGCTCAATGCTGCTCTGAGGGCATTGTTTTGAGTTGCTTGGAGCTTATTGAGGTTTATGGCAGATGTGCCAAGGAAGAGAGCATTGCAGTAGTCGAGCTTGGTGCCTACTGTGGCTCTGGCAATTGAGAGGCGGTTTTTGATTGACAGGAATGGCTTTACTGCGTTGATGATCTTTGTGGTGAGTGCAGCGGAGGAGGCTATAGCACTGACCTGGTGTAAAAATTAATTAATTAAAATAATTAACATGGTCAGAGAGGAGTCAAGGTATACCCCTAGGTTTTTTACTGAGGATGATGCATTGATGGTGGTTTTGTCAATGTTGAAGGTGCTGTATTGGGTAGAGAGTTTCTTAAGGGTTTGTCTAGTGTCTACCACGAGGATCTATGTTTTATCCCCATTGAGGCAGAGGCAGTTTGCTGCCATCCAGGTTTGGATGGCTGTGTAGATTTTGGTTAGCGCAGTGGCGTCTTGTTCGTAGATGCCATTCGGCAGGTGTAGGACTTGGGTATCATCGGCATAGTTTGTGTAGGCTATGTCACGACGATCTAGGTCATTGATAAGAGGGAGGGTGAGGTGCACAAACCTCGTGGGACTCCACAGTATATGGTGGTGGGAGAGGCAGAGTTGGGGAATACTCTCATGAGTCTCGCTTTGAGGAAGGACTCAATCCAGGCTGTAGCTTGTGGAGAGTAGTGAGCTGCATTTATTAAATGTTTACAGAGATATCATGGTTTACGAGATCAAAGGCAGCTGAGAGATCTAGCAGAAGGAGAAGTGCCGGTTTGCCTTTGTCCATAATGTCGCCCAATTGGATTTTAAGATCAAGAAGGGCAGATTGTGTTCCATGGCCTGGGCAGAATCTGGATTGTCTTTTGCCTAGGATTTTGTTTTCTTCTAGGAACTGCTCGATTTGAGTGTATATCACCTTGTCCAAGATCTTGAGCAAGAATTGGACGGTTGGTGATGGGCCTGTAGTTGGTGGCTACTTCAGGGTCCAGGAAGGTTTTTAAAGGAGTGGGTGAACCCATGCTTCTTTTAGGCTGTCGGGAACTGTGTTGGTTTAGAAGGATGCATTGAGGAACGTTTTTGGAAAAGGGGTTTCTGCACAGTCTTTGATTAGTTTGGCTGGGCAGGCATCACCTTTGCAATTGGAAGGCTTGATTTTGTTGACGATGTCTATTACTTCGGGTTCAGTGACTTCCTTGAATGAGAAGGGTTTTATGTTGATAGTTGTGCTTTTAGTTTCATGGTAGGGGGGCTTGGTTCTTATATTTAATTCAATTTTATTTAGTAAGGCGGTCTGTACGCTGGTACACCATGCCTTGTCTTTGACGATCTCTTGTGATTTAGTGGCTGGAGTGCATAGTTCTTTGAAGATGGCAAAGAGTTTCTTAGATTCGGAAGTGGCATTGGTAATGCATTCATTATAGGAGGATGATTTAGTTATCATCTTAGCTTTCTTTTATTGAGTGTCAAGGGTTTTGTAGGTGGATAACGTGCATTCAAATGGGGAGCCTAACCATTTACTGAGGTCTTTACGTTTTAGGGTGCGCAGATCTTTCAGTTCTGCGGAGAACCAGGTATTGCAGTGTTTAATTTTTTTGTTTTACTTTGTAGGTGTGCAATGGTGTTAACCGCCATGGTTAGAGTGGCGTTGTATATGTATATGGGTCTGGGGAGGTAGGGAGGTTAATTGTTAGTGAATCTAAATGGGGGAGGATCCTTTCTTTGTTAGTTTGCACTTCTGGCTAAAGCGGGTGGGATAGGCCTGAGATTTTTGTGTGAGCTGGCAGTGGTCGGTATGAAGAAGTGTATAAGGTGGTGGTCGGACCACGGGGGCTGATGTCTATACCACAGTTGTGATCTACCAGCCCGTCAAGGTTGCACCATTTGCAGTGGGCGGGTTTGTGGTTTATGTGTAAGGAGCCGAGTTCATGTAATGCCTGGGCCAAGGCTTTAGATGGTTTTTCTTTCTGGACGTTGAGACCTAGATTGAAATCCCCTAGGATAACTGTTTTGGTAGATTTTTTGAGGTTTTCGCCTAAGAGATAGATGAGGTTGTCATGGAAGTCTGCTATGGAACCAGATGGATGGTAGGCTAGGTGTAGGTTGACAGTAGTTTTGGGGGAGGTAGAGATCTTAACTGTTAGGGCGTCAGTGTTCTCCCCAAGGTTGTAGGGGGTTTGTCTGATCTCTAGGCAGTCTTTAACTATAAGGGCTACACCACCCCCTTTGTTGGTGTGCCTATCATGCCTGTAGATAGAGTGTCCCTGAGGGAGGGCTAGAGCGATGGCCAGACCTGCAACTTCATGTTGCCAGGTCTCAGTGACCGCTAGAATGTCGAGGTCGAGATTGGTGATGAGGTCGTGTATTTCCATGGCATGTGCTGGGAGCGATCTGGGGTTAATTAATGTGCATTGTAGATTGGTGGGTGCCGTGTTGTTCTTTGTTTTACTGTTGGCTGGAATGGGAGGCAGTGCTGTAGGTGAGGAGGTTGTGTTGGTTTTCTGCTGGACAGGAGTAGTAGGAGATATGGTACTGCGGTGTAAGCGAGAGCCTAGTCTGGCGTTTCTAAGATTGAGAGGGCAGGGGATCAGTGGTGTAGGGGGAGAGGCAAAGCGTGTGATTCATTCTATGTGGGATAGGAGATATGTAGTGGTGGCACGGCCTCTGTGCCAGTTCTGAGTAGTTGATATGGTGTGAAGGGCAGGGAGGAATTTGGTCGGTGTTACTGAGAGGGATGAGGGTAGGGGATCCGTCTGGTGAGCGTAGCTTTTCGTGAGGGATGCATCGTAGGTGTGGAGAAGCTGTGCAGGTGTGCGGGTGGACATATCAGTGTGGTTGGTTTTGGTGCAGAGCTATGGGCTGGCTAGCGTATCTATTGGGCGGTGTGTGCAAGGCACTAGTAGTAGGGCAGGCTGTGCGGAGCAGTTTAAGCATGGTACTATTAAAATAGTGCAGTTGGGAGCAATGCAGGATAGTTAGGGCTTATACTGTAAACTTAGGGTGGGGAGCAATTGGCTTCATTAGTAAAATTCTGCTTAAGGCACAGGTACAGAATGTAATGGGAGCGAGGCAGAGCAATTGGCATCAGTAATACAAATCTGCTTAGGGCACGAGTAAAACATTCAGTGGGAGCAGGGCAGAGCAATTGGCATCAGTAGTGCAGTTCTGCTTAAGGCACAGGTACAAAAATGTAATGGGAGCGAGGCAGAGCAATTGGCATCAGTAAAACAAATCTGCTTAAGGCACGAGTACAACATTCAGTGGGAGCAGGGCAGAGCAATTGGCATCAGTAGTGCAGTTCTGCTTAAGGCACAGGTACAAAAATGTAATGGGAGCAAGGCAGAGCAATTGGCATCAGTAATGCAGATCTGCTTAGGGCACGAGTACAAAATGAAATGGGAGCGAGGCAGAACAATTGGCATCAGTAATACAAATCTGCTTGAGGCACGAGTATAAAATTCAGTGGGAGAAGGGCAGAGAAATTGCCATCAGTAGTGCAGTTCTGCTCTAGGCACGGGTACACAAATGCAATGGGAGCAAGGCAGAGCAATTGGCAGCAGTAGTACAGGCAGGACAGAGCAAGTTGAGCAAGTGTTGTACATATTATATGGGGCCCATGGAAATACAGCAGACCGTGGCAGGGTGAGCTGGTGCTCCAGCATGAATGAACATGTGGCTGGTAGTGAGGCTAGTAGATATGAGTCTGTTGAAGTATGTGCAGGTTGGCTTGTGTAGTACAATTGAGAGCGCGGCTGCAAAGCTTAGATACAGTTAATAGCTGATTAACGCTCTGCCGGTATATGGCAGGCAGCAGATTGTATAGTAGCGTGGGGCTGAGTACGATGTTCACTTAAAGTGACGTTTTGGCATAAATTAGATTGACTTGGGAGGCATGTCAGGGCAACAGCACCTGTGCAGAGTACTCACAATTTGTATAGACCGGGTGGTCTGCGACAGGCGACACGTACAACGCGGACAGGCGCAGACAGGCAACACCCTTTGAGAGTGCCCTTCAAGATACGGCCGACTCATGCCTTCAAGTGACCCTGCGTCACGGAAGCTTAGATGAGCAGCCTATCGGCTTTGATATTTGTTGCCTAGCAACAATGTACACAAGGTGATGGTGGTCATTTTTTAGATCCCCCTCGTGGGGAATGGCGATTGACGTGCTGTTGATCCACTTGGTATGTGGTATAGGCACAATTGCAGCACGGAGGGCACAGTGGCTTCAGGTATGGGGAGAGGTATGCAGCAGGCTTACCCACGAGAATAGGGCAGGCAGAGGGGCACGTGGAACGGCGGTAGAGAGCTCGAGGCCGAGCAGGGCTCCCTATCCAGCGAGGCACAGCAGCAGTTGCAGGGGGCTCCTGCCCTCCTGAAGGCCAATGGGGTGTGAGGGTGCAGACAGTCATAGAGACAGACATGTTACATACTGCATTTCTTGTCTTTGACTTTCACCTCCTTTCCAGACAGCCACCGATCAAGTTACTAGGACCATGATTTATGGGTCCACTGTGGCCAATATTCATTGCATACCAAAAATGGATGTCAAACATTGCTACCATGGCCAGTTGGAAGTGAGTTCTGTCCAAACTCATCTCAGTTCCTTACGCCCCTCTCACCCTTGGGCAGCTGTTTTATTCTACACAAGGATCAGAGGCTTCAGGGTAGGTGGGATATCAATCGAACAGGCACAGAACAGAGTGGGGGCACTGTTATAATGTGCCTTTCTCCCTCTGTCCGGGTCCCATGGGTAGTTTGAAGTGGCCAACAGGGGCTGAAGTTGAATCTAGATGAATCAGAAAAGTATGATGCTGGCAACTGCAGATTGTTTAATTCAACTGGGTAACTCCAAATCGCAATGGTGTGAAAACAATTCCTACTACCAGGGTAGTTATACAATGTAAACAAAAAGGCAATAGTCTCACACTGGTGCCTATTCAAACAATGTTATACACAATAATTAAAAAAATGCTTTTTTATTGTTAACGAATAACGAATTTCAGGTTAAAAAACTGAACTAGGATCAGGTTAGCAAATATTGAGACGTATAGCTCAGGTGTACTTCTGATCTTGAAGTTAGTTCTAGACACCTTTACTCACCAACAGTGGAACATTTGATATTTTAGATTGTAGGATCTCCTTTTTACATATATGTTTTTGAAGTGAGGACACTTCTGAAAATCTGTAATTATACTTATAAATATGAAGACTATTTTATGAAATGCTTATATGTATTTGTGTACAATAAAAAAGCATTTTCCTTAAAGTATTGTGTATAAGATTGTTTGAATAGGCACCAGTGTAAGACTATTGTCTTTTTATTTAGATTGGCTACTGCACATGCCATGTATTGGGTTTTTCCTTCTCATACCCCATCATGAATGAATTATTGGCAGCACATGCTGCTTTCTTGCAGGGATGCTTAGTTGCAGTATGTGCATGGTGGGCATGTATCCAATTAACTGAATGGTACAGATGAAAATACATATGGCAGGTAAACATTTTACCCAGGCATGGTGTGGATGCCTTCCAGTGTAATCTGTCAACGGATGATGGAGGGGGCAGAGCAGGGGTTGCAGTCTGGGTGTAAGCCTCCATAGAGGGTCACTCTCCACCTGTATGATGACGCGACTATCAAGGGAACTGGATGAGAGACAGGTAGGTAGCTCAAATGGATGGGCATGAGTGGTACTTGAACAATACCTGGTAGTGCCAGTGTTTAGGTCCAGTAGGTAGTTCCAGGAACATGTAGTGGGAACACATAATAACTCACAATCAGAAGGGGCCAAAGGGACATGTGAAAGAAAAGAAGTACAAGCAAGCCGTTCCCAGTACTACTCAGCCTGCTCCCTAGTTAGTTTTGTAAAAAACTCAAAATATTCTTCTTCCAACTCCTCGTCAGACATTCGACCGACACAAATACACTCTATATTTCTTTAGTAGCTTTCTTACCAACAGATGGTTTTCAATTTATGACTAAAACCATTAATATCAAGTGTAAAATGATTTACAGGGTACAGGTCCCATTGAAAATTCCTTTAATTCCATAGTCATTGCAAAGGGGGCAACCTTTGGATTTTGACGACTGTTAGACCCATTGTATCATTTGGTGTGAAAGGGATACATCCAGGTGGGAACACAAGGGCACCTACCAGATATGTGGGATATCAACAACACCACAGCATTGACTGAACAGCATTGACTCCCTAGCTCTAGCCTTAGCAGACCTGTGAAACATCTGCTTTGCTACTGGTGTCTTCCCGACTTCTCTCAAGCACTCACTTGTGCACCCTCCACTCAAAAAACCCTCTGCTGACCCCTCCATTCTGGCTAACTTTCACCCAATCTCCATCACACCTTTCCTTTGATAAACACCTGGAGAAGCTGGCTATCTCTCAACTTATCATCCACACTGAATCTGTTGGTTGTCTCCATTACCATCAGTCTGTCTTTAGAGTAGCCAGAGGCATGGAAACTGCTCTTCTGAACACTTGTAAAGACCCGCTCTTCAATATTGACTCCAAATCTCCCTGTGTCCTCATTCTCCTTGACCTCCCCTCTGCTTTTGATATGGTAAATCACAACATCCTGGTCTCCCGTCTCTGTGATACCCTGGGCTTCACAGATCAGGCCTTGGCGTTGCTTGTGTAATTTCTCTCTGACCGTTCCTCCCAGGTGGAACTTGGGTCCTTTCTCTCAGCTATTACCTTCTCTATATGTGGTGTCCCCCATGGATGTAATCTATCCCCCTGGTTCTTCAATATCTACATGGCTCCTTTGGCCCACAAAATCTCTTCTTTCACCTCCAACTTTAAGTGCTATGCGTATAACACACAGATCTCTTTCAGGCTATCTCTGGCATCTTCCTCCTCCTCGCACATTCCTGACTGTCTGTCCGCAATTCAGTCCTGGTGTGCTGGTAACGACCTCTGCCTTAATTTCAGCAAGACAGAGATCATCCTCATCATGACCCCTGCTGCCACTTTTACACACTCACTCTGGCTGACCTTCCTTGGTCTTGCGCCCCCACCCACCAGTGAGGCAAATAATCTGGAGAACATCATTGAATCTACTCTCACCTTCTCTTCTCATATCTCAAACATGTCCAAAAAGTCCCACTACCAGCTGCACCTCCTCAGTGGTATTCAGCCTTTTCTCACCTTCCCCCAGAGGCTCATTGGGGGTCATTACAAGGTAGGAGGTAGCCATGCCGTTTTTAGTGGCATGGCTACCCCTGACCATGTACCGGGTCCGGGTTCCTCGAATGAGGAATTACCGGGCCATTCCGACCTTAGAAGGCCCGGTAATTCCTCATTTGAGGAACCATTCCCCATTCCCATTCGAGCCCCCATAGGGCTCAATTGAAATGGGGAGGGTGCTAACAACGGGCCCGTTAATAACGGGCCCGTTGTTAGCACCCTGGTCTGCTTGCGGGACCCGCTAAGGGCGTGGTTCCCGCGAGCAGACTCGTAATGAGGCGGTAAGGGGTTGATGGCTCTGGCACCATTACCGGCACTGTTAACCCCTTACCGCCTCACTTGTAATGACCACCATTGTCTCCAAAACCGTGTTCTCACCAGAATGGACTACTGCAAAAGTCTCTTTTACAGTCTTCCTACTTCTACTCTCTGACCTCTTCAACTTATCCAGAACAGATCTGCAAGATTTATCCTTGGCCTCAGGCCCAGGGATCGCATCTCTCCGGTGCTGCAATCTCTCCATCCTGTGACTGCAAGGCTGCAAGGATCAAGTTCAAGGCCTTCTGCGTAGTCCACAATGCTTTCTGGGGCCTCGCCCCTTACTATCTACAGCACACTCTCCCCAAATCCTTCTAGAGCCCTTCACTCACAAGGAACTGAAGGTAGACATCAGTGTAGAAGGCAAAAGTTTTTCATTTTTAGTAGACACGGGCGCAACACGCTTGTGTATAAAAGAAGGAAAATTCTCAAGGTTTCACATGAGCTACAAGCAGAGTTCCTTTAACTGAAGATGTAAAAGTCTCTATAGGAGAGTGTGAAATGTTGGGGCCACTACTGTATTCAAGGCAGACACCTGTCAATATATTAGGTTGAGATCTGATGACTAAGTTGAACATGACAATCTCGTTTACTGATAAAGGCATAGTGTGTTCAACACCAGGAATGCATTATTTAAATGTGAGTGAATTTATTATGGCATTCGCAGGACAAGTGACCATGAGAGCGGTCCCGTTGGAACCTGAAGTGTTTTATTATGGGGTTTGCATTGTGGTAACATTGCTACCAGGCTTAGTAGGCAGAACTATGAGAATATCTGATGAGTTTCTATTCAGGCCAAAGATACCTATGGATGAAGAAGAAGGGCGAAACATACCTTTAGAATTACAAGCAGCCATAGTGCGAGGAGAAATAGCTCTTCTTGATGGAAATTATCATGATAGCAAACGATGGTGCACAGTGATTGCAATTGGGGAGGGTTACAGATTGACTGACATCACTGATGGGGACATGTTTAGCGATCAACCATCAAATGAGAAGTAATATTTGAGATGATCATCACTTACTTGGTACGAGCCATTAAACATGAGGTTCTTCAGAAAATGATGATAGTACAAAAACGTCCCGAGTATTTTGAGGAAGACATGGCAAAAGTGCCAGTCTCATTATGGACTACAGGCCCCTATGACGTAAGCCTATTGAAGGGGGCTGAAGAGGTAAAGATTAACTTGAAACCAGGAGCAATTTTACCTCGAGCACGACAGTCTCAAGAGGCAGATGAAGGTATTTTTAAGTCAATTTCCGCCATGATGGATCAAGGCATCTTGGTGACGTCAGAGTCACTGTGTAATACGTCAGTGTACCCTATCAAAAAATATAAGGGGGGTCATGGAGGCTAATTCAAGATTTACGCCTGATTAACCAGATTGTAGTGGCTGAGTTCCCTCTAGTTCCTAATCCTGCTACAATCTTATGTAACATACCTGTTGAAGCACAATGTTTTACTGTGAATGATTTGAAAAATATGTTTTTCTCAATCCCTTTACACAAAGACTTGCAGGATCTGACCTTGTTTACGTTCAGACAGGCTAAGCTAGAAAGCACACAATTACCTCATGGGTATTGTGAGTCTCCATGCATTTTCAGTAGGGTTCTCCAGATGGATTTAAGCAATATTGATCTGGAAAGTTTTGTGTTGCAATACATAGATGACATTTTAGTTTGCAGCACTTTAGAGGAAGGGTGCGGACATGTTCTATTCAGTTGATGATTACACCCGCTGATAAAGGATATAAAGTTGACAAGGAGAAGTTACAGTATTGTCAACAGGAAGTATTTTACATAGGTCAGTTGATTTTGCATGAAGGAAAAAAGGTTGCTCCTGAGGGAGCTGAGGCTATCTTGAAAACTATGAAGCCACACACGATAAAGCACATGCAAAGATTTTTGGGCCTATATAACTATGTCAGAGCATGGGTCTGTTCTATAGCTCATATACAAGGCCTTTATTACAAGCTCTAAAGAAAGCACAGGCAACACAAGAGAAAATTGATTAGACTGAGGAGATGGAAGAAGGGTTTGAGGAATTGAAGAAGGCAATTTGCACAGCTCCAGTTTTAGGGATTCCCAATTATGCTGAGGATATTTTTTGTTTTCGCATACAGATGGTACCGTTATGACGGCAGTCCTCACACAGAGAACCATGTTGGGGTACAAGCCCCTCACATATTACAGTGGGATGCTGGACCCAGTAATGAGGGGTCATTTTCCATGCAAACAATCTTTGGCAGCCGCCACGTTCACCATTGAGAAGGCTGCAAGTATAGTAATGGGATGCTCTATGATGTTGTTAATTGAGTATGCATTATTTGCCACCTTGGAGAAACAAAAAGGGACATTGACTTCTCGAAGGGTTTCGGCCTATCATGTAGTGATATCAAATCTGGTGATTAAAATAGTTTGAGGAAAGCTAGTGAATCCTGCCATGTTTGTAGCTGAACCACTGGCAGAGGATGAGCATGCACACGACTGTTCGAACTATGAAGAGTACTATGATGAGATCCCTAGGATAAAAGAAAATGCTTTGACAGGGGGAGAAATTGTTTTAATTGATGGTTCTTCAAGGATCGATCAAAATGATGGACAGAGATATACAGGTGTTGCTGTGGTAAAACACACAGCCAATGGTAAGTGCACAACTTCTGTCTCACTATTCAGCACAGGCTGCAGAGTTAGTACCATTGATAGTCATGCTCGAGAATCATGCACCAAGGAAGTAATGGCTTACAGTGACTCCGCCTATGTGACGTCAACAGTGCACTGTCATGATCACGGAAAAGGTTCCTCTATTTGCCCCCAAAAGGAACTGGTCTTCTGTTTACAATTCTTGGATAATGGGAAGGCACCTCAGGGCACTGGGAAGGCATAGGTAGTTACTTCCTGACTCCCAAAAATGGCCGCCTAATTTATTCTGGTTTGTGTGCAGTGTAGGTCTAGTTGTTATCATTCTGCTCCTATTTAAGCCCCTCCGCTCGAGTGTTCCGTGCTTCGCGTCAATCTGTTTTCAGTTAACACTTACCGCTGTCCAGTCTACAGTTCCAGTCACCCTGTGTTTAGTGCCACTCGTTTTATAGTATTCCCATTTAGCTCTCCGTAGCATTCCTCGGCCCATTTACAGCCTGTCATTTACGCGTGTTAATCCCAGAAAGTTCCCGCTTTCCAGTCACAGTTAGCTGTCTCTCACCATTCACTCAATTCCTGTCAGCGGCGTCCTTCCGCAAGTATCTGTTTTCCTCACAATTGGTCTGAAGTGAATGCTATGTTTATTTAATTGGTGGTTATGTGTGCTGCAAGTTGTGTTGCCGTTTTGCTATTGTGAAGTGCGTACTTGCGCGCACGTTGACTGAAGCCCATTCATGCTCCTCATGTTACGGCCATATTTTTGAAGTAAACAGTTTCATTGTGAAGCGCGGTTAAGTGCGCATTGTGCCCGCAGTCTCACTCATGCTGCAGGCATTCCTACTATTGCCGTATTAGACATTCTGTCCAGATTACCAGTGGGGTTCCACTGGGTTTATGGTTGGGGTGTTTCCATTTTCCTATTCATTCACTGCGCAGCTTGCTGTGGTTTTAGTTGTGCTTCCTGGTTTCCACTAAATTCATTTACTGTCATTTAACACACACCTCCTATGTCAGAAAATCCTCATGTGTTTACCCTAACCATTAGATTTGGGATTTCGTTTTGTCAGTTGTCCTGTCACTTATATTGGGAATTCTACCTCATTGGTTTTCTGTGGTATTCCCTGTTAGCGCTAGTCATTGGCTGCCCCCTGCATTTCTTTAGAACAACCTAGAGTAGTGCTCCCCATCTTTTGCCCCTAGAAGACTTTCCAGGAATTCCACTCTACAGAACGAGAGCCCCTGCACAGATGCAGGATGGAGAGCTCACCAAAAAAAGAAATAAGGTAAAGATGATAGAATAAAAGAGAGTGTTTTGCATTCTAACTGTAGTAAGAATATTCCTGTTGAATTCAAGGTTGTAGTTCACTTCCACACCCTAAGGAATCTTTTGTGTTTTATATAGGGAGACCTTATTTAGAGGAAGTTGAAGAGAGTGTATAAACATCGCAACGGAGAAGAGCTGTGCCACGTAGTTCCAATTGTGAGTGTCCCTGCAGAGTCAAGGTAAGCATTACATGTGTGCAGAATTAGCACGTTGAAAAATGAGGGGGTACCTCCGAGCGGAAGGCCCTCCAGTGTAATATGCTGCCTTATTGGACAGGCTTATTAGGGCACTGCAACTCCCAGTGGCCACCTGCAGTTGATAAATGAGCAGATCACACTAAAAGGGAGCTTTTATCTCACGTGGAAATCAGGCAGCAGATTATGAAGCCAAACGCGATGCATGTTCAGAAAATATCATGTTTTTTGATACGCCTAATGTAAATAAAAAAATGGCGAAGATGATGAGTCTGACCAATATAGTAATCTTTCAAAGACACAATTAATAGAGGTTCAGGGAAAAGCACCTCAAGATGAGAAGGATCTATGGACGCAAAGAGGGTGTTTTTTAAACCCCTCTGAAGATTTGTGGTGACAATACAGAACTGGTAAACCAGTAATGCCTGTAGCATTATTAAGGGTAGCGCTGGAACAGCTACACTACCCTGGGCACACAACTAGAGAAAACTTCGCTGCAACTATTGCAGAGGACTGGTTTGTACCAAATTTGTTAGAACACGTTGCATTCTATGAAGTGAATTGCATTGTTTGTCAAAGGTTCACTGCTAGGCACACACTGCACACAGTTACGGGAGTTATCACGAGACCTAATGGCCCCTTTCAGCATTTGCATAGTGACTATGTCGACATGTTGCAAGTATGTAATGGCTATAGATACATGATTGTAGTAGTTTGTCCCTTTTCACAACGGATTGCAGCTTGTCCGTGTCCGCCAGATTCCACCTGTGCGGCAAAATTCTTAGTGCAAGAAGTATTTCCTAGATGGGGAATATGTGAAGTATTAAGATCAGAAAATGGTTCTCATTTTGTGACTAAACCTTTTGAATAGATTGACTCTTTGCTTGGTATAAAGCACATGTTGTCTTTGGCTTATCATCCACAAGGAAACATGATCTGTGAGAGGCTCAACGGCTTGCTTAAAGAAAGAATATCCAAGTTAAAGCTTACCTTGAAGAAAGGGTGGTCGCATTGCCTACCACTGACAGTACATGCATTGAGGAACCAACCAGGTTCAGACCACCATCTTACCCCCATGAAATAGTGACAGGGAGGTTAATGAGGACACCCCTCACACCTCCATTCAGAGTTAGAAGTGATGCCCAGCCAACATCAGAACTGTTAGGAATGGAGTTACATGACTACCTTATATGTATGACTTCAAGTATCTCTGTCATTTCAGATCAGCTACAGCGAAGACGGTGTGGGGCAGTGCAGAACACAGAAGGATATGCTTCAACAAGTGGACTTCAAGAACTATATGTTCCTAAAGTGTTCCCCGGAGATGCAATCTTAATCCACAACCATATGAAAATAATATGGGACAAGCCCGACTTCAACAGGCCTTTTATTGTAGAAGACATCACGCCATCTGCAGTCAGAGTGCAGGGCAGACACGCTTGGACTTTTCTAGATGACGTAAAGATTTATGCTGGAGAGACCCCATCACTCCCACACCCTTCGGAAGCAAGCATCGTGGAAGAACCTCAACACGTGCAGACATGGTCTATGATGAGGAAGGACGCAGAAGCTGTTGAATAAAGACAAAGGGTCTCATTCCGAGGTTGGAGGTAGCCATGGTGCTTTCCTCCAGTAAGCAGTCGGTTGACCAAGGAAGTTTATCAAGTGAGATCAGCAGTTTCCAGAAGTAGTACATAATGGTGCCATATTAAAGTTTCATTTTTCCTTCCTTAGGCAATAAAAATGGGCAGCATTAATAGCAATATCATCATGCCAGATCGAGAGAGACTTCCTTGTTGTGTAAGAAATCGATGCTGTACACTCTGGTATGTCGGTGTTATTTATGCTTGCATTCTGGTCATAATAATATTGCTTTCACTCACTATGCAAACCTCTTATTACTTAGATGTGAATCAAGCAAAAACTCATGAGAATCTTCCTAAGCAGAAGGAAGGTATAAACGTGGCAACTACTAGGCAGAAAAGACCCTATGTAGTCATCCATGTTCCAAAGAATGTGAAGAATTACCTGAGTCGGAGGTAAATGTCACCAATAGTCAATTGCATGCTAAAGGTGTCTTAGTGATCATTTTTGGATGCCAGAGACAGGCTTTGCAAGAGATAGAAAATAAATGGGTGTTGAAAGGTGAACCTACACAGAAATGTCATGTAACCACACCCAGTCTACTGATAGAAACACCTATGATTTGTCCAGTTGGAATGAGTTATGCTGACATGTTGTATGAGATAAATATGGCAGATCATAAGAGAAGAATAAGACCTAAGAGAAATAGTGGGGAAGGTGACTTTGAGTTAAATGATTACCTGGACAGTACAGCACATTTGGGAAACATATGTTATCAACATGTGAGGGAAGTGGCAAGAAGAACCTCAAAGGAGGAATGCTTTGTATGCGCACTCTTGCCTTATAGCATGGGGAAGTCTATGATCTTCATAGCTATTGAAATAGTAGTCCAGACAGCAAATTGTCTTTTCCACATCGCACTTTGCCGAACAAGAGGCCAGTTTATGGGCCGAGATGCTTATCTCAAATGGGCAACTGAATGGACAAATCTAGATGAAGATGACTATGTCCAGGACACAAAGACAAGAAACAGAGTTCATACGAAGAATCATGTGATCAGATACGAGAAACCTGGAGTCAAAGGAGCTGTAATCAGATGCGAAGTAAACAGAAGACCGGAGAGTCCAGGAAAATCTGCAGAAGAAATTCATGGATGGAAGAATAGAGGCAAAAGGCAGATCTAGGGATCGGTGTTATCACCAGATGGATGAGAAGACGGAGTGGTGATCTGCAGAGCCTGGGTGGTCATTGTTTGTTATAAACCAGCCAGTGACATAGTGCAGAATGGTTGGAAGCCAGTATGGCCAAGACTTGCTGAACTACTGACCTGGGTTGAAGACAGAGGTGGACCCTTGCAGATAGTGCCTTTGGAAAGTTCAAAGCTGTGTTCCAGAATTAATGGCACAAGAAAAATTGGAGAGAATCAGAACTGTGGTCAAATCTTTGATGTACCAGGAATGATACTTGGAACAGCAGTAATCATGGATTACTATTGGGCTTGTGGATTAAGAGGATATATGAGGCTACCCAAGGATTGGGTAGGATGATGCTCATTGGTGAATGTTCGTGTTCCATTGTTGGTGATTGTGAAAAGTTACTTAAACTTTGGCAGCCTTCCTAAAGCATATGCTCACCTGAGGAAGAGGAGATCTGTGGTGATGATAAGAAGAATGGGGAGAGAGAAGTATTTCTCAGCAAAATCTATAGATGCTTTTGATGCTATTCCCTATGAGCACAGACTATTTAGCCAGACAGCATCAGTGTTTTCGTTGATCTTCAAACGAAGTGTCCAGGTTGGAGCAAATATCAAATGGCTGCAGATTAACACAACCATAAAGGGATTCAATGCTATCAGAGAAGAGTGGAGAGCCATACGACTAATGACTCTCCAGAACAGATATGTCATGGACAAGATTCAGCCATGGATAGAGGTGTTTGTGCAAAAATCGGAGAATCACGTTGCACATTCCCACCTTCTCATGATGACGAGAATGGAAATTTGACAGAGGCCATAGGTATTCTGACAAAACTCATCGACCAGATGATCAATGAAGTGGAAGACATTATTGATGACAGTTGGCTTGGATCTCTCTTCTCTTGGGTTCCACAATGGATGGCAGATATTTTTAAATTCCTTGGAGCTCTGATACTAATGATATTGCTTGGATTTTGTGTGATCAAGATAATAATCTCCTAATGCAAGAAAACAGGCAAGAAAGCCATAGGGATGAAGATCATGATCGATGTTGAACCAGGATTGAAAGCTAAAGACTTTGAAGAAATCAGAGACTTTGTGAAGGCCAGTATCCATGCACCTGAGGGGACGAAGTTCCTGTATCCAAAGAATTATTAGAAGTATGTGGGGAGATGGATCTATTGTAGTCCAAATGGACAATGCATTCTCATGACATGGAACAAAGATGAGCATGTGAAATCAGCAGGATGCCTGAAGGGAGTCATAAAGATATGGATCCCAAATAAGTTCTTCTTCAGACCAAGATGTCTAGATGTGAAGGATGATGAGAGAGTGGTCGATAAATCGCCTAGAGGGGGAGTGTAGAGGAGGAGCCAAGTAAACCCACTTCAACCACCTCACCTATATTGCCTACATGTTGGGTGCCCGGAAGAGAAAATCATGCGATACCAGTGAAAATACTGATATCTAAAAGAATTCTGGAGGCAAGGTTCCCATTAAGAAAACCATACCTGCATACAAGAAAATATGATGGCCGTTTGAATTAAATCCTGGAAGAAGCAGAGCAAATGAATGGCCTAGATGAATGGTGACGTCACACAGAGCAGAGCTGATGTGCCTAGAAACGATGCAGAAACCAGAGAATGCAAATATTCAATAAGGCATCAAGAAAGTATCCAGGATAAATGACATCTTGGGATCAAGGTGTAGAAGCTTATGCCATGAAAGCGATGAAGATATCAAGTCAGTTGACATGTGTACAGGTGCAAAAGAAAAGCAAGCAAAGTTTCTTGAGGCTAGCTTTTTAGTGAATAGATTGTAGAATGTGCCAATATATACATATATGCATAAAGAGTAAAAAGTTGATGTTTCCACAACGTGTTATAGCAGAATTGGACTAAAAATGAAAGGCCTCTTCTCAGTGGATCGCAGTAAGAAAACACATGAATTAAAAGTGAATCTCGAAAAAGGCGAGGCTGTATGAGCCATGAATCCAAGCCAAGAAGTCAAGGTCTTATCAGGATGAAGTTAACTAACATTGGATACAAATCGTGGGAAAGAACAAAACTCCTGTTCAAAAGACATGAACAAAGAAGAAGGACATAAGAGGTCTATTAAAAAATAGTATTTTAAAGACAATGAAAACTCAAAATCATGGTTCTCAGTCACGTGGAAGGATGAAGTTGGACGAGCAATATGTTCACACCTACACATGAGGGCAGAGCGTGCCTTCACCCCCCTGATTCTCCACAGTACAGAACAAACTCAAGGTCGAGCTTCAAAGCCTAATTGACTATTCTGACCACTCAAGTGATGATGGATTGGTATGCTAATTGGTGGGAAGCTCGATTTAAGATGAGCTCACCAGCACCTGGAAGTCCAATCTGCGTGCTGATAGACGTAGGTGGAAAAGTACTGACAGAGGTTAGAGTGCCAACGAATTGTCGGGGGAATGCATAATTAATGGTCCTAGAGTTTGTGCAGCCAATGGGATGTCATGTATTTAGTGACATCCATAGTGGCGATTTTGAGGGAATGGCTTAGTTGCCTCATCTAATGTTATGAAACCTATCACTTTCACTCACTATCCCATATTAGTATAGATCATATGCTTAGATGCTCACTAAGAGCCTATCACAGTTGCTGTTAGGTTTTTGTAGATTGCCACATAGGGTGGCGTTGGTAGTGATGCAGGTCAACATCAATGATGATGAGTTTTTGATATATAAACTCCGTTTTTTATGAATCACATTGAGTAAGAGGATCTAACAAACTCGTTGATGTTCATTATGCTCCCTGTTTAAGACAACTGAAAATAAAACAGTTATCCTTTTTACCACTAACTGAGTCATTTTGATTATTGATGTTTGAGTAACTTCTGCATCCCCATCCATCACCAGGGTAATTGCTACTCATCTTAAAGGGCTGAGGTTATTCAGTTCAGCTGCACCCTGGTTTAGTAGAGCACTTGTTTCTCACAATCTCAAATATTTCAGAGAGGTTGTGTTGCCGACCAACACCCCCACTCTAAAACCTATTCCAGAAGCAACAGTGACAAGGTGGAAATGACGGGACATTCATGCTTTGGCTGAGGGATTATTGGAAGTGTCCAAAACATGTGTGATTTAAATGTGTCATTGCAGGTTCTTAATCCCACACCACATGTAGCAGGCATGGCTCAATCAAATCAGCTGCGCAGGGCATTCAAAGACAAAAAAAGGGCCTCATCACAAGTTGGGCGGAGCAGTAGAATTCAGCAGTAACGCTTTTACTGCCACATTTACTGCTCCGCCCGATCTCCAGTTGGCAGAAAATTTGAGTTTTAGCTCCAGCTTGTTGCTGGAGGTAAAATTCACCATTTTCCAACCGTATTCTAATAGCACCAAGAGACCATTGGACTGATTGGAAATTGGGATTTATCTCCCTGCACGCATCTTGGGAGTTGCCGTAATGTTAATTGCAATGGGTGGTATCCCAAAGCAATTAGCGCCGGGATACCGCCCAACTCATGATGAGGCTGTTTAATGGGTTTGTTCTGATTCCGTGCACTTTTGCAAGTGTATATCTCTAAAGTAACTGATAAAGCCAAGACAATACATCCTCCCAGTTACCAGAAAGTATCCAACAACTTTTGTTTAAAATGGAGAACTGCCCAATCTGAGATGGAAAGCATAGCGTGCCATGGAGGAGAAAAAAATCAAATGTGGGCCTTGCATTTTGTATATGTTTCTTTACAGGACGGAACACCTGCTATCAAGAAAGATACAGAGATATGTATTTACTTATTTATGTTTACATTTGTATAGCACGCTAAGCCCTTGGCCATCATGGTGCTCTTAGATAAAACCAGTTACACATAGGAAACCAGAGCATATAAATCCAAAGATACTTAAAAATCATCAAACAAGTTGCATAGGTGATTGTGGTGACTAGAGGTGCATGGTCGTACTTGAATGACATTCATTATTTGTTTCCCAGCCTCAGGGGGTATGGGGTGAACAGTGGGAGATAGAGTTAGGTGAACAGCATAGTTTTTAGCACTTTCCTGAAGGTCCAATTGGACTTTTTAGTCTGGAGGGTGGGCTGCAGTAAGTTCCATTGCTTGGCAGCAAATGTTGGGAAAGTAGATCCCCCAGGTTTTTTACGCTTGAATTTCAGTTGGGTGATGCAGTGGGTGTAGGCTGCTCTAGTAGGTCTCGCAGAGGTTGCTTTGATGAATTTTTGTGATAAGTAGGGGGATCAACTTTGGACAGGCATCTGTGTGTGATAGAGAGGGTCTTGAAGATGATCCATTCACGAATCGGGAGCCAGTGGACAAGTTTTCTTGCTGTAATGATGTGGTCAGCTTTGGGAGTATTGAGCACAGTTCAAACACGGTTATTTTGAATGACCGACCTGCATTTTACGAATATTGGCATCTGTGTTACCTGCAAAAAGGGTATCGCAGTAGTCAAGTCTAGATCCTATGGTGGTGAGCTATAGTCATGCAGCTGTCTGTGGAGAGGAAAGGTCTAGTGGCATTGATTAGTTTGGCTGTATAAAAAAGAAATTGCTGAAGTAGTTTAATTTCCAAGAAAATGTTTTATTGACTCTCTCTTTGAAATTTAGAAGCCACATGGAAATCAAATGACTGTAAAGGTTGCATTGGTGAATAAAGCCACTTTAAACAAACAAATTACATTACTTTCTCCCGACCACAGAAAAACAGCAATGTAAGGGGTTGGCTTCCTTTCCAATGGAAGTAGTGAAAAACACTGGCCTTTGATGCTCACCATAAAATTGGCTGACTGTGTCTTGAATCGGTTGTCACAATATAGACCTTGAATGAAAAACAAATGCACACCATTTATTTCCATCTGTCTCTGAGCTTAAACTAATATCCTTAAATATACACTGAATTTATCCTGACCAGTGATCACCTCTAAATGGTGGAGGGCTGTGGGAGTGGTCCTTGTGTTGGTCTCCCTTTTGGTTTGCCAGTTTGCTGGTCTGTCTTCACCCTTTACTGCATAGCCTACTGGAGGATGAGCCTAAAACCATACAACTCCAGGCTTTCAATCAGAGCACTTTGGAATGCTGTGGTAGTGTGCCTTGTGTTGGTCTCCTGTTTCGTTGGCCGGTTTGCTGCTCTATCTTCACCCTTTGCTCTACAGCCTGCTGGAGGAGGAGCCTAAAAACACAAAATCCCTAGCTCTAAGGCGGAGTGCTGCGGATTGCCATGGAGTGTTCCTTGTTTTGGTCTCCCGTTTCGTTTAGCATTTTGCTGGTCTGTTGTCACCCTTTACTGCACAGCCTGCTGGAGGAGGAGACAAAAAAATAAAACCCTTGGCTCTCAAGCAGAGCACTTCAGAGTGCTCTGGGAGTGTTTGTTGGTGCTCTGTGGGGTTTCCTGATTCACTGAAGAATTATTACCCCACATTCCAAGGCTCTTTTTGGGTTTGTGGTTACGGATTGGATTTGCAGACGTTTGCATATTTACTGCATCTACTGCATCCTCAAGGTTACGTTTCTCCAGAAGACTAAGGAAAGATAAGCACTTACTGTATCAGTATGAAGAGATTTCTGTGGCTTGTTGTGTGCCTGACTCCCCCTCCCTGGCCTTGACCCTAGTCTCAATTTGAGCTTTCATCTTTCGCTGTTAAGGGTTGCCGGTTTGCTTGTCGCTTTTACAGCTACTATGGCATCTTCAATGTACTATTTGCAGAGTGGGGGCAATGCAGGATGACTTGAGGGCTCCAGAGTTGGAGCCCCAATCTGTGGAGGTGGCAGGTGAGGCTCTAAATGATGTGATATGAAATGGCATTCATAATGTGCTTGAACCCAAGAGGTTCTAGGCGCAATTGATATACAAGGTGTGATGGTTTGCACTGAAACACATGTATACAGGCAAGATAACAATGATAACAATGATTCAGTTGCTGACTCTAAATCAATAGATGCCAGCAACTTTTGGTCTGCGGCCTGGAATGCACATCAACAGCTACGAATATCAAGAAGATCTATGACTTCTTCCCGAACAGAAGGTCCTGGGTCCCCTTAATGTCTCTAAGTGGGGATAGTCTCCAAAGATTTGCTGACTCAGATATGGGGGTGTTTGCCTTCATTACCTCTAAGCACCCCGCTTCGGGTGTCTTCAATGAGTCCCATTCCGGCCTCAGTATCACCTTAGATGGCATGCTCAGCGTTATGCTGCCCTGAGTATCCAATCTCCCTTCCGCAGAACATCAGCAAAAATGTGAATGGCCCGGTAGTAAATGGTGCTACTATTCTGGATTTAAACTTTGTGTTTAACCATAAGTAAACGTTTTTGAATTAATTAAAGGAGAGGTCCAGCTGCATTCAGGGATTTTGATGGAACTAACCAAAGAGATGGGCTCCTGTGAACCTTTGATGGTTGGTCTTAAATGCGCTTTAAACACTACACTAATGTCCTCCCTATCGGGTCTTAAGTCTGAAGTAAAAAAAAAAACAAGCTTGAGAGGTGAATTCCAGATCAGCTAGAGGAGGAAAATAACCAGAGAGCAAAGATCTGGGAAGGAGTCTCCCTGATGGAGAATAACATTGAGACGGTCTGCGGCCGGGTGAGGGGGGAAGGTGCACCTCCAGTAGAGGACAAGCTTAACTAGTTCAATAGAAGGTTTGATGATACCCCTCTCATGGATTCAGTACTAGAGGAGATTAGGCGCATGTCCCAAGTAATAGAGGTTACATGCGTTGAATCAGGTTTGGCAGGGGTGGGGGGACCTCAAGAAGGTGACTTGATGTGGATGTAATTGAGGTTGTCTGCCAAGAAAATCATGAGGGGATAAAGTCAGGAGGAAGAAGAAAAAAATTGGAGAATGCAGTCGGCTTTCATTGGAAGGCAAAAATCAAAGAACATCAAATCTAAGAAAATCAGGAAAACTGGGACAACCAGCTTTATCAGCTTGTAGCTGAACTGAGACAGGGGGGAAAGTTGCCAGACTGCTCTCCCTCAGGGCCTCCGGATAATAATGTGGCTAGGAAGTCTCGCAATCCAATTCAAGGGGGCACTAACATTTTAAGACCACCATTGGTGTCCAGACAAAGCCGAGTTTGTGTGTACGGAATGGTCCTTCTTGTTTGAATACCAAGGTGGTCTATAGTATGGGTTGAATTTGAATGGTCATTTGCCGTCAAGTTTGAATGGTGCTGTTCCCACGGTTCCTCCAATTAAACAAATCACATGGACACCCTTTTTTCTGAGAGGCAATAAGGTGACGCCCATTGTGGACATGACTTTTCCACCCCCTGCCAATACCCTCGGTCCTCACCATTGCCAGTGGCAATCCTAATGTGAATGTCCACATTGGTGCAGAAGTGGATGCAGGGGCGGTTGGTTGTCCAAGGCTTGATCCTCCGGACCCAGGAGCCCTGAGCCAGGAAAGGAGTAGAGTGGTTTTGGCCCCTTCTGATCTGGAAAAGGAGCTGAGGGACCGGGTGATAGTGCTGTTTGCCAAATCCGAGACTATGCGTTAAATGGACTGGGAATGGTCATGATCAGAAAACGCTAAAACATAGTGCCCTACTGTCTATTTCTAGGAAGATTCTGGACTTATATTTGTTTTCTGCACTGGAAATTGAATATGTTTGTTTTTCCTATGAAGATACTGCTTCTATAGCAGAGTTGGGTTGGAAAACAAAATTGGGTGCTGAAGCAATTATGGCGGTTAACTGGGACCTGAGGCGGCAGGGACTACAGGCTCTGCTCCCAAGAACTATCTTTGGAGGCCCAGTCCTAGAGATCAGGGGTTCATTGAAAGAGTGGTTGATATCATAGATAGGAGTTGTCCAAATGTAGTGAAGGAAAAGATCCCTGTATCAAATGATGCAAAGATGAAAGACTGGTCTTTTCCCCCGAAAATCTTAAACCAGGTCTTCTGGAAATTAGGGGTGGTGGATGAGTTGCTTTAGTTGGAAGGGAGAGGCATTTTGGAAGCTGGAATTTGCGGGGTTCTAACTCTTTTAGAAACAGGGCTATGAAGGACGCTATTTTTGGGATTAATGATCTAATCCTCCTTCAGGAGATGTGGCTCGTCAACTCCGTTCAGATGGAAGGTTTTAGTACCCTGCGCCAGCCAGCTACACATGGGAATAAAGGACATGTAACACAGCCAGATCTGATTGTGTGATTGTTTTTATGTCTGGCATAAGCTTTAGATGCAGTCGTTTTGGTTGATTTTATGGCATGTGATGGGCTCTGTGAGGACGTCATATGGTCTGGGCACAAGGGATACATTAGCCTATGTGGAGCCAGGTCAGGTATTGCTGGGTTCTTTGGCTACATTGGAGATGTATTGCACCCTACAAGCCCAAATGGATAGTTTCATGATATGAGTTGTGTGATCTTTGTCTGGTGAGGATTCCCCAGAGGTGAAGCAGCTTGCACCATTTACCAGCACAGATCGGCAAGCAATATCCAGTGGACAATTCAAATGTTTGCAGGCTAAAGGAGCAGGCCTATGACTCCTCCTCCTCAGAGGAAGTTGTTACTTATGTGGATGAATATCTGGGGAACTCGTGCATGAGCCTGAGCTCAATAAACAGGAGGAGGAGGAATTACTCCAGTTCATGTCCAAGAATGCGTCAGAGTGAAAGACCCTGGGTAGCTTGCCCTCCACGGATAGCACCATTCCAAAACATGGTATATCTATAGGGGGTCCATGGAACACTAGGGCACATGTGAGGTAGGCCAAAACATTTCCTTACTCTGGTGTATCCACAGCTGCAGGTGCTGGATCATGGTAATTATTATGTTGCACCTGTGTCATTGGTGTCTTCAGTGTTGGAAGGCAACACTAGATGAGATACATGGTGTCATCTACAGACCGTGGGCTCATAAAATCAGAGAAGGCTATTGTCATCACACCTGCATAGGTCATGAACATGCTGGGGTGGCTTTGCGGTAGCCAAACTTATTTGGGGGGAGTTGCGCATGCAAGCAACAGACAACAACAGATCTTTGAGGAATTGTCTGGGAATATCACAGAGATGGACCATATGATGGTACAGGCCCTTCGGAAGCTGTGCCAGGAGCTGTGGAGATTGAGGGAGGATGTGCACAGGACATTGTGGCATTGATGGAGTACATACACCAGGACTTGATTACCATTGGTGGTCTTTTGCATGCCTCTCTGTCATGCATTGCTGTTGCCATGGTGGATGAGGCTTTGGCAGTGCATGCATGATTGGGCTCCCAGGGAAGCCTACTGCACAGGGTGATGTCACCAGTGACTGGAGAAAGGATGGATCTCCTTAATTCCGATACATGTGGAATTAATGCAACATGTTGAGCCCTGCCCTGATGTTGTGTTGACCTTGGTTCAATGGTTTATACTTTGGGTGCCCTGCCCGTCAGTGTTATTTTCACCCTGCTCTTCCACTTTTGTAGGCATATTTGTACTATTGTTTGCATTGCTTTCATTTACACATATCAGTAATGCACTTATGGAATGCCTTAGAATTATTTCCATGATATAGTATTTACTCTGATCAGTCATCTGCAGCCATACTTGTTCCTGATCAGTAATACAGGGTGTACTTAAAGGTCCTCTTACGTGTGTATTTTTCAACATCTGTCTAGGTAACAGGCTCCTCACGTTGAAGAATAAACTGTTGTGCAACTTGGTGGCTGAGTCCTTCAAGTGTTGATTGCAGTGTATGGTATCTTTATATATGCTTGTTACTTAGGTGTGTGCATACAGGCTTTTCTTGAAGTATTGTCCTGGTATGTTTGATGATGTGATGACTGCACTACATGTGGTTTCTATATGTAGCATGGATAGTGATGGATTATTTGTGGCATGAAGAGGCAGATGAGCTTACAGTGTGTTTCTTGTCATTGTGGACACGTGCATTGTCCCTCTTGGAGGAGCTTTTTCAGTGTGTTGTGTCAGGCAGACAGGTATTGCCCTCCCTCATCATTGAAAGGCATCATATGGGGGGGGGGGGGGATTTGGAGGGTGTTCAAAACAGAGTATATGGTTCTTGCAAAAATATTATTGACCACATGTTTGCGCGTGGCCTCTTGTGTGCACCCTTTGTCCTGCCAGGAGAACAGGTGGAGGTTTTTGATTTGGGTACAATCCCTGCTGCATCTCCATAAGTCACAATGTTGTGCAACACACAACACATCCGTATGATCGAGCATACCACTTGTGGTGTGTATAGCAAGACATTGCCTCAGTGATCAAGGCAGCGGATCCGTGATTTGAACACCCCAGAGGTGTTATTATAAGAGGTGTCAGAAGTTAACATAAATGCTATGCCTATTGTGGCATTGTCAGCATCCTTCTACTCACCTGAGGTAGATGGATATCTGAAGGGTGTCAGTAGGAAGGGGGAGTGAGTGCATACAGAGTCCCCTGAAAATGATGCGAAATTGGTCAGCTTCCTTTCTGTGATAAGTGCCTGCTTTACATGTGCTTGTTTGTGTGTCATAAATTGTGTGTACTCACTGAACAGTCACATGTTGCCAGGTGACAGGTCCTGATGGAGTGGTGAATGGCAAAGGATGTAGCTATCATGGTTGCATCCTAGCTAATTGGCATTCGCATGCATGACATTTACATTTGCATCACAGATGACCAGCACATTGATGTAATGCAAGGTTTGCGATTCTTGTAGATTTGCTCTTTGTTTATGGGGGTGGCAGTGCCACATGCGTGCAAAGTCAATGGGTCCAAGGAACCAGCAGAATTGCGTTATATCATCGAAGAACTTGAGCAACTGCTTTCCTTGCCTGCATAGTGAAAGGCTTGGCAATGTTGTTGTGCATGCATGCAATGTTGCACTGCAACCCATGATGCAGGCACCAAGACTGGGTGGGCTGGCATATAGCCCCTGTGATGGATGTGGTATGCTGAAATGTGAAATGGCAGGGTAAAGGAAGAGAAGGGATGCTAACACCTTTACATTTGGGGTACAGCATGCAAGAGCATGGTGCCTGATATTAAATCATCATTCCACTCCCTCACCATGTCCAGGATGAGAAGTGGGTGGAATCTGTAGGTGCAATAGATGTTCCCCACTGCCATTTCAAATATAAGGGTGCAGTGGTGAAAGACTGTGAGCTTCCTCCTTCTAGCATTGTGAGCTAGAACAATATGAGGTTCATGAATATTCCACCCCCATTCTCCACCCTTGTGTTGGCCCTTCCAAGGTGCGCATGCTCAGTGAAATGTGCCTTTTGTGAATCACAGTCACACTTAGGGCCCGATTCATGGAAATGTGTGCAGAAACCCTGCAAGGGCCGCGCGCCGAGAAGGACACTGCATGAAATATATGTGCCACGCGTATTCAAAATATTCAAGGAATTTACAGTGCAAAGTAACTGCATTTGCAAGTTGCTCCCGGAACACCCCTGACACACCCATCACAAAAAATAAACAGCCAGAACAGTTACCTTTGCGTGCTCTACGGGTGCATATACATGCACCCTTCAAACAGTGCCTGGGGTCCCCTGTTAACAGGTCTGCAACTCGGGATGCCTGCATGGGGTCCCCCATAACTGTATCCGGCACCCCGACAACATGCTTATAAAAAATGATAACTCAGCAATAACTCTGGAAATCTGGATGCAAACCCTGTAAAGCGTTCCTGCACCCTGCTACACTGCTTGCCTACACTCCTACGTTACATTAATGTGCTTTTATCATAATGAGTGCAGCTTCTGGTGAGTCAGGAGGCTAAGCATATGGCAGTCGTTGTGCTTTCAAAATCTCACACAAGACAGAATAACCTGTGTGCACTGTTTCCATGTGTATATCTCATGTGCAATGCACTGGTCTCTGACATGGGATGGCCTCCAATTGCAAGTTCAAACCCCGAGGTAGGTCCGCTTTAGCCTTCCAGACTTTCAAGGCTGGTAAATGGGGTGCCGAAATATGGCGTTATACTATCTTTCCTGGCAAGAAGGGCTATCTAGGAACACAAATTAGTATTAGTATGATGTCTGGATTAGTCAGACACAGACACCTCCTTTGCTAAATCGTTCCATTTCGTGATAAAATGCTTGACTATATCGCATGCCTACTGGCGACAAAAACAAACAACAATTAGATTCTTGTACAAGGAAAGGGCCTATTCTCGCAAACAGGGCATATCTCACGTTTCAAAATGAAAGTAGTTGTATTGAAACAGGGGGAGATGGCTGCATTTTCATGGTTTAACTCAGCAACGGCAAACTATGTTGGAAGTGCAAGCCTCAAGCGTGTGCAGTAATAAAGTCATGGCAAAAATGTTGCCTTTACAAAAAATCGCTGGAAAAATGCTTGACGCAGTAAAGGTGTACCTCATTATACAATGTAAGAGGAGCGGGGGTTGCAGGGGTGTACCCCACTCCTCTTAAATGGTATAATGGGTCTGGGGGTTGCGGGGGTGTCCCCCGCATCCTTTACATGTATTGCAGTGGCAAAACCACAGCGTTTTTGCAGCGATTTTTTGTGTAAACAGCCATTTTTGCGGCGCTTTTAACACATGGAACAAACTCAAGCAAAGCCTAAACTGTGGACAGCTGATTAACGAATCACAGGCTTCTATTTGCTCATGGCAGTCAAATTCTATCTCCGAATCTACATGGCGCTGGTGATCTGAGTATAGCAGACCACCAAGTTTATACAAATATGGGGATTTTTAAAAAAAACACAAGCGAGATAACAAGCATCATTAGTACCCCAAGCATTCTGATTGGCTTTCGCCAGGTCCATACCCGGTCGGGAATCCCTCCGTCGGGATTCAACAGCCTTTTTCCCCGGCGAGGGGCGTGGCAACCCCTCAGCCTATGGGGAGGCTCGAAGCGGGGCCTCCCCGTGGCTGAGAGGATGCCTTCCCCCCCTGCCGGGGACTCGGGTAAGTATTTTTTTTTCTCCCTTCCTTCTCCTCCCTCCCACCCGCCCCCCCAACTTACCCTCTTGTTTCTGCGTCCCCGGCGGGGGACGAGGGAAGTCTCCAGCCGTGTGGAGACTCATAGCGGGGCCATCCCCGCTCCACGCCTCCACGCGGCTTGGGGCTTTCCTCGTCCCCCGCTAGGGACGCAGGTACGTTTTTATTTTTTTTTTGTCCCCTCCCAACCCCACTTACCTTTTTCTTGATCCTTTTTTGGGAGCGGACGCGCTGGGAGCACATATGTTCCCAGCGCGTCCGCTCCAGATGACCGCCATGGAAAGGGAAAACGGACTTGTTTCCCTTTCCATGGCGGCAGCCATTTTCTTGGCCGTTTCTTTTTTTCTGTCCCGAAACGCTGCAGCGTTTCGGGACAGAAAAAAATTGCTTTTAGTACCCCGGTCACGCAAATATTGCGGGCCGGGATACTAATAGCAATAGGACCCTCGCGGCGGGGGCATTACTGACTCTGGTAATGCCCCGGGGCCTTCGTTAAGGCCCTCGCTTCGCTCGGGCCTATAACTATGGGCCCCGGGGCATTACCTGAGTCGGTAATGCCCCCGCCACTCGGGTCATATTGCTTAAATAAAACATTTGAAACCAATAAGTGCCATAAATTTGTGGTCTATTTAAAGCCATTTTAGTTAAAGGACACACACCTTATACCTGGACGAAAAGTAAATTAGTACTCACATTTTAAAAGGGGGTAACAGGTTGAACCCAGTCGTTACAGAATGTTTGTGTTATTGGATTCACCATCAAAAAGTTTTAAGGACTATAGGAATTATACTGTGATTGCATACACAGTAATTTATTGGAAATGTTATTTTTTAGATTTGTGTGAAATCATTTGTAAATGTTAAACCTCTCTTGTAATCTATGGAACACGTACACACTTACAAAAAAAGAAAGAAAAGTTAGTATACATGGCATCCTGTAAAATCGGACGTGTTAAATGTCCCCTATCCGTAGTGTAACATGTAATAGCATAAACAGGTCATTACAGTTCAGTTACACCAACTGCGTGTGCAGCAATCAGGTTGCTCTGACTGTTGGTTGACTCCCCTATTATGAGCCTGTCTCTCGCGACAGCTGTTACTGCTTTCTCGCACTCCCCTATTCCCTTCACTGCACATTTCTCCACAACCTGCAAGATCATTAATCAAGAGCACACCTACCTGCCACCTCGTCGTTTCTGTTCATAAGCACCATTGCCTGGGCCTATTAACTCGGGCTCCAGGACTTGCTGCTACTTCATTGCATATGTAGGTGCTGGAATCATTGTTGCTTACTTGGCATCGTAAAGTTGCACTAATGACAACAAAAATGGATTTAAAGACAACAACTCTTTGCATTGTATACACGTGTTTACATCGTATTTACACGATTCCTCAAATATGGTATTGCTAAAGAACTGTTCAAGTCTTAGACATAACATGTTTTCTAAACAACCAGTTGAGCACATCATTTCAAATTGTTGTCCATTACTTTCAATGTAAACTTCGAATCCATTTAGAGGAACGAATTTAAAGGAATACATTTTAAGGGATGATATATAAAGGAAATAACTGTATTGCCTGTTTATGTTTATTTGCCTTATTAACTCAGATGGAAGATTTTGCAATAGTAATTTCTCAAAATGTGTGTCTGCTTGCCAGGCTTTTAAATATACTGATTTCATTAAGCACACTATTTGTAATATGTTTACTGCACTGCCAATCAAAGGTCACACATGTTATGATATTGAAACACACATTACAAGCATGTGTTTTTTACCATCTTATTTTGTGGTGTACATTTATGCAGTGTTTTTACACTTAATGAGCAGTCCGGGTGAGCAGTGCTTTTTTGGTAATTAATATGTTTTCGTTTAGCTGAACCCAAAGTTCGTAAGGCGCTTCTCATTTCAATGTGAAACAACACTTTTTGTTTGCACCAGAGAAAACTAGAAATTCAAACATGTATTTAATAATGATGCTGTTAAACCCAAAAACATGAACGTAACTCTAAAGGCTTGATTTACAAAATGTTTTCAATGCAACTTTCCCATATCAAAATATGTTTGTAAATCAGGCCCTTAATGTCTTAATTGGCCCTATTGCTTGTTTTCTTCACGTTAGACTGTAATTGCGCACATGGTTACAGGGAGCTGCGTGGCAGATGGAAGCAGGAGAGTGCGAAGGCTTGTGGTGGAAGCTGTATAGGCAGGCAAGCCTGTCGGCTACCACTGACTCTGTCCCCCGGATGAGCAGGTATGGGGCACCCTTTGATTATTAATACCTTGCAGCAGGTCTAGCTCTTTTTCAGCATCTAAAATCGTAGGCCTCGAGAAATCATTTTAACACCTCAAGTGTCAATATAGGTGTTGGATCTGCACAGCTGTTAAATACCTCAAATCTGTGTTTACATCATTTTTTTGATTCATGAGTTGTCTAGCAGAGAATCATTTTAGCCGAAACACATTGCAAGCAGTATTAAAGTAACGAAACAAAGGTATGCCGTTTTCACAAAGAAAGGCAACTACTTCAGATGGTGCATGTACTGGGGCAGGATATGATATGCCTCTCCCCAGTGCACTGCAAGAATGTGGGTGATGAATCAGGCTTATCCGGATTGCTTCGTGTAAATCAAGTGGTCAAAGAGTATTGGGGAAAGAGTTCCTAGGTGTGGTTTGAGAAAACATTGTGGGTAATGTTTTCAAGTGGTCTCTCTATTCTCTCTTAAGATCGTCATGAGAGGTCTCCCAATCACTTAGAGAGAAAGATGTGTGTGGAGGTGCACGCGCTATAGTTTGATTTAAAGAAATGATTCAAACGTGATTGTTGGTAAGGATTCCGAGTTGTTTAGGTGCTCCCGGTCAGATCTTGGCTACAAGGTAAAAAACTCTGGTACAAGGAAACAGTCCCGCGAGTTGTACGGGGGGCAAGACCATGGCAAACTATTGCCTGAATAAATCAAATCAAGTTATACAATAATAAGTGATATGTAAATTATTTACTAATAAGGAAAGTTAATACAAACATTGAATAGAAATTGTAACAATGTAGTTATATACAGAGCAACAAAATTAACATTTTGTTTCAATGTTAACAACATATGCACTACATGAATTTTCTATTGTGGATGTGACCATGCTATGTGATTATTATGTACTCAAATGCACTTATCTAATTAGCTAACACACAAACTAACACACAAACAGTGTGCACATGTAGTGCATATGTTGTTAACATTGAAAGTATTTCTTTTTTGGAGCGAAATGTTAATTTTCTTGCTCTGCATATAACTAAATTGTTACAATTTCTGTTACATTTTTTGTATTAACTTTCCTTATTAGTAAATAATTTGCATGTTATCTAAAATTGTATACCTTGATTTAATTTATTCAGGCATCGAACCACTCGATGTACCACAGGTCTCCCGATCACCCCAGAATCATTTCTAAACACAACCCCTTCCAGTACTTTTTGATAGAATATGTGCATGGTGGTGACATGAATTGGGGTTGCACTGCTTATTGTATACCTTGATTTAATTTATTCAGGCATCGAACCACTCGATGTACCACAGGTCTCCCGATCACCCCAGAATCATTTCTAAACACAACCCCTTCCAGTACTTTTTGATAGAATATGTGCATGGTGGTGACATGAATTGGGGTTGCACTGCTTACCTTAACTGTAAATGTCTTGGGTTTTTTGATTTTACTCGTAACCACAACATCCCTTTAAAAAAGTTTTTTCTTTGAATTTGATAGGTTTGTTTCAGTGCAACCTAACTATCATGTCCCTTTAATAAAGTTTTTGTCACTGAATTTCAATGGTTTTTACAAATCAAAATATGTCATAATGTTACAGCAGTTTTTGGAAGTTAGTAATAATTCATCTTTGAACATAAATTAAAGTACTATAAAGATGCTCTACATAACAAAATAAGTCTACCCACCATGCACCAGTTTAAAATTCCACAGACTACACCTTGCGTCCGTGAACATACCTGGGTGGCAAACAAACCAAAAACAAAGGGGAAAAAACAATTTTCATGTTTTCTTTTCACATTAACAATATACAAACACCATCATTCCAATCAATGAATATAACTCAAACATACATTTACACACACTTGTATCTCTCCAACTATAAAACATATTTTGTTTACACATTCCACAATTGTATGGATTATAACAAATAGTAAACATAACATCTTATGTAAGCAATGCAGTTGAACTCCTTTTAAGAACTGAAGCACAACAACACAGCACAAGAAAACAAACTCTCTGAACTGAAGTAAATATGCCCTTACCTTTTATTGTAAATGTTTTCCATAGGAACTAAATACACCTATAATAATGTTGTAATAACTAACATTACTCATTCCACATTTCTACACGTAAAGTCTTTCTCCTCTTGATTCTGTGTGAATGAGTGAGCCGCAACCTGTATAGGACATGAGCCAGGATACTTACACCTTACTGCACACAAGTGCAAATGAAACCCAGGGGGACACATTGTGAGCCCTCTCGTAAAGGCCTATGGCAGAACTCAGTATATGAAGGCTGTACTGAGTGGGATTTGACCCTCCCCTATAGTAGGTCAGCCCTGCTGACTCACAATTGTACCTGAGAATCTGGTTAAATAAACAGACACAGCCTTATTTCATACGCAATGCTGGCCCAGCCTTTTTTTATAACTGAATGTGTATAACGGGTTATCTTTATCACATAAGTGACTTTACCCGTCTGTGCACTTAGAGTGGGGTGCTCTCTGTTAATGCGTGGAGTGATAAATACTTGAACGACATCATCCCATTACCTTAGACAATAAATATTTAAAAAAACATCCATTCAGTAACATGGGCAAAGGGGTGGTTGGATGGGTATATTTCATAAATAAATAAGTGGGTATGTAGCATGAATTCATTGACATCGGATAATAAATAATGAAATAACATCTATTCAGTTAGCCTTTCCTTTCACCATCTAGTTTGTACGATCACACTTCCTCTTTAGGTGCTCTGGCCCCCTTTTTCCTGGGTAACAACATGGAGACAGCACCAGGACCCTGGAATAATGATAGCTGCAGACTACAACATCTAGGACAACGACCAACTGACCCAGCCCACTCCTGCTGTGAATTAGTCACCACCTAACCTTGCTGGGGCATATAATATACCTTACCTGGGATCTCCCATGCTTATAACCGGACCCCCTTTATCCCAGAGCCAGGCCCAAGGGAATGGAACACTGCCTGACAGTGATATTACGGTAGTCCTGGAACTAGACTGCCTCAGGACACACCAGAGCCCATCCCCAATGGTTGTGTTCTCCCAACCTCTTATAGATTCACCCCAGAAAGTGGGGGTTCCTCTAATTCCTCAGAACGAGGGAGAGACAACAAACACACCCAGATCTCTGCGCCCTGCTGGCCACTTGTCATACTCTTCTCCTTCCTCCATAACCCAGAGCCACACAGTGCCACTGGGAAACGCAGATATAGCCCACAAGGGTCAGTAATAACCCTCTCAAATACTCTTGGGGCCCTCTTATTGGTACCCGGGAGTGGTGCTTGAACTTGTCTGTGGTGTAATACCTTGACAACATGAAACGCTGAGGCCTACAGTTAAGTGGGAGTCACTCCATGTCACCTCTGACCAGATGAGCTCATTCCCAGTCAAGCATGTATGAATACAAAAAAAGAAATTCACAATGTATGCCAACGGCGGTTAATATGCCTTTGTTTTATTTTGTTTAAGGGTTTCTTCTCCTCACACACTTTTCGACTCCTACCTTGCTCTGGCTATACATGGGACAAAAGTGGCGCTGCGCTGTCCCTCACGGAGCTGCGCCAGACGTGGGCACACGTCCCAGCCAACTTTCTCCTCGTGCCCTCAGGCCCGCTTCACCTTCTCAACCCTGGACAGTGGAGAGTGTTAAATCGGCACGGACGACAAACTGCTTCAGAGAACATCCCTCACAGCGACAGCTGACCGCCTACCCCGATCCTTCTCGTCTTCTCTGGCTATACCCCTCAAGGCATACACATGCCGGTTATAATCCCCATGGGACCTATCACTGCCCAACCCACAGGACAGCCCACATCAATCCTGAGGTGAAACCTCACAAGTCCACCCTCTTCCCCTGCTAGTGGATCCTACCATTTCTACATGATACCCCAAATTCCGCTGGGAGCACACCTTGTGCAATGTATCCCATCAATACAAATATGCAAAACTTTAATACACATATACAAATACAAATGACTGTGTGTCGAATGTGGGAAAGGGGGGAAACCAAACAAAGAGGGCACCCGCACCATGGCGATGCCTAATCTAGGTGACCTGGCCCATACTATACCTCAGCATTGATCTAATGCTGGAAACACCCTTTACCTGACAGAACTCAAATAAAAAATGGGTTTAAATACAGAAATGGCAAACACACTTGAAAGGCAGGAGGTGTACTTCCCTAAAAATGACATACGTGCATATATGTTCAAATGCACTGAAATAATACATGTTGAAAATAAGTTAATAAATTACATCTTTTTGATATATTTTACTCTCCAAAAAGTATAAGAATAAAAATAAATCAAGACAGTAATCACATGGAAGTAATTCTAAATAGCAACAAAGGATGCATAGAAAATGTTGAAATCAAAATTAATAACAATGCACTCAGATGTCTGAATTAAAAAATCAAGTTACTGAACTAATTACGTGAAGAACCATGTCATCTGTAATATTTATTTTCATTGCCCCACATGTACATGAGTCTCTTTTCCTGAACAATCACCCCAATCATTTTCAGAACATTATCATAATAAACGTTTTGCTGACATTTCTTTCCCCAATTCTCCCATCATGGTAACGTTCAAAATCCAAATTCGCTTATTTATGTTCCCTACCCTGCTTCCCCATCCCTTTGTAAAAATAAATAATTATAAATGTAATCTGTATATGCCAGTCCCACGAATATATAATATAAATATAAAAATATTATGTTACGATGTTTGTAAACATTCTTTTTTATTAAACACTCACTTTTTATTTGTCTGCAAATGTCATTGACTGGGCGCTGACAGACACTGTGCATACGCTACATCATAGGTCACATGGTAATTCGTGGACGTCATGACGTGCCTGCGGATGTCCCCAGATGTGACCGTGCTCGTGCAGCAAAATGGCGTGTCTGCAATCAATGTCTGCGATTCACAACATCTTTAAATTCAGATTTCGGCCACTCTAGGGAATGTAAAGTTCAAGCTTTGCCCTTCCACACCTCCTAGCCCCATTCCCAGTGCCTTATATTCTTTTTGCAAATTGTTATGCACTTTTTCCTGTACTGGAATTCCACAGTCTCATAACGCCATTGCAGACGTCCCCGGACACCGTCACATGACTGAACCCGTGTAGCATCATGATGTGTCCGTGGTTGGTGTCTGTGCTTCATGTACATCTTTAAATTCAGTTCCCAGTCAATTTAGGGACTTTCACTTTAAAACTTTGCCATCCACAGCTCCCAGTACCATTGTTACTTCATTCCTAAGCTTTTCACAGATTTCAAGGCCTTTTTTGGGCGTCAAAGTTCACGGGCAGGACAGTAGTCGCGGAAATTTCCTCCGAGGATCCACCCATTTCTGTCGGTCATTCTCTACTTGTCAGAGATTCACACAGCACCTGTTTATTGTGGGACCTCAGCATAACTTTAAAATGGCATCTGAAATGGTAATACCTCCCCCTCTCTACGGGCCACAACCACCACCACCTGGAGGACCTGGAGAGGGGACAGGGGCCCTGCAGCAGATGACAAGCAGGAGGAAGAGGACAAAGAAGAGTGGAGGAAGTGCCTACTACGTCAGGTGAGCAGAAGGAGTCATGTGTGTGGAGGTTTTTCACCACCATTGCAAGTGTGCCAAAGGCTCAGGCTGCCCACGTGTGCTGCACTGTGTACACAATTGTCCTCAGTCATGGCCAAAAGGCGCAGTACTCCTTTGGTACTACCTCCGTGCACCACCACACATGGACCTTCCACCCGGCTGCCCAGAGAAAGGAGAAGCCCTAATCAGGAAGTAGGATTACTTTGGCCACTACACCCTCCTCGAACACTCCTGTCACCATTCGGGACACTGCAGTGGGGCAGATGATTCCTTATACCATCTCACAGGCCATACAGGAGGCTGTTGACCCACACCTTGCACAATCAACAGTATTTAGTATGTACTGTGACACAATCATCGGCAGTAGGAGGTTATCCTAAGTGACTTCAAGGCGGATATAAAAGTGCATGAAAATGATTGCCCCCTACATTCATTCTTTTGCAGGCTATACAGCTTCAATTGTCCATCTGTCCCTCCCTTATGCTGGTTGGTGCCCCTCCCCTCTGTCACTTCCTCCCTCCCTGCTTTGCTCACTCTTTTCCCTTGTCCAAAATCAAATACCAAATAAATCAAGAAAATAAATACTTTTTTATTGAAACTTAAATTAGTAACAGTCTATAAGAATATCTAACAGTTTCATTAGCATTACATTTTATGCTAATGGAATCTTTAGACAATTTGCATAGCCAAGAAAAGGTGACAGTAATACATTTCTGTCCTAACCCCTTTTCTCTGCCATACAAAATGTTAACATAGAGTGTAACATGCGTAGGAAGTGTGTTGCCATACTGTATGGCTTTCACACTTCCCACTTACATTACACTACCATCAAAAAACGACTCACTCGCCTTTTCCGTAGTCATATAGTCAGTGGACAGTTTTACTGTCAACAGATTTCTTGGAGAATTAAAGGGGGAGGGGTGTGATTTAAACTCAATTTCCTTTTTTTCATTCTACATTGGTGGCTCTTAAAAGACATTTTTTGGGGGTGAGGGGGGTCAGGCGGTTATGTACTACAGTAACAAATGCTGTACTTTACTTATTTCCTTTTTATAACCTTTACAGAAACTCATTCAAACTTTTTTGAGCATTTTTTGTTTTGATGCACTATACCTACTAACATATGCTTTTCTACATATTTTACATGTTCTGATTTCATTTTCTTTCACCAAAACTGCTTCAAGGCATTCTGAACATTGGAAGGAAAAATCTCATTTCCAATATCTGTTAAAGGTATTCCATCTCTTTGAAAAAATATTCACTCCATCAACATTTATATTGTCAATGTGGAAAGATGCCCTTCCTATATCTTGTAAAAAAGCACATACAGCTTTATTTCCACCCTGCCTGTCTTTTTCAATGTGTGAACAAAACTAGTTTGAACCTTTCCACATTTTCCTTTGAGTTATCCTTGAAAAAATATTCTTTGTGGCTGGAAACAGTTCCACTAGCCTTTTTTTAGCATAACCTTTATGGCAAACTGCAATGATATTCCAGTCACATACCCCAAAGTGACTAGAATATCATATCTTCTAGTAGCACAATGCTGAGGATGTGACCAACAGCCTGAATAATTGTCTAGGTGCAATTGTCCTGCGGGTGACTGTCTGTCCCAGTCTTGGGCTTGGGTGGGCATGGTGGGCAGCATTCTTAGTGGAGATGGACATGCAGTTGACTATGTCTAAAACATTCCGGCCTCAGTAGGTTTGCACGTGTTATCACTGACACTACCATATTCCTTCATGCCTCTCTGAGGTTTCTTTGGGGCCCGCTAGCCATGGCTTTTCGTCATGGGCACTCTACATGTTGCACCAATAGGTTTCATTGGGGCCCACTAGCCATTACCCCCTCCCTAGGATATGTTATCACTGCAGGCAAAAAATAACTTTTTATTCACTCTCTCCCCATTCGCCTGAGATTTCCTGAATTTCCCCTCAATAATGGCAACAAACTACACATACGGAAGCATTGCGGCATCCATGCTTGTGGGATTTCCCCAGTATTTCCACAATAATGCCCGACAATCCCAAACTCTTCCTTGTCCTCGTAGGCACTGACCAAGTGCCCCCAAGCTCTTTCCCTGCTCCCTCAACTCCCCTCATTTTCCGTTTTCCTCCCTGGCCCTCTACTGGTCATTACTGCCTATCACTGTTTTGTCAGTATGACACATTATTGTTCTCCGGGGCAGACTTGATTGAAATGCAAGTGCTGAATTTCAAGGGTTTTGTTGCATTAAATCTTTTACCCATAACTGTCTCTTTACAAAAGTTTTTTTCACAGAATTTTAAAGGTTTTATTATACCTTAGTTCCCCCACGGGACCCACTAGCCATGGCCTTTGGCCATGGCAACTGCAAATGTTGTAACAATAGTTTTCTTTTGAGCCCACTAGCCATGGACTTCAGCCATGGCTAGTTGCCACGGCTAAACATGCATAGTTTCTTGATGTCTCACTAGCTACGGCCTTCAGCCATGACCTCTGTGCGTCTTGCACCAATATCTTTCTTTTGGACCCACTAGCCTATGCCAAACCATTACATTGTTACCAAAAACGCATTTCCCCATGCCCAGTAGATGTAGTAGATGTAGGAACTGGTAATGTTAAACCTTTTTTAACTCCTTTTTCCTGTGACAATTTCACAGTAATCATTTCCAATAACAGAAATTCAGACGGTAGAGTAGTGGTTCGCTGATACCCACAATAACAGGAAAAGTTGCTCAGAATGAAAAAGTATTCCATGTACTCACAGGTACACAACATGTGTCCTGATTCTTTTTTTCGAGGTCCCCTTTCATCTTGCAGCTTTTCTGCTGTAATCTCATGAGATTCCTGCAGTCTTCTTATTTTACATTCATAACTGGCTCTCCAACTCACCACCAAATCCTGTACATCACATGGTCTCTTCTTTCACACTCCCAACCTCTAGCCAGATGTGATTGCTATTGCTATTGGTATTCATATAGTGCCTGTGGCCAGCCCATCTAAGCGCTGTGGTTCAAAACAATCAGTGTTCCCATAGAAGTGACTACATAAGCGGAAGAGTCATGAGTCTGAAAATTTTATTGGACCCTGTAAGGTCATGGGGGAGTTCATTCCACAGTTTGATGGCATTCTTTTTCCTCCTGCAAATACCATTTTTAGTTCTTTCATTTGTTGCTTCTTCTGGTAATATCACAGGAATCACTTGCATCAAGCAAAGAATAAAGGCTGTTTTCATTTCTGAAATGTTTCTCAGCCTCTCTGCTATAAAGTACCATTGCCGATGTATATAACGGTTTTGAGGAACAAGAGGGCACACCCATGTCTCATTCAAACATTTCAAAACTACTTTTTTTGTATTTTCCTAATAGCTTTTTCATGATTTAACACATTTAACCTCAAATTTCCAGTTTGGCGATGCTCTTGAAAAAACTTTGGTTTCTCCACCGCTCTGATTCAAAATACCAACACCAATGTATATGTTTTAATGCGCAGGGGCACCCTGTTCTCTGTTGAATATTTAAAAACAACTGAATGGATTTACCCAGTCAAGGAATTTAAGGCAATGCATTGTGCCCAAATTGTTTCTTATTTGTTCAAAATCTGCCAAGCAGCTTCCATGCTACGGCTGTTCAAAAACTGCACTTTTTCTCTGGGAATGAATGGGCTAAAAACTGTAGAGCAGTGATATTTTTTATTCTTAATACCTTTTATATTTTTTTCAGTTTGGGATAGCGCTTGGCAAATATGTTGTTTTCAAAATGTTATGCAAATCCATCCTACAAGCCAAAGGTTAGCAATAGAATTTGGGGAAAGAATTGCTGCTTTTTCATATGTGAATGCCTATCAGCCTCTCTGCTGCTAAGCACCATATGAGATATAGCTATATATTTAGGAGAAGGGCACAGCCCCCTCTCCATCAAATATTTTGAAAACTACTGTATGCAATAACCCCAAACCTCTTCCAGAAATTGAGTCAACGCTTCGTTCACAAGTTGTTTTGTACCAGCTCCATTTCCGTCCAGCGGTTTTGGGTGTGCACTTGAGCACAAATTTGACTTTTTCTCTATGGGAAAATGTATGGGCATTAGGCCGAAACAGCATTTTATAAACGTGTAACTGGTCTTTCACAAACAGACTGGGGGACCCATGAGTACAATTGTGTTTGCAAAATGTCAGCCAAATCATCATACAAGTCAAAAGTTATAATTAATTTATTTTGCTGGTTTCCTATAGAACTCAATACTCATTTTCACTATAGTTGGGTGAGTGCTGCACTATCATAAGGTAGTGGTCGCCAGCCTATAGTTAAGGTGAAGACTGTGTAAATAGACATTTCCCTAAATTCAATTGCCAATAACTGTTGATTCACGGATGGGCATGAAAACATGTTTCACATAAAAAGCCATGTTTTCCCTTACTGTAGAATTTGCAAAATATGTGTCAAAAGATTGAAAGGTTTTCAAGAAAATTTGAAAATGCTGTTTTCAGCCTAGTCCCATTCATTTTCCCCTAGAGAAAAAGTGCATTGATTAAACACCCATGGCACAAACACTGCTGGACAGATTTGTACCAAATAAGAAACAACTTGGGCATACATATTTGGATAAATCCATCCAGTACTTATTAAAATATATGCTCACAAAAAACATGTATATGTCTGTCTGAGCTTTGCAGCAGAGAGGATTTTCAGAAATGAAAACCATCCTTTTTTGCTTGATCTGAAATTCTGAAAACTAAAAATGCTCAAAAGGCTATTTGGAACACTAGCCTGATGCAATCACATCATCCTACAGAGGGGAGGAGGAAGAGGACAACATATAAAGTAAGTGAGTTTTGGGTAGTAGGTGAGTTTTGGGTAGTCTGGGAAGTCAGTTACAGGTAGAAATGTGTTGGCATATTGGGTGAATGCTGGGGAATCTCACAAGATTATGTGGCAGGGTCGCAAGACATGCTTGTAAAATAAACTGCTTCACACTAACCAGAGAGTGATAGGGGATAATGTGAGAGGGTCAGAGAGGTAAACTGCAATTGAGGAGAGTGGGGGTGGGTGAGGAAAAGAGGATGGGAGCACATAGTGATTGCCTGTGAGGACAAGGAAGAATGTTCCCATTATCACAGGAATCGACACACAGCTATGCCACACTGGGAATCAGCATAATGTAAAATGATCCATGTGAGATTATGGTAATTTTACATCAGCAGAGATCACATCTACTATGCAGAGGGAAATTAGCCTTTGCGAAAAATTGCTACAGCATATACAGTGGACACGGCAAAGGCCAAGTGACACTGAGCCCACCCACTACGTTTTTTATAGTTGGGACAACATAGCTAAGGGGCATGACAAAAGGCCATGGCCAGTGGCCTCCACCTAAGGCCCTGTGTGTTTTTACAGAAATGTGGCCAAAATGGACAGTGAGCACGGTCAAAGGCCATGGGTAGTGTGTAACTAGAAATGGCTGAAGGGCAGAGGAACCTGAGATCACTGGGAGATTATGGGCTTCTGTCAGTAGACAAGGGCCACTAGCCATGGCCTTCGCTCTAACTAGTCATGGCCAGAGGCCATGACCACTGAGCACAGAAGAAACATATTGGTGCAATATATACAGTGGCCACATGATATCGCACAACAGATTTACAATGACATACAAAATGACATTATGGGGAACAACTATGGAGGGATGCCAAATTAAGATTATCATCACTTCCTACACCCACTTAATTTCGTGTATTTTTTGCAAAAAATCTGCTTATCATAATTGTCTCTAAACTAAAGTTATTTTTTAACTGAAAATAAAATAGATCAAATTACACGTCTAAAAGTAAATCTTTTATTTTAAATGTCATCCTTTAATAAATACTACAAATGAAAGCTCCACAAGTATTTGTATAATACATTAACATCTGTCTATTGTTCTATGTTATATTTGTACTGTTATTACATATACTGAAATATTATATTTACCAAGAGAGTGACCTAAACATTTTTTAACATACATAATGAGTAAAGAGTGACCTCATATCTGATGTCATCAGTGATGTCATATATGATGCAATTTGTGATGTCACCAGTGATGTCATCGGTGATGTCCTAAGTGCTGCCATCTCTGATGTCATCATTGTGGTCATACAGTGTGCAACAGGGAACGAGTAGGTGGCTTTGCCTGAATTGTCTGACGAATTTCAAGCGTTTTGTTGTTTTATATGTTCACCTTAACATCTATTTAACTAAGTTTTTGTCAGTGAATGTGTAAGGTTTTGTTGCAATGTATTGTTCCTCTTTACTATTTTCAGCCAAAATGTTTTTTCAGTGAATTCAAAGGATTTGTTATACTATAGTTTCTAGAGAGCCCATTAGCCATGGGCTTTGGCCTTGGCCACTGTGCATGATGCACCAGTAGGTTCCTTTGGTACCCACTAGCAATGGTTTTACGCCTTGTCGTTGTACATGTTGCACCAATAGTTTTCTTTGGGGCCCACTAGCCATGGTTTATAGCTTTGGTAACTGCACCAGTAGGTTTCTTTTGGGTCACTAGCCATAGCCAGTGGCAAAAGACCTATTACGCCCTGCCTAGTAGATGTGATCATTGCAGGTGTAAAATGTTCTTTTTTTCACTCTCTTCCGATTTCACCAGTATTTCCCATAATCGGAAATTGTTGGAAAATCAAAAATTCTTCCCAGTCCTCTCAGTTACTCAACAACTGCCCCATCCTCTTTCCATGGTCCCTCCACTCCCCTCAGCTGCTTTTTTACTCCCTCACCCATTACACCTTTTACTCTTTGGTTCATGTGGCGCATTTTCTTTCCCAAGCATGTCTTCTGCTGTAGCCGCAGTAATCTTGTGAGATTATCCTGGTATTCCCCTGATAGTCCAAAAATATTTGAAGTGTAACTGGCTTCCCAGACCACCCCCAACTCTACAATTTCACATGGTATCCTCTTCCCCCTCCCCACATCTAGCCTAATGCAAATGCATCCTTTTTTATCTTCCAAATAACTTTTTGAGCACATTATGTTTTTCGCATTACCCTGGTATTCCCAGAAATCTCTCATATCACGCCCCAAAAAAATGTCCTCTTTTGATTTCGGAAAAAAAAACCTCTCTGCTGCAAAGCACCGTGGGTAATATAGCTATTTTTTGCGGAGCATGGTGCACCTCCAATGCGGCAAATATTTTAACAGCTACTTGACGGATTTGCCCAAAACCTGTCAAAGAAATCAAGTAAACGTTCCGTGTCCAAGTTGTTCCTTATTTGGTCCACATCCACCCAGCAGTTTTTGCGCTTCCCCTTTACTAAATTTGGACTTTTTCTCTATAAGAAAATGAATGTGAATAGGTGAATAGTTTTTTTTTTTTTTTTGCTTTCTTAAGAACTTGTTTGAAAAATGTCATCCAAATCCTTCATGCAAGTAAAAAGTTATAAGCAAAAGAATGATGGGATTTCCTATGACTCAAGTCTATCTCCTTAACTATAGTTCGAAGACTGCTGCCCTTTGATATAAATATATCCTTATCTACTTATAAAGTCATTGAAGTCCCCACATGACTGCCTAGGAGGAAAACAGTGCTATACATGTGTCAGTGTAGCAGCATGGAGCATAGAGGCCTACTTTGGTGTGAGCCACCTCTGTAAAGAAGGTTTTGCTTACTAATTGCTGGCTGACTTTCATCCACATTTTGGCAGCCTTGTGCTGCTGGATTTTATTCTAAGTAATGCATTATACTGTTGATGCTGCACATTGTCTAATCAAATTTTCATTTTCTGGGCTACTTTTCAGAGTTACATTATCCATTCCAAAGGAAATTAGTGGAATATGTTATGACATTCTACCAAGTAGACAGCATAATCGTTTGGCATTAGGATTTCGGATTTGCATGCACAGTTACAAAATGTTTATCTTTTGCATTTTTAATATAAAACCTTTTTGGCTAATTATCATCAAGTTCTCTGTTTGCCATGATCCACTGTGCCATGCTGTGCTGACTGCAGTGTCAACAAATACAGTGAATTGGAGGCTCTCATGTCTGCATAGGCGAATGGATGATTTAGCACAAGACCCGTGTTCACGCATAAGCAATCCGTAAACAACAGCGCATTTCCCATTATTGTTCATTACGTGCGAATCTCAATGCGCTGAAATACTGAAATAGTGTAATTTTGCTAACAAGTCAAACAATTGACCGTATGCTAGGAATTCCCAATCTGTTAGCAGAAAACAAATACAGATGTTTTCTAATTTCCGTTCAGACATTAGTATGTCACCATAATCTAATGCTATTGATGCGAAGTGTGGAAATAAGACACCTCGCTCGTATGAAGACAAATTCCAAACGAGGCACTTTTGATTGCATGCATAATTAATAGTTAATTTAATTGAATTGTCCGGATCCTAATCAGGGCCCTACTAGCCAGGGCGGGGCAAGGTTAAGTGTGTTATATTTTAAGCAATTAGCATACCGGGGTACTTCGGAAACTGTTTGACCAAAAGAAACAGTAAATCAATTCAGACAACCACATGTTTTTATTTTTTTCAAAATTCAACATCTTAATTTGATTACATGAATAGGTTTGCACTTCTTAAAACAGCCATTTGAACTTAGTGCAAAAATACATTCGGCATAGCTGATACCCCCCTAGTCATAGAACACCTTATTTTGAACCCATACCTTACAATGATGATTTTAGTAAAGTATGTATGAGTTTTAATACATTGCTCACAATATTTAAATGTCTGTTGAATATAGTACTTGCTACTGCCATTCTTGCTGTTTTAGTTCTCTAAGTGACAGATGTCAATCTCACCTATTTAACGGGTTTCAACTTGTAGAACTCGAAAATTAGGTTTGAATCGGACCTGGAGGAAAATAACCCGGTGATATTCAAATTCAAAACAGATAACTGCAGCACAAACTTAACCAATGAGCTTTCTGACAGCTCAATAGACGTATATTTCAATGAGCAGTCTTTAAAAATCTTAAACAAACAACAAATATTCATTTGTTTTTGTTGCAATTGACATGCAATTCTCTTCAAACATAGCATGCAGCTAGCAGGACAATCGGGTGTACACATAGATTGGGTCGTTTTCATTTGAGGAGTACATTGCATGGAGGCGACCACGTCCATACGTGATTGCAAGATGGCCCCTTCCTGTTTTTTTCCTCATTTCCACCACTATGTTGGTGGAAAAGGGGAAATGCCTCCCACAAAAAACAATTGCAGTCGTCATTCACAAAAGAGTTACATGGCAATCGCCTGCTTTTACCACATGATAAAATCAGTTGGATCCCATGGAATCCATAGCATTACTACCAGCATTTGAATCCACGCTGGAAGGTTTCCAGACACAGACGCTATCCACAGCAGCGTACTGAAATGTTCAGATTTATAAACCTCAGCTTGTGTGATCCTAACAATGTTGTCTGGGTGAATCGGCCCTGTTTGTCCCCAACTGTAGTAAAGGCTGTACTCTAAGCAAATCAACTGTGCTGCAGACCGATAATGCAGATCCTATGTAGAGAAAGGATGGTGACATAGGAATGGTTTTTAAAATGTTGTCTCTACTGCTAAAGTCTAAGAGAAATATGTTCAAAGAGAGAACTAAAGAAAATATAGAGTTGTGAGGATGATCACCAACGGTTTTTGATGGGATTCTTACAACCCTTAAGGCAATGCACCATAGTCAGTTGAGGATTGCCCAGAAAAGCCAAATAATCTTCAAATCTTCAATTGTTATTTTGCAATTTGGAAACTAGAAAAATGCACTCTGAAAGATTAGAAGAATATTGAGGCTTAATACCACATATAGAAATACGCCAACTAAGGTACAATTATACTTTATTTTAGCAGAACACCTGTCTAGCTCTCAACACCCCACAAAGTGTGCAAGCAGACACCATGAGATGAGAAGAGTGTTGTAGATTTAAAAAACATGAGTATTTATTAATTTTTCTCACAATCCCAGAGACATCGTCCATCCCCTCTACCTGTAACACATTTACCTAGGGTACATAGCCTTTCCACATAACTAATACATGTTAAAACATTCTTGAATAGTTGGTTGTTTTCTGTTAAACACTTTGGGCCTCATTATGACCCTGGCGATAAGTGTTTAACGGCGCTGTAAAAGGCTGCGGTGCCGTTAAACACTTAGCGCCTTACTACGAGGTCCCTTTGCGGGACCCGACCTGAGCGGCTGGTCTAGACCAGCCGTTAAAGTAGGGACCCGCAAAGGGACCTTGGTGCTAAGAACGGTACCGCAATTTGCGGTACCGTACTTAGCGCCTTCCCCAGTCCCATTGAGCCCTATGGCGAAAAAATGGGAATGGGGAAGGCCCAATGTTCAATGGGGAATTACCACCTCGCCAACCTTGGAATGGGGTGGTAATTCCCCATTGAACATTGGTGGACTTGTTACGATACAGGCACCAACCATGGTGCTAATAGCGCCATGGTTTAGCGCCAGTATCGTAATGAGGGCCTTTGTATATGTTTTTCAAACATTGGATACAAAGGCAACAGTCCTTATTTCGTTTACTTATATTTGTCTAAGTTTATAGTCAGCTTAGTTTCAAGGAGTGAAAACAAAGATTTCTGCAAAAGCACATGTTCAGCTATTCATCATTCTGTTTCGCTATTTGAATGGGGAAGACACTGTTGGTACAGATGACATCTAAATTACTGATTAGCATGGCTCTTGTTTAGCTCCAAAGTTTAATTAGTGCAGGACAAGCATTCCACCTTAGCAGCTTCAGCATGCTTATCTACGTTGACACAGTACAAAGTTCATTTTGCAGAAACCAGGAGTTAATCAAAATTGCAGGTAACTTAAAATGGCGGCATAGTCAGCCTATTTCAGGTTCATTGAAATGTGTTTTACAGTGTGATGCAAATGTGCTTAGGCCAATGTTTACTATCAGATGGTATTCATGCAAAATATACTTTTACAACTCCAATGAGTGTAAAAGGTATGACCATTCAAAATCGGAGCCCTAACACCGTAAACCTTAATACATGATAGAAGACATAAAGTAGTAGTAATGACAGATCTTGATTATAAGACCAACAAACCAAAAAGGAAAAGGACTAAGGTCCCACCTCATTAAACTCAGTATCTAGGTTTGTAGGGGTCTCTTAACCCATGTACCCCACTACAGGGAGGGGACCACTGAATGTTTGCCAATAGTCTAGCCATTTTTATTTATTTTATTGAGCATTTGTAAAGTGCTTATACAACAGCATTGTGTTTCAAAGCGCCACAAGGCGAAATGGGAAGTGAACAGGGGAAATACCAATGACAAAAACAGTAATATACAGTCATGGTCATACTAGGCCTTGTGGCATTGGAGAGAAGAGCAGGCGAAGGAGTTTGATGGGGTACAGAGGAGTGCACAAGTGCTGGAGGAGGGAATGGGAGGGAGGTGCTAAGGGGAGACAAGGAGGGGACATCAGGCTAAGTGCTGCTGCATGCGACTCTCTAAGGTGGGATGTGGAGCCATCAAGCAGGGGCCAGCAGGGCAGAGCAGTGGGAGGGAGGGGTTCTGGTAGTGACTGGGAGGAAAGGCCTGGGATCCTGTGTGATATATGAAGGTCAGGCCACCATTCACAGCAGCAGTCGGTTGATAAGCAGGGAAGGGAAAGAAAGAAAGAGGTAGAGAAGAGCAGAGCTTTCAGCAGTTTCTGGAACTTAAGGAGGTCGGGCTCAAGTCTGAGCGTGACAGGAAGGTTGTTTCAAAGGGAGGCACCAGCCGAAGAGAGAGACATGCCCCTACTCTCTGCTTGGAGAAGCGTTTGACAGTCAGAATGTTGTAATTAGAGGAGTGTAGGGATCTAGAAGGGGAGTATTCTTGGGTGCTTTAAATGCAATTACTTGATGTATACGCACTTTACAAATGCACAATAAAATGAATAATAAAAGCATATTTATTGAGGGAAAGTTGGAGATAGCGTGGACCCAGGCCCCAGAAGGCCTTGTGGTTGATGCAGAGGATCTTGATTTTGATCCTTACAGGGACCAGGAACCAGTGGAGAGATTTCATGGCTGGAGAGATACAGTCCCTGGACTTGAGACCAAGGATAAGTCTTGCAGCCCTGTTCTGGATTAGCTGTATGGTGCGAAGTGAGGAGAGAGGGAGATTGTGAAAAAGGCTGTTGCAGTAGTCCAGCCTGGAGAGGATCAGAGCTCTGAAGACACTGCACTTTACCGAGATTGTGAACCAATTCACATTCACCAAGCAGTAAGCATGTGGAAGAGCCACATCCAAGTGGGAAACACAACACTCTTGTCCCTGCTGCCAATTTTGTCCCTGCTGCCAAAGTTTTGGATTAGAATCCAGAAGCCGCTTAAAAAATCCTTGAGGAGGACCATGGTGCCCTGACATTTACCAAGCAATGACATAAAGAATCCTACTGAAGTTCATAGGTTGAAGGAAGTCTTCTGGGCAGCAAATAAAAGTGGCAGGATGCATTAGCATAAGCTCATGTCCAAGGCTCTGGAAAACAATTTTGTGGTGGGTAACATGTGTTCACTAGAATCATGCCAGCATATTATTTGTGGGTTTCAAGGACTATTTGTGTAATGAGAGAAAAATAAATGAATACATAATTTAAGCCTCGTTGCCACATCTGAACAAAGAATTCTGCTGCACCTGAATGATTAATTAATTCCTGTATTAATGAATTTATAAAGAGGAAGGAACAATGCTCTTTTGATCAGAAAAGAACATACAATAAATAAGAAATCAGATATGATAGGTAGCTGTGAGCTTCTTAGAATGGGCTGAGACTGGGAGTCATTTTATGAGTCTTCATGCTGGTAGCTGAACAGGAACAGACAGCATTGTCAATGAAAACATGCCAGCATACAGAAAGATGCATACCAAGAATTGCACCATGATGCTGCTCATCAAGAAAACATAGATCTGAAATTGGTAGAGTGGGGCCGTTGAAGTCGTAAGTGTATGGTGTGTGAGCATGGATGGAAGGGAAGAGGAGGGCACTGAGGTTTGGGGCCAGGGAATGAGGTGGTAGGGCACATGGGAGAAAAAGGTTAATGCAGGGAACACCCCCACAAGAACCAGAAGAAGCAATGGGTCAGCGCTCCTGGCAAAGTGAACCACCATTTTTTCAGGTGCAACAGGAAGAAGCAGCATTTACAATGCTAGTTGAATCGTGATGGCAATGGGAAAAATCTTCACAGCTCCATGTTTGGTCTTTAAGGAAAAGGTCCATATCCATGGAATCACAACAATTGAATAAGACATGATGGAAAGTAATGAATTGAAATATGTAATGGAAATATACCTATGAAAAATGTAATATTGTATGGTTGAAGAATTGGGCTATGCATTGTGGATGCTTTATTGATGAAATTTGATATAGTAATACATTTCCGAAAATGAAATACTCAATGCATTGCTGTTGAACACACTGACTAGGTTTTAAGGTAATTGTGGTGAGGGGTTTGGTCAGTGGTTATTATTTTATTGAATTATGAATCTATGAAATTGAAGAGGAACTTTATGTTTTTAAAGATTTGTTTTTTGTAAAGGACTTTACAACAAAAAAAAAATAAAACATTTTTTTTAAAAAAAGTAATGAATTGCTGGAGTCTCTGAGTTACGCTGAGTAAGAGGTTGCTATTGTGTTGTGCATCCCTGGTAAGAACTCACTATCTACACTTTTATGCAACAGATTGCAGAGTTTTCACAACATGTGGGCCATTATTTAGTGCTCACCCGAAGACTGGCTGAATGGCTGAAATATTGTCTATGAAAATGGAACACTGTCAGATGTAATGCTGCATACTTAAATGCACTGGGCACTATCTCTAACTAGTCATTTTGAGCTTTCAACTCCCAATTCCAAGGAGAATTCACCACAACTGCACCCTAAAAAAAGGTAAGGTTTGCACTGGAGTATAAAACTACAGTGGTGACTAAGAGTAGAAGATGGTTGTTCCATTCCAGATATCCCTTTGAGTGCTCCAACACCTGAGTTTGATCTGTAAAGTCAGGGCGCACCTGTAAAGTCAGTGGAAATAAATGTGTGTAAGTGTACTAAGGTACTAGTGCAATGGGATTTCTGTTTATTCCACGAAGCCTCCTGTAGTAGAAGGGATCTAGAAAGATCACCTCGCTCAAGGATGTTAAGAGTCATATTATCCATGCCAGATGTTGAAGGGAAATGGTCTGTAACAACACCCTTTTCAGTTGCTTCTCTATGGTCTAACTCTTAGATCTGGGAAGATGTAAATGTTGTGAGTCTATCTGGAATACAACACAGTTCCTGTTTGACAAGATAGATTGTCATCCACATATTTTAGCAGACAGTTTAATTGACTTCTCAACACAGCTGCTTTCAATTAAAGGATTTTTGTCAAGTAACAACTTGCTGAGGAAAGACCAAATGAAAGGCACATGTCCTGAAATAACCTTGCCACCTGGATCAGAGAAATCATCTGTAGGATGAAAATATTGGAACACAAGTTTAGCATTCCTGGGTTCCCGATTTACCTCAACACCAACCCCCCAATCTCCAGAATATGTAATGTTTTAAAGCACTATGTTGGCCTCCTTTTAAAAATGGAGATATAATTTGAAATGATTGAGATCCGTGAGGATGATGAATGGGCAAAGCCATTGTCCTTTTGTATTCCTTCTTAAAATATATTGCTTAGAAACCCCACTGCAAAGAAACGATAATACTCTAAGACTATCTTTTTTATGAGCTTTAAACATCTGTGAAATGAGGTGGTTGCCCAACACAATGGCATTCTACTGCACCTTTGATTACTTCAAATGGTCACAGTACTGATTAACTCATTTTGAAAATGCTGCACCATTTGAAGAAATCAAAGGTGCAGTAGAATCTGATACCAATGACCTCTGAACTTTAAGTGAGAACAAGTAGTGGAAACCTACTATGGAGGCCATCAGTGTCGGATTTCCTCCTGGAAAAATTGTCCCAGACAATGTGCTCCCTATGAGGAAAGAAAACGGACACACCGCTGGCTGAAATTTCATTTTCTGGGGTGGTGCAGAGAGGCGGTATGCTGTCATTCTGTTGTCTTGACTGGCCAAATGCCCCAAACTCCATTGGTCCTCAAAGAATGCTGGAGTAAAATATTGTAATTAGTATAGCCTCTTTACTATGATGCATTAAGGAAAACATAGTGAAATAAGTTCAATTCCTTATCATAAATATTCCCAAATAGAGAGTTCTTAGTCTGAGAAGGTTGATTGTCAGCTGCATTTCGAAATGTGTCGTTATGTTGTTAGTGGGATGTATTTCGTTTGCTCTGCACACAGGGATGTTTTTGCATTTGCTAGAAAACATATAGTATATCCTGACCAGTCACAGCAGACATCTTGATCTACCATGGTGTCATCTACCCCAGACCTCTCAGCTAAATCAAAGATTTGAACTAATATTCCCAGATTGTTAATGGCTATCATTACGAGGTGGGCGGTAAGGGATTACCGGCACCGGTAAGGAGACAGGTGCCGGTAATCCCTTACCGCCCTATTACGAGTTCCCTTAGCGGGTCCCTCCAGTAACGCCTGGTCTGACCAGGCGTTATGGATGGGACCCGTCAAGGGACCTTGAAGCTAATAACGGTACCGCAATTTGCGGTAACGTTATTAGTGCCTTCCCCATTCCAATTGAGCCCTATGAGGGCTGAAATAGGAATGGGGAATGGCTTTTTCAATGGGGACTTTGAACGATTCCGGTGCCGGACACGTTATTGGTGGCAGTCATGGCGCAAATTGCACCATGACTACCACCAATCTCGTAATGAGGTCCAATGTCTTTATCCTGAAACCTGCAAGAGTGGCAGCCCAAACACCAGGGAATAAAAGCAATCCAAATGACAAATTAATCACTGCACCTCTTTGCAAGGGAAAACAAGGTTTATTATATGCAAAAAGAATCTCAGACCATCCCATAGAAGCAAACTGACATGGAGCTGGCCTTATCTCAAAATGTTACTTCTTTTATAGTGAAAGAAATGCATATTAACAATACTATGCAAAATAATGAGTACAGCGTAATCCCACTACCCTCATTGGCTACCACCTATAGAACATGCTAATCCCCATATAGTCCCTTGACCAATTGGCCGCATCTAAGCTATCCCCATTTCCTTAGACACATGGTCCCCTACATCATTACTAACGAACCCAGGTATATGATTGGTGAATTCTTAACAAGAGGTTCATAAATTTGGGACCATCACGTGATGTGTACCCTTCTGTTCCAGACAAGCTGGATACAATTAGTGCTTATCTGCGCACCATGGGGGCCTCAGACCTCGGCTTCTTTCCTGGGGAACAGGGAAGGGGATTTTTTTTTAATCTGAACTACCAGAGCTGCAGCTCCACATCAAGGCCGGTTTTCGCTTATGTTCATTGTGTACTATGCCTCAACATCAGAAAATGGAGACGCTTCTGTCAAGTTAATACACCAACCTCTCTTCTACCCCACTACCTTGCTGACTCCATCTTCGGCTTATTTCAATCCTTCCCACAAATCACGCTATCCTACGTCAGTACAGTACATCGACTAAACCAGGTACCTATAATACTGCCCTATCTTTGACCTCTGCAACTGCAACATTAATACATTTGTTGCTCTTTCTGTGTTGCTACATGTTTGAAACCTAATTAAGACAATCTATGCACTGTCAGTGGCACAACCATCACTCTGTTCCCACAATGTTGTACTCTAATAGGTTTTCTTCAACCTGAACCTTTTTCCCAACATACCTCCTTTAATTAATACTTCATGAACTAACCTTTCTTCTTACTTCCTTCTATATTCGTCATCCTTGGGTACCCATGGTCTACAAACAAGATGTAAACCCCCTACATATTATTTCAGCGGGACGATCATGAAACAGCACCCTTCAACGCCTGACAAATTGACCCAACACTCCATATCATTTTTGGGCTCTGGTGGGATTGCTGTCACTGTCCCAAGGGTTCCAACAGCAGCAGCTCTATTTTTACCATTCTTGGCCTGACAACCCCATCCCACTTATCAGTCTGGGTGTACTTTTGTTTTGTAAGAGATGAGGTTTACCCACCCTTATTGTAATCATCATTGTGGCATTCTTTGGGAAAGTCTTCATGCAGCACCTCAGAATCATCTGACAGGAACAAAAAATTGCTAACAAGAAAATTATGATGGGAATCAGCATTATTGCAGCTAACCCTAACCAGGATATGGCACATGAAAACATGGCAGCAAACTAGTAATCTGCATTCACTCCAGCTTCTTTCTCCATGGCAATCCAAAAATTGTGAAGGCCCTCTAATGGGATAGTGACCCATTGTCAGCATTATTTGCGGGTATACAGCAAAACTCTCTAATGTTCTTGCATTTGCCCCGTTCCATAACTGTGAGAAGGTCCAGAACTCATCAGTTCAGGAGAGTCATGCGTCTAATGGCTCTCAACTCACTCTTTATTGAATCAAGCCATCTGAATCATCTGCCATCTAGTTATCTGCAGCCACTTTGCATTGGCTGCAGTCTGGATACCTGGCACCAGAAGGGAGACAAACAGGTTCCTGTCTTTGTGAACAAGTGGTATCAATCCAGAATCTCCTTTATTTTCTCTGAGGAGTCATTAGACAGATAGTTAGATCTCTTCTGACAGCAACCTCTTAGTGAACAATGAACACGCTTAATGGTTACAGGCTTAGTTGGTTCTGGCACATTTATCACTGAAAGATGAGTATCAGGAAATACTTGAACCACAGAATGTAGGGTGGTCAGCTAACATACACCCCTCCATGATGGTGGGAGTTGTAAATATGCATATTGTCCACACACCCAGTACACGTCCATTGACACTGCTGTTCCCTCAGATAGATCAGGGAAGAATAAGGTCTTCTGGAAATGGCTGTTCGTTCCTATGGGTACAGTGCCATTTCCTCGAAAACAAAGATTTCTCTTTTGGACTTTGTACTTTGGCTCTTGTTTCGTTTAGCTAAATCCATGTTAATTTTGGCACTTAGTTAACCTGTATTTTGACACAGTTCGGTTTGACACATGTCACTGTGTCTTCAGGAAACCCCAGTAAGTCCCCCGCTGCACGGTATCTGGTGTTTCCATCAAATTCCTATCCATTTAATTCTTATCCATCTAAATGTATTAATTGAATTGCTTTTTCATCGAAAAGCATATTCATTGAACGAATTTCGATGGATAATGTTGATGGAAACAAGAGCTACCCTATAAAGGGTTAGATTAAGGGTGAGATTAAGGGTTAGGGTTAGGGTTAGATTAATGGTAAGAAAATTTAGGGTTAGGGTTGGGGTTAGAGTTAGGGTTAGATTTAGTGTTAGATTGAAGGTTAGATTAAGGGTTTGATTAAGGGTTAGATTTAGGGTTAGAGTTAGGGTTGGAGTTAGGGTGAGGGTTGGGGTTAGGATTAGGTTCAGAGTTAGGGTTGCAGTGAGGGTTGGGTAAGGGTTAGGGCTAAGGGGGTTATGGGGGTTGGGGGATAGAGAGAACCACCCAATATACAATAAACATAAAAACGTGACAAGGAGCTGGCCAGTGCTGAAATGTTAGCACTGGACAGCTCCATGTAATGTTTTAATGTGGAAAATAAAAGAATCGAAATGTTACCCTTTACATTTGAAAGTACATATCCATGGAAATTGCCCATTGCTATATTAAATGGATATGTACTTTTAAGGTAAAAGATAGCATTTCGATGCATTTACATTCTAATTACTTCTGGAACCCATCTATTGTTGGAAAACAATGCTAATTCCAACTTCAACAATGGCCACACCTTACACTGTGCCTGTTCTTTCATCTTGGCATATCCTACATCATCCCTGTCCATAATTACTGCTTGGACAGTGTTATGTTATGTTAAGTCATTTGTAATGCGCACCTGGTACCCAAAGGCTGATGGGCGCAGTCATACAAACATAAAACAGGCCACAAAAAAAGCTACACTATTGTCTATCCATTGTCCCTCTGGGCGGGTTTAGGCAAAAAGCAATGTTTTCAATTTCTTTTTAAAAAGTTTTGTTGAGACCAACGTTCTTATTGAGGTTGGAAGGGCATTCCAAGCAATGGGTGCTGCAACTTCAAAAGACCCCTGCCTTGTTTTGTTGGTCTTATGCCGGGGTACACTGAGTGTATTAGAATTATCTGATCTAAGTGACCTTCCCTTGTCCTTCACGATTATGGCTTCCTTCAGATATGATGGCATTGGACCTACAATGCATTTCTGGGTAATGAGCAGAAGTCTAAACTGAATTCTTTCTCTAACCGGCAACCAATGAAAGCTCCTTCTGGCCTCTGATACATGATCTCTCTTACTTAAGCCCTTAACTACTTTCACAGCCCCATTTTGAATCACCTGAAGACGATGAATCTCGGTCTGAGGGATACACACCAAAATACTGCATCCATAATCTAATTTTGATCCAATGATGGCTCTAGCCAATGATTCTGAATTTTTTTCAGAAATAAATGGACGAAGATGGCGAAAAAGTTTGAGGAAATATGAGGCTGAGGAAACAAGACTGTTCACCTGAGCCTTCATATTTAGGTGTCTATCCAGGCATACGCCCAAGGTCTTAACTTTGGACAAGGTTTTGATAGCACAATTGTCCAGGTTGATGTTCTTATATTCTGCGCCTAATTTATCCAATTTACTTGTCGAGCCCACCAAAAGAAGTTCAGTTTTGGCACTGTTTAGGGCAAGGCCATTGGATACCATCCAATCTTGAATGTTTAGGTATATTGCATTAATGAAAGCTACGTCCTTTTGGTAGGTTCCTGAGATAGGTAGGATGCATTGTGTGTCATCCGCGTAGTTGGCAAACATGATCCCTTCCTCCTCCAGCATCTGAAAGAAGGGGATCATGAAGATGTTATAGAAAAATGGTGACACGCAAGTTCCCTGTGGAACTCTGAACAACAGTAACATTGGATCTGCTTCTGCCAATTCACTGGTAACTCTAATTTGCCTATCCTTTAGAAAGGATGATATCCAAAGGATGGCCTCTTCCGAAAAGAACGCATTTTCTCTTAGCCTGATGGACAAGATAGAATGGTCCACCAGGTCAAAAGCCGCCGAAAGATCCAGGATCATCAGTAAGGCAATCTGACCCTTATCCATGCCCTGAATAAGATGGGATTTAAGGGCTAGGAGTGCTGTTTCCGTGCCATGATTGGCACGGAATCCTGATTGATAATTATGCAGAATTTGATTCTGTTCCAGGAATGTGGAGATCTGATTATATGCCACCCGATCCAGTATTTTCAAAAGGAAGGCGGTGTTAGTAATGTGCCTATAGTTCGACGGGGTGAGTGGGCAGAGATTAGACTTTTTTAGTAGAGGTGTGATCCATGCATTTTTCAGATTAGCAGGCACTACCTTCGACTCAAATGAAGCATTGACAAATTTTGTGATTTTGTGAAGCATTGTCCCCTTGGAAACTATTCTGTATTCTGCACAGGACTAAGTGTACCTGACACTGAGCTATAAGAGGAGTAATTTCTTGGGATATAAACAACTTGAGTTTGCCTGTTGCATGAGGCATCAAAGAGCCTTCATAACAGCTGTCATTTGGCTACTCGCTCTCCTCATCATGCATTTGATTATACCACATGGTATCCAATTCAGGATGGTGCACATCGCCCATGGTGTCAAATATAACACACTTATATTGATTGTACTCTTTCTCCTCCTCAGTTTCCTGCCTAATTCGTGCTATCCCCAAGTGTGTTTCGTTCTCAAAGACATTCCCTAATCCCTGTAACCCCCCTTTATATGCCCCACATATAAAACCCATATAATCAAAAAAAACACTCTTGACCCGAGTAACCCATCTAATTATAGGCCCATCACTACGGTGCCTTACCTACTTAAAATCCTACACTGGGTGGCCTATCTTCAAATTTAGGACTACCTTGAAAAAATAACCTACTTGGTCTCAGACAATCAGGATTCCGACCCAGACATGGGACAGCGACAGCCTTGATCGACTTAAAAACACAAGTCGAGGATCTGAAAGATAAGGGTAAGCAGTCACTCCTGCTTCTCCATGATCTTTAGCAACTTTTGATTTGGTCAATCATCAAATCCTCTGCCAGCACCCTAAGATAGCTGCCCACTTCTCAGATGCAGCCACATCCTAGATCAGCTCCTTCCATGCTAACAGGACCATGAGGGATTTTTCCCCCTCAGAAGCAGCTGAACCAGCACACGTACCTTGTGGAGTCCAACAAGGATCTTGTGTATCGCCCACATTGTACAATGTGTTTACTAAACCACTCTTTGATATACTCGACTATCTGGGTGTCTCCTACACCAACTATGCGGATGACACCCATATACTCATCTCCATCACAGGCGACGCTGACTATGTAACCGACTCCAAAGCACTAAATGCAGTTTACACAGTCATCCAGGCCTGGATGGCACATCATGGGCTCTGCCTTAATGACAAAGAAACAGAGTTTCACATCCTAGGCTTCCCCACCAAACTTACCAAACTTGACCCTGAATATGAATCGTTTACTATTGATGAGAACATTATCAAACTATCCAATGTTACAAAAACATTTGGCATCTACTTAGACTCCACACTGTCTCTGAATAGACAAACCAATGCTGTTGTCTCAGCCTCTTCCTACACCTGCAAACTCATCACCGCTTGTAGACCCTTCTTGACATCCGACAATTGCATCATCCTCATCAGATATCTTATCCTATTCAAAAATTCAATTACTGTTATGCTCTCTACTTAGGGACCAGTCAAAGGAACCTAGACAAGCTACAGGTCACTCAGAACAATACCATCAGGGCTGCACTCAACATACATAGGAGATCTGACATATCTGCTAGAAGACATAACCTTCACTGGCTACCTGTTGCACTTCGCATTTCTCTAAAAACACTTGTTCTACCATACAAGGCCCAGAACAACCTGGCACCTGATTACCTCTCCACCTGCTTCTCGCGACATACTGCAACCAGACCCCTGAGGCCTGCCCATGTATACACACTGTCTATCCCTCACTACAAGCTTCAGACAGCTGGAGGATCCAGTTTCCTTGTCCTCACGACTAAACTATGGAACTCCTTACCTAACACTCTCAGAACAGAACCCTCCGCTCACTCCTTCAAAAATAAAACCAAACTCTGGCGTCATGAACTTGATGCATCTGATTCATCTCCCTTAACCACTCGGCCCTCTCATGGGATGAGGTAACCTGCACCGGCACCCTCTATCCTGCCTTCACCAACTGTATCTAGATACATGTAGTGGTGGGCCCCTGCTGTAACATACCAATTTTCCTTGAATCTCTTTGTTACTACTTTTTTCAGTATTTTTGTACTATTGTAAATTGTCTTATGTATTACTGCTGTACCTCTTTGTTGCACCTTCGAATGTCAGAATCCTCTCTGTTACTACTTTATTCAGTATTGTTGAACTATTGCAACTTTTCTTATGTATTACTGCTGTACCATTTTATTTCACTTTCTAATGTTGGAAAGTCGTTTCTGAATGCCTGTAACCCTGTGTAACCAATCTCTTCAAATCCTGCGCCCAGATGCGCCAGGGCAAGGTGGCATTACAAATAAAAGAAATACAAACACAAATAAATACAAATAAAATAATCACATATAAACAACATACAACTGCAAGGAAACATGTATATTACACAACGTCTGTTGTGTTGCACTTGCAGAGGGAGAGAAAAAATACAATCCCTGAAAGCAACCACAAATCCATCATTATAAAAAGTTTCCAGAATCAGCTATAATATGAAACAGGAACTGTGATAGCTTATGCACTTTTAATCTCAATGAACAACTGGGTCAGAAAGGAAACATGGTGTACAGTAACATGTCAATAGGGAAGGTACTCTATGATGCAACTCATAGTGGATCAATACTTAGGTCAGTTCAAACTTTAATAGGGCAATCAGGAATGTAATGCAATATGCAGATTATTCTGGGTCAACGCTCAGGGCCACCTCATGAGAAAGTGGACCGCTGTCAGGTGCCTTCCGAAGGCTGGATAATTGTACCCAATACTGGTACTCCTTCACCTCAACAGTGAATGGTGTCGCAAACACCACAGTGAATTGTCCGTGGAAACTTTGCTGGCTCCAGCAGTGGACAAAGTTACAAACGTAGATCTACTCTCCTGGAAATAACTGTAATGTCGCCAAGTTCAGTTCATCAGTCGCCACTGTTACTGCTGCAACTTCTCTTCTAGGAGCAATCTGTTGTGATCAGTTTAATGCATTTGGTTAATTCACACAAATATGCATGAAATTCTTCCCCCAAAATTCCTGCTGCCCTGTGAGCATCTGATGCTGTGCGTGTGGGAGTAAGAGGTATGTGCATCCTTCTCCCTGTCACTATTTTGTACAGGGACACGTGGTGGGTGGTCTTTGCTGGGCTGCATTCTCATGCTAAACAAAGACAGGAGGAGACATTGCTCTGGTTCTTATGCAATGTTACACATAACCAAGACAGCTTGCTCTTCAAAAGTCAATTCATCTTTTCCACAATCCATTTGGCTTGAGGGTGGTTTATGGAGCACAATGTATGCCAAATTCTGAAGAGATGCAATCCCCTGGAAAAAATCATTAAGAAAGTGAGTTGCATTATCATATTTTAGGAACTCACACTCCCCCAACAAAGAAATACCTTGCATACTAGGAATTCTGCCGCAGATTTTACATCTGGGTGTGCACAAGTGCTAGCCTCAACCCAATGGCAGAAAGCACATACAACAACATAAGGTACTGATAAGTACTGCATCCGTTAGACATATCCTCATAGTCAATGTGAGGTTCCCAGACAACCCAGTGGGAAGGTGCAATGTGCCACGCAACGTCCTGAGTGTCTGGCCAGTGTTGTATGGATGGCATGTTGTGCAGTTTGCCACAAAAGTGCAGAGAAATTCTTGCAAATTGGAGACAAACCAGTTATCTGAAATGATGAGGGAAAAATGGGCTCTACGTTTCTGGTTATAACTAATTATTTCATGCAAGGTCACAGGTGTGGAAAGGTGAACCCAACACCTTTCATAATTAGAAAGTAGAAATTCCTGGTTACCTTGCTGTGATTTGTTTTCATAGAGTTTTATGGTTACAAGAATGTACACACTAGATGCAGTGTCTGAGATAGTGTTTTTTAATATATAAAGGGTAGACAAATAGTCTAGAAAGTAGTTAGATGACACGTGTTTTGAACCCTAAGGTTACTTCGCAAGGCAAGGAAAGTAAACTGGGTCTTGGAAAGTGGAAAGAGAAAGGGCAGTATGGTTGTAGTTCAATAATTGCTCAATTTCAAGGCTGTTGCCTGTGTAATCGTGCCTGGATCAGTGGATCCAAATGGAGTGCAGTTATCTAAAATATCTGCAGCAAAATGCTGTTTTTAAAACATTACCTCAAAAGCAAAGGTTAGCATCTCCAGTGGCAATACCACCTTACCTGTAACATGGTAATACTATTTTGTCTCTAAATCAGGTCTGTCGAGGACTGCAAGCAACCCCGCTTCACCAGCAGATATTTCTCCACTTGGGGTGCCTGTATCTGCAACTCAATTATTTGTGTAATGGATACTGCAAGGTATGGAATAGTTAACTATAAGTGCTGATTTGCAACCTTAGGGTATACAGTGACATCTGGGTGCCAGTGATACGCAGCTTCTTTGGATGCCTTGTCTGCTGCACCATTGCCATGTGAAATAAGTTCTTTATTCTGGGTGTGGGCAGAACATTTAACCACTGCTACTAAGGAAGGGCAGGATAATGCATAAATCAATCTTTCCAGTAAAGGCCACATGGTGCACAAACCCTCCTTTTCCACCAGAACAACACTGAATGTACAGTGTTGAGGTCTTGAAAGGATTGGAGTAAATGGTCACCAAGTACCCCTGAGACACCTCCAATGCTTCAATTATGACAATGAGTTCCACTGGCTGAGCAGAATATTTTTTTATATTTATTTTTAATTCAGTTTGTTACAAACCTTTTAAAAACAGAACAAAAGAAACGTAAACACTTAACAAAGATGAATGCACTAGAAAAGATAAAGCAGAATTAGAGTGAAAAGCGGGAAAGGGAAGGAAAGACAACGTCCTGATAGTACATGTGAAGAGAGTGTATATTCAAGTGTTCTTTGTCCGGAATACGTTTGTGCAGTTCACTGCTAGTCATCATTTCTTCAGTTCATCAATAGCTTGTTTAGATCACCTAGATAGAATGTCAGGGAAATGTAAGTTTCTTGTTGGTTCCTTCAGACATCAACATCCACCACTCCTCGCCATTGAGATAAGGCATTTTTGCAATTTGTTCTCCCAAATGTTTAAATCTCAAGGATTTAAGTTCTGTACAAAAGAGCACTAAATGCTTCAAAGTTTCATTTGCATTTATGCAAAATCTACATTTGCTGTTAAATTCATTGTTATTTTTTCTCATGCGTTGTACTTCTTGGTCTGAAAAAGTTTTAAGCGGAATTTCATGAAGATTGATCTTAAATGTTTGTTCAGAAATTTTTCAAGGTAAGTGGGAAGCTTGTTGTCGGCCTTGGCTTCCAGCGCGGCCTGATGCATACAACTATGTTAAGCCCTCTGCTCTGTAGTGTCTATCCAATCTTGCTCCCACATTTTTTTTTTAACTGAGTTTGGGTTTTGTTTCAAAGTTTCTTTATTGGTGTTTAGTTGCGTTAGGATGGTTTCGCAACTTTGGACCCATTTACCCAGTATTGTTCCGCCTTTGTCCACAGATGGTGTGTTCAGGATCTTAAACTGCGGAGGGCTCTCATCATCAACCACCTTTCTGTACAGCGACAGGGTGTCCCAGGTGTTCCTTGCATTGATCGAGATGAGGCCTAGTTTGTATCTGATACAGGCTGTTGGCATTCCACTTGGCAGCTGTAAAACCATTCTCCACAATACATGCTCACACCTCGACCATGTCATATGGTAGCACCCAGAAATGGCTTCTGCACAATGGATCAGCGATGGCACCACTTTGGCTTTGTAAAAGTTAATAGCTGGTTTTAGTGTAAACTGCCCAACGTTCTAATTTATCCTGGCACCTTGCGCGGTTAGCTGCTTGCATTTCTGTCTGATCTTCTGTGCCATTGGTTCATCATTAATATTTGAGTTAATTAGAAAACCTAGGTACTGGGACTCTTTTACACATTTTAGAGCTTCTTGCCCATGTTTCCACTGGAATGTTTTCTTACTGTTTCCTTTCGATCTCTTCAAGTTTCTCAGAGTCAAGATTTCTGTTTTGGTGATGTTAATCTTTAGGCTGTTGTCATTTGTGTATTTTGCCAGGGCAGACAGTTTGCACTGGAGGCCAATTGGGGTTGCATCCAGGAAAACGGTGTCATCTGCATATAGCATGTAGCATAGATGGTTTCCATCTGCACTCCTTCCAGTGAGATACCTATGTCAGCTATAAACAGGTTGAATAGAATTGACCAGAGCGGGCACCCATGTTTCACACCCGTAGCTGTGTTTATCAGGTTAGCCCATAGCAGTTCTCTGTCTATGCTGTCGAAGGCGTGAGCCAAGTCTACACATGCACGATAGATTTTTGTTTCTCCCTTTATTGCTTGCATTTTTAGCAGACTGATCATTAGAAGATTTTGGCCCTCATTACGACCCTGGCGGAAAGTGACTGACCGGACCGCCACAGCGTAAATTGCGTTTCCGCCATTGCACGAAGGAGCAAAGTGCGGCCCATTCCGACCCATCGGGCACGAGCACCACGCCATGGCGGAAGTGCAAAGTCCGCGATGGCGGAAATGACCCCAAAACGGACCACACCGCCGCCGTACGGCGCCCTAGGTGCAATACCGCCACCCATCTTAGCGGACACCGCAGTGAGCGCCAACCGGAAAGTACGGTGACCGTAAATATACGGAAACGGAAGTAAAAACAGGGGCCCGGAACGGGAAACATCCCGCCGTACACCTATAAAACCACAAAATCCACACAACCACTAAAAACACTACCCTGAAACACACCCCAACCCGTCATCCACCCTAGCGAAACCAAGAAAAATGGGAAAAGTAGCGAAGAAAGCGTGCGACCGCAAGCGGCAGGTCCACTTCTCCCGTGAGGAACTCACCGTGCTAACAGAGACCCTCCAGGAGAATGCTGCCGTCGTCTTCTCCACGCAAATGACCAGGACGGCACTTGCGAACAAGAAGGCCATATGGGCTCTGGTGGCACAGCGGGTAAGTGCGGTGGGGACCGCACCCCGCAACCCACAGAAATGCAGAAAGCAATGGGACGACCTGCGGATACGCGTCCGTAGCATACTTTCTGCCAACCGCAACATTGCCACAGCCACCGGGGGAGGTCCTGAATCACCCATCAAGTTGACCCCCTGGGAAGAAATCTGTGCCTCCACCATTGGAATGGAGACCATAGAGGGAGTCGGAGGGATGGAGAAAGGAGTGCAGACATCCGAAGATTCAGGTAGGTGGGCCAAATAAAACAATGCTAAATCCACAATGTCCAATCATGTGAAGTACCATGTGTCCACATAGTGCAACATAAACACATGTCCAGGAGAACGTCCACACACATCGGCCTGATAGCGCACTTTAAAACTCACAATAAATACATAAATAATTAAAAACCCCTAAAACACCCACTACACGTGCAGCAGGCACACCCTAACTGCAGGCTGCCAAACAACTGCACCCTCACTCCACACACAAATGAAGGCACCTCCAAGGCCCCGACCCAAATCACCCTCAGGTACCACCCCAATGCATGTGATACAATGCCATTCCAATTCCCACAGACCCATTAATAACCCTCGCCCTCCTTTACTCCACCACAGGGTCCGATCCAAACGACGAGCATCAGGACACCCCTACCAGCACACCTGCAAAGAGGGCCAAGACCAACGGCCAAAGACCCTCCACCTCAGCTGCACGCATCAAGACACGGCAGCAGCACAAATCAGGTGGCAGCACAGAGGAGGGAACATCAACAGGCACCCCAGCAGCCAGCATGCCCACAACACCACCACCACAGGTCCCCCCAACGGATGCCACAGAAGGCACTGCCTCTGGTGGCAGCAGCACCATAGGTGACACCCCATTGATGGCAGCATGCTCCGACACAGAAGACGGGGATGTCGAAGTCAGATCCATCCATGACCTGTCCCAATCCCCCTGTCTGTCCCATCCCGTACAACATGAGGATACCACGCAGGGGCACCCACAAGACGACGACTGGCCATCCCCCACAAGCCCTGTGGCAAGGCAACATGAGGTCACCAGCCCCTCTGTGACACCCCCGCAAATGGCCATGGCCCAGCAGAGGCAACAGTCCCTCGACCAGTTAATCGTGCAACAGCAGCAACTGGCCACGCTCCTCAAGGACCATGCCGATGAATGTGGGGGGACTAAGGCAGACATAGAAACATCAACTGAGACACTTAGGGCAGAAATGGAGAGGAGTACAGAGACACTAAGGGCACAAATGGAGAGTAGCACCGAGAGCCTGAGAGTCCAAATGGAGAGTAGCACCGAGAGCCTGAGAGTCCAAATGGAGAGTAGCACCGAGAGCCTGAGAGTCCAAATGGAGAGAAGCACCGAGAGCCTGAGGGGGGAACTGCATGCGACGTCCAAAGACGTATGTGCCGAACTTGCTGCAGTGCGCCGTGTGCTCACTGAGCTCTCACAAACCCTTAGGGACATGCATGGACGTGAGCAGGCAGAGACATCATCCGTTGCAAGTTCGGTCCAGGGCAGCCCCCAACGTAGATCCGGGAGGAACCTGCGCTCCACAGGCAGGGGTGCCCCTGATACCCGCAGAGGGGGCTTGCAATAGCGACTGCCCACTGACAATGAGCATCTTTGGACACTGGTGTTCGGGGGGGAGGTAGGAGGGTGGAGGGGGTGTTTTGGGCTCACTTGGGTGGCGGGTCGATAGGGTGTTCAACATGATATCACATATGCCATAAACAGTGCACGATCAACCAATGAGATGTGTGGACAATGATCTTTGTGTACTAGGCCATCATAGGCGTACAGTCCATATTGTGCATGTACCAGACACACACAGTGCCACGAGTACCGTGTCCATGTATCAGCCACCAGGCGTGAGTGCTAGAAGCATGCATCAATGAGATGCTGACGAATTCCACGGCCCTCCGGTGCCTCGCAGACTCCTTGAGGTGCTGCCACATCCCCACCCTCATCATGACCATCTTCAGGTGCTTGCAGTTCTGCATCAGGGGGCATGGGCACATTTCTACGTACGCACATGTTGTGGAGCATGACACATGCCATCACCATCTTTGCAACCTTCTCATGGCGGTACAGGAGTGCCCCGCCAGACCTGTTGAGGCAGCGGAAACAAGTCTTCAGCAGGCCGAATGCCTGTTCAATGACTACACGGGTACGTGAGTGGGCATGGTTGTAGTCCTCCTCATGCTGGTCCCGTGGGTTCCGGACTGGTGTGAGGAGCCATCTCTTCAGTGGATATCCAGCATCACCTGTATGTGGACGATAAACGTATGATGTGGAATGCCATTGCTACGTATGCACACCCCCCCCCCCCTTCCTGCCAGGTCATTGCCGAATCACATACCCCACATTATCATGCATGTAATGAGACTCACCGAGTAGCCAGGATCTGTTCCCTGCGTGTCGCTCCATGTAGCGTGGTATTGTAGAGTTCCTCAAGACCATAGAATCATGGGTTGATCCAGGGAATCGGGCACAACAATGTGTAATGATCCTGTTGGAGTCACACACCATTTGTACATTCAGGGAATTAAATTGTTTTCGGTTGCGGTACTGGGCCTCCATGGCATGTGGGACGACCAATTCCACATGGGTGCAGTCGATGGCACCAATGCAACCCGGTATGCCGGCAAGTGCATGGAATCCCACTTTTGTGTTGGTAATTTCCTGCTCCGAGCGTGGTAGAGAGATGTAGTCGTCTGCGTGCTGCAGGAGGGCATCGAGCACTTGCAATAGTGTCCGTGAGAACAGTGGCTGAGAAATGCCATGCAACTGTCCGACTGTGTGCTGGTAGGTGCCTGTGGCCAGGAAGTGTAGTACAGACACCACCTTCAGTAGGGGTGGGATGGCGGTTGGGCTATCTATCATGCTGACAAGGTCAGCCTGTGTCATGTCCACAATGGCGGTTATGGTGTCCCGTTCCAAACGGTAGAGGGTGTGGATCTGCTCATCAGTGAGGTTGAACGGATGTGCTCGGAGGCGTGGGATTGCGGGCTGCCTGCGTGGTGGTAGTGGCTGTGCTGGCGGCCCTTGCTGGCCCTGCCTTGGCCTCCTCCTCCTCCTGCGTCCCCTCCGTGCGGCCGGTTGTAGTTGGTGTTCGTCTTCTTCTTGGAGTTGGAGTACTTGCAGTGCTATCAGGTCCCCCAGGGCCAACATCGCGAGTCCTGCCGGTAGCATTTCGGAGTGGGTGTGGTTGTGGGAGGAGACTGGGTGTGCAATTTATGTGTCTTCAGGCTGTATGGCCTCCACCTGTGGTGATTCATTCCACCTGTGCAAGCTGCTCTCCCCTTTGGCCGAGCACGTCCCGCACACAACGCTGCAATTCGAGTAATGGCATCTTGCTATAGCAATCATGTATTTGTACCCGATGGCCGTGTAACATTTGTTGATATGTACATTCGGCTATGGTCCCATTGTTTCAAATACAATCTTTGTAGTCGCGAACAGACTTGTGAAGGGTCAGTGGAACGTATTACTCGAGTAACGGTGGGCCCTCATGCATCACTGTACCGAGTTGCACCGACGGGCGGGGTGTCCCATTTGTGGGTGAAGGCAGTTGCCATTTTCACACACAGCCGCACTAGATGGATTAATTTGTGATTTCAAACGGCCACAGATGCCTTTTCGACGTGATGTTGCAAATGAGGAATTCGAAGGGCAGCGCTTTCGGTTTTCAGCTAGCGGCGAGGAGATGCCCACAGGTCTGACTGCAAATATAACGTTCTATTGTTCAATGTCCTTGAGACAGGGGCCATGGCGAGGATGCAATGATTGATATGAATAGTTTGGGATGCGCAATAGCGACGTGGGCGATGAGGCCGGACGTTCCCAAATACATGTTACTTCACAACACTGGAATTACGGGCTGGGGCACTGTGGATTTTGCAGGCTGCATAACGCACAGACTCAATGGATATTTCTAATGTTATGTGAGTAAATATTCAGGCGTTTTTATACCGGGATGAGGGAATGATGAATGGATGCATGGGCAGATGATTTGATACAGAGTTTGCCATGTACAGGGCTTCTTGGAATCTATCCGCCTCCCCTGCGCTATGTGATGCAGGGCTGCCATAGTGGGACCATCGTCTATCTGGCCTTGTTGAGCCCTCCCTGTCTCGACGCGCCTTCAGACACTTGTGTCCATGCACGTTAACATTCCCATCTGATGGATTCTGTTTTGACAGACGCATGAACAGGTACACTCGTTTGTGATGGTGTTTACACCTCGATATAGATGGTTATGAGTCGCAAGTGGTTTTGGGGTGGTGATGATCCTTTGGAGTGGGCTAGCATGCATATGGCTGTGGATTTAGTGTGATCATTGAAGTGAGCTGTTCGAATGTAGTTCTGATGGCCATTCTGTTCTTTTTCTTTTCTTTTGGTTGACAGGTATCTCCTCCCCTTTTGCCACTGCCATCTGTATGCCACTCCTGCAGATGGCTTTTACTCCCGACACCTGCTGCTTCGTGTTAATCAGTGGAGCAGCATTACGATCTTATGGGACGATCGCCAATGGGCCACATGCCCTTACGCAGTACTAGTGGCTCGGAGCAACATTTCGGCCTTTCAGCTGGACTAGTGCCTCCCCATTGGGACGGCCCTGCGGTTCTGTGCGCTTCCATGTTGCCTTTTCGTACGTGAATGTGGCTCTGTGTACCATGATGGAACAGGGCGTCACACAAGTAGTAGCTGGTCATTTGTTGCGGATGCAGCCCACAATGGTGAAATGTGTTTTGGAGTTCATGGCCTAATGGCTGTATGGGCTTGGTGATTTTGTTGTGCATTAAATTTCTATTCTGATATGGGCCGTGTAGCGTTCTTCTTTGCGAGTGATGTGGCATATTCCTATTTGGGGAGCGATGTATTGTGAGGAGACCTGCATTGGGTTCCAGCTTCGGAGTTTAGTTGCGTGGTACTGTGCTGGGCGCGTTTGCCTACGAAGCCCAGTGAGGTCAGGGATGGGGGCTGCCAATATGACTGTTTGAATGTTGTCATGCCCAGGGGCGGGGGATTGGGTTTTGTGTGACAGATGCCGGTCAGCCAGGTGGACTGGTGGAATGATGTGATTTTCGGAATATTGCTGGTCACAGGTGCCTGTGTTTGCGTGCGTTTCTTGGGGGGGGACTGTGGTCATGTCCATTGGAATGGCTTCTGTATTCGTGCCATCTGTGCCCTGCAGCTCCCATTGGCCCCTCTTGTGTATCTTTTGTTCGTTGGCATGCATGGGTGACTTGTACATTTCACTGGTTGCATTGTGACTTCATTGCACCTACGGGGAGTTGTACTTTGTGGGCAGGGAGCGGTGTACAGGCACTCAGTGGGGTCGTTTACGGTTGATTCGTGATGCCGTACTTCTCACCATGGCGGAATGGTACTTTCCGCCGTGCTTGATGGCGTTAGGTACATGTCCGCTAGGGTCGGAATTCGCGTACCCTTGCGCCATGGTGGTATTTACGGTTTGGCATGGCGCGCGCGCGCGTACTTGGTGCAGTTAGCGTTGGCGTTCACTACGGTGTCGCTAATAGCTTCGTACTTTGCGGTGACGGGTCATAGTCGCACCGAGCGCTATTCGATGGTGGTATTGCATTTCCGCCATCGTTTTTCGATTTCCGCCAGGGTCGTAATGAGGGCCTTTGTCCGCATCCTACCACCTTGACAATCTTTTCTGAACAACAACCTCATATTCCCCATCCGCATTGTGTACTAGGGCTATGCTGTGTGCCTCTTGCCGGTCTCCTGATATATCATTGATGGGCTTGTGTCCCAGGGATGTTTGTTGACCCAATATGGCAGTCATTACTTGTCCATTAGAATGTGAGAATAAATAACATTATTTAATGTAATCAGGGGTTGCTAGTACTGGAGAATTACTGATAGCATTTTTCAATTCTGTAAATCATGTCATCATTTCTCCTATCCATGTAAGTGACCCCATCCTCTTCTGTGCTTCTTTGAGTCCCTGCAGGAGAGGCTTTGTGTAACTAGAATAGTCAAAAATACAAGCTCTACAGTAATTACACAAACCCACAAATTGCTGCATCTCTTTAACTCTACTGGTCTGTGGTGTATTCTGCACTGTAGCAGTTCTTTCTCGAGTCACCCTTTATCCTCTGATTTTATTATTTGTCCCAAATTCACAACCTCTTTCTGACAATATTGCATTTTCTCCTTGTCTACTTTGTATCCTTTGTCTGCAAGCCATGTCAATAGTGTAACAGAATCTGTTCTGCACATGGGTTCCTTGGTGCTACATACTAAAAGATGGTCTACATACTGAATGACTGTGCTCGGTACATGTATATTTTGCCAAACCCATGTGTCACACTTTTTCAAAAATACTTGGGGAGTCACAGTACACCTGGGGGAGTCTGATGTATTGAAATCTTTACCCACAGTAAATAAAAGTGGCAGGATATTGACAATCAGGGTGTAATGGCATACAAAAGAATGTCTTCTTCAAATCAATGATAGTAAAATATGTGAAGTCTTTTGGTATGTTGCAAAGATTTGTGGTGGGATTAGGTACAAGTCGGAATTCTACTTTCAATATGCTAATCAATGGGTGTAAATCTTGAATGAAACTCCAACTTGACCCCTTTGCTTTTTTGACCGGTTATATTGCCTTATTACACAGTTACTCTGTGGGCCATAGTGCAACAATTGTCTCATGTATCCCTTCTCTTGACAATGGGTTGCACTTGAAGGCGAGCGTCCCCTGGTAGCACGATCCTCCCCGCAATGAGAGACAATAATGGACTCTCCCAAGATGGGAATAAGGCTAAGACAAAGTGCGAGTGAGCTTAATGGGAGTTTATCTAACTCAAAAATAGGGCATGCAAAGGACTCTGCAAACTCCAAGAGCGCTCTGTCTGACATTAGCAAAGACAGGCGTATATATTTACAAAATACGTCACAAGAACCTACACACTATAGGGGGCACATGTTCGTGGGGATTGGGTGGCGATGATTAACTATAGGTGCAGCTGTGATGTGGTTCGCCGTGGTTGGTGGACGTCGCTGGTTGCCAACGTGGGCTGGGCAGGTCAGCTGGGCTCATCCGGGCGGTGCTGTTGTGCCAGGCGTGGCCAGTGTCATTGATGAACGTCTTCCCTGGCTTTCTGCCCTAAGGCCACACACACCGCATTCATTCAATACCGCAATATTATCTTCCCCCGTAAATCCTACAATAGGTTATTCTACAGGTTAATGCAACACAGGAGGAATGCACCTAGAGTGGGGTCCTTTGGTGATATATAAATACATGGTTACCATCATCCTGTTGGCCGGGTATCTTAGGTCACGAGGTTGGGTCTCAGGGCAAGGGGTGAGCTGGCCAGGTTTTCGTGTCTCGTTAGAAGTCATTATGAATGGGTTCCTACAGTGTTGCTATAATATTGGGTGTCCTAATTTTACAGGGGCCATTAACCTGGAGTGAGCTGGTGGGTCGTGGAGCCTAAGTAAGGGCACCTTTTGGCCTGCGTTTATGGCTGGGGTTTACTGCTGGGTTGTAAATAATTCAGGTGACTGGTTGCGGCCATGGGAGCTGCGGGGGAACGTGAATGCTTGAAGCGGCTCCAGCCGAATTGGGGGAGGTGAGGCAGAGCAGCACATGCCTCTGCTTTTCGTCTGGCAGGCTTCAATGGGGAGGGAGGGGGAATGGCCTTGGATATGCCCACAATGGTATTTTCCTTGTGAGTTGCAGATTATATAAAAAAGGCATAAACATTCATATAATGTACAATACTCATTGAGTCTTTTCAAAGCTTATGTTTCTACATTGTTAGTTCCTTTATATGGCCATTTCAAATGCGTAACCTATACCCATTTTGCACTTGATAACTATATGTTAAGTATTTAACAACCGCAACATTTTGTAACACTCTATGCATGCACGATAAGCGAGGTAGTATTAAGGTTGGTGGAGCACGTAGGAACAACTAGCCAATGAGACTGATGGCAGTGACACATGGAGAGCTTGGACATTCGAATACATTCAATGTGTTTTCTTACAAAACTTACATGAGCTCCCAATGTGGTTGCACTTGTCTTCCTTTGCACTCTAGCAGCATTAGTTCAGTTATGGCATAGGGCCTTGGAGTACATTCTTCTCGGAGAAACATATAACATAAAACTCCCGGGACACTTCTACCATTTGCGCATAGCTACGGGGATGTGGGTATTTCAACCAGAATGCCATATGAACACACATTTTGCCATCTTCATGGAGGTTACATGTCTTATCGAAAGGTCATGGAGAGAAGGGTTTTACCACAGGCAGTTTGCATATTGGTATTTGGGGTCTCTACTTTTGCCGGGGGACCATTTTACAGTTCTTTTCCACCCCGGCCGTGCTGGCCGGGTCATACTGTGGACAGTGATACACTGCGGAAGGTGAATGTTACAGTGTTTGTTTCTAGCACTTGCTCATGTCCGCCTGTTCGTGGGAACGGGCTTTCAGCGGATCTGCCAGGGAGCTGCGGCCGCGGGGACAAGTGAGAACTCTCCAAGGGTGGGGGCCGCGCTGCGGCGCACAGGGGCTCATGTCATTCTGGTTTCACAAAATGGTTTCCAGGGCCTAGCTTAATACAGCACGTTTGGTCAATGTTTCAGCCAGTGGTTCACCCGCCACCTTGGCCCTGGTGGCAGGGGGGACCCCCGACGAGCCATGGACTTCACAAGGGGGAGGGGATGCAGGGGAGGGGGGTCTCTTGGACCAGTCCTCCCATATATTTCCCCCCTTTCGTTACTTAAGTAACGAATACTGTAACTTCCTCAACCTCTGGCGTTCCTCTTCTTCAGCTACTGCCGCATCCCATGCAGGGGTGCCTTTTATGGGCATCCATGCCCTGATTACCTCTCGCAGGCTTTCCCCCCTTCTAGCATACTCGTCTGGTGTGCAGGTATATACAACCCCCGTCCCCTTCTAAATCTACCCACACCTCCTCATACCACTCAAGTTCATGGGGCTCTTTAATTGTAGTGTGCCATAGCCTGTCTACTACATCCCCGCTGTGGTATATGGGCACCATCTGGAATCTTGGTGTGTTTTCTGCTCCTGTTTGTACCTCTACCTCCTGCATATTTTGTATTGTACCGCGAGCGTTGCCCATTGTCACCATCATCATTGCGCCAATAGGTACTGCGTTTGCACAACATCGAAGACCCACCTGACACACACAAAAAATAAAAAGGAGGAACACCACTGCCGGCATCAGTAATTTAACAGTCATTCCCAGCCATGATGGGACCCAGGAGAAGAGGTTGTCGAACCATGTGCTTGCTTCTGCTCCACCTTCCATTTTCATTCTTTCTCCTAGGTTATGTACGGCTTCGATCACGTGGGATAAGGTACCATTATCTGCATCTTCGGAAGGTACGAAAGTGCAGCAGGCACTTCCAATTTTTCGGCAAACACCTCCATCCATCGCTGTTAATAGGTCTAAGACATACCTATTTTGCATGGTCATTAGCCGCATTGCTCGCAATTCCACTTTTATTACGTTAAATCCTTCTTCAGTGTCATTTGCCAGCTGGGTCAGCTCCCAGCGTGTGATTTGAAGCCATTTTGCATTTGCCCGTGCCTGGATGCTGGTGATGAGTGAGGCAAAGAAAGTCTCTGCATAGCTGAATAATCGATATCTGTCTGGGATCTGTGCCAGTAGTTCTGAAGAGGCTTTTGCACCCAGGTCAATTTTGAGATGTGCTCTTTCCATACTGGTGTACATGCTTTTTTCTATCCACTGCAGTTTCTCTGGTGCCACACCTCGCAGCGCTTCAACTTTGCACATTATCTCTTCATCTTTCCACTTATTTTCTGAAAATAATGTCCCTTGTATTATAAAAAATGGTTCTTCCAAACATATCACTCTTCCGCTTTCGGGTAGCAGGTCTTCTCATTGTGCAGCATTTTAAAAGTTACCTCGTGTGCCTGGAAGGTGTTCTTAATTCTGCACAACGTGAGATGAAGGAGACATTGGGCATCCACAATAGGCAACTCTTTTGGTAGCAATACTTTGGGTGTACCTGAAGCATGGGGAATAAGGGAGCAGACATAGCAACTCTCATTTGTTGTTTGTTTTGCAGTTGCACTCATGTCTGCATACCATTTATTTGTCTGTTGGGGGTGTCTTGGGTCTTCCATCTTGTCCAGTCCCAATCCGTAATACTCGTCGTATTTTCTTTTTCCCACCTCCCTTTTCCTCCTATTATTTCTAAGATATCTCCTGGCTTCACGGGCGAGGAACAGTCTAGACCCCCCTTTCTTCCCTCCGCCCCCCTTTTCCCATTCATCATATAATGTTGTGTATCTCACCGCCATCTCTTCATTCTCTTTCTTTATTCTATCGGGTAGTGTGTTCTCTATTGTGGGGGTGGTTACATGTGTGGGCACGCTGGTGGGGGTGTTGTACAGCCATGATATAACAGAGGGGCTGCGATCATTTAAACTGTGGGCATTGTAATCGGAGACATTTGGCGGGGAAGTTGTGCAATTTTGCATTTTATCCTGCATTCTTTCATTTGGCTGGTTAACAACATTGGGCGGTTTTGTGTAATATCCCCATACAAGTTTAGATCCGTCCCACCTCAAAAAATCACCTTCTTTAGTATTTGCAGCTTTAGTTTGGTTTTACATTAATCCTGTTAGTCCCTCCCCCCTCGTTCATCTCGACAGAGATGAACGCTATGAACCAATAAGTAACCAAGCCAAACAGCATTGTAAAAAATAATGTAATGCATACAGTCACTCCACACTCATACGAATATCTACATCTTTGAGCTAAAGCATCTTAACATCTAATTAATCTATTTGTTGCAGGCTGCCCGTTTGTTGCCATGGTAGTTCCTGTTTGAAATATATAATTGCTTTAATTACGTACATGTAAACAGTTTTGTTGGCACTGTATGTACCAGGAAGTTATAGAAAGGGAGAAGGTCGGGGGGGGGGGCAAAGGGTGCACAGAGAAGGGAACAGAAAATACATATATTTTACACCATTATTTTCAATTAAACACATTTTTCTCATTTATCTCAATCAATAACCTGTAATAGAATTGTTTCGTTAACATCTTAATTTACCAGCTCCACTCTTCCGTTCATCTGTCCATGTTCATTCATCATTCCCATTATTTTGGTTTGCTGTTGTCTGTGCCTCCCCATCCGCTTCTTCCTGCACACTATTATATGCCTTTCGCACGTCTGTCAAATGTATCCAGTACCTGAGTCCCTTTACCTTTACAGCTGTGGGTGTACAAAACACTACTTCATATGGCCCATGGAATCTTGGGGAATTCCACCGGCGCACAAAGATCCGGACATAAATGAATTCTCCTGGCGTTAATTGTACTTGTTTTTCAGGTTCCACAAAGGACACTGTTGTGTTCCCTTCTTCCCTTGTGAATGGTGGTGAGAGCTGCCTTGAGATTGCGCGCGCTGCCCTAGTTAGTTTCTTCAGGTAATCTGTGAATTCATCTCCTAATATGGTGGCACTTCTGTGTGCATCTGAGTGTTGGCGTAGCGGGGAATGTGCTGTGTGCATCCGTCTCCCTGTCACGATTTTGTGCGGGGACAAATGGTGATCCTTGCTCGGCTGATTCCTCAGCTCAAACAGTGCAAGGGGTAAGCAGTAGATCCAGTTTTTCTTTAACGAAAAACACAATTTAGACAATCTTCCTTTTAACAGGCCGTTCATCTTCTCGACAACGCCGTTACTTTGAGGATGATAAATCGAGCAGAGTTTATGTTTTATTCCTAATAATGTAGTCACTTCCTTAAAGAGTTTATTCACAAAATGAGTGCCGTTGTCTGAGCGAATTACATCACAAATTCCCCAGCATGGGAACACTTCTCTCACTAGGAACTTTGCAGCGCTTTTAGCATAAGGACGCGCACATGGACCCGCTTCCACCCACCTGGAGAATGGACACACAACCACTATCATGTAGCGTGCCCCATTACACCTCTCCCCCATGTCTGCATAATCAATATGTAGTTCTCTGAAGAGCCCGGTTGGTTTTGGAATTGTCACCCTGAGTGTCCATAGGGTCATCCCGGAGTTATATATTTGGCAAGTCGTGCATTCCATTGTCAACCTGGATATGTGTTCCTGGAGACATGGCACGAACCAATCTTCCTGTATCTCTGCTGCAATGTTGTTTAGTATTGTGCGCTGGAAAGTGTAACTGCTGGAATGCTATTTCTAACAGTTTGATGGGCATCACTTCTTTTCCTGAGTTATTTTGGCGCCACAATAAAGCTGTTGCCGATTGGCTGCAACCCCTCTTTTCCCACAACATTTTTTCTTCATTACTTGCACTTTCCTGCAACTCTAGTATTTGCGATATGGGTATGGCATTGTATCCTTCTGGGAGGTCTTCGCTAGTCTGGTGCTGCAATAGGTACTCACCTGCTCTATGTCTTTCAAAATACGAAGCCTCCTTGGCAGCAGCGTCTGCTGCCGCGTTCCCCAAAGACACAACATCGGTGTTAGACGTATGTGCTTGGCATTTCACTATTGCGACCATTGTTGGGCCTTTTAGGGCCTCAATTAATTCCTTCAACAGTTCGGCATGTTGCACTGGGGTCCCATCCGTCCTTCGAAACCCTCTCCGCCCCCACCGGGCTAGACCTCCGTGTACGGTGATCGTCATGTAAGCTGAATCCGTGTATATCGTCACTGCACATCCCTTGGCTGCATGTAATGCTTCTATTAGGGCGATAAGTTCTGCGGTCTGGGCTGAGAAATGGGATGGTAGGCGGTATTGTACTAACACTTCATATTCACCTTCTTCTAGCCTCACTACTGCTAGTCCCACATGTTTCTCTCCTGTGTCCATGTCAATTGATGCTGACCCGTCTACAAAGTACACCTCTCCCTCGCTCAGGGCATTTTCACACACCACAGTGTCCTCCCCCGTTTCTCCTGTGTATGTTGCACAATTGTGTTCCTGCATGTCCTCTAGTGTGCATGGTTCTGTGATGAATGTTGCTGGGTTTACTGTCTTGCACCTCACTACGTGAATATTGGCACTGGACAATATTATTTCATAGGCAGTTGCTCTCTGTGTAGTTAGTGTGCTTTTTGATCTTTCCAGTATCGCAAACAATGAGTGTTCCACAAACAGCGTGACAGAGCACCCCATTACTATTGTGGCACTTTTCTCAATGGCGAACGCAGCGGTGGCGAGAGACTGCTCGCACGCGAAGTGGCCTTGCATTACTGCATCCAATGTGCCGCTATAGTAGGCCAATGGTTTGTGTCCTAGGGAAGTCTTTTGTGTCAGCACAGACGTCATAATAGTCCCCTTGCAATGTGAGAACAGGTAAAATTTGCGCTCATGATCAGGATTGGCGAGTACTGGGGCACTCGAAATCAGCTCTTTTAGTGACCCAAACGAGTCACTCATTTCTTTTGAACACTCTATTTTCCTGTTCTCTTGCTGGGCCTCTTTGAGTGCTTGCAGCAAAGGTCTAGTGTAGGCTGCATAATCTAGTATCCATGCTCTGCAATAGTTACACATTCCTAAGAATTTTTGCATCTCCTTCACTGTGGTTGGTTCTCTCACTGACCTTATTGCTTCCACTCTGTCAGGTATTATTCTTTTCCCGTCTTTTGATATTAGCTGCCCCAGGTACAGTACTTCTGACTGACAGTATTGTAGTTTCCCCTTGTCCACTTTGTACCCTTTATGGGCCAGCAGTGTCAAGAGGGTAACCAAGTCTCTTCTGCACATCTCTTCACTCTGTGCGCAGACAAGCAAATCGTCTACGTACTGAATGATCGTGCTTTCAGCTGTTAGATTACCCAGGTCTTCGTGTAGTATGCGGTTGAATATGCTTGAACTCTCACAGTACCCCTGAGGTAGCCTGCAATGCTCGTATCTCTTCCCCCTAGTGTGAATGCTGTCAGGTATCTACTTTCTTCCGCCAAGGGGATGGAGAAGAATGCATTTTTCAAATCAACCACTGTGAAATGTGATGCAATTTTCGGGATACTGCACATTATGGATGCAGGGTTTGGGACCAGAGGACATTCTTTTTGTATGACGTCATTTAGGGGGCGTAAATCTTGGATCATCCTCCAAGCCCCTCCCTTTGCCTTTTTGATCGGATAGATGCAGGTGTTACATGGGGAGTTCGAGGGCACTATTATTCCCTGTGCTAGCAATGCACTTACTGTCTCTTTTATCCCTTCCTCAGCTTCACGGGACAATGGGTATTGCTTCACTCGGGGCACAATTGCCCCCGGTTTGAGCTTTATCACAACTGGTGTCACTCCATGCAACAAGCCTACATCATGGGGGCCTGTTGTCCACAAATTGTTTGGCACCAGTCGCATGTCATCATCAAAAAATGGCGGCGGTGCTCCCACCACTGCCATCAACTGTATGGGCACTTGTCTTGTTTTAATTAAAATGTCACAGGGTATTGCTATTTCCATTATTATTTCGCCATCACTCTCTGAATCAGAAAAGAGATCCTCATCAGACAAGTCACGTAGGGCGATATCAGCATTGATGCACAGCACAGTGCGCCATTCACACCCGTCTATGTCCATCCCAATTACTGCAATGCTTTTGGCTGATACTTGCACAACATGCAGGTCTAAGGATACCACTGAACCAGGTGCTATGTCTGGGCGTACTATTGGGGGGAAGATGAATTCTGCTGGTATCCTCCACTCTAACTTTTTTAGCTCGGGCACTACTTGGGCTAGTGTTTTTAATCCTTCAATAAACATTCTCTCGTCCACTGGCATGCCGCGTATTTCAGGTGCCGTTGCTCGGGCATGTACCACTAGCATCACGCATAATGGGCATATTCCTGGGGTTGAGCACACTATCCCTCTCTCTGTGAACGATATTGTCATATTGAGCTTGCTGAGAAGGTCCTTTCCAAGCAGGTTTATTGGTGATTGTTCATAATAAAGTAAGGGCGTCTTTACCGTTTTACCCACCACTGTCACATCCAAATCTTCTGTGTAAGGAACTTCAATTACAGCCCCAGAGAGCCCCTGCGTCTCTAACTTCCGGTTAGATAGTGGAAACCGGCCTTCACGGATACATGATTTCTCGGCTCCCGAATCCACCATAAATATGAACTGCTTGTCTCCTATCTGCACCCCTACCAATGGTTCCTCCGCTGCATCGTAGGTGGTAGATAGAACAGGACACACAAGTGTTCTCTGTGGCTGTCCTTTGCTGGTTGTCTCATTGTCCCCCCCTGGCTGAAGACATTTCCTGAAACTACTGACACACCACTATAGGGGGCCGGGGCTGATGCTCCATTGCCATTCATTGCGAAAGGGTTGCCTGGGGTGTAGTGCATATTGTCGCTGTTTTGTGGGTGATTACATGTTCTATAATGGTGCGCTTGTCTTTGCTCTGCATACCCCTGTTCTTGTTCCCTCTGTTGTCATCCCATTGGAAGACCATATGGGCTTCCCGGGTGGGGGTTACCATAGTGTTCCATCTCTTGAAATCCGTTGTTCAATCTATTCCTGCATTCTCTAGAAAAGTGCCCCCACCTCCCACAGTTCCAACAGCTTCCCAGCGTACCTCTGGGACCTTGCCATCCATTTCCTCCGTTTCCCCTGTACCCTTGTCCACCCCCTCTGTGACCCCTGTACCCACCTTGCCCCCTCGAGGGGCTCAATCTTGCCACTGCGGACCTCCGTTCTGCTCCTGCTCGTTCCACTGCGGTTGCCCTGCTCCTGCCCAATTTGTTGCCGTCCTCCCCTGTATTGCTACCAGCCCCTCCTCCTCCTCTTCTCCCTCCGTGCTGTGTGGGAGCGCGGCTACTGCTGCAGCGACCTTCACCAGTTTTGTTTGTACTAACTTTGCCTCGTCTGCCAATCTTTTTTGCACTATTTCCTTTTCCCTCTCCTTTATTCTTTTACAGTGGTGAACAATTATACTCTGTATTTCGGGCCACCCTTTCGCTTCAATACCTGCAATTTTGTCAAGTGCCTTTTGTACCTCTTTGGGGAGCCCTCTATTTATTATAAAGTAAAATAATGAGGTTGACTGATACCAGGGCGTGCCCGTTTCTGCTCTCCACATCTCCTGGACCCGAAAAATGTAATCCATAGCATCTTCTCCATCATTCATCGTACATTGCATGACTGACTGCAAATCTGGGGTGTCTGGGAATGTCTCTCTTAATCCGTCCCACACCCTTGCACGGTCTGTGTTAAAAAAGGCACCATCATGGCGATCGCAGTCTAACGTTACCCCCGGGAAGCCAGCCTTTACCCATACTCTGTCAGCTTGATCCCCAACTGCTGACACTAGCAGACTTTTCACAACCCCTATTGCTAGTGGTACCCCGGCTGTGTGTTTCTCAAATGCATATATCCACTTGCTTGCCCCTCCTGATAGCGGTGGTAATAGCTTTAACAAATTGGCCTTGTCCATCTGAGCCCAGGGTATGTAATTCGGCCTCCCTCCTCCCCTGTGTATTAGTGGGAGTTGTAACTTCCCCTTTGTTGTCTTATCTGTACTCACCTTCATTCCATTCTTTCCTAGCGGTGCCATTTTCCCCAACCTATTCCTTAGTCGTCCTGTCTATTCTTCTTCCATTGTTCTCCCCGAGCATGCACCATCCAACCCCTCATTTCCTCCTACCATTGCCATGCTTAACCTTTCACTTTCTTCTAGGTCCTCTACTATATTGCGCAATAGTTCCTCTCTACCTCCTGTGCCCATAATCTCATCGTCAGTATGCTCCTCCCTCTCCTCTACTTCAATTATTCGAGTTGGTTCTTCTTGTATTCTGAACAGTATCTCCCCCTTCTTCCACCCTTCCTCAATTGTTTTATCATGACTCTGTGCTCTTGATGTCAGCTCTGACCGAGCGGCGTTAGCCCCAGTCTGTTCACATATGCTTTTTATCCTCGAGAGCTCGTCTTTTGCTACAAAGAGCCTATACTCTAGGTCTTCTGTTAGTTTCTCTATGTTTACTATGGGTGTACTTACCTGGTCACGCTCTCTTTGGCTCTCATACGGTGGGTGTGCCATTGGCCCTCAAGTCGCGGTGACTGATGTTGGGGGCACGTATGTGGGATCACTGTATCCTTCTGAGGGCACTGGTTTATTTAATATTGGGTACAATTTAATTATCTCTACTGGTGGTTCCCCTTCTTGCAACACCTTGTCCTCTCTCGGTATCAGCGATGGATTGTCAGTGGTAGATGGCAAATCAGTACCTAGCTCTCTTTTTTTGGGAGGGGGTACTTCTTCAAACAATCTCCATATAACTAATATTTCTCTCCTATTATGTAACTGCATCCCCTTGTATTTTAAACAAATGCATGTAGCTACCATATCCAGGACACTCTTGTCAAACAATCCTCCTTCTGGCCATATTTGGGGTAACCCTTCCCCCTTTAGTTCTGTAATCCACTGATCGTGATATTTCTTAATACGTTCAGCATACCCAGGTAGATTCTTGCAAATATGGGCCAATGGTGTTTCTGTCCCCATGGTTTGTGGTTGCTCTATATATATATATATATATATATATATATATATATATATATATATATATATATATATATATATATATATATATATATCACATATATATCACTAGATATATCTACATATGTGTGTATCTCTGCGTGTAGGGACATGTGTGTGTGTTTCCGCCACCTGGGCAATATGAGAATGGGCATGCACAGCCTCTATCCCGTATAATTTAGGGGGCACATACAAAAGCAAACCACCTTTTGTACACTACCAATATCTTCAGCAGATTTATTCAAAAATAGTCTTTTTACTGCATCGGGCTCTTCCCTGTCAAATTTCTTCTGGTCACACTTACCATGACCACACCATAATTATGCACTTTTTACCACTTTTACACATTCATCTTGACAAATATGTTCTGACACATGTGATGCATACACACCAATAGACATCACTCTATTCAAAGCTCAATTTGTAATCCCTTTCCTCCCTTGCTAGTTGTCCCTTTCTTTCTTAATCTGATATGAATTTGTCTTTGTAGTTTGATATAAACTTGTCTTTTTACTTAGGTTATCTTCTTCCTTTTTTTTTTTTTGGTACTAACCCTGTTTTTACCCCATAAACCCAGAGAGAAGAATAGAAAGAATAGCAGTTACTAATGTATTCTCCATGTCTCCCTTTTACCAGACACCTTTATCTTATTACTTCTTCATATATTCCCAGTACTAGTCAAGATAGCACTATGCGGCGCCGCCTTCTACCCCCTTGCGGAGCTAGGTTCCCGTCTCTTTATCTCTTTTCACCTCTTGATCCTAATGGCCATATGTAAAGAAAAAGTAAAGAAATCCTAGAGTGGTTCTTAGTATTCCCAAAGTGTCCCTTTTTAAATAACCTCGTTCCCTGTCCTGTTTTTCTCCCCTTCTCCCTTTATGGTCGCTCGCACTTAATACTCACGTGCCCGTCTTGAACCAAGAGTCTCCAAACTGGGTCCGTCCAGGCAGTGTTGCCGTACGCTCAACGGTCGGCCCTGGCTCCGACGAGCGGTACTCAAAGGGGATTTTTCAACTGGGATCCCGTACCCTCTTTCTGTTGAGTGCGCACTTTGGTCGCGGTGGCGGGCAGCCTTCCGGAGCCGGCGCACCGTGCGTATCCCTTTTCAACCGGAGATTTTCGTGCCAAAGGGGACGGTAGGGATATATTTAAGAACAAAATAATCACGCTGTCAGGGTCACCACTAAAGGCGAGCGTCCCCTGGTAGCACGATCCTCCCCGCAATGAGAGACAATAATGGACTCTCCCAAGATGGGAATAAGGCTAAGACAAAGTGCGGGTGAGCTTAATGGGAGTTTATCTAAGTCAAAAATAGGGCATGCAAAGGACTCTGCAAACTCCGAGAGCGCTCTGTCTGACAACAGCAAAGACAGGCGTATATATTTACAAAATACGTCACAAGAACCTACACACTATAGGGGGCACTTGTTCGTGGGGATTGGGTGGCGATGATTAACTATAGGTGCAGCTGTGATGTGGTTCGCTGTGGTTGGTGGATGTCGCTGGTTGCCAACGTGGGCCGGGCAGGTCACCTGGGCTCATCCGGGTGGTGCTATTGTGCCAGGCGTGGCCAGTGTCATTGATGAATGTCTTCCCTGGCTTTCTGCCCTAAGGCCACGCACACCGCATTCATTCAATACCGCAATATTATCTTCCCCCGTAAATCCTACAATAGGTTATTCTACAGGTTAATGCAACACAGGAGGAATGCACCTAGAGTGGGGTCCTTTGGTGATATATCAATACATGGTTACCATCATCCTGTTGGCCGGGTATCATAGGTCATGAGGTTGTGTCTCAGGGCGAGGGGTGAGCTGGCCAGGTTTACGTGTCTCGTTAGAAGTTATTATGAATGGGTTCCTACAGTGTTGCTATAATATTGGGTGTCCTAATTTTACAGGGGCCATTAACCTGGGGTGAGCTGGTGGGTCGTGGAGCCTAAGAAAGGGCACTTTTGGCCTGCGTTTATGGCTGGGGTTTACTGCTGGGTTGTAAATAATTCAGGTGGCTGGTTGCGGCCATGGGAGCTGCGGGGGAACGTGAATGCTTGAAGCGGCTCCAGCCGAATTGGGGGAGGTGAGGCAGAGCAGCACAGGCCTCTGCTTTTCGTCTGGCAGGCTTCAATGGGGAGGGAGGGGGAATGGCCTTGGATCCAATGGTATTTTCCTTGTGAGTTGCAGATTATATAAAAAAGGCATAAACATTCATATAATGTACAATACTCATTGGCCCTCATTACAAGTCAGGCGGTGGACCATGGTGCTATTAGCACCATGGTCCATGCTGGATTCCGCCATGGTGGATGGCGGAATTACCGCCCCATTCCAAGGTGAGTGGGGCGGTAATTCCCCATTCACCATTTGCCCTTCCCCATTCCCATTTTTGCCCCATAGGGCATAATGGGCATGGGGAAGGCGCTAATTATGGCACCGTAAATTACGGTGCCGTAATTAGCACCAAGGTCGCTTAGCGCCTTGGACTTTAACGCCTGCAAAAAGCAGGCGTTAAAGTGTGAATCAGGCGTTAAGGGTTAACGGCGCCAACTGCGCCGTTAAACCCTTAACGCCTGACTTGTAATGAGGGCCATTGAGTCTTTTCAAAGCTTATGTTTCTATATTGTTAGTGCCTTTATATGGCCATTTCAAATGCATTACCTATACCCATTTTGCACTTGATAACTATATGTTAAGTATTTGACAACCACAACATTTTGTTACACTCTATGCATGCATGATAAGCGAGGTAGTATTAAGGTTGGTGGAGCACGTAGGAACAACTAGCCAATGAGACTGATGGCAGTGACACATGGAGAGCTTGGACATTCGAATACATTCTATGCGTTTTCTTACACAACTTACATGAGCTCCCAATGCAGTAGCACTTGTCTTCCTTTGCACTCTAGCAGCATTAGTTCAGTTATGGCATAGGGCCTTGGAGTACATTCTTCTCGGAGAAACATATAACATAAAACCCCGGGACACTTCTACCATTTGCGCATAGCTACGGGGATGTGGGTATTTCAACCAGAATGCCATATGAACACACATTCTGCCATCTTCATGGAGGTTACATGTCTTATCGAAAGGTCATGGAGAGAAGGGTTTTACCACAGGCAGTTTGCATATTGGTATTTGGGGTCTCTACTTTTGCCGGGGGACCATTTTACAGTTCTTTTCCACCCCGGCCCGGCTGGCCGGTTCATACTGTGGACAGTGATACACTGCGGAAGGTGAATGCTACAGTGTTTGTTTCTAGCACTAGCTCATGTCCGCCTGTTCGTGGGAACGGGCTTTCAGCGGATCTGCCAGGGAGCTGCGGCCGCGGGGACAAGTGAGAACTCTCCAAGGGTGGGGGCCGTGCTGCGGCGCACAGGGGCTCATGTCATTCTGGTTTCACAAAATGGTTTCCAGGGCCTAGCTTAATACAGCACGTTTGGTCAATGTTTCAGCCAGTGGTTCACCCGCCACCTGGGCCCTTGTGGCAGGGGGGATCCCCGACAAGCCATGGACTTCACAAGGGGGAGGGGTTGAAGGGGAGGGGGGTCTGTTGGACCAGTCCTCCCATACACACTCTAGATAACACTGCTCCTTGTTTCAACTTAATATGTACTACTCCTGTAAATGTGCAGGCATGCTTTTAGCAATAAGTACAGGACATAGGACATTCCTACCCTGAATCATTATTTGACAAGGAAAGCACACCTCCAAAATCATTTCACCGTCCTTGTCAGCATCTTCAAACAACTTTCAATCCAACACCCCACTCAATGGTGGAATAGGGTAAATACACACAACTGTTTGTCCCTCACCACCATATTCATCAGGTCCTATTAGCACTCTTTTATAATCCGCAACCAGCACCCCCTCCAATTCGAACGTGATAATAGTACCAATGCCAAGATCTTGGGGCACTGCTGGTCCGAACAAAAATTTAGACGGCACGCTTCATGGTTTATTTTGGATGCCTGGTATTAAACTCAATAACAATGTTACTCCATACATAAACCAATCTGGGTGCACAGTACTCTCCTAGTAGCACCATAACTGAACAAAGCTCTTGTTTCCGTAAGGACCCTATGATAATAAGTTCCTGGTGTGGAACAGACTACCCCACCTCTGAAAATGAAATGCTCATGTTCAATTTGATTAACGTATCCCTCCCCAGCACATTTACTGGTGTCACCTTTGAAAACAAAAGTGGAGCTAATACCTCTTGGTTACCTACCTTGATGGGTAAGTCTTCTGTGAATGGAACCAAATGTATAACCCCAGAGAATCACTGTATGTCCATTACTTTACCTGACATGTAGAACACCCTTCCTTTATACATGATTTTGCTGCACCTGTGTCACCATGAAAACAAATGAATTGATGCCTATCTCTACACCTACCAGGTGTTTCTCTTCTGGGTCGGCAATGACTGACAGGACTGGGCATGTCAGGGTTCTCTGTTGGCTCTCCTAGTTGGGATATGCGTTTTGTTTGACCCTGAAAATACGAAAGGGTTACCGTCCACCACACTTGACCCTGTGTACGATGTCACTGTGCGATGAGGCAAATCATGTTTGTCCCAAACTTGTAGGGCTGGTTGTTGTGTCTATTGCTGCACACAGACTGTCACATTATTGGGCACTGGAGGTTGCATTTGCTGGGATATAGGTGCTTGATATTGATACTCGGGTTGTTGTACCTGCTGGGGCTCTTGCATAGTCATTGAACCATTTGGAACATTTGAGGGCATCATCCCATACTGCTGTCCCATGAGTCCCCTGTCTTAGACCTTCATATCTCCTAAATCCGTAATAGGCACTGCTCTGGATATTTGTCCTCCTTCATAGTGCTCGCCATTATAGAATGTATGTCTGGTGTGTCAGGGTATGCCGTTCTCAATACAGCCCACACTCTAGCCTGACAATCGTTCAAGTGTGCCCCATAATGATTGTCATTCCCGTTCCAAGGCCCTGGATATCCTGCTTTCTTCTAAATGTCAACTGTTTGGTCCCCCAATACGGAAGTGAACACCCTTTTCATATCTCCTACTGCAAATGTAATAACTGCAGTCTGTTTTATCGAGTGCATAGATCCACTTGCCCACTCCTGCAGCGATCAAGGACTGTGCCTTAATCAAATTTATGCCTGGCAAGGACACATACTATGCTCTGCATGGCCCTTTGTGCATCAATGGAAACAGTGTTCCCACCTGCTTTGCTGGTAACTTTCTCCCCCCTCTTTTCTAGCTCATCACCTGTCCCCCACTCTTCCTCCACCTCTGCTACTCCTGTAATAGTATTTGACCAGATGGATCGCTGTATGAACTATCTGCTTGCGGTCGCCCTCCCCTACATCCTTCTTCATTGTGATGATCATCCCTCGTTTCAACTTGTACTTCTCTAATCGCAATGCTGTCAATTCTAAATACAATATCAACCATTCTCCACTCATCAGAACCTATTGGTGCTCTTCTCCCTTCTCCGCTCTCCGGCGTTACTCGGATTACATTTTGTGCCCTCTCTTCAGTTGCCCATGGCACTCACCGCTAAGGGGATGCAAGACATTTTCATAAGTTGCGGGGGCTTGCTGTTGTCATGGAGTCGCATGGGCACAGACTCAGGGTTAGTATACCCTGGAGCTGATTGCATCATGTAATACCCCTGTGGTGGTGACAGAGCTGCGGGTGTTTTTCGGGTGCTTTGGGCTACTCACAGGGCACGATTGTGACACTAGGAATGGGAAGGATGATGCAAGGTGGTTGTTTAACTACCTCTCTCCTTTTGGATTCCTCTGGGACATCTTTTAAATCCTCTACCATCCTCCAGAGCTTGAGAATGCCTTTCTATTCCTTAATTGTTTCCCCTTATATTTCACAGCCAAATAAGTGTAAATGTGACTCAAAACGTCTCTATCATTTGTTCGTATTTCGGCCCAAGGCTTATACATTTCCCCTCTCATATCATCAACCCACTCATTGTGTTTTCTCATAATTATTTCTCGGTACACATTTATTCGAGTGGCATACGTGAACTTGTGTTGTAACCGGGCCAGACCGCATAACTCTATTTCACTTCCTAGACACTGATCCAGTGATACCAATCTTCTTCACCAACCACAGCAACCTTGGTATTACTGATCAGGCACTGGCCTGGTTGACCTCCTTTCTCACTGACCAACCTGCTCAGGTCCAACTGTGGTCTTTCCTCTCTTCAATTTCTCTCTGTACTTGGTGTGTTCCCCATGGGTCCAACCTCTCTCCCTGGCTCAACTACTGCCTGGCACCTCTTGGCCACCGGATTGATACTTTCTGCTCCAATGATCTGTGTTATGCGGATTACACTCAGCTCCCTTTCAGGTTCCCTTCAGCCACCGTTGCTTCTTCTCTCATACCAGGCTGTCTGGCCACAATACAGGAATGGTGTGCTGCCAATGATCTCTGCCTTAATTCCAGTAAGACTGAGATTCTCTTCATTGGGACACTCCCACTTCCTTTCCTCGCTCTCTCTGGCCAACCACTTTGGGCCCTCTTCCTGCTCCTTCCTATAAGGCTGAGAACCTTAGTGTCATTTTCAACTCCACCCTCTCCTTCTCTCCTCACATCTCTGACATCTCTATCATCTGGACCTCCTCAGAGGTATTCTTCCTTTTCTCACTTTCCCCCAGTAGCTCACTGTCTACAGACCTCTGGTCCTCTCTAGGCTAGACTATAATAACAGCCTTTTCCCCAAATCTTCCTGTCTCTAATCTTTAACCTTTACAACTTATCCAGAACAGGACTGCAAGACTTGTCCTCGGCTTCAAGCCCAGGGATCACATCTCTCCAGCTCTGAATTCTCTTCACTGGCTCCCCTGCAAGTATCAAGTTCAAGACCATCTGCATCACCCACAAGGCTTTCTGGGGCCTGGGATTGCTCTACCTCCAACTGTCTCTTCTAAAACCTCTTCCTTCTCGAGCTCTCCACTCATCCACCTCCAGCTCTCTGAGGGTCAGACGCTTCTCCAAGCAGAGAGTTGGGGGCAGATCTATCTCCTCGGCTGGAGCCTCTATCTGAAACAGCCTCTCCCTGCCTCTCTCAAACTTGGGCAGAACCATCTCTGATTCTAGAAGCATCTCAAGACCTTCCTTTTTGCTTCCGTGTCCTCTCTTCCTCTCCCCTGCTGATGCACCTGACTGCTCCACCCACTGGTCACCTGGTCACCCTCTGAATCTGGGCCCAGGCACGTGCAGGTCCAGTTGCCCTTGCACTGCCTCTGGGCTCCCCAGCACGTACAGGTCTGTATCTGCAACCCTACAGTCCCTTCTCTCTGAACTTATGAGCCACCTGCTGGCTGCACTTGTGAGTTAAATGCACTTCCCCCTTACGCTCCCCCCTGGTATTTCTCCCTTCCCTCTTCCCCGCACTTGCACGATCTGAATGACACAAGGCCTAGTAAGATTGTTATTTTGTCCTCCATTTGTTACCCCCTCCTTTTCTTGCCACACCTAGAAATACTTGTGTAGAGGCGCTTTTAAATGCCACATCATATCTTATCATACCAATGCTTCCTACACAATGCTTTGGAGCCTTCCTTAATCTCCAATTTGAGGTGAGGGCATTTTCCTCCTTACACCCCATCACCTGGGCGAAGGGATTCCCACTCCCTAAAATAATGGACCGACAACAACGACATCACACTTATTTACACAATGGTGTAGACGTTTCATCTAGGCCTGCACAATCTGGGAGAAGCACAAAAGATCAGAAAGGCCTACTGGCAACACAGCACCTGTGAACCTCTTTCCAAGTTGTACATGGGGGACTGGTCAGCGTAGATGGGCACTGCACCCTAGGATGTACGGCTGGGACAACCCAACCTCACAGAGAGTATGGGATCACATCAGGGTAACCAAATTTAAAGAGTGCCAGCCCAAAAACTGGGGAATACAAATAATCCAAACATCAACATATTCACTGCACCTCTTCACAAGGGAAAACAAGTTTTATTAAAAGCAAAAAGGGTCTCAGGCTGTCCCGTAGAACTGAAATGGAGCTCATCTGATCTAAAGATGTAACATCTTTTATAACCGAAAAACCACAAATTAACAATACTATGTATAATAATTAATACAGCATAATCCCACCACCCACATTGGCTACTACCTATAGAACATGCTTATCTCCCTATAGTCCGTTGGCTGACTGGCCACATATATGCTACCCCGTCCACCTAGACACATGGCCCCCTACATCACCACTATCAAACCCAGGTATATGATTAGTGGGTTGTTATCAATAGGTTCATACATTTTGTGATGTGCACCCTCCAGTTCCAGATGCAACCAAAGTAACTTGGAAAGGCCAAACCTGCTTTTGAGACAGTAGGCTTCCTCATTAACCCAGACACCATGGCGCACACAAGCTGCATCCCAACCTTGTACTAAAAATATTGGCATCACCTCTTCTAATTCTGTCCCAAATTCCAGGACATTCAAGCTGGGATGCATCCAAACACACCCATGTCAAGCTGAATCTACCTTTCTACTTGGACAGATCCCAAGTATAAATAACAATTGTTATCTTGGCATCATGTCACAATGCAGTTATGTGGCTAAACATGTTTGGCATTTTATGTACTATCCAATTTGGTAGAGATGTGCACCTGTACATTTTGGAGACATGTGAGAAGAGTCACAATCCATTGGAGTTAGGTTGGATCAAAGCCACTTAATCAGTCATGAAGCCACCTTTACACTCCTTTGCTCTCATATACTAGTGGAGCATCATCTACCAGTGAAGGAGGGTTAATGACAACACAACTCCCTCTTCATCCTGGACATCATAGTCTAAAGGCAATGACCTCAACATCTATGTGGATCCTTCTAGCTACTCTTCTGGGCTCTTTTGCTATCTCTGTAACCCTCTCACTTTCTCTATTCTTCCCTCTGGCCCGACTCACTCTGCCAGGCACACTCTAGATGTGCTTATCTCATTGGACATCCCCCTCTCCAACCTTCTCACCACTCCTCTCTCTTGGACTGACCACTTTCTTCTCTCCTCTCACCTGTCGCTCCCTGTCCCAAGGTAAAGCCGACCCCAGCACTGCCACCCACCTTCTTTGTCATCCAGCCCATGAAGCACGTGGCAGTGGAGGCTTTTGCCACTACTTTCTCTCCGCCTACTCCTGCGGCTGACTCACACTCTGACACAACCCTCTCAAACCTTCATCTCTCAATCTCTAACACTTTTGATGTACTAGCCCCTGTCAAGAGGATCCGTTTGCAGCCCACATCCAAGTGCAACTCTTGGTATGATTCCATCCTTGTTACCCTTAAACGCAAGTGTAGGGTTGCTGAGAGGATGTGGAGGGCTTCAGGCTCTTCCTCTGACAAACTGGCCTGCCGCCTGATCCAATGGCAATATAGACTCCCTGCCTGTCCAAGAAGAGAGCATACATCCAAGCCTGCATCTCTGCATCCTCTAACAGCTTGGCTGAACATTCCAAAATCTGCATGGAGCAGGACAATCCTGCTGCAGTCTCCACCTCTCCATTTCCCTCCCAGGCCCTTTGCATGGCACTGGCTTCACACTTCACCACTAAAACTCAGGACATCCTGTCCACCGTTTCCTCTTCCTCTCCCTCTACCACTCTTGGCCCTATCCGGCCATTTCTCCTCCTCGTTCTCCTTGTTCACTCCTGACAATGTTTCTAGACAGGTCTGATCTATGAAAGTCTTGTCAAAGCAGGTGCTCCACTGCTCCTCCAGATCCATCAAAGACCACATCGACCCTTGCTCCAGCCTTCGCCAATTTCTGTAATCATCCTTTTGCCACTAGAAACTTCCCTTCCCTCCTAAAGCACTCCCTTGTGCACCCCAACCTCAAGAAGCCCTCTACTGATGCTTCCTCTCTGGCAAACCACCGCCAGATATCTATCACTCCTGGAAAATCTGCCCATCTCGCAGCTTACTGAATCTGTTGGTTGTCTCCATGACCACCAGTCTGACTTTAGAGCAGCCAGAAGCATGGAAACTGCTCTCCTGTACGCCCGTGAAAACTTGCTCTCTAATCTCAATGCTAACCTTCCTTCTGTCCTCATTCTCAGTGAACTATCGACTGCTTTCGATATGGTCAACTACCCCATCCTGGTCAATCATCTCCATGACAACCTGGGCATCACAGGTCAGGCACTAGCCTGGTTGACTTCCTTTCTCATCGATCGACAGTCCCAGGTCCAACTTGGGTCCTTTCTCTCTACCACCTCAATCGCTACATGTGGTGTTTCCCAAGGTTCTAAACTCTCACCCTGGCTCTTCAACCATTACTTGACACCTCTGGCCCACCTCATCTCTACCTTCTGTTCCAACTTTCAGTGTTATGCAGATGCCACTCAGCTCTCCTCCAGACTCCCCTCAGGCTCCTCTGCTCTCTCGCTCATACCTGACTGTCTATCCATGATTCAGGAATGGTGTGCATCCAACAGTCACTGCCTTAATACCAGTAAGACTGAGAATATTCTCATTGTGACCTCCTCTCCTGAGTTCACTCTTTCACTCTGGCCGCCCACCCTGGGCCCTCTACCCTTACCTTACTGTTTGGTGATGAACCTTGGTGTTATCGTCGACTCCACCCTCTCCTTCTCTCTTCTCATCTCTGACATCTCTAAGAAATCACACTACCAGCTGCACATCCTCAGAGGTATTCTTCCTTTATTCATTGTCCCCCAGAAGCTCACTGTCTCCAGAGCCCCGGGTTTCTCTAGGCTGGACTAATGCAACAGCCTCTTTCTAAATCTGCCTGCCTCTACTCTTCGGCCCTTGCAGCTAATCTAGAACAGGACTGCAAGACTTGGTCTCAAGCCAACAGATTGTATCTCTCCAGCCCTGAAATCTCTCCACTGGCTCTTGGTTGTAGCAAGGATCAAGTTCAAAACCCTCTGTATCGTCCACAAGGCTTTCTGGGTCCAGGGAAGTTCTCTCTTCCTAAGCATCTTCCTTCTCAAGCCCTCGGCTCATCCACCTCCAACTCTCTGGGGGTCAGACGCTTCTCTAGGCAGAGAGTGGGGGATAGATCTCTGCCCTCAGCTGGAGCCTCCCTCTTTACATCCTTCATGCCTCTCTCAAACATGAGCAGGACCACCTAAGGTTCCAGAAGCAACTCAAGACCTACCTCTTCACTTCACTTCCTCTCTCTCTCTTTCTCTCTCTCTCTCTATCTCTCTCTCTCCCCTGCTGATGTTCCTATCTACTGCACTAACTGGTTACCTGGCCTCTCACTGAATGTCTCTATGCACATACTTGAGCCATTACTCTGGCAGCACTTACTGCATTTTTGCCACTGTAGTTCCCCCGTCCCCCCAGTACTTCTCCTCTTCCCTCCCTCTCGCACTTGAATTATCTGAATGATACAAGGCCTAGTAAGATAGTTTGTTTGTCCTCCCTCTGTCTACCCTTCCTTGTCTTGTCGCGCCTAGAAACACTTGTGTACAGGTGTGTTATAAATGACTTATCATATCATATCATAACCATCCCCATGGTATGAACACAATGAAACTAGAGCAAGAGAGATCTATTATCTCTTAGACAGTGATTGTTAATTGCCATGGCCAAAGGGGAAATTAAGGAATATAACAGTTCTAGGTGAATCAAATGCCATTAATGCCCAATATGAGGGAGTAGGCTGCATACACACAATGTGAATTTGAGGTTTTTCACCTTCAGGTAAATTAGTTATTCCATGCCAATAAGAGCACTACCTAATATGTTTACTTGTAACTGTGTATTATCAATACACCAAAAAAGGTCCTTGGGCAAATGTCACTACTCGTGACTGCCTCTCCACCCCCTCAACCAAATAATAGCTCTTCTAATAGAGATCTAATTCCTTCCAAAATTTTAAATTCTGTTTTATTATTATACAGTAAAAAAAAAAGCACAATTATTACAAAAGCATAATACACACCATATTTCACAAAATTGCAATTATTCATGTAAAACAATTCATACACAAATGATGTACTTTCCCACATTGATTTGCAGGTCAGTCACAGTGTCTGTCACATTGACTCCCAAATCATGCTATGTTTTTCGTAGCCCAATTTATATGTTTCTTTCCTGAGTGGCTTGAATTTGCTGGACATTCATCAGGGCTAAACCTGTGTGTATCTAAACTTACAATCTTGTGTAATCCGGAGGATCCCTGAATGGTTAGGCTGTACATGTCACATCCGACCACAATGCAACCTTTCTTGTTGCTGTTGCTGACTTTCCTATTTCAGGATGGATGTCAGCTTGTCCTCTTATGCCTCACCTCATAATGAGAGAAAACATCTGTAGATTAGTGCTGCTTTTATGTTGCAGTATGCTGCTAGAGCAACTTCTGGTAGTGGCATCCCATTATTAGCATCCTGGGAACAAACTCAAACTAGCAGGTCAAGTCCCCAGTACACTAGTGTCTTTCCCTAGGAGGCCGTCTCGACATTGGAACTCATCCTCGCTGAAAATAGCGGGAGCATGAACAATGTAACTTGTAACTGTGAACAATGCTTACCATGAGCACCTGCTAAGCAGTGTTCACAGTTATAAGTAAACGCTGTCTGGCATGAGAGCATGGTAGGCAGCAATTAATTGTAATTGCATATGCTGCCCGGGCATGTGGCTGCTTTTGATGTGGGCGCGCTAGTGTCGAGAGGTTCGAATTGATTCAATCCCACTGGCAGTCGGCATCATATTGGTTAAAAGTTGTGGACCTCTGATTGGTCAATTTGGCATTCTAAATGGTTAGAGGATGGCTCCCAAACTATTGGAGGCAGCTGTCAATTCAGCAGCGAGGCAGTGACTACTGGCTCACATCAGTGTTTGAGATGGCAAGTATAATGTCTTCCAGCAGTTGACTTGGCGCTCAAGTCAGTGAGCCTCATTACGGTCCAGCAGTAACTGTCCGTACATATTTACTGGTACCTGACTTACATTGCCAGTGACCTGGAAATTCAGGCACCGGTAAATTGTAAGTCCACATACGCATAGAGTCCCGTAGGACTCTATGGGAGTGGGGACACAGAAGCACCAGCATAGTTCCTAGCTGTGGCAGTGTTCCCGTGACCATTCTGCTTACTATGGCCGCTGTGCCCAGTAGGGTCAGACCTGTTGGACATGGCGGCTCCGGCAGGCAGACCTGAAATATGCTGGTCGGGAAGCAACGGTGCTGGTAAGCTTACCCGCACCTTTGGTTCCGGACTGGCGGGTAATAAAGAGGCCCAGTCTCTTCCATGATATTGAGCCCATGATCGGGTCAAGATGAGTCAGTTTACTTCAATGCTTCTCGGCACCTGGGTTGCTGCAAGTCCCATTCCTGTGGCTCCAGAACAAGGTGAGCATTTGTTTACTGTGCATCCACTCCAGGCATGTTGGCTTGCACCTACAGGGTTTCCTTCACCTCCAGTGAACAGAAGCTTGGACCAAGTGCAGCCAGCCAGGAGACTTTGGTCCACAGCAGTTCATCCCCACTATTCACTGGGGCTGGCAAGGAGACAGTGCTCAACTCTGCATTGGATGCCTTCTTTCTTCACTACACTGGTGGAGCACTTTGGAATGCACTGCACCCAAACAGATACACAAATGTGAATCCTTCTTTCTCCCTTGATGGTCAAAAGATGTATCAAAGAATAATGGGTTTCCCCTCTCCTTAAGAAAGCAGAATGCACTAGGGAGATTGGCTGAGATCAAGCCTAATGTAGGGGTTACAGTCTAGTTTGTTGGGGCAAGTGCTCTTTGCCTTATTGTATCAACCCCAAAGTACCTTGCCTGCAGAAAATGGAGTGGACAATAAAAGGAAGTAGGGGCCCACTCCCATGCCAGCTGACTTCAAACAGACACCAGTGGTCAGCACCCTGGTCTGAGAGTAGATTTGTTAAATCAGTGCTGCTTTCAAAGCCCATGTTCACAGGAGACCTCCTGTGGAGGTTCCTAGATCCCGAGGAAAGGTGTTGCTTCTGGCCATTTTCTCCACATACCAGTTGTGGAGAGCTGATACCTGCTCACAGATCTTTTTTTATTAAACTTTGTTCATTGACAGTCATGTTGGTGTTCACACAGAACAATAATGCTTTCATTTTCAAATAACATCTCACATAAATAACTTCTAAAAGGAGCCCATATATCTTTAGGGCATTTTGTTACTGGCACATATAATACATATTGCTCTTCACATTCATTCACAAATGTCAACTCTCGGAGGAAATCATTTGTTTGGGTTGCATATGTGGCCTTCCAGCATTTCAGTATGCATCGTTTTGCTAAAGCACATGCCACATTGAACAGTCTTCTAGTGGTTTCATCCACTTTACCAATGTCTCCAAACAGATATTTCAGAGGAGTAAGGGAGACCGGGGTTTTGTTATTTGCTCAAGTATCTCAGCAACATTACTCCAGAACACAGATCAGAGGGCATGCCCAATACATATGAAAAGCATTCACGTGTGGGTCCCCACATTTCAAACATTTCCCCAAACAGTTCTCTGTAAACTTGGCCATTTTGATTGGGGTGTAATGAAGTTGATTTAGTATTTTGAACTGGATCAAGCATATGCCAGCATTTAGCAGCATTTGTGTCATCGTTCTTCACTCAATGTCATACCCAGGTCTGATTCCCATGTTGTTTTATTAGTGTTCAAGTATTTGGAATGTATTTGTATCAGGGAATATAGATTGGAGACCCCCACCCTTACCCCATCTCTGGATGTAATAGCATGTATACACTCATGTGTAATAGGTTCTTCTAGAAACATCGGCCACCTTGCACCAAAAGCGGCCCTCATGCAGTGATATTGGAGCAATTTTAGCTGCCCTTCCCCAATAGTATTTACAAAGTCGCCTAAACTCATGTGTTTGCCCTCCGGGAACATGTCCTGCATCTTCAGTTTTTATCTGGGTCCCATGTTCTCTGTAGGGCATCGTTGAATGTGGGAGAGATTCCGGGGAAGCGCCAGAGTGGGGCTTCAAGGTCGTAAGGTACCTCTATGTTTATTCTCCTATATATCATGGACCATGCATGGACGGTAACACTGACATGGTCAAATCTACAAGAGTCTTTACGGTGAATACTAGACATTACAGATCTGAGTTCTGTGGGGGTGCTGCATACTTCTCAATGGGGATATGTGTGGCAGTATCTTCTTGATAGTACCAGTTTTTGGTGAATTGGGCTTGTGCCGTTAAGTAATAGAGCTCGAAGTCCGGTACTGCAATGCCACTGCACGAGTACGGTTTGATTAGTTTATCCCATTTCATCCTTGCAGCTCCCTTGCCCCATACTAACGACGTAGCCAGGGATTGCAGTCTCGTAAAGAATACTCTGCCTGGCCAAAGGGGACCATTGCCAAAATGGTATAATACTTTTGGGAGTACCACCATTTTCAGGAGTGCTACCCGACCATATAAAAAGATGGGAACTTTGGTCCACAATTGGAGTTTCACCGTTAACAGCTGTAGGAAAGTTTTGTGGTTATCTGCGTATAGCGTTTGTCTTTCTGTCGACACGATTGTGACCAAATAGCAGACTCGGACAGGTGCCCATTTGAATCCACTGACATTTGATGGGCATTTGGTAGCGGGTGTAAGCGGGAACAGTTCTGATTTTGAGTTATTAATTTCATACCCACAATACTGTGCAAACTCATGTATGTCCTTCATGATAGGTACTAAATTTACCTCAGGGTCTCGAATATAGAGGATAGTGTCGTCTGCATAGACTGATATTATTTGAGGAGGGCAAGTCATTCTGACACCCCCGTGTCCATGGCTTTTATGAACAAATGCAGCCATTGGTTCAATTGTTAAGGCAAACAGTGTGGGAGAGAAAGGACACCCTTCTCTTGTACCCCTACCCAGGGGAAAGAGCGCAGACAAAGTGTAGTTTGTAGGGAGTCTTGCCCCTGGGTTGGAGTAGAGAAGTTGGACACATTTTATAAAGTAAGTCCCCAGTTCGAAACACTCAAGCACTAAGAAGAGATACACACAGGAGACTGAATCAATGCCTTTTCAGCGACTAGCGCAGCCACTGCTGCTTTTGCCTTTGGGCATATCTGTACCATTACCCAAAATAACCTACGGAGATTTAGGGCAGTGGACCACCTTGGAATACATCCAGATTGGTCTTGATGTACCAATTTAGGCATGTTAGGGAGAAGCCTAGTCGTGAGGATTTTGGCGAATATTTTCACATCTGTGTTCATCAAGGAAAGGGGTCTGTATGAGGACATATCATGAGAGGGGTGCCGGGGTTTCAACAATACAGTTATTATAGCTTTGCGAATCGAGTCCGGGAGTATACCCTGGCTCATAGCCTACTCCCACACATCCACTAAGATGGGGGCTAGCTTCTTGTGGCACTCCTTATACAACTCAATACCTAGGCTGTCTGATCCAGGGGCTTTCCCTGAAGCCAGGGCCTTAATAGCATTAAATATTTCCTCCTGGGTAATCGGCAAATCCAGCAAGGATTTAGCCTCAGGAGGGAGCACAGGGAGCCGAAGCATGCGTAAATATTCAGACGTTTCCTCGACTGTCTTCAGTTATGTACAGTCATGTGTAAAATTGTGTAAATGCTGTGTTTATTTCTTCCCCTTTTGTCATCACCACACCATTTTTTGCTTGAATACTGGCAGTAGAGTTGCAGTAGTTTTCCGCTTCAACATGTTGGCCAAGGATTTTCCCACCTTGTCACCTTCTCTGTGCTTACGTGCCCTCGCAGGGGCGGCCATATATTGCACTTCCCTATCAGTTTATTTATGAAAGTTGCTTAACAGTTTATTAATGTCCATCAAGGTGCCCTTGTTATGTCTAGTACTGTAGGTTTTCTCGTATTCCCGCAGACGGGACTCCACCTGACTCAATTCCGTCCTAACCGATTTAGGCAACCTGTGGTTTTGGCCATCAGGATACCCAGTACACAAACCTTGAAGGATTCCCAAAGTGTTGCGTGAGTGTTAATGGAGCATTTGTTGATGTTAAAGAATTATTCAATCTCTATATGTAGGGATTCAGATACATTGGGATTTTTAAGGACAGCAGATGGCATCCTCCAGCGCTTGGCGCATGGGTGGACATCACATATTTCGAGGCACAGAGAAACCAGGGAGTGATCCGAAAGCGTACGCGGCTGACTATCACATCTCGTCACTGCGTTCGAGAGCTAGGTAGTCAGGAGCCAGCAGTCAATCCGAGACTCCGAGACTCTGAGACATGTTCCGTAGAAAAATAGGAAAATTGTTTGTCTACTGGGTGGAGTGTTCTCCAAGCGTCTATTAAAGGTATCTGTAGCAATATCTGTGAAGGGTAGTAGCCGTTTTTGTGAGTACCGGGGAGCATCAGATGACCTATCCAGGCTGTGTCGAGAATCGTGTTAAACCCCCCTATCCAAAATATCCGGGCCTCGTCCAGTGGAATGAGCATATCCAACACAGCTTGGTAGAATTCCGGGTTGTCTATATTGGGCCCATATGTATTTACCAGCACCACTGTGTGAACAGCCAACTCCCCCCACACCAGTACGTAGCGCCCCAAAGGATTTATTTTACTGTGTACTGGAAGCATAGTGACGGGTGAATAAGGGTTAAGACTCCCCTGGCCTGTATGGAGTATTCTGTGTAGTATCAGAGTGGGCCCCAGTTAGTGTTAAAGTCAGCGTTTACTTTCTTCAACCAATGGGTTTCTTGGAGCATTAGTATCTGCTGGTGGTGTCTTGTCTCTTTTGCACCCACTTTTCTGACCTTGCCCGGGCTATTGAGGCCCCTCCGATTCCAAGGTAACAGCTTAACTTTCAGCCCATTGCCTAAAGATGTGCTACGTGCCATTTGTAATCACCATGGTTATCATTATTGTTACTTGCATTTCTGATTCCATTACTGTTCACATCAACATGACCTTTACTTTTAAAACTTTTAACATCCCCAACTCGTCCAGCTTCCCCCACCCATACCTCCCTCTTACCAGGTGTATCATGGAATGACCATTGCAAACACCACCACCCCCACCTGCGCCATTAATCCCAACAACATGATGATGTTTCCCCCTGAACTTGTGGATTCTTCCAGAGGTGCATATGCTGCAGCTTCATGACTGCCAAAGCTGGACACTACCGGTCTGGTTCAAACTTTCATATTAGTTTGGTGCCACCCATTGACATCGCTCATCCACGTATCAAAAGGGTATTACATTACATTCTGCAACATTCAGTCTGCCGGATCTCTCCTCTCATTCTCGGCTCGGCGGTTTCTGTTTTGACCTGCTCCACGGTCACAGGGTGATAATGGAGTAGAAGCTTCAATGTAGTCCATTGCCGCCGTCGGGTTCTCGAAGAAATGTGCCCTGCCACTGTGTTGCATTTGCATCTTGGCCGGAAAGATTCAAGCATATGGGATGCGACTCAGTCTTAGTTGTCTTTTAACTAGCTCATAGGAACTCCTTTGAGTCTGCACACCTGCAGCAAAGTCAGGATAAATGTGTATGTTGTTGCCCTCATATTGCAGCAACCCCATTTCTCTAGCCATTCTGAGGATCAAATCTATGGGCCTCATTATGACCTTCGCGGAATGGAGGCGGACCCGTTAAACCCGTTCCCCAAAATTAGTCGTTACCGGGTCCGTGATTGGAAGAGGCAGCTAACAATGGGCGGTCATAATCGGCCCGTTGTTAGCTCCCTCTCCCATTGCCATTTAGCCCTATGGGGGCTCAGATGGGAATGGGGAATGTCCAGGCCGGGTTCCCAGAGGGAGGAATTACCGGGTCCTCCGAACTCGGAATCGCCCAATAATTCCCCATACTGGGAACCCGGTAAAGGAGGCCCTATGTCTCTATAATTGGGCAGCCTAGCAATGATGGTACGGGGTGGAGCCTCAGGTTTAGGCACTGGGGCTAGGGTGTGATTAGCTCCTTCCACTAGAAAATGGTCAGAGAACGAAGTTGCCCCAAATAGGGATTTCAAGAGAGCCTTGATATGCCCTTACATGGGACCTTTGCAAAAGGATTCTGTGACTCCAACTATACGGATATTGTTCCTCTTGGATGTGGACTCCAGGTCCTTGATCCTACTACGCATCTTAGCAACTTCGCCTCTCAGTTGTGTGATGTCACGGCCATGTTGACCAATTGTATCTTTGTTTGTACTTATTTGGGCAATTCTTTATCTATGCACGCCTTGAGTGAGCCTATGGTGGACAGGATATCTGAGTGTTTGTGAACGAGTCCATCGGGTCCTTTTTCGTGGCCCAGAGCCCTTTGTCATTATCAACAATTAGTTGTATATAGGCTGCACTATAGACTGGCTAATAAGAGATGCCAGTTTTGAAAATGGGACAATGCTCAGGAGTTGATTGTTTTGCACAGTGGAAGTTACCCTTGCTTAGCCGAACAGTTGAGGATTTCACCACACTTTGATGGGCCCGGCGTGTTCAGGGTGGGTTTTGCCATCAATGGCCACACTCCTCACCGCAGTTCAACTGTGGGCGGTATGTCTCTTATGTGTCTGTGTCTTGGCACATCATAGGGATCTTACTCACAGTAAGGGTCAGCCACATGGTCAGGCCATTCCGCACCCCTCAACAGCATTCAAGCATTCTTGTAATATCTAGCTTAAGCAATGATTTCCCCAGGGTTCTACAAGGCCATTGGGCCAGATTCAATGGTCTTGTAAGGTGTATCCAGGGGAGTAGGCCCCGCTGTCCTCTGTACGGCTTTCACTGGGTTCAGTATGTCGCTTGCGGCGCACTGACACTTGAGGCTGAATATCATAGTTTCAGTTAGCTGAAATTACTCAGGATGTTTGCACTATATTGTCATTGAGCGTTCCACTCTTACTGCACTTTGGTTAGAGGGATGGATTGTGTTCTCCCACGTCTTAGGCGTACTGACCGTTATTTCGTGTTAACGCTCTGTTTCAATGCATTCCTTATATTGTTTTCAGAATGTAGTAATCAGTGGTGCCGCAACAGATAAACATCACACAGTCCAATAGTAGTCTCTGCCTCTCAGCCAACAATATCCCTCTGGGCCAAATATGTCAAGGGTTATGTCCTGATCAGGGTAGTTATTGCCAGCTGCACGTGTGGTTTAGGGCACAGAGCTGGGGGCGGGATGCTGTCCTGCTTATCTCTTAACTGTGTAACAGGCAGGCTATGTGGCCAAGTCAGTGTGAAAGGACATAAGTGTAGTCATGGGCCAGGTATCACACCTTACTCAGAGTGTTTGTGGCAATTAGCTGAGCATCTGTCGTCTCCGAGTCCGGTGGTTCAGTTTGAGTGGCGGACACAGTGATGTTTGTCAACTGTCACCAGATCCACATCGAACACATCCAAGATGCTCTCATAGAGATGCCTTTCGGGAACTGGGCTGCTCCTTTTTTAGGTTCAACTGAGAAGATGCACTGGTGTAAGTGTGATTGGGGCCCCTAATCTATGTTATAGCCTGGATCATTGGGTAGCGGAATTAATACCAAGATACAATTTAATATAAAATATATGTTTTCAGTTATTCAGCTCAGATTAACAGGGCTGTGAAGCACAGCTCTTTCTGGTATCAGAACGGATTATTTGACTCTATATCCCTGAATCCAAGATTGTTTGGAGTTAAAGTGTTTGATAACTTTTAAGTTACCTATAGTAATCCATCTCAATGTCTTCATTGTCAGAGTTCTTACTCTGAGATGGGAGCTCTCATCTAAGTAAAAGACAACTCATTTGACTTTGAAAATTGAAAGATCATCATGCAAAGTCTTAGCATGGAGTCTTAGCATGGAATTCTGGGAGCATCTGAGCTTGGCATACCAGAGCAAGGCTAAAATGAAAATTAGTAAGCTCTTAGGCAGGATAGTCTAACAATAACCAGGGGCTGATTAAATATTGCCATGGACTGGATTAGTTGGTTGGATTTGGCTGGGATTTAATGGGGATATAATATAGTGAGAGCATACACACATTCAGCAATCAGACATCTATTTTTAATTGTATTGGGAGCAAAGCATAGAATTTGGAAGGATAAACAAATGACAATATACCAAGGAAAACATAAACGGATTGGCACATGCCAAAATAACTGCATAATGGAGGAATACTGAATGAAGTGCTCATAGCCCAAAGCACAACATACACTATTATATATCTGCTCCTAAATTTCAAATAAACCTTGGAACCCGTAGATTATTATATCATAGTGTAGAAGTTTACCCTTTGAGTGTATTAGCATCTTCGATGGGGTACATAGCTACATGTATTAATTATAATAGTTTTTTATAACGTGCTTAATACCGAAGATTCAAACATGTGTTGCTCTGCGTTGTTTTGCTTCCAAGACTAGGGTGTTGCCACTGAGCTATACTACCCTATTTGTCTCTATGTACAAGGCTTTTTTGTAAGTGGCTACTCAAACGCCATTTTTGCATAAAGATAGACATTGCACTAAAACAGGTACTATTCACAAGAGAATGGATACAAATGTCTCAATAAACACGGTGGACCTCATCTCGAGTTAGACGGTGCAATATAAATGTGGTGGTAAAAGTGTTATTGATGCATTACCGCACAGCCCAATTACGAGTTTGAGGGAAAGATGGAGGATTCACCTCCAGCTCTGAGCTGGATGTTAATCCGCTGACTTTCCACCTATTTTCAAAGCAATTACTGCAGCGCAGTTACCAACGCAGTAATTGCACTGAAAATGCCCCATTGAGTGCTATGGACTACCAAAAGAAAATGGGGACTTACACCTAACACCGCCACAGCCAATCGCATTCCATCGGTAATACCACTGGACCAAGTGGCGGTAACAGTAATTGTGCTGGGCAGTATTCCATCCGATATTCTGCTGGGGTACGACCCAGCTCGTGATGAGGCAGTGACTTTTTATATGGACTGTACATGTGGAAGAGTTCTTAGTTGGATTGTTGGGGACAGCATCTACAGGGGAGGTCACTGGTAGACACTGACGAAAAATACATGCTTACCTGTTACATATCTCTGCTTCTGAGATGTTCTTTCACTGGTAATCAAGGACAGGGGGCAGCAATGTACAGTATTCTCCCAGGTAATTGTTCCAGCCCCTCATTTATTTCTGGTATGCTGTCAATGAGCCCCATAATGGCAGTTGCCTTTCATCTGGATACGTCTCAAAAGCACAGGACAGCATTGCCATGGTTGGAGCTAGAGTACTGACAGAGAAATATGAGTAGTGGGTGTGTGCAGTGCATATCTAAATGAAACTGCCATCATAGTGTAACCCCCCAGTCCAATTAGGCCCTTAAAGGTTGGGGGTTATATTTAGGCATGAGTAAAGGATAGCAATGCATGGAGAATATAAGAACAATAAGCACAGACTCAGAGAGGGGTTTACCATCGTTTTATCAAAGTGTAGGTTTTTAACTGTGTTCTGGCTGATTTACGTGACTTACCTGACTGTACTAGGTTATCCACCCTGGGGGACGTGTGGAACACTGTGACTCGAGACAATGGATAGGTTCCTTCTGATAACAATAATGTCTTAGAAGAATTCTAAACAAAAAGTTGAGAGAAGAACATACAGTTGAAAAGTGACAATTCGAAGGTCAGAGGAAACATACAGACAGAAAGAAAAGGAGAAAGAAAAGCAAGAAACAAGAAGAGACATACAAGAAGGAGAGAGCTCCCTGGCAGGGCCGGCAGCTTCGAATGACCCTCCAGGACTCTGGGGATGTGGCTGGCCAGGCTGCATATGCCAGCTACAGCCCAGCATCGTCCAAGCTCTGGGCTACGTGCCAGAGCAGCCCGGGCAAAGCAAGAGCCACAGGCTGGAGCAGGCGTGCACAGCATGATTTCCATATGGCCCATCTAGGGCCCAGACAGGCTGAGCCAGTGAAGATTTCTGTTGTGGGCCACCTGAGGGGTGAGTCCCGGGTGATGAAAAGGTCTACCTGGGCACAGCATCAGCTGGGTGACTCCATGAAAACAGCATGGCAGGGAAAGACATGGCCACCCTGCGGCCATACTGGACAGGCCAGGAGAAAACCAAGCTCTGGGCTGTGTGGTGACCAGGGTGAAGAGCGTGCATTGCCTTCTTAGCAGTCTGCCTGCCCCGGCCAGATGGGGAGGATTGCGCACGACAGACTTTCCTGGAGCCCCAACCAGTGTGTCCTACTCGGCCAGGGCTCACTGGAAGACTGCAGCAGTTTTTCGCACTATTCACTCAGGCATATGGGGCCTGGGAGGAGCCCAACGGAAGCCTCACCTGCTCGGGCCCACCACAGTGCCAGAAAGAAAAAGAACACTGCCACAAAGGAAACGAGTAGAAGGCACCCTCCCGGAGAAACGTTGAAGCAAACTGCCACGATGGAAATTAATAAGGAACTCACATCACCACAAAGGAATTGTGAGCTGTGTTATCCTCATAAGGACTAGCATGGGAACCATCAGGGGTCAAGTCCTAAAAAAAAAAGTGGAAGACTTATCAACAAACTCAATGGAATGTGACGTCGCCAGCAATTAGCATGTCAAGGTGAAATATGCACATTTCATTAAATTGGCTTTGCATAGCCACCCACATTGCACAGGATGAATGGCATTTGCTTTTCATAAAGTCAACACACACACACACAAAACCAAGAGAGGATATTTTCTTCTAATAGTGTTTTTGAAAACGTCAAAAGTTGTGCATGTTTTAAACTCCAAGAACCAACACCAATGTTTTCCCTGGAACATACAGTACAGAAATGGTACATTTCACCTTTAGTTGTTTACTCTTTTTCATCACGTTATATGGTGCAGTGGTGAAGTGTCCAGTCTGCAAACCCAAGGTTGGCTTGAATTCATAAATTCAAAGAAGACATTAAATGTTTCTCATTTTAGCTGGGGGGACTGAGTCGACCCTCTCAAAAAAGTGGGGGTTCTCCGTCCACCCACGTGTACCCTCGACTTGAGTCCTGGGATCCATCATACATGCTCAAGTAGTTGCTGCTGATGAACCTGTGGCAGGCAGCCACCTGTATCAGATTGGGGCTGCCTAGACAGTGGAATAAAGACAGACTTAAGCAACCTCCTCTAGACCACCTAGACTAATCCACACTAACTGCCTCTCCATTCCCAGGTTTACACTCTCTAAGTTTGGGGCAGCAGCTTTCCTGTCAAAGCGGCCCCTCTTTGGAATTCCCTGCCACCCTCACTCCGTGCTGATCAATCATACCAGAACTTTAGACATAGCTGCATTAACTGGCTTAAGACAACAGACCACTAAGGCATGCCACCCTCCCTACACTGTACATTGACTCTTAAAATGCTGTTCTTAGGTATTAGACATTGTGTTCCTGTTTGTGTGCCTATCTCTGTTTTGATGACTTGTAACTGTGTCCTCTTGGAGACTGTGATTATTCTATACTTGCCATGTGTTATTTATTTCTGTAACCTAAGCTGTGAATCTTTGTGTCACTTCTGCACACTGTTACCTCTGGGTCTGGAGCGCAATATAAATAAATAAACAAACAAACAACAGGTACAGATGTGTATAGACAAGGACAGGCACTACTTTGAATAATATGGAAGGGCATACAGTAGCTTATATTGTTTTAATAGGGGAAAGTAACATAATCATTTGGGAGAAAGTATTGCATACAGGGGCATGCCCAGAGTAAGAAGTGACTATGATGTGGTGTTATTTTAGATAGGTATTCTTTACCCTCATGAAGAAAATAATAAACAGTGAGGGGAAGTTCAGAGTGGGTAAAAAGTGTGGTGAACATTTTGACTTATTTTACGTGTTTTATAATACTATTTTTCGCAAGGACTGAAACATTCCTCTCCTTTGTATTGTGCCTTATTGAACCCAGGTCTGTGGCCCATCTCCTTTGTTAATATCGTTAATTGCAGGTTGCTTATCACCTCACCAGCTGATCTGGGTATGTGGGGTGGTTCCACTGTGGTCCGTTTCTGGCCTTGGGCAAATTAACCGTGTGCGCTCACCATGGCCAGTGGCACACAACAAGCAGCGACAATAGCACTGACCATGAGGCAAAACCGTTTCAAAAGGTGAGCTACAATGTGCTTTGTGACAATTAGGGCATGGATGCAAAACATTATTTCAGGGCTTTTAATAGCCAACATGGGGCCATGCTCTTTGATGCTTTACAGATTCCAGGCCCAGAGCTAGGCAGGGAAAGAAAGGATTGCATGAATGGTGCAGAGCTCTATTCCTAGTCTTTTCAATAAAGTGGGCTGCTAGGTGACCGGAGAAAGGCCATGTAGTTTGTGCATTCTGGACAGCCAGACGCGCATTTTAACGGCGACCTCGAGGAGTGCAGTGCGGGACAGAACACTGAATTTGTGGAGGTGTTTCAAACAGTTTTACTTTTCTATTTAGGTTACTACAATCCCATTCTTTCATTTTCTCATATTATCTTATCTTATTATCTTATATCTTCTTCATGTGCATGTACATTACTAACATGTTATTATTACTGCTCATGTTAGTAAGCAGTTTGGAAAGGAACAGAAATTATAATAATTATAGGATTCTCTATATACAACACGCTGTAAGTTACTTAAGCAGTAATACCTTGCGAAAGTAAAACATATATAGAGGAAATAGCTCCAATTTACAATGAAATATGATAAACTTATAAAATGCTGACTGAGAGATTTTGCTGTTGCAGATTGTGATCCTTGTCTTTATGATGTATAAAATAATGATGTTTATTTTCTCTCTCAATTATTTTAGTTGTTTCTTGTAATCATTTTTTTTTCTCAAGTGAAATGTTGCTGGTCAGTCCAAAGTTAAGATGTAAAGAAGTAAAATGGCTTAGACTACCTTGGAACCCCCTTTCCCCTTTTTTTGCTGAATCGATCCCTGGCCCCTTTTTGGAAAAATAATGTAAAGGGATTTTTGTGACATATCTTGAGGGTATTGGGGGATAGCTTGTGTCTTTAAGGAAACAGAGTGCCTTCCTGAGCAGCGTATAGTTAGAGAGGTATAGATTATATGATACCTTCCCCGATGTTGAGAAACAGGAAAGGGGAATAATATTGGACCAATATTTGAGTAGACAGGCTCAACTGCACATCTTTGTCAGTGCCGGATTAAACCCTGTGGAGGCCCCTAGGCAGTCAAAATGTGCCCCCCCCCCTTGAAAATGTTCTCCTAATAGGTTTTTAATTTTACCAGCCAACAATTTTAATATATTTTGATGATGTGTTGGTTAAAACAAGCATTCTGTATTAGATAACTGTAGCCCTGCACAGTCTGAGTTGAAAGCATGTCTAGCTGGCGGGGTTACCTTCCCTGTATGATACAAACGTTGGCATGGGGGTAGTAGCACTAACGCGGCACCCTTAACCACTTACAGGTGCTTTTCACCTTACCATACCTACCCTACCCCAATGAGAAACAGCCTCATTTATGAATAGCAAATTCATACGTTGGTGCTGTGTACACCTTTTGTGTATGTCTCACTGTCAACCATTCCTCACCCACCTATGCACCAACAAATTACTCCTCGGCAAAAGGCTTGCTCTCATTTATATAAACAATGTCATTTTGTAAAGGGGCTCGTGGAATGCATCCTCCATCAGCAGTATTGCCATAGGTACAAAAACTACTCGAAAACATGTCTCGTATGAAAAATATTACTAATCATGTTTATGGCACAAAGTCCACAAACTGAATAGTTTCTTGACAATTGGTTATATTATTACCTACCTTAATCAAGCTGAGCGATGCCATCAGAGAGGACAGGGATGACCAAGAAACAGGTTCCCTTTTGATGCTATGCTGAACATCTGATGACTACTAGTCTTGCTCCTTCCTGCCTGCGCGTTCGCACCAGCCAGGGTGTGTCTTAGACTCACTTCACTGAGTCTGCACTTGGGCCCTGGTTGCAACAGACGGGAACGCAAGTTAAAAAAAATATACTGAAATGCAAGTCAGCAAGAGGGTGTAACCACGCCCAAACGGAAAGAAAAAAAAAGCTGCTGGCGGAGAAGTTTTGAAAAAATAGTGCTGGTACCCTGCTCGCCCACCTGAGCCAGATTGGTGTCCCGGGTCGGGTATTGGCCTGGTTTGGCTCTTTCTTGGAAGACAGATCCCAAACTCTCTCACTTCCCCCCTTTCTTTCTAAATCTTCTAATTTTAGCTGTGGAGTCCCTCAGGGTTCTGCTTTGCCCCCCATCCTCTTTTACATCTTCATCTTTCTGCTGATTTGCCTCATCCGCTCCTACGGCATCAGGTGCTACTTGTATGTGGATGATACCCAGTTACTGATCCGCCTAGATCTGGATCAGGCTGAGGTGCATGCGTGCCTGCATAAGCGCCTGACTGCTGTGGGACAATGGATGGGGCAAAACTGGCTGAAACTGAATGGGGATAAACTGAGGTGTTGGTGGTGGATTCCTCACCCTCCCCCAAATACTTCACTTTATATCTCATCCTTTTGGCCTTCCTCTTTGGGCCTGCTCCCGGCTCCTTCTACAAAGGTAGAAAATCTTGGCGCTATAATGTGAGCATAACCTGTCTCTGTGCCCCCAAGTCTCCTCTGTATGCGAGCAGGGGCACTTCCATTTGAAAATCCTTAGGAAAGTGCTCCACCTGATTCCATCCCTACTGCGTCCACCTGTAGTAGCATCAATGATTTTGAGCAGGTTGGACATTGTAATTCCATGTACCTGTCACAGCCAAAGGGGCTGATTGGCAGATTACAGCGCCTCCAGAATCTGGCAGCCCGGCTGGCAACTGGCACTCCTTATGGGTCCTACATATCCCCAGTACTCTGTTCTCTCCATTGGCTTCCGGTGGCAGAGCGAGTTCAATTCAATGCACTTTGCATTGCTCAGTGGGCCTTGCATGGCCATGGGGCAGAGTACCTCTGAGTTAAATTTGAGTGTTGCATCCTTAACCGCCCATTGTGCTCAGCTTCAGCAGGTTTGCTATCTGTGCCCCCTTTTCGCCACCCGTGACTGGGAGGATGTGCCTTCTCTATCACATCGGTACAACTGTGGAACAGTCTACCACTGACTCTGAGGTCACTGTCTAATCATCTAGCTTTTAGGAAGGCTCTTAAGACTTATCGTTTCTAATCCTGTCGCTTCTCCAGTCTTTTCTGTGCCCTCTTGCTTGTGGTCCTCCACATCTCAGGGCCAAGATGCCTTCGGGTGAACATAAGCTCTATAAATAACTCTAACATAACATAACAGATACAGCACTTGCAGGGCCCCTAAAAAGAGCAGGGCCCATAGGCTGGTGCCTTCTTTGCCTAGTGGGTAATTCAGCACTGATCATTGTATACAAAACAAACATTGTTCTTGAAAGGCACATATTGTTCAGTAGAATGAAATGGACTGTGTTAAATGTGATTGTGATATGATGGTTACGCATGTGATTATTGGCAAGATCCTCGACCCTGCCCAATCGGGGTTCCGCTCCCTCTGTGGAACAGAATCTTCTCTGGTCTCCATCTAGGACGGCTTAAAAGAAATGTAGACTCAGAAGTGTGTGACACACTCATCCTCCTGGATCTGGACCTTTGACACAATCTACCACACAATACTGAGGAACAGGCTCCTCACCATAGCCATCAAAGGCTCCACCTTTAGTTGATCTCCTCCTTCATCTCCAACTGCTCACAAAGTGTTCTCCTTCTCCCTTTCTCCTCTGCCCCCACCCAGTCACAAAAGGGGTGCTGCATGGAGCCTCCATCTCACCTCTCTTTTTTTTTCAACCTCTACCTTAGCCTTCTTCCAGCTCTCCTTCGGTCACACAATCATACCTACTACAACTATGCAGACGATACCCAGATCTTTTTCAAAATCCCCAAAAACCATTCATCACCACATTCTGATCTCTCCTCTTGTCTCTTAGAGATCAACGTTTGGATGACTAACAACCACCTAATCCTCTATCTGTCAAATCATAGATCTTAATATGTGTCAAAACCGCTATAATTCCACAACCTCTACCATGGCCGCCTGCCTTTGGAGCACCCCCTTACCCCCTCCAGCTCTGTCAAAAATCGTGGATGCACCATGGGTACAGACCTATCCCTCTCTAAGCACATCAACCCTGTATCCAGGACCCGACACTTCCACCTACCCCTCCTAAACCAAATCTTTCGGTATCTCACTTACTCTCAAAGAATTTCCGCTATACTGGCGATTATCATCTCTCTCCTGAACTATGCCAACTCCCTCTATCTCTGTGTCCTAGCATGCCAGCTAAGGAAACTTCAAAGCATCCAAAACGCATCAGCCAGACTGCTCCTTGCCCTCTCACCCAGAGAACACATCAACTCCAAACTAACATTTCTGCACTAGCTCCCAGTTAGCCTTAGAGCAACCTTCAAAAACATGTGCATCACACACCAAGCGCTCCATCATTCAGGGCCAGAGTTCCTTCTGAACAAAATCTGCCACTATCAGCCCACCAGAAACCTCAGCTCAGGATCAGCTCTATTCCTAGCAATTTCACGAGACCACTCCACCAGAGTTGGTGGCTCATCTTCTCTACCCTAGCACCCACCATCTGGAACACTCTTCCACTATACATCTGCTGCAACAAAAACTACCTCTCCTTGAAAAAAAGCCCTCAAAACCTGGCTTTTTACTGCTCTATCCTGAAAACCTCTTAAACCTGAAATATATTAACTATCTCCCCAAGCGGGTTTGGCTGCGTGAGTGGCAAGTCCAACCTTTTTACTCCAAACACCTGACAGTGCCTCCTTTGCTTGTGGCGGCGCGGACCACACACACTCTCATGCACCTATCATGACTCTGCCTTCCATCAAGAGCAAGTAGCCGATTCACAGCAATCTCTTAGGCAATGCTACATGATTGAAGAATGACTGTACCAGGCAAACTGACAGGAAACAGGCTATTCACAACAATGGTATTAGAAGCACAAAGGTGTGATTGAACCAACGCCTCCTCCACCGCTATCGAACACAACCCACATAGAAGAATCTGGCCTCCTGTGTCAATTAGTTGGAACATAGACTATTGTTGCTGCTAACCGTTTCTATCTCAGTCGCATGAACCAACAGAAGACACCAACGTCGTAAGCGGGCACCCTTACATTGAAGCACCTCCAACTTGCAGCAATGGTACGTATAATACACCACCAACACATCAATATACAGCAAGGACTACAGCAACACTCTGATCATGCTGTTCACATATATTCTACACCCGACTATGGCTCAACACCTCATGACAACAGAATGTGGCACATTCTTACAATAAATGTTGGCAAGCTGAACACATAGCTAGTCACTAGCACCGATGCCACCCCTATTCCTCTCAGCACTCATGCACATGAGTGTCTACATGAGTTGCTTTTTCTACAGGACCCTAGCCAGCCCTGTAAAATCGTTTTGGCCAAATGCACACATGCATCATAATTGTGCCTCAAGACCTGCAACAGTCTGGACTTTTGTCCTCCGAGGGCATTCCCACTAACAGCGCATTGAAACTATAAAAACATTTTTAAAGGAACATTATGGTTACAAGTAAAATCGAAAAACCCTAGAAATTCACCAGTTATGGTAAGCTAAGAAACCATAACTCGCACCACCACCCTGCACTGCTAAGAACCGGACAGCATCATGTGACCACATGTATGCGCAATGCCATGACGTGTCCGCGAGCAGGTCTGTGCTTCGCAGACCTTTCAAAACTGGATTTTGAACCAATCTAGGAAGTTTCAAGCTGAAAGTTTACCCTTCCAAAGCTCCTAGACCCATTATTACTAATTTTCCATCTGCAATCCAAGAGTACTGGCACACCTGCTATTTAACTTCAACAATTGCATCCGTCATGACCATGCATCCTCCCCAGGGGCCAACACCACCAACAGCACTAACACCAGCTGGAGTACCTGGACAGGGACACCTGATGCAGAGGAGGATCAAGAAAACCAGGAAGATGAGATAGAGGGTATGCCTACCTCCAGCCCCCAGAGAGAATCATGAGTTTGGCAGTTCTTTAAAACTGTACGATGGGTACTAATGGCTCGGGCTACCCATGCTGCATTCTATTCAACTCATTCATTCATTGTATTGCGTGTGGAGTCATACTCAGTCACAGACAACACGGGCAGTACTCATTTGGTACCACCTGCATGCACCACCACACCCACTTAAACCACCTGGGTGCTCTGAAAAAAGCTCTTCCTTTCTCAGGAAGTAGAAGGCTGTCTTCCTCTACCTCAACCACTCTTGCCACCACAAAGGCATCTCCTGTGGGACAAAATATCCCTCCAGCTGTCTCACAAACCATAAAATAGGCTGTTGAGCCATATCTTTCCAAGACAACATTAGTCTGTATATACAGTGACCCACCACTCTGCAGGGGGAGCAGTTTCACCGTGCTTTCAAGGCTGCAATCAAGGAGCATGATAAACACTGTCCCCTAACTATAGATTTAAGGCACACCAACATATTCCCATGTCCATCTGCCCCTCCATATCTGAGGTTGGTACCCCTAACCTCATTTCCCTCTCCCATCTTACTTCCTGGCATCTTCTGCCAAAAAAATAACAATAAAATACAAAGTTAAAAAACACCAAAAGAAATGGTTCCTTTTGGAGCCACCTTCCACAGTTAAAAAATATAACTACAACAAAATAATCTTATATACTACATCTACTTTACATTTTTCAATGAAGTAGTTAAACTCAATAAGATTCTCCAACATTTCCATTAGCATTTTGTACTATGCTAATGGAAGTAATGGAAACATGTATACTAGAGAAAAAGAAAAAAGGACGGAAACAATTTTTTGTCACAAATACTTTTTTCTAGCATACAACAAGGACCATAACCCATGGACCTTCATTACTATTCCTGGTCTCCATGGTCTCCTTTCCATGCCACAATTCATCTTTAAAATAACCTGTGTGATATGTGCACACTATCACACAGGACCAGCCCTTATACCCATTTTACTTTTATTTTTGTAACACTCCCTCATTGCCTGCTTTCGAGCTATCACACATACATCCACAAATCACATCCAAAAACTCTACATGTAACCCTGTCAACATATTAAAATTCCACACACCAAACAGCCACTTAATGTTCTAGAAATCTTTTGCATCTGCATTTCCTTACTTGTATGAAAATGTGTACACAGTGCTGCTATAAATGCACATTTTATAACTTTCAACAAAATACTCCAAAAATCAACCATTTTTAAACACAGCATTTTCAATGTTTCCTTCCACATAAATGTCATACTTTCCAATCTATTTCATTAAATCCCTTATAGTGCCACCTTTCTCGACCTGCTGGTACATATGTGTACTGACAAAGTATGTATATACAACACTTCTCCTCGCATATAAATTACTGCTCTTTTCCAAGCACTACGGTAACACAGCATACGCGATTTCAACTACAAACTAACATTCCATTAACCGTAGACTAGTTTCCCTATTTTTTAAAACACTGCATCACATTACAAAAACAGTATTCACACTCTTTCTACAATTTAATTTTTTTACTCTTCTATACCCCTATTAAAAACACACATTAACACACATAAACACACTTCCTCGCCCCTTTTCAATTACACATATACAACCCTCAGGCCCATGTCCTAAATAACACCAATATAACAACCACTGTTTTCCTCAAACCATCATAATGTTCCTACTTATTCCATCACATTGTAACTCCTTTACTCACTAACACATTCTACTATCAATACTTTATTACACTTTCCCCATCACACAAAAATAGTTGTTTTGTTCATCAAACGTATTGTTACCGCAATACGATTTGTAAAACCCAACATAGTTGGAATATGCCAACAGATATTTAACTACTTTAAGCATACCGTTAATTACAACACACTACAAGGAAACGTCGTATCACATTTGCACTTACATAATATATCCATGCTACAACACACATATATTCTCTAACATATATATTATTTAAACCTATGCAAAGGCCAAAAAATGCATGTAAATACAGTCGTTTTTGAATCCACTGTCGATTTGTTTTCGCAATCACCCAATCATTATTTCATGTTAAAACAACAACAGTGTACCACAAACTAATGTTGTACCAAACATAATACATAGATTGTGCTTTTTATGAAAGTCAAAAAAGTAAATCTATGTGTACGATCGTATACAATTAAACATTTTAAAATATCTTATTTAGCAAATTAGACTGTTCTTTTTTCCCAGAAAAAGAATCAGAGATTCACAAAGAAACAACTACAGATTCCACAAGCACTATCCTCAATTGTACTATGATCAAAAATACCATATACATTTCAATTATATAATTCTACCATATTACAAATACTGTATACTCGCCTTATAGTACCTATAATTACTATTTCCAAAACCATGCTTTCAAAACTAATACACCACCCCTCACACAATGTTGGTAAAAATACATACAATTTGAAAACTCAAAAGATGCTAAACATCCACACTTTAACCGTGTCATATGTTCTTAAAGTACTTTCCTTGGGATTTGATCTCAGCTCATGGTGCACATACACAGGACAATAAGCAGGCCGCAAACACACAATTAATGTCTATGCATGATGATGAACTTTAATGTTATTTGTTTTTGAGGTTGGGTAAGCACAACCAATGTAATCTCTTCTTCTGGTAATTCAAATAGTGTTCAAATCGATTAAGGGTGCAAACCCGCTGGAGAAAATGCCTCCGTGGAATGGCACTGCGAAAAACTGTATTCAAAGACCTTGGCTGTGAAGCCAGTGGTGCGGGCTGCACTCCTGTGACCACTGTTTAGTGGTTTCTTGAAACTTAAGATGGGTTGTTATCCGAACTCATAAAAAATCATATATGCTTAGATTCTTATTCATATAGTTATATTTAATTCCAAAAAATGTTAAAGGTAGGTAAATTAAATTAATGCAGGTGCCTTTAGGAATGGCCAATGCATTTCGGAAGTCAAACTTCCTTCATCAGGGCCTGGTAAGGGTTATCATTACAAAAGTATAGCGAAACAACATCAACAATACCACCCGGTATTATCAAAGTACCATATTCAACCATGTTATACAAAATCATTTGATGCATGATCATATTGAATCACAGTAATTATGCAAATCGATCAGACAGTATTCATCCGTTAAATGTCCCAAAAACACAACCCAAAGTCATATACATTCATACCATTAGAAATAAAAACAAATAAAGTATACATACGGGTTGCATGAAAAAATGCAGCATGTGCATGTAATCCCCACGTGTATGTAGATATTGTAAGAAGAAAAGAGAAAGAAACAGTATGAGCGATGGTGAATAATCGTTCCATGGGGAAAAAACAACTTAATACATGAAAACTCTGCGGGGAAACTGACCTTGTTTCCCTTCGGTGTACGGGTGCGTGTAGAGTTGAGATTAGAAGTCACCCTGCTTGTTGTCTAGTGAACGCGCGTTCATACGTAGCGCTTACACTTAAGCTCTGTAATGATAAATTCAGGGTCAATGTTAGCTTCACCGATGGGTCGGGTAAACTGAGTAATTTAGCGCACGGATGCTAAAGCTTACCTTTATTCATCGAAAACGATCGTGAAACTGAGCGAGAAGCCGCGAGGACGCGTGTAACTCGGCAAATGGCTAAGTTGTTGTACGTTGTTATGGTTACCAATATAGGCTAGACCGGGAAGTGAGGTTGGGTCATTATGGCGGCCATGTTGTAATTTGACAGCCTCTCTATAATGGAAAGTAAAGCGTGTCGTGTATGGTGCAAGCTGAGAGAAAGAAACATTAGGAAAAAGAAAAATACTCATCAAACTTGTTGCCGTGCCGGCTCGTGGATCTTAGTTACCATCGATCCGACATACAATCTAAAGTAAGGCTAGGTAACAAATAAACTGCTGCCTCGGAGATCGGAAATAATCTATAGATCTCGAGTGAGGAAGGGGAGAAAAACAATTAATATTACCATCTATAACCGAACTCATGTGTGAGTCACAAATTGAAATAAAGCGAATCAATGAAAAGTTTAAACAACTATTTCATAATTACATACATCAAAGTAAATTTTGAGTCCTATATTAAAGTAACTGTTTCAGAATAAAAATATATACGATCATCTTTAAACTCCTTCTTCTACTTCCCAGCTATTGATACTAATAGCCCTAACCATGTGATTCAAAAAATCCCGATCTACATCTTTGAATACTGTGATTTGACATCAGTCTATTCCACAAACATCATGAAAACAAATGAAAATTAATTACAGTCATGAAAATTCTTACACATAGTTAACACATAATTCAATTTATAAAAAACAACTCAAATCGAATTCTTCGTTGATTCCATCAGGTGACAATGCATCAAGTTTATCAATCCAGAACGCTTCCTGTTGCGCCCTCCATTTTTTCATGTCCTTATTAGCCTTTCTTGTGGGTTGTACTTCCAACACTGTAAGTTTGATGAGTATTTTTCTTTTTCCTAATGTTTCTTTCTCTCAGCTTGCACCATACACGACATGCTTTACTTTCCATTATAGAGAGGCTGTCAAATTACAACATGGCCGCCATAACGACCCAACCTCACTTCCCGGTCTAGCCTATATTGGTAACCATAACAATGTACAACAACTTAGCCATTTGCCGAGTTACACGCGTCCTCGCGGCTTCTCGCTCAGTTTCACGATCGTTTTCGATGAATAAAGGTAAGCTTTAACATCCGCGCGCTAAATTACTCAGTTTACCCGACCCATCGGTGAAGCTAAGATTGACTCTGAATTTATCATTACAGAGCTTAAGTGTAAGCGCTACGTATGAACGCGTGTTCACTAGACAACAAGCAGGGTGACTTCTAATCTCAACTCTACACGCACCCGTACACCGAAGGGAAACAAGGTCAGTTTCCACGCAGAGTTTTCATGTATTAAGTTGTTTTTCCCCATGGAACGATTATTCACCATCGCTCATACTGTTTCTTTCTCTTTTCTTCTTACAATATCTACATACACGTGGGGATTACATGCACATGCTGCATTTTTTCATGCAACCCGTATGTATACTTTATTTGTTTTTATTTCTAATCGTATGAATGTATATGACTTTGGGTTGTGTTTTTGGGACATTTAACGGATGAATACTGTCTGATCTATTTGCATAATAACTGTGATTCAATATGATCATGCATCAAATGATTTTGTATAACATGGTTGAATATGGTACTTTGATAATACCGGGTCATATTGTTGATGTTGTTTCGCTATACTTTTGTAATGATAACCCTTACCAGGCCCTGATGAAGGAAGTTTGACTTCCGAAATGCATTGGCCATTCCTAAAGGCACCTACATTAATTTAATTTACCTACCTTTACCATTTTTTGGAATTAAATATAACTATATGAATAAGAATCTAAGCATATATGATTTTTTATGAGTTCGGATAACAACCCATCTTAAGTTTCAAGAAACCACTAAACAGTGGTCACAGGAGTGCAGCCCGCACCGCTGGCTTCACAGCCAAGGTCTTTGAATACAGAACTTTAATGTTATTGTAATGTTCTAGTGATGTTGTTTCTTTCTTCCTTAGAGTAGTTTCCCTGTATGTGCCTGTGATTTGAATGCATCATGGATCTTCAGATGTATAGGTCATACTAACATAAGTGTAGTACGTCTTCAATTGCTCGCTATTTCTTTACATGTTTACCATTAGTCAATATTCTGAAAGGGTTGCATTTAATATTTTACTGGCCAATATTACGCGATAAAAAATGCCAAAAATAATAATGTCTTCCTTTCTCATAGTACATAGTTTACATGAAGAAACTAACAACACAGATTAATTATGGAGAATTCCAACAATCAGAAAGCCAATCCCTATCCTAAACTGTACACAATGAAATCATGATCTTGTCTTGAAAATTGGATTAATTTATCAATAACTTTAAGGAACTTCTAAATTAAGTAAAAACTCATGTTATTAAAAATGTTGATTATCACTGTCCTGCTTGTACCTGTCCCCCTTCCCCCCAGCAATCACCCCAATCAAATTCACAAAACATAAATCAAAGAATGTTTGTTGAAATGTCTCTCCCTCCCTGAGGAAGATTTTGTAGACATTCCAGCTTCTCACATTTATGTTCCCCATTCAGATACCTCATCCCTTTCATATATTAAAAATATCTTGTATATTATTCTGTCATAGTTTCCTTTTTTTCTTGAACTCCAATTAAAAGTCTGTGGACTATACAACTGTTCAGGGTGTCCATTCACGCAATGGGTCAACTATGGACATTGCAACATGACCGGACATGTCTGGCCTCTCATGACGCTCTTTTAATTAGTCCACGGTTGGCACGCCTGCTTGCGGACATCCATGCGCATGCACCCAGCATCCCCCACTCGACGGGGTCTGCAGACACCCCCCACCACGCATTTTCCTGGATGTCATAATGTGACGGCATCCCATGCAGTGTGACAGCATGTCCATGGACAGTGTCCTTCACCGTGGACAGTTTGAAACTGCATTTTAACCCAATCTGGGATGTTTCAAGTTCAAAGTATACCCTTCCAGAGTTCCAAGACCCATTTCTTAGTTGATCTGTCAACTTTTCACAACTTTTCAAGGCCTATTTTCAACTTGGTAGTCCGCAGACAGGTGTGCAGTCCACAGACGGTTCCTCTGAAGGCTTCAACCCATTACATTTACAAAATTACAATCTGGCAATCCAGGTGAGAGCAGCTACTGCTTCTAAAAACTTGAAATCTGCTCTAATGTCTTCACTCATGGCCATCCCCGTTCCTTCCCAGGGGCCACAACCACAAACACCAGCTGAAGTGCCTGGACAGGGGAACAGGTGTGGTGATGTGGAGGAAGATGACAGCCATACAGAATGCTGTTGATCCTTACCTTTTTAGGGTCACAGTACTCTGTCTGTACCACATCACAACATTCTGAAGGAGGGAGAAGTTTCAGAGTGCTTTTGAGGCTGCACTCAAGCAGAATGAAAAACCCTGCAATCTACCTTAGATTTAAGGTATGCCCAAAATCTTCCCCTGTCTACCTGCCCTCCCTTATCTGTGGTTGGTGTCCCTTCCCTCCGTTCCCTCCCTCACTGTAATTTATCCCCTCTCCTAAATAAAAATCCTCCAAAAATATAAAAGCCAGAAAGACAAACACAATAGTTTCCTTTAGGAGCCACCTTTCACAGTTAATAAATAGAAGAAAAAAACCTCAAAGGACCTTATGCAGCCTGTAAAGTCTGTGGACACTATAATAGTCTGAGGACACCTGGAAAATTCCAGGCAGAGGGTGGGATAATTACAATCAATTAATATGTTTTTTGTAAAAAAATGGTGGCTCTTAAAAGAACCTTTTAAAAAGATTTGAGGGGGGATTTAATGTAATGAACTAACAAATGCTCTATTGAACGTCATCACTTTGTTGCTACAAATACTAAAAAATACTTCAATCCATAGTGTATGTGTTCACAGAAATTTTTTCAATGCATTTTGAACATTTTCAAGAAAAATATGATTGCCAACATCAGACAAATGCACCCCCATCTCTTCACAACATCATGACAATGAACTGTGTTCGTACAGCTCTTTAAGATGAATAGCAATACCCTGGAGATGGATGGGGATGCAGATTTTATTATTTATTGATGTATGTATTTATTTTGTTCATACATCAATAATCAAAAAGACTCAGGTAGTTTGGCAAAAGGGGAGTCCGTTTTATTAACAAGTATATAAAACAGGTAGTACAACGAACATCAGCAGTCGTTCAATCCTCTTATTCAATGCATTTTAGTAGAAACTGAGGTTATAATGCATAAAATCGTCATCATTGATGTTGACCTGCGTCACTACGTACATGGCAAACTACAAAACCTACAAAGAGTGATTGGCTCTGCGTGAAGGTCTAAGCATAAGTTCAATATCAGTATAGAACCGTGAAGGAAAGTGATAGGGTGCTTAACATCAGATGGGACAACTAAGCCCTCCCTAAACATGGCTACTATGAACGTCACTAAATACACGACGTTCCATTGGTTGCACAAACTATAGGACCCGTGATTAAATGGTCCTCTGCAATTGGTTGGCTTATGCCCCCATCAGTACTCTTGCATCTATGTTTAGCAGCATGCACACTGAACATCCAGGTGCTAGTGGGTTCATCTAGAAACCACATTCCCACCAATGATTATATCAATCCATCATCACCTCTGCAGTCCAGCGTCAATTAGTGCTTTGAAGTATGGCCTTAGGTTTGTGCTTTGCTCTGAGAATTTTAAGGAGTGTAGGCACCTCCAGCCTTCGTGCGTAGGTGTGATCAACTCGATCATCCAATTTTTTCCTTCCACATGACTGGACACCAGGAAATCAAGCTTTTCATGTATTTAATATTCTTTTTACTAGTCTTCTGATGTATTTTGTTTTGCTGAAGCTTCCTGAACAGGAGCCCCTTGTTCCTTCATACAATTTGTATCCAATGAGCCAAGAAGCCAAAAGTCTTACCAAACAGGACGTGGCCTGTTTGATAAGACTTCTGGTTTCCTGGCTCATCCTATCTCCGTCTGCTGAGATTCATTCATGCAATTAAAAATTGCTTTTAACTGTTATACACTGAAGCGAGGCCTTCTTATTTATGTTCAGCACTGCTTTATAATGTACACTAAAAAACATCCATCTTTTATTTGTCCATATGTATCTATACAGGTATATATATATATATATATTGATGCTTGCCGTGGTCTAGTTATTATAAGGCTGGAGCTAGCTTCACGATTATTTTGCTGCTTGCGTTACAATTGAATCTGTACATGTGTAAAATGATTTGAAATCTTCATCTGTTTCTGCGGAATAAGCTTCTTCAACCTGAGCCCAAGATGTCAAATATCCGTGTTGCTTTATTGATGCCTTATAGAATATCTTCATTCTCTGATCTCTACATCTCTTCTGTGTGTGTCATCTCTTTCCGTGTGATGTCACCATTCATTTTTGCCTTTTAACTGCTCTGCTTCTTCTGGAATCTCATTTAGATGGACATCATTTTGTCTTGCGCGTATGTATGGTTTTCTCAATGGGTTCTTTGCCTCCCAGATTCTCTTAGGTATTGGTACTCGTATGGGTACTGCGTAGAGTCTGCGCTCTGCTCTTTGTCACATACTTTGGTTCCCATTCTATGGACAATATGGGTGGGGTACTTGGCTCCTCCTCTACACTCCCCACTCTGGGCAATTTATCGACCAATCTCTCATCATCCTTCATATCTAGACATCCTTGTCTGAAGAACTGTTTCTTAGGGTTTCATATTTTATAACTCCTTTCAGACATCCTGCTGATTTCACATGCTCATCCTTGCTCCATGTCATGGGCATGAAAAAAGGGGGGATGTCACCTTATTCTCGGTGCGCTGCACAACATGTAGATAGAAAACAAGCGAATAGGGCAGATATATGACCAAACATTTTCTTTTTAAAAGGTATGATTCAAGCAAAAAGTCAAGGTCATGAACCCAATTAGTTGCATATAAAATACATTTTATAGTGCAATTTAGAACAGATCTGCCAACACGTGTTTCAACCCCAAACCAGGTCCTTTTCAAGGCAAAGATGAGTATTGGGTGGAAAAAAGGCTTTTCCAGGCCTGAACAAGGTTAGACTATAAGAAAAAATTTGCCATCTTTCTTGGGGACAGGAATAACTACATATGGGCTAGGCCGCCTAGTAGTTGCACACATACTATTTCCTTCTGCTCAGAAAGGTGCATAGGAGTGTTAGCTCCTTGTGCACCAATGTAAAATGCAATTCTCACTGTCAAGGAAAGCAGTACAATTATGAACACAATACAGGTGCAGATTACACAGTGGTAAGTTAACCGGCAACATCTACTTCTTGGATATTGTGAGCACTGTTCTTCGTGCGACAGAATAATGTTGCTATTTAGATTACCCATTTTAACCACCTAAGGAAGACAAAACAGAATTTGTTAATGTTTCAGAATGGTGAACTGCTTCTGGAAAATGCTGTCTTGATTCAGCAAGTCGTCCTTGATCAATTTTCTGGTTACTGGATGATGGAAACACTGTCTCTGTGTCTTTGGAATCAGTCTTTCACTGGTCGAACTGCAGGCGCCTCTTTAGTATGAAGAAAAACAACCTCAGTAAGTCTATACAATCTGTATGACATAGATTATCTCCCATTCTATGCGTCGAATCTGCCTCAGCCCCGACGACATGTCTAATTTCTTTCAGCAGGAACCAAAAAGTATTTCTTTATCAGCAACTTCTCGATCGGTCCCTCCGAGGAAAGGTTCTACACCGAGCTGTGGTTTCTTTCAGAATAGAGGCTCACGTGGATGATGATACCTTCCCGGATCACATTCAGATGGGCAGTGTTTCTTTGAACCCTGAGAAAGGTCCACACATCAGTGTGTCTCCCAACCATGTGTGAATATTCTTCAATCAGATGAAAGAACACCACACTGACCAGTCTATGAGCTGCTTCGTTTGATATTGCATTTGTACTCTCCTCACTGTATTTAGGCAATTGCAAGAATGGTTCAGTGATGACTATGAGTAATCTTTTTATAACTTCTTCATTCTTAGGATCTTGTAAAAAGTCTGGAATGCGGGTGGTTCTCCCCACCAGCAAAGGATAATTACACAGTACTAACTCGAAATAGGTGAGAATGTTTCTAGTAAGGTCATCACTGGGTAACATCATATGTAAATCCAAACAGGAAGTCTCTGTAATATGATTCTGGGTATTGTACCCTTTTCCAATTGCTGTGTCCACGATTAAAATCTGGCACAATGCGATTCTTATCAAGGCTTAAGCATGCCTCAGTCCAAAGTCAATAAGCAACTGTGGCTTTAAGGACAAACACATCTTCCCTTAACCCTGCAACTGAGATGCACAGAGTGTTTGTATTTGTATTTCTTGTCCCTTTTATAAATGACTTAAAAGGAGTGTCCCAAAACAAGCCACAGTCCACTGAGTTCTTTGTCTTTCTGCTTGTGAGCTTCCGCGTCCTTCTTCCTCGTCATCAATCTTGTCTGCACGTGCTGTGGTTCTTCCCCAATGCATGTAATTGCCTCATCGTGAAGGGGTGCAGGCAGAGGAGTCTTTCCAGCAAAGATGTTCACATCTCCCAGGAAAATCCAGGCACACCTTCCCTTCACTTTGACAGCAGACGGCGTGATGTCCTCCACAATGAAAGGGCCATAAAAACAGGGCTCGTCTCACTTTTTTCTCACGTGATTGTGGATTAAAACTGCATCTCCTGGGAATAGTTTGGGAATAGAAAGTTCTTTAGATTGGGTCTGTTGAAGCATCTCCTTCTGTCTTCCGTACGGCTCTACACCCTTGTCTCTGCAGGTGTCCTGAAATGACAGAGATACTGGAAGATATACAGTTCAAATACTCAAGCTATTTCAATCCTAACACTTATGACGTTGGCTGAGCATCACTTCTAACTCTGGATGGAGGCATTAGGGGTGTTCTCATTCGTCTCCCAGTCACAATTTCATGGGGTGTGAGATGGTTGTCAGAACATGGTTGGTTTCTCAAAGCATGTAATGCCAGTGGTAGACGATGCAACCACCCCTTTCTGAAGGTCAGCTTCAACTTGGCTATTCTTTCTTTAAGCAAGCGGTTGAGACTCTCACAAATCCCATTTCCTTGTGGATGATAAGCCGAAGAAAACGTGTGCTTTATATCCATTCAAACATTGTATTAACAAAATGAGGACCATTGTCTGACCTCATGACTTCACATACTCCCCACCTAGAAAATACTTCCCGCACTGATATGATATGATATGGCATTTGTAGCGCGCCTATACACAAGTGTTTCAAGGCGCGACGAGGCAGGGAGAGGGGAACAGGGGGAAGACAGACAACGATCCTACTAGGCCAGGTGTCATTCAGATCGCGCAAGTGCAGGGGTAGGGGGAAGGGACGAAGTGCAAGGGGGGAGGGGGGAAGCGCAAGGGGGGAGGGGGAAGTACAGTACAAGGTAAGTAGAATAAAATAAATAATAAATAAATAAATAAGGAGGGCCAGCTGGTGGCAAGTGTAAGGTAAGTGCAGGTAAGTGCTGGGAAGGGGGGGCTGGAGGGATACAGAGACAGTCCCGCAGTGCAGGGGTTACCAGGGAGGCAGTGCAAGTGAAGAGTGGCTGGGCCCAGGGTCGGGGAGAGTGGCCCAGTTGTAGATTCAGTGCAGTTTCAGCAAAAAATTAGGGGAGAGGGAGAGAGAAAGCAGAAGCAAAGAGGAAGGTTTTGAGGTGCTTCCTGAACCGGAGATGGTTCTCCTCAAGTTTCAGGGAGCCAGGAAGGCTGTTCCAGAGGGAGGCCCCTGCCGCGGAGAGAGATCTACCCCCAGCTTGTTGCTTCGAGAAGCGGCTGACCCTGAGGGAGTTGGAGACGGATGAGCGAAGGGATCAGGAAGGAAGATATTTAGGAAGAGAGAGTTGAAGGTATTTAGGCCCCAGGCCCCAGAAGGCCTTGTGGACAATGCAGAGGGTTTTGAACTTTATCCTCGCAGCCACTGGGAGCCAGTGTTGAGATTTCAGTCCCGGAGAGATACCGTCCCTGGGCTTGAGGCCAAGGACAAGTCTCGCAGTTCTGTTCTGGATGAGTTGCAGAGGGCGGATAGTGGAGGAAGGCAGATTAAGATAGAGGCTGTTACAGTAGTCCAGCTTCGAGAGAACCAGGGCTCGGGAGACAGTGAGCTTCTGGGGGAAGGAGAGGAAGGGAAGAATACCTCTGAGGAGGTGCAGCTGGTAGTGTGCCTTCTTAGAGACGTCGGATATATGTGGAGAGAAGGAGAGTGTGGAGTCGAAGATAACCCCAAGGTTTTTTGCCTTGCAGGTAGGAACAGGAAGAGGGCCAAGAGAGGCCAGCCAGAGAGCTGCAGGGAAGGAGGGGGTGGGTGTGCCGATGAGTAGAATCTCAGTCTTAGTGGCATTAAGGCAGAGGTCATTGGCGGCACACCATTCCTGGAAAGCAGACAGACAGTCAGAGATGAGGGAAGGAGAGGAGGAGGCCGAGGGTAGCCTGAAAATGAGCTGGGTATCGTCCGCATAGCACTGAAAGTTGGGGCAGAGAGCGGCGATGCGGTGGGCAAGGAGTGCCAGATACTGGTTGAACAGCCAGGGGGAAAGATTAGATCCCTGGGGGACACCACAGGTTGAGAAAAAGATGTCAGAGAGGAAGGACCCCAGTTGGACCTGGGGGGGTTGATTGGAGAGGAAAGAGGTCAGCCACGCCAGAGCCTGACCAGTGATACCCAGATTATCACGGAGACGGTTGAGCAGGATGGCATGGTTGACAGTGTCAAAGGCAGAGGAAAGATCGAGCAGGATGAGAACACATGGAGTGTTGGAGTCGAGATTCAAGAGCAGGTCCTCACGGATGTTCAGGAGAGCAGTTTCCGTGCTTCTGGCAGCTCTGAAGCCAGATTGATGGTCATGAAGACTTCCAACAGATTCAGCATGGAGGTTAAGCTGGGAGATGGCCAGTTTCTCCAGGAGCTTGCCCAGGAAGGGAGTGATGGAGATTGGGCGATAGTTAGCCGGGCAGGAGGGGTCAGAAGAGGGTTTCTTAAGAAGAGGGTGCACAAGGGAGTGCTTATGGGGGGATGGGAAGACTCCAGAGGCGAAGGAGTGGTTGCAAAAGTCAGCCAGGGCCGGAGCCAGGGAGTCGATGTGGTCCTTGATAGTTTTGGAGGAACAGGGGTGAACCTGTTTAGACGAGACTTTCATAGATCGGACTTGTCTGGAAACCTCGTCAGCAGAAAAAAGGGGAAAGGCAGAGAAGGAGGGAGGAGGGGTGGATGCAGAAGGGCCAGAGGAAGAGGCGGGAAGGGAGGGAGGGAGGTGATAGGAGGAGAGTGAGGACAGGATGTTCTAAAAATGTTGCTGCACAGGTGGAATCTGGGTGTGCACAGAGGCCTGCTTCTATCCATCTGGAGAAAGGACACACCACTAACCATCAGGTATCTATATCCATTACATACTTGTATCATGTCAACATAGTCGATATACAAGTGCTGGAAAGGTCCATTAGGTCTAGGAATGACTCCCCTAACTGTGCACAGTGTATGCCCAGCCGTGAATTGTTGACACACCATACAGTTTCACTATGTAAAATACAACATGTTCCATCAAACTGGGTAAAAACCAATCCTCATCTATAGTTGCAGCAAGATTCTCCATAGTTGTATGCACGGGGTAGTTCAGCTGTTCTAAAGCCACGCTTAATAAGGCTACAGGCATCACCGGTTTACCAGTGCTGTCTTGTCACCACAATGCTTCAGAGGTGCTTAAAGAACACCCTCTTCGCGTCCACACATTATTTTTCTCTTGGGGTGCTTCCCCCTGGATTTCCACTAACTGTGTTTTAGACATAGGTTATATCCTTCAGACAGTCATCATTAAAGTCATTCTTTTATTTATATCACAAGTTTCAACATTCATCATCCCTATATCTGTAGTGGCTATGCATTTAGCCTCAGCGTCCGCTGCTTGATTTCCACATGAGATAAAATCTGACCCTTTAGTATGGGCTGCACATTTAATGACTGCAATGACTACTGGGAGTTGTAGTGCCTTTATGAGCCTATCCAATAAGGCGGCATGTTGCACTTGCATGTCACCCGCTTGGAAGTAGCCCCTCCTCTTCTAACGTGCTAGCCTTGCATGAACCGTTGATGTTACATAGGTGGAGTTGCTGTACACTGTTACATCCTGGTCTGCGTGACTCTCGATCGCGAGTATCAATGCCAATAATTCTGCAGCCTGTGCTGAATAACGCAACGGCAATCGAGTATTAATAAACACCCGAAATTCCCCATTAGCCATGTGCTTTACCACTGCGGCACCTGTATACCTTTGCCCATCATTTTGATCGATCCTTGAAGAACCATAAACGAAAACTATCTCTCCTCCTACTAATGCAATCTCTTTTATTCTAGGGATTTCATTACAGAACTCTTCATAGTTCACGCAATAGTGTACATTCTCTCCCTTTGTCATTGGCTCAGCTATAAACATGGCTGGATTCATTATTTTACATCTAACTATTTTGATTGCTGGGTTGGATATAACTACCTCATAGGCAGAAGCCCTTTGAGAAGTCAATGTGTCTTTTAGTTTTTCTAAAATGGCAAATAGTGTGTGCTCAACAAATAACATCATGGAACATCCCATTACTATGCTTGAAGCTTTCTCTGTTGTGAATGTGGCGGCGGCCAAATTTTGTTCGCATGGAACATAACCCTTCATTACTGGGTCTAAGATTCCACTGTAATATGCAAGAGGCTTGTACCCCAACGTCGTTCTCTGCCTGAGCACTGCTGTCATAACAGTGCTGTCTGTATAGGGATACAAGAAGAATTCCTCAGCATAATTGGGAATCCCTAAAACTGGAGACATGCAAATAGCTTTTTTCAATTCGTCAAACCCTTCTTGCATCTCCTCAGTCCACACAATGTTTTTCTTGCATTGCCTGTGCTTTCTTCAAGGCCTGTAATAGGGACCTTATGTACAAGCTGTAATCAAAGACCCATGCTCTGACATAGTTACATAATCCCAAAACTCTCTACATGTGTTCTATCGTGTGTGGCTTGGCTGTTTTCAAACTAGCCTCAGCTCTTTCAGGAGTGACCTTTTTCCCTTCATGTGAAATGAATTGCCCTATGTACAAAACTTCTTTTTGACAATATTGCAACTTTTCCTTGTCAACCGTATACCATTTGTCAGCGAGTATAATCATCAGCTGGACAGAATCACGTCTGCACTCTTCCTTTGAGGTGCTGCAAACTAGAATGTCATCTCCATATTGCAACACAATGCTTTCCAAAGCAATATTGCTTAAGTCCATCTGAAGGACTCTATTGAAAATTGATGGGGACTCAAAGTCCCCTGGGGTAAACAAGTGCTTTTCAAGCGACTTAGGATGCAAATAACGTCAGATCCTGCAAGTATTTATACAATGGGATTGAGAAAAATTTGTTTTTCAAGTCAATCAACGTGAAATATTGTGTGCCAACAGGTATATTACATAGAATTGCAGACGGGTTTGGGATTAGAGGCCTCTACAATTTTGTCTGTTGGCCTAAGATCTTGTATTAGTCTCCAAGTCCCCCCTTTCCCTTTTTTCACAGGATAAATTGCAGTATTATATGGTGACTCTCACGTCACTAAGATACCCTGGTCCATCATGGAGGAAATGGTCCTAGAAATACCTTAATCTGCCTCTCGAGACATGGGATATTGCTGTGCTCAAGGTCAAATTGCTCCTGGTTTCAATTTAATCTTCACCTCTCCAACCCCTTTCAATAGGCCTACGTCATAGGGCCTGTGGTCCATAATAAAACTGGCACTTTTGCCATATCTTCCTCCAAATATGACATTAGAATGCAAACCCCTTACTGCAAAACCTCTGGTTCTAATGGAATCGCTCTTATAGCTCTTATAGCTCTCTGTCCTGAAAACGCCATGATCATTTCACACACGTTTACATAATGCTTTCCTGGCATTGAACACACTATACATTTGTCAGTAAACAAAATGGTCATATTTAACTTTGTCATTAAATCTCATCCCGATATATTAACAGGTGTTTGCCTCGAGTATAGCAGTGGCACCTTCATGTCACATTCTCCTATAGAGACTGGTAATTCTTCTGTAAAAGGAACTTGACATGTAGCTCCTGTGAATCCCTGAGTATTCATGGCATTGGCCGACATTAAAAATGTTCCCTCTCGTATACATGAGCACGTTGCACCTTTTTACAATTTTCTTTGCCTCCTATACTGACGTTCACCCTTGGTTCCTCATGAGGGTGTGGTGTCATGGATAGTATTGAACACATAGTATTGAACACATAAGGTCTCCCAGTGAGCTGTTCTGTTGCCGGTACAACCTTGTTCAATCATTTGTAAAAGGATTCCCTCCATCAATAGTGACACCACCTACTCTAGGAGTTATTGACTGTCCTGTGCTTGTGTTCTGCTGAAGCTGCATAGGTGATTGCTGCGACTGTCATTGTGGTAGATTAACTGCTACCTGCTGTGGTTGCAAGCCTTGCTGCATTTTCAGCGCTTGCTGCTGCTCTGTTTGATTCATATGCAAAACCCATCTCCATTCTGCTGTGAATATGCAGGTGGATTTGACAACCCCCTCTTGAAACCTGGCCATTTTGCACGAACCCTTGACTTCTGCATGTGCGAAACAAATGCCCTGTCATTCCACACGTCCAACATATAGGCGGTGTTCTCCCAACCTGCCCATTTTGCATATTCAGATTACAATTCTGCATGTTTTGAAACTAATTGGCTAATCTGCGTGTGTCATGTCCGCGGACATGTAATGTGTTTGCTGATTGGCTGGAATGAAGCGTGAGATGTGTCGTATGGCAAGTGTGTTGGTGTGTAGGGGTGTTTGGGGAGAGTTAGGGAGTAAGAGATGGGTCAAATGCTGTATTTATTTAGGTGGCAGGCACCCACGATATGTTCGGCATGTCTGCGGATAGCCGCGCTGTCTGCGGGCATGAAAAAATGAATTCAGTAGCCCATATAGCCAGTTAAAATGTTTGATTCTATGGGTGTGATTTGCTGTGGTGGTTGTGGCCAGGGCCTAGAGTTTTGTGTGCATAGCCGTTTGATTCTATGTGTATGATCTATTCGTGTGATATGCTGCGGTGGTGGTGGCCAGGGCCTAGAGTCTTGGGTGCATGTCTGTTTGATTCTATGTGTATGATCTATGGGTGTGATATGCTGCGGGAGTGGTGGCCAGTGCCTAGAGTCTTGGGTGCATGGCCATTTCATTCTATGTGTATGATCTATGGGTGTGATTTGCTGCGGTGGTTGTGGTCCTGGACACACCACCGCAGCATATCACACCCATAGATCACATCCATAGAATTGAATATCTATGAAATGTTTGCAAATCTACAGTTTATGTACTGTTTCATTTGTATAGTTTGTGAAGTTTTGGCTACGTCATGTCATTAAGATTGTAGAGTTTGATAACAAGCACTGCACTATAACATATCCATGGAAGTAAACATTTTGTATTGTGGGGTACGGTTATATGTTTGCTTCAATGGTTTTTTTGTGGAGCAGTATTAATGAGTTGTATTTATTGTAATTTACATACTGTTTGGTTTGGTAACTGGAGCAGATATATTCTTTGTCAATTTCTGTGATAAAAGAAAATATATTGTTAGTGTAGGTAGTTTATAAAGACTTATAATAGACATGTATTCATTTGACCCTCATATTTAGTAGTTTACAAACCAGTGGACTGTGCAATTTGCTCAGTTTCTGTGTTTGTTGTTTAAATCATTGGGTCTGTGGGAAAAAAATCCATGTTGGATTAAAAAAAAACTTTTCTTGTTTTGGTACAGTACATTTATTTCTGTGTTTTCAGTGTTTACTTGTTGTTTCTGGCTAATGTTCTATCTGTTGGCTTGTTGCAGATTGTTAGATACTTGTTGTTGAATTGTGACTTGTTATAGTTTTTTATTTATATTCTGAAGTTGTTAATCTATCTGTTTTGTTGTTGCAGATTCTTGGGGCAGTTAGATACCTGTTGGTGTATTCTAACTGCTTATAGTTTTCTAATTACACACAGATTAGGTATTACATTTTGGTTTTAAGAATATTAAATAAGCGTTTATAAGATTTGCTGGTAATCGCTTTAAAGTAATGGTACTATCATTACATTCGAACCATCCACAATTTTTTTTTATATATGCAGTGTAGTGACCTGCATTGGTTGTGTTTCCTGCATGTTAAATAATACCTATGGTTGTGAAGGTTTTCTTACCAAGTGATACTTGACCATGCGTGAATCCAGTCATCTTGCAGTTGTTTTTGGTACCATTTTCATTGTAACGTAGAAGCATTAGTATTACGTATTTAAAATGTGTTTGTATTTATAAGGTGGAGCGATTATCTGAATTGCAGTTAGTACATAATCTGCCATGGTTTGCATTTTGTACAAGTTGCTGAAATGGAACAGATTCACAGTTAGGTTTGTTGTTTGTTTGTTTGTTTATTTAATATGGTGCAAAACCAAACCCGCAGGTAGCCGGGCGCAAACATTACAAGGATACTTGAGAACTTAGTTACAGTGACACACAAAAATAGGCAGTAGGACAGATCAACAACATTACAGTCTGAATATACTTATACAGTTAATGCCAGGTGTCGGAAGCATAAAGAAATAGGCAGTAGGACAGTTCAACAACGTTACAGTATGAATATACTTATACAGTTAATGCCAGTTGTCGGAAGCATAAAGAGCTAAGTAACAATCAACCACAGTTTTGTAGTCCCAGTAGTATCCAGTGACGTTCCTAGATACTAGCAGTGGTAGTCAGAGGTCCCTATGGGGGGACAAGTTAACAATGGGCATAGTCGGGAGGTGTCACTCAGGACGAGTGGTTCTAGTAAAAGAGGGTGATCACATTAGATGTCATTAGATCGTATCCACGAAAGAACCTTGCGCCTGAAACGTAGGTAAGGTTGGTCCTTTCTAAGTTCTAAGGGGAGTTTGTTCCAGGTTTGGGCAGCTATGACTGGAAAGCTAGCGCTGCCAGCCGTACTCTTTTTGTATCTAGGCACCATCAAGGTATAAGCGTTAGTCATTCTTGTGGGGTGGTTTGAGATTCTCTTGTTCATTCTGTTTGCTAGATAGGGAGGAGCTATATTGTTGAGGAATTTGGACGTGAACAAGAGAGTTTTGAGGGTGATCCTGTCTTTAATACTTTGCCAGTGGATATTCCTTCTGGCGGTAGAGATATGGGCTCTGTTATGAATGTTTAAGGCTACTCTAAGAGCGTTATTTTGGAGTCTTTGGAGTTTGTTAAGGATATATATGTTAGATTCCGCATATAGGGCATTACAATAGTTAAATCTGGATATGATAAGTGCATTAGCTAAGGTAATACAGCTAGCCTCTGTTAAGAATGGTCTACGTGCTCAGATCAGTTTACAAGTATAGGCTGTGGAGGAAGCTAGGGAGTTAATTTGCTTCTTAAAAGTGAGTGCTGAGTCCAGATAGACCCCAAGGGTTTTGACTGCAGGAATCACGTTGATGACATTGTTGTCAATGTTAAATGAGGCATAGTTAGGGCCAAGTTTTTTAATCGCTGTCTCTGTGCCGAGGATCAGTATCTCTGTTTTGTCATCATTCAGACAGAGGCCATGGGATGCCATCCATGCCTGAATGAGGAGATATATCTTATTTACCAAGGCTGAGTCTTCCAAGAAGTTACCTGAAAAGGGGATGAGGATCTGAGTGTCATCTGCATAGTTAGTGTACATGACACCCAGTCTATCCAACTTGGCAAACAAAGGTTTGGTAAAGATGTTGTACATAGTAGGAGACATACATGATCCCTGGGGGACACCGCAGGAGACTTGTATGGGATCAGCAGCTGCTAGGGGGGAGAAGACTCTCATTGTCCGGTTAGCAAGGAAGGAGTGAACCCAGGTTATGGCATCGCTTGAAAAATTGGCAGCGGAGCCCAGGTGATTGCATAAAACTGCATGATCTACCAGGTCAAAGGCTGCTGAAAGGTCAAGGAGCAGTAGCATAGCTGATTTTCCATTATCCTTCAACTCATCAATTTGAGTCTTAAGATCAATCAGGGCTGTTTCAGTGCCGTGAAGGGGGCAGAAGCCGGATTGTCGTGAGCCTAAAGGTTATTAGTTTCAAGGTAATCCTGGATTTGCAGGTAGGCTACCCTGTCTATAATTTTTTGTAGGAATGGGACGGTAGTGATAGGTCTGTAATTTGTCGGGATGGAAGGGTCGAGAGTTTGTTTTTTAGCAGAGGTAGGACCCAAGACTGTTTAAGGTTATTGGACACTAGGTTAGTCTTAAAGGAGGCGTTGATCAGTTCAGAGATGAAGGGAGCTAGGTCTCTCGCTGCATCTTTTATAATTTGAGGAGGGCAATTATCTGCTTTACAATTAGAAGTCTTTAGGGAGAGTATAATTTTTTCTGTCTCTAGTATGATTATTTGTTTGAAGCTAAAGGGGTGAGGAGTGTTATTGGACTGGTTTAGGGAGGGCTGTACCTTGGGAGCAGGCTTTGCATTTTGTATTTTAGTGCACCAGAGCTTATTTTTGGGAGTATTATCAGTTTGCGGTATGGGTGATTCCATTTCATGCAGGATGGAGAATAATTCCTTAGTGTCATGGATGTATGGATACATACACAAAACCTTCATTAGGGATTTGTTCGTGTTGCATATTGTTGCACAGAGTGCATGTATGTTTCCACATGTATGACATCTGGAAGATATCATTTATAGGTATGTTTTTGTTACTTGTAGTAAGTACGTGAGAAATTCTTGTAGATCTTCTTGTGAGTTTATAGTGAATTTCACTATCCAGCACTATAGTCAAATTCTTGTCTTATTCCATGAACACTATGGGGCCGATTCATGGAACAAACGTGCGCCGAAAATCCCAGCGCAAGCAGGCGCAAGGAGGCACAAGCGTGAGAAAGCAAGCTCACGCGCACGTGTGCTATTCAAGGAAGGCGCGGCGCTACTTTTCCACAGGTTGTGCGCCAAATCCGTGCATGGTGCACGCTGGCGCACACGAGCGTGCGCTAAGCGCACAGCGAAAGCACACATAGCGCAGCGCACACAACAAAAGTAGGCGGAACAGGGGGCGTAACACGCAGAATGGGGAATAATGCGTGAAAAAGAAGGCGTAACGGGGAAGTACTGCTGGGAAGTACACGGAATGCCCACACGCACGCAAACCACACGTATTCATGGAATTGAATAGGGCAAACCCGTGCACGAGCAAAGACACGCACAGGCCTAAACACGTCCGCCACACGAAGGCAGGCGGTAGCGTCCCTGCGCATTACAAAAGTGTGCACAAATAAAAAGCACGTATATACTGAGTGGGGTACGTGTATTCCTGGGGTTCGTGCGAAAAGGGCCCTGTGCAAGTGGGGCACGTGTATTTTGGGGGTGTGCAGGAAGTTTCACATGCGATTTCAGCAGGGTATGTGTATTTCGGGGGTGCGTGGGAAGTTTCACACGCGATTTCAGCAGGGTACGTGTATTTTGGGGGTGCGCCGGAAGTTTCACATGCAATTTCAGCAGGGTACGTGTTTTTCGGGGGTGCGTGGGAAGTTTCACACGCAATTTCAGCAGGGTACATGTATTTCCGGGGTGCGCGGCAAGTTTCACATGCGATTTCAGCAGGGTACGTGTATTCCTGGGGTTCGCGGGAAGTTTTACACACGAAAGGGCAACGCCCGTGCGCGATACGTCACAGACGCGCTTACGCGCTAAGGGCCTTTCCTCGAATTACACGCTGACGTGCAATTTTTTCACGTGCCAAATCACTCCGTATCAAGCTGGCCATGCAAAAACACACGGAAGACCACGCTCCTGCCCTGAAGGCCATTTTCCTGAGCCCCAAGCACGCTCCCACCTGCCATCTGCTGCTGCCTGACTGCCTGCTGCCCACGTACCCTGCTATTTGGTGCCTGCACATCAGCCATCTGCAGGGGTCCAGTTGCTGCGCCCACCCCTGCTGGAACAGAAGACTCCCGACTGGGATACCATTGCTCCACAGCCCAGCCCCAGGACACAGTTGCCCACCCACGCCTGCCTCGGGGTTGCCATATCAGGGCAAACACCATCTGAGACCACTGGCGACCCCCAGCCAGAGGGGCAGAGGGCCACCAGCTTCAGTCAGAAGGAAGTTGGTGTCCTGGTGGAGCATGTCCTGGGGCATTATGATGCCCTCTTCGGAACATCACGGTCCAACAAGGAAGGACGGGATAGGATCTGGGACGACTTTGTGGTTGCCATCAACCCGGAGGGGGTGGCAACCCACAACATCAAGCAAGTCCAGAAGCGCTGGGAGGACTTGAGGTCCAGGACCCTCATAAAGGCACGGCGCCTCGTGGAAATGGGCCGGGGCAGCATGATTACCATCCAGATGAGGGCCCTGGAACACGTAGGCCCAGCGCTCCACACCCAGATCCTTCAGAGGCAGACCCGTCTGGAGTTGAGCGGTAAGTGGCCAAGCATTGCTGTGTGAGACAGGGCATGTTGCAGGGTGCTGGTTGTGTGATACTTGCCTGTATGTGTGACATAGGCCATGTACGTAGGCCATGTACGTATGTGTGTGTGCAGGGACATCATGGTCATGCATGTGAGACCAGTAATGTGTGAACCACATGGTAGGTGCTTGTGTTACAATGCAACATGCGGAGCAGCATGCGGAATGCACACATTAATGCATGCCTGTCTCTGTTATTGGACATGGATGGGGTCTGAGAGATGGGTGCTGCTGTCATGGACATTTATGGTGTCCATGTCTGTGTGTCTGACTTGCGTGTCTGTGACTTGTAAATGCCATGGATGCATGACACATGTCTGTGACAATGTTCAGATTCACTGATGCAGCCTACTCATCCTTGTATCCACTGTGTCTGGGGTGTACGAGGCCAGATGGCTGAAACTACAGTGAAGTGTGTGCATGTGATAGGCATGACCCATGATGCATGTGAGTTTCAAACCAGCATTGTATGTTTCAAGAGTCCCCTGGACATGTATGCTAATGTTCATAGCATGCGCCATGCCTGTTACTGCATGTGTTTTGCCTGCACTGACCCATGTGTTGTGGAGGGACAGGATGGAAGTGATGTTTGACAGTGTCACTCATCTGCTATTGCTTCCTGTCTAGGGGACGATTGTACAGTACCCTCATGCTTGTGTTCTATGTTCCCTCTACACAGCGGCAAGTGATGAAGAGGGCGGAGACGGCACTGTGGAGCAAAGCGGCGGGGATGCCCCCACCGGCCGGCGACGCAAGGCCCAGTCACCCTCCCAGAAATGGCCATCGTCCGGGAGTGAGGGGCTGGTGCTGCGTCTGCCACTACGGCTGCAGCGGAAGTGGTGGGTGAGCCCCCACAGGGGCTTGCAACGGAGGAAGACGGTGTGGAGCCATCCAGGTTGGTGGTTTCCACAGAGGGGGAGGAGGCCGCTACTGAGCTGCACATGGGGCCTGGTGGAGCTGGTACCACTGGTGCAAGTGGTGCAGTCCAGGGGCAGGGGCAGGAGGCAGCACAGGTTGCCGTGGAGGGGCCTGTGCATGTCAGTGTCCCTGACACTGTGACTGCACCACCATGCACCAGCAGGATGCCCCATCCCAGGCCCGTCCGCAGGTAGGGGGGATGTCCATGTCATCTGACACTCCTCTACCTGCAGACGAGGGGACCCCTGGCCGTATGGAGAAGGTCCTGATTGGTGTTGCGTTGCACACGCGTGACATTCGTGATGATGTGCGTGCTTCCTGGGGTGAGCACGCACATCATCACGAAGAGCAGCGTGCCAACGTGGCCCAGTTGGGAGTGTCCATGGTCGGGGGTTTTGTACATGTGTCGGCCTCTCCTCCTCTGTGGAGACTATGCGTCAGTCATTCTCCATGCCGTCTTCTGGCCCAGATGCCACCAGGGCCCCCTGTGTACCTGCCCTGACCAAAGCAGCCAGCTCGGTGGGGATCCCATCCCTGCCACAGTCGGGAGTCGGAGGTCCAGCAGGGGTGGACACCCCAGCAACTGGACCCCAGCAGATGGTGGATGTGCCGGCATCATCGGGCAGGGCACGTGCACGACGGCGTCGGTGTATTTCATCAGCCTGGATGCCGTTGTGCTGGCAGAGGCAGTTGCATCGAAGGTAGCGGCAGGCTCAACGTGGGATGCATCATGGCTCGGGGCCATCTACATCAGAGGGGCAGGCATCGGCCGGAGGGCAGGAGGACCCTGAAATGGGAGTGTCTTCCGTGTGGCAGCGGTTGGGCCAGCAGATAGGTGCGGAGTGGCGGCGGGCGGAGGAGGCACGGCTCACAATGGTCAGGGCGGAGAACTCCATGCGCAGGGCGCTGAGGCGGGCTGAGTGCCGTGAGGGAATTCGCAGGGAGTTGGAGGTGGACATGGCGTTATCCCTGCGAGACCTCGGGGCAAGAGAACAGACCCGCCTCCAAAACATTGAACAGGAGTTCGATGATGCCCTGGTCCATGACATCAACAAGTGAGCCCTTGGACTTGCCTGCCGCATTGTATATAGTTCATTAGTGTTAAGTTTAATTTATTTTTTCTTTCATTTGGGGTGCATGGACTTGGCCCATATTTTTGTATATAGTTAGTGATTAGGTAGGTTTCATTGGCCCTCATTACGACCCAGGCGGTAAGTTACCCTACGTTTACGCCATGGTGGTTGGTGGATTTACCGCCCCATTCCAAGGTGAGTGGGGCGGTAAATCCGCATTTCCCATTTTACAATTCCCCATTCCAATTTTTGCCCCATAGGGCATAATGGGAATAGGGAAAGGCGCTAATTACGCCACCGTAAATTACGGTGGCGTAATTAGCACCAAGGTCCCTTTGCGGCATGGGTTTTAACGCCTGCAAAAAGCAGGCGTTAAAATCACCATCCCGCAAAGGGACCTTGGAATCAGGCGTTAAGGGTCGGCGCCGTTTACGGCGCCGTAAACCCCTTAACGCCTGGGTCCTAATGAGGGCCATTGTAGGTTTAATTTATGTCGTTGGGCTCATGGACCCTGGATTTGCTATTTGTACATAGTTTTACAGTGGATTTTTCTCCTTAATCTTTTTTTTTTTTTTCAACATGGAGCAATGGATATTACGTTTTTCTTTCCCTTTGGATTTTCTTTGTTGGACGGTGACTTTGTACACATTTTCATTTGAATTAATTTGGATTATCATTTTATTTATTTATCATTTTTTGGGACATGCTGCATTTTGATTATTGTTGGCATTATTGTGTGTTTTGATTTCATTCCCTTCATTTTGACTTGAATACATTTTTGTTTCTTACTTCAATGTGTGTTCTTCTCTCATTGGTTTCATGCATGTCACAATGTGGGTTTTCTCAGTCATGTGTTGCCATTGTGTGGGTCTGACAGACTTGTACTCATGCGCATACTGCTTATTTGTGATCTATCATGTAATGGGGATTTCAATTGGTAGTGGATGTGAAGCTTGGTTGGTTGTTTGGACTGGGGTGGCGTGGGGTGGGATTTGGTTGGCCATAGGAGCCAGGGATCTAGATTGTGATGACGTGCCCCTGACTGCTGAGGGGTGGGGGTGCTGGGGGACATGTGTCGGGGGCTGCTGGCAAGTGCCTGTCAATGATGGGGGGTGGAGGGGCTGGGGGACATGAGTGGGGGCCTGCTGGCAGGTGCCTGTCAATGATGGGGGGTGGGGGTGCTGGGAGACATGAGTTGGTGATCATATTGCAACATGACATGTGGCTTGGCTGGGGGGCATGCCCATGGTGGATGGGCTGCCTGCGGGACATGACCAGGGGTGTAGGGTAGTCCTCTGTGGTGTGGGCTGCCTGCAGGGGACGTGGAGGGGGTAGAGGGGACACCTGGGAGGACCCACACTGCCAATTCATGTGTATCATTCCCCGCGCACCCCCGCAATATGCGTTCCCCGCTCTGACAGCAAAATCGCTGTGAAACTTCATGCACAGCCCAGTAATACACGTACCCTGCTCCAATCATGTGTAAAACTTCCTGCGCACCCCTGAAATACACATACCCTGCCCAATCGTGTGTGAACCTTCCCGCACACCCCTGAAATACACGTACCCTGCTGAAATCACGTGTAAAACTTCCCGCGCACCAATGAAATACACGTACCCTGCCCAATCGCATGTGAATCTTCCAGCGCACCCCTGAAATACACGTACCCTACTGAAATCGCATGTGAAACTTCCCGCGCACCCCTGAAATACACGTACCCAGGCCAATCGCGTGTGAAACTTTCTGCGCACCCCTGAAATACACGTACCCTGCTGAAATTGCGTGTGAAACTTCCCGCGCACCCCTGAAATACACGTACCCTGCTGAAATCGCGTGTGAAACTTCCCGCGCACCCCTGAAATACACGTACCCAGGCCAATCGCGTGTTAAACTTCCCCCGCACCCCTGAAATACACGTACCCTGCTGAAATCGCATGTAAAACCTCCCGCGCACCCCTGACATACACTTACCCAGGCCAATCACGTGTAAAACTTCCCGCGCACCCCTGAAATACACGTACCCTGCTGAAATCGCGTGTGAAACTTCCCGTGCACCCCATTAATACACGTTCCCCGCTTGGCTTTGCTGTTTGGCAGCCCTGTAAACTGGTCCAGGGTTAGCACGGCCCTTTGCGCCGGATTGGGGATTTTGATGGCTTTTCCTTGCGCTAGGGGCGTTCTTGGGGGCGTAACTGGTGCTGCTGCAGGGTCGCTGCGCCACTCTCCGGCACGGCTGGTTTTGGAGGCTAAAATCCATGAATACACTGTCCGTGGAAATCGATTTTAGCGCACGCGGCTGGAGCAGACATTCGCACGCACACACTGTGTGCCAGCCGCGTGCGCCACTTGTGCGCTGAATTCTATGAATTACCCCCTAGATGTCGTATAGTTGAATGATGTTTTGATAGCAATTTTGATATGATGGAAGGTGCTTTTGTAAATAGGTCTTGAAATGCAGGATAATGAATGTCCTGGTAGTCCTGTGCTTTACGCACTGGACAGGTATCCATATTTTGTAGTAGTTCCATGTTGATTTTGTCTTTGCCTTTCACATACTGATTGAGGAACTGGTGTAAATATTTGAAAGATTTTTTGTCAATGTTACACATTGACGTGCACAGCCATTTGTATACTGGACGTTCTGGTTCAGTCGAATGGAGAGGCGATACTGAGTTTTCTGGGGACATTTTTGTAAGCAGCATTTCTTGTTGCATTACGGTTTTATTACATTTTTCATACCCTCATCCAATGCTATGTATGGCAGTTGTGTTTGTCTCCTTTTGTTTATGTGCTACTTTTTTGTAATTTAGTAGTTAGTTTTGTTAGTGTTTAACACTAAAATAAATAACATCCTTTTGAGAATGATTGTACTGTCTATCAAAGCTTTTAAGATTCATTTTCTAAAGTAGGTTTTATAGGTTGTGCATGATTTCTCTCCTGTTTTATAAGATTCTTAAAGACTCTATGTCAGAACATTTTTTCTAAAATACTTTTTTTGGTATGGTTACTTGCCACTACATCAAGATTTATAGGAGCAGTGTTAGCAGTAGTGGTAGCTGAATTCTTGTTAATCTCTTTCTGTTTTGTTTTACATTTTGAAAGAGGAGGGAACATTTTTGTATTGGAAGCTTGTTTTATTTTGCTTAATGACTTTATTAAATCTTTTGTTTGAACTTTTTGTACAAATTCTGCTAGAAATGGATGCTTATGTTGGATACTTTTATTTTCATTTGCTCTACTTCTGCGGTGCTTTCTGCGGACTTGCTTCTTGGGAGGCATTCTTAGGGGTCTGTTGAAAAAAAAAAGAAAGTATGGGTTGGGCTGTTCTGCAATGTATGTGTGCTGTGTGCATGAGTGTCTGAGTTGGATGGTAAGGATGTATATGGTGGTGTCTGATTGTGCATTGGGCAGCTACAACTAGTTGGGAAGGCTATTCTTGTATTTGTGTGTTACTATACTGGGGTTCAGATGACAGTACAAAGTAAGCTAGTGGTGAGGAGAAGCACTAATACTAAGGGGCCGATTCATGGAAAAAACGGGCGCCTAAAAAAGTGGCACAAGCAAGCGCAAGCGTGAAAAAGGAAGTGCCCGCGTGCGATTCATGGAAGTCCCTGCGTGTGTTTTTCCCGAAATGTGCGCCAAACCCGTGCGTGGCGCACACGGGCGCACACGTCATTGCAACATTCCAAACGCCGTGCGCGATGCGCACAGGGAAAGCGCACAATGTCTGCGCACACTCAAAAAAGGGGCGGGACACGGGCGTAACATGCAGAATGGGGAACAACGCGTGAAAAAGAAGGCGTAACTTGGGAAGTACTGCAGGGAACTACACGGAACGCCCACACGAACAACCCGTATTCATGGATTCGAATACGGGAAACCTGCGCACTGCAAAAGACGCGCATAGGCATCAACGCGTCCACCACACGAAGGCAGGTGGAAGCGTCCCTGCGCACAGTATAAAAGTGCGTGCAAACAATAAAACACGTATATACAGCTACGATGAATGCCCCATTTGTACCAGCTATGATCGTGGGACACCGCAGGAGGAGGAGAGTAGCCAGGACCCGCATTTTCCCCCCCGGACAAGCCTTTTTGGGAGGCCTGACGACCAGCTCTATGGCAGGTATAGGTTTCCACCTCGTATCATCCTAGACCTGGTCAGGGAGTGGGAAAATGACCTTACATCCCCCACCCTCTGCTGCCAAGCATTGAGCCCCTTGGAGAAGGTGCTCAATGTCCTGCATTTTTTGGCCACTGGGTCATTTCAGCAGACTACTGCCATAGTGGGGGGGGGGGTCTCACAGGCCACGCAGTCACGCTGCCTACACCAGGTCTTGGGAATCATGACAGCGCGCCCCTCAGTCCGCAGGCACATACACATGCCCAGTACACCCGCAGAAAGGCAGGTCGTTGTCCAGGACTTTTACAGAGTGGCACACTTCCCCAGAGTGCTTGGTGACATAGATTTCACCCATGTGGCCCTACGTCCACCCAGGGCCACTGAGCACATCTACCGAAACTGCAAGCACTGGCATTCCATCAATATACAGGTGGTATGCAATGCAAAGGGAATCATCACCTCTGTCTATGCAAACTACCCTGGCTCCACCCATGACAGTTTCATATACAGAATATCCGCCCTGAGCCGGGCCCTGGAAGCTGAGCAGCATGGTGACACATGGCTCCTAGGTGAGTACAAATGCCCATGCACATGCATGCATGTCACACACACGCAAATACACAAACCCCAATAATCACAACCATTATCACCTCTCCAGGGCACAGTGTCTACCCTCTGAGCAACCACATGATGACACCAATCCGGAACCCCACCACACCAGGTAAGATAGAACGCGGCCCATATTGCAACCAGGGCCATAGCGGAGCGCACATTCGTAGTGTTCAAGTCACGCTTCCGCCCCCTTGACCGCTCTGGCGGGCAACTACTCTATGCACCACCAGTAGTGTGCAGGATCATTGTGGCAGCATGTGTCCTGCACAATGTTGCAACACGGCAGGACGTACCGGTGGACATGGTGGTACCCCCACATCCCCAACCACAGGCGCAGGCGCTGCCCATGGGAGGGGATAGGACACGTGGCGAGGCAGCCCGGACCCAGCTTGTGGCCACATTTTTACCTAAACTCCCACCCCTGCGGAGTGCACACATGCCTGGCCCATACCAGGTGACAATCGATGATGACAAAGAGACAGTCAACTGTCACAACCTTACCACCCTGAGAATGTTGCCATGGAAGTGCCACATTGTGTGCATCCCTAGCTACTCAAACCAACTATTCCTGTGTGACCAAAAGGCACACATGCAAGGTGTGAATCACACAGACCTGCAAAACAGTCCATGACTATCACTGGTATTTGTCACCCAAACCCTCCCAAACCACAACATGACATGGCAAGCAATAGCAACACACCAACACAGTACCAATAATGTACACATTGACATGTGAAAAATGTAAAGTGGCATCAGACAATGATGCCTGACATGGAATCAGATGAAATGACTGACCAACAACCTCCCACCCAAAATAAGTGATTCCTAAATGAATTCCAACTGTAGTTGAAACATAACAATGAATGCCTGTTTACATGCACATTGTGCATTGCAAAATCAACACTGCAGAATCTGTGTGCTGTGTCCATCTCCTGCAACACACTGCTCAGCACACGGCATAGTGACCAGCAATTGTGTGTGACGCACATCCTAAGCATCACATCAAAACGACAAACTACATCAAAAAGCAAATTACGCATGTACAGGATCCACAAATGGTCATAGATCATGTGCTGCAGGGACACAGTGGGCCCCAGAAGGCAAACTGAGTGTACATGTGGACATGGAAGGGTGGTTGTACATGTAGTGCATCATAGTGCAAGTGTGTGGGTCTGCAAGGACATGCACTCAACATATGCATGTGCAATCAAGTGACCATCAGTGTCCTCTACACATCACATGTGAACATTGACCATGTGTACACCCCAGCATGTCAAACCACAACTATGCCCTCACACCTGAAAGGTAAACACAACACATGAACATGCATTGATCAGCAGAATACATCATGTACATAGGATACCACAATTACAATGTCAGGGTGCCGATCACACTGTAGGGCAAGGCAACTGTCAACAACAAAATACCCCCCTCCCTCACAAATCACCATGGCCCACTGATCAACGGCGCCTGGGTTATGTAGCCTTCTTCCTTGAAGCCTACCTGGCCACAGGATCACCCTTCCCCTTTGTCTCCATCTTCCACCTTGCGTGTAAAAAGTGTCCAGCACCCTCAGAGTCCACCTTGACATGCAAAAATACCAAATCAAAGAGAACTCAAAGTGGGCAAACACACACGCCAAGCAAAAAAGCCTGCAGGCAGCAAAATACACCAGAAGAGTCTCCAGTAGATGACTTGAAGTAGGAGTACATCACAAAGCACAAGTACTAGCACAATGATGGAACAACCAAGGTAGCACAGTAAAACAATGTCACAACAGGATGTGTACCATGTTTGGTACATGATATACAATGATGCACCACAAACTGATGTGTACTGTCACAGCTCCTGTGTACAGGCGCAGGAGTTACACGAACCAACCACCCCCACCGTGGTCTGGGTGCGTACAAGGTCACACTTACACAGGCCTCTGCGACCCTGGTGGGGAAGGAGGGTCAGGGAAATGTAGTCGGGACAGGCATTAGTAATCTGGATAACCGGAAAGAGGGGCAGGAGAGGGGAGTAGGATTGACAAGGGAAAGTAGGGAATGCACAAAAATGTACTACTCACATTAACACATACACAATCAGACCAAACTTGTTCATCATGCACATAGTACCAAATTACTCAAATGGAACTCAAAGAGAAACTTATCTCTGGGGTGAGTGCTGGCCTCCTGCCTGTGCACTCTCAGGTCCGGTAATAGTAGCAGTTCAAGGCTGCAAAGAGAGCTACAGTTACTAATCTGTGCATGCCCATAACACACAAATACACCACCATACATGCCCCAAAGTAACAAACTACTCTACAAAGAAACAATCTGGTGTGGTGCTTATTCATACACAGTCAATGCAGTAAGTCAGGCGCCGGTGGGTGGGTGGCAAACAGATGACCAATGTGTCACGATTCACACAACATGCAATGTTCCCTGGGTAAGCAGACAGACGCATATAGCAAGGTACGACTTCAAAACAAGTTGTGTTCCACCATAACCAAAATAAAGTAGGTAGTGCATGTGTCAAATTCTACATGGAAATAAAATGCACTGCACACGAGTCTGTCCCTCGCTGTCCCTGGGAGCTGCTTCTTTCCATGTCTTTGAACGCTACATGGCTAATACAACTGTCTTAATGGACCATGGTAGACCGGAGTATATGTGCCACTGCCCCTGCAGGTGCCCCAGACAACTTTCCCATCAACTAGCCATTAGTCCACCAACGCATATCAGTTGTATTGTGTGCTTCAACACCAATTTTTGTCCAAGCTCACCGTCAGTGCAGCTACTAAGCATGCATGTGCAATTGGCCTGGTGGAAGGTTGTCTGCGGTGTGGCCCCCCTGTGCTGCTCACCTTGCCTGGAGTCCCTTGAAACACGTCAGCTTTTTTTGGATGCATGAGCGCAATCCCTGTGGCTCTGCTTGCGCACACATGCGCATGTCGGCACCAACAAACGTGTCCAGCTTCCAGATGTCCAATGGGCCATGTCTGCTGGCAAAGGTGGTCTGGAGGCTCATCCCCCTGCAGAAAGGGCATGAAACACATGATTAATGCTTTGAAATCACCTGTGTGTGTCTCTTCAGACATTTCATGACTGGACCATGTCAGAGACGTACATCAGAAATCACACCGTCAGTGCGACTTTCACAGGCAAAGTGTGGTAGACACTATCTACAGCAGGAATTGCAACAAGCACATGTACAGTAAAGATAAGAAACATACTGCACAATGTATAGCAATTAATGTACACATGAATCATGAAACCCCCATCTAGCAAAGGAAGAACAGTGGACAATAACACCCCTATTATCCCCACTAGGGGTGTTAAGACAAATAGGACAGCAGCAGACATGCCACAGATATAACAGTCCAAAGCCCATGTGTAATAGGCTGTTAGACCGAACCATCCTTGCGAGCCCATGGATAAGGGAAGCAGGAGTGGCATATGTGAGTCAGGACCCCAAGCTGCAAACACATACACAAGACAAGCCTGAAGGGCCCAGCTGGAACAAACAGTGGATGCTTTCAAAAGCCACAAAGCACCACACTGTCACATGAAAGCACAATAGACAATCAATTCTAAACTATATTAACTAATTACACTAACTATGAAAAACCTACATTACCTAATTAAACTAACTATCAAATAGAAACTTAACTAACTAAACTAAAAGAAAAATAAAAAATGGCCACATACGACCCGGGGGGGGGGCACCTAGAAGGGGGGAGGTACAGGGTGCTGCTCAACACCCACATGCGATGATGTTGAGGGGAAAAAAAACTCCATGGGCTCAACGCCTGCACAGCCCGACTTATGTGGGAGATATCTATCGTCCGAGTCTGGCTCTTCCTGGAAAGGAGGACGTGGCACAGGAGCCTGACCACGCCTAGCCGCAGCTTGCCCCTCGTCGGCAGCAAGTCTGCCAGACGGGTGAGCCTGGTTCTGTGCGGGGATGACACGTAGGTCTGCATGCAGGAGCTCACGTGATACGCGTGCTTCCTCTTGTAAGGTAACACGTGTAACACGGGGTTCCTCCTGCAAGGCCTGGCTGGACAACTGATGCACCTCCCGGCAAGAATGTAGCTCAGCCAAGATGGTACGCTCAAGCTGCGCAAACCTCTCCTCTGACCGCTCCCTCTGGGACATCAGAAGGACACCCAGAGTGGATCTGAGGGAAGCATACTCCTCCCTCAGGGCCTCCATGAGTGCCTCTGCGTGAGCAGCAATTACTCGATGCAAAGACACCATTTCAGCCTGGCGTGCCCTGTCTGAGGCCGCCATGCCCAGCCTGAGCGTGCGGGCCGTGGACCGTGCCACCTGCTGCTGGAGAAGCACCTGCCTCGCAGTGGGGAACATGGATTGCGCCACACACTCCATGCTCACAGCGATGTTCTCCATTGCTGCCCCCTGGCGTTCAGAATTGGCAGTCATGCCTTGCTCCCACTCAGTATACAGTGGTTGCACACGGCGACCGCGTTGCTGGGCTTGACACCTGCAAGACCCAAGGACTGGGTGTCATCGTTGTGTTGGCACCGCCCGCAGCTGCACGACTACATGCCCCCGTCGACGTGATGGCCCAGGCACATCAGTGACTGGTGTGGGGGGTGTACCTGCGTCCCGATCCACCACAGGCAGAGGTTCCAAGACTGTCTGACCCCTCAGTGCAGGTGTCATGGACAGAGGAGTGCCCACATCAGAATCACTCACCCCTGACATATGGACCTGATGCTCATCCAACTCGACATGGACGTCAGAGTGGTCATCAGGGCTGGACTCATTGCCAGCCAGAGAAAAGATGGACTGTAGCACATGTCGGTTTAGGTGGCCTACCACCCCACGACCCCCACTTGTGCCGGGTTGCTGTAGTGATAACAACCCTGTACCTGGCATGACAACACCATCCTCTGGCTCCATTGTGTCATCATCTGAAAAGTAGAGCAAAAAAAGATCACTACACATGTTAGAAGCACACAACACACACACACACACACACACATAGACATCACACAGATACCAGACACATGAATCAGACATGTCACACACAAAAGAGAACCTGCCATGCATGCTGGGTCAACTTGGCATTGCTTCTGTGGTTAGGCATGTAGAAGGGTGTTATATCGCTCTCGATGCAGTAAAGCACTTTTGTATGTTACTCACTATCCACATGTACAAGTTCTTCATGATGTGTGTCAGAAAATGTTAATGCAGTGCAAGGTCAACCTCAGCCATCACATGCAATGTGCATGCAATGGGTAGCATGGCTACAAGCAAACCACCCCTCCCCCCAAGTGCAAATGCAGGGATGCCTTGCATGGTATCAAAAGGATGACCATAGACCTGTGTATTGACAGTGTTGAATAGCATCACTTGCATCATGTGATTCAAGTGACAACACAGCAGATGATGATGGGACAGTAAGAAGGCACATGATGAAACCTCCGAAGTACACCCATGTGTGAAGAAGACACTACACCAGTTAGACAGAGTCATTGTCCATGAAACAGGCTGAGGCCTGTGAGCCACGCAGACTGTCACACCCTAAACATGTGTGCGACACAGGACTGAGCCACAGTGGCCATGGGAAGCCTGATGAAATGCCATGCAATGTAGGTCACCCTGGACATGTACTACAATGATCATCCAGGCAAGGACACATAGGGGCATGCATGGAATCCACATCGCCATGGGAAGTCTGATGAAATGCCATGCAATGTAGGTCAACCTGGACACGTACTACAATGATCATCCAGGCAAGGACACATAGGGGCATGTATGGAATCCACATGGAGCATGTATGGGCACTCATGTCCCTGTGGGGCATCTGACCTCTGCACAGTCCAAGTGAGACACCCTGCATCAAGTACAAAGGATGTACCCCACAGCATATGTCTGGCAGATTGGCTGGTGGAAGTTAGCATGTATGCAGGACGATTGAACAGGCAAGTACTCAACGGCAAAATTGAAGCAGACCAGTGCAAATGTGGAATTGGGGTGCAGGGGGGGATGGAGGGACAAGCGAGCATGCCTACGTGGAGTACCCGCATGCAGGCAGAGGACACATGCAAGTCAGTCATTCTATGACATAGTCCCAGGGCTGAGAGCAAGGTCACCCCAGGCTACATGCAGAAGGTCCAGTGAGCTGTAACATGGACCGGAGGGGCATCCTGGTGACCAGCATGTGAGTAGGGTGCAATAGTGGTGATGCAGTCCCCGTCCACTCCACATGTCCACCATCCAGCAGAGCAGACATGCATCAGTGAAGCATTGCATTACTTGCACATAAGAACCATGTACACGTGACATGTAGTGGCAGTCATGCACAACACATCACACAAGTAAAGACACATGTCCTCAGCAAACACGCAGCAACACTCACTGGACTGGGCATCAAAGTCCGGCATCTCTCCCACTCCTTCGACCAATTCAGGTGGTATGAAGTCCACAATGAGTGACTTGTGCGGAGTAAGGTCTTCCTCCTCAGGTGCAGGCCCACTGCCAGTCACCAGAGTCAAGTTGCAATTTGAGGCACTCTTAGCCTTAGCGCTGCATTTGAGGTCATTCCAACGCTTTCTGCACTCTTGCGGCATGTGCACCTCATGGCCGAATGCACTCACATGTTCCGCAACTTGCTTCCAGTGGGTATCACGGTGGGCAGCCGTAGTCTGACAATTAGGCCCCACTAGCATGTCACGGCTGTGGTCCCGCACGTAGTCCATGAGGAAGTCCAGTTCCTGGTTGCAGAAAGGCTTCTTCCTCGACATGCAGGAGGTCGTGGCTGTGTGTGGGGTCCCAGCCTGTGCTGCAGGTGCAACCTTCCTCCTCTTGGATTGTGGCGCAGACCCTGGTTGGCAAATGCCGCCCTGATCAGTATGGCCAGTGGCACCGGTGGATTGAGCCAAGGGAGTGGCAGGTGGAGGGATGACCAAAGGCCTAACTTGCATCAGTGGCAACTGGGTGCACTCTAATGGACCCTGCACAGCAACATCTGCTGTGCCAAGGTCATTGACCGTGACTGTCCTGGTTGGCAGACTCACAACCGGGGTGTTGTTAGCTGCATCTGCCCCTGCACTTGCCAACACCCGACTGGTCGGGGCATCAGATGAAATTTCTGCCCGAGGGACACGTGTCTCGGTCAGGGCAGCCCTGCGTGCATTTACGGTTTCCCTCCTGCCCTGTTGGAAATCTTCCAAGGACTCTTCAAGTGCCAACGCAGCCTGCGCTGGCAGACCCTGAGCCTGGGTGGTGGTGTCCACAGCTGCACCTGCAGCTACCACTACCCTTGGGCCCGTGGCAGTCGATGAAATGGACTGCCGGGTCACACAGGCGCCAGTGCCAGATGCAGAAGCTGCATCTCCCGTAACCACAGGGGGTGGTGGCATGACTGCACCGACACATGGCACAACATCATGCACAAATGGCGCACCACTGCCTCTTCCCCCTCTGTGGCCACCCTGGAGTCCCGCTACACCCTGGTCACCCGGGCCACGTCCCTGACCTCGCCCTCCTTGAGGAGGACGCCCAGCTGAGGCACCCCTCACCTTTGGTGGTCTCCCAACCATGGCACAGATGGAGTAGTGCTGGCACAGATGGAGGAGTGCCAATGGGAGGTGTACACCACAATTGTCCTGGGCAATTGGGGTGAAGGGGGTGTGATGGAAGATGTTAACAGCACCCCTGCACCTGCAAGGCTGTATGTGACCCCGGTGATGTAGTGACGGGTCACGCAACGCTCAGGCACCCCACAGCTGCAGTAAAACCGTGCATGCATCCCCTGCAGCCTACATGACTGGAATTAACCTCCCGCAGTACGCGGTGGCACCCAGTAACACGAAAAAAGGGGACGCGCGGGACACGCAGGCTACTATGACCTCGAAAACGGGTGCGATGCACGGGGGCACCCGCAGTGGGAAAAATAGCATGCACGACTCACTGTCAGACTAGCATGATGATGAAAAACATGCGTAGCCAATACCCCCGCCAAAAGAAGAGATACGTCCTTGATCCGCTGTGAAGTAGTGATGGCGCGCAAAACAACACGAAGTAGCAACACACACGTCGGTCTCCACGAAAGGCACGTACAGCGAACTGCTGGCCCTGCTCACCTTTAACCCGTGCTGAAGGAAACGCCCGCGCGCATCACCACACTTACGCGCTTAGGCCCTTTCCTCGAATTACACGCATTCCCACACGGACGTGTGGTTTTTTCACGTGCTGATCCACTATGCACCCGTGTTATTGGAAAAGCCAGCGCACGTAACGTCACAGACGCGCTTACGCACTAAGGGCCTTTCCTCGAATTTCACGCTGATGTGCAATTTTTTTACGTGCCAAATCACTCTGTATCAAGCTGGCCACGCAACAACACACGGAAGACCACTCTCCTGCCCAGAAGGCCATATTCCTGCCCCCAGAGCCCCGAGCATGCTACCACCTGCCATCTGCTGCTGCCTGCCTGCCTGCTGCCCACGTGCCCTGCTATTTGGTGCCTGCACGTCAGCCAGGGGTGCAGTTGCTGTGACAACCCCTGCTGGAACTGAAGACTCCCGACTGGGATACCATCACTCCACAGCCCAGTCCAGGACCCAGTTGCCCACCCACACCTGCCTCTGGGGTTGCCATGTCTACACCATCTGGCACCACTGGCAACCCCCAGCCAGAGAGGCAGAGGGCCACCAGCATCAGTGCCAGTGAAGTTGGTGTCCTGGTGGAGCATGTCCTGGGACAGTATGATGCCCTCTTTGGAAGTTTGCCCGCCGACAATGAAGGACGGAAGATGATCTGGATGGACATCGTGACTGCCATCAATGCAGAGTAGGTGACAGTCCACGACATTCAACACATCCGTAAGTGCTGGGAGGTCTTCAGGTCCAGGACCCTCAGCAAGGCCCGGCGCCTCTTGAAGCCAGCGGATCGCAAGGGGTGTTGGGTCCACCTTACCACCATCTAAATGAGGGTCCTGGAACGTATACACCCAGCGCTCCACGTCCAGTTCCTTGAGAGGCAGACCCATCTAGATTCGAGCGGTAAGTATACATGCCTACTGATTGTACACTGTGCGTGTTGTGGTGTGCCAGGAGTGTGCAGGTTCAACATATGTCTTTGTAGGGCCATGTATTTATGCGTTTGTACAGGGACGTGAACCAGCCACATGTGATTCCTCTCATGTGTGAGACACATCGATGGTGTATGTGTTGGCAAGCATGCTGGGCAAATGCATGTGTGGGTGCACACATGTGAAAATTATGTGTATGTACGGTGGCATGGTTGTGGTGTCACACATGGATGTAGGTTCCTGCTGCATGTATCTGCACTATGTACATGTGCATGTGTGTGTATGTGACAAGTGTGCAACTGTGATGCAACATGGATGCATGTGACACTGACATGTAGGAGGCTGATTGCCAGATGTGACATGGATGGTGACATTATCACTGCAGTGGTGGAGATGTACAGATGCATGTCAGTCTGGTGGCGTGTGTGCATGTGTTATGCACTCCCCGTGTTGCATGTGATGTCAGGCTCATCTTCGGCTGCTCATGCTGTTGTTTGTGTATGGATGGTGCTGCCTGGTGCGATATTCCTGTTGATTTGCACATGTGTGTGAGTTGAAAAGACATGTGTGTTGGGGAGTGTGATGCCTTATCTGAAGTTTGACACTGCCACTCATGTACAACTGTCATGTGTGTATCAGTCCATTGTACAGTGCCCTGATGCCTGTGTCCTATCTCTCCCTGTCTGCAACGTCAACTGATGAAGAGGGCGGAGAGGGCGCTGTGGAGCAAGGCGGCAAGGATCGCACCACCAGCCGGAGACGCAAGGCCCGGCTCCCCTCCCAGGTTGTCATCTCGTCGGGGAGTGAGGAGTCTGGTGCCGCTACCCAGGCTGCAGCTGCCGAGGGTATGTCCAAGAGACGAAGGTTGGAGGTGGACTCCTCGGCAGCAGAAGGGGCAGCTGAGACCCCACAGGGTCCGACGGAGTAAGATGGCATGGAGTCATCCAGATTGGTGGGGGGTTTGGTGGAGGAGGAGGCTGTGGAAGGGACACACACAGGGTCTGGAGGTGGGGATTCCACTGGTGCTAGTGGTGCAGTGCAGGGGCAGGGAAAGGAGGCAGCACAGGCCGCCGCGGAGGTGCCTGTGTGTAATCCTGTCCCCGATCCTGTGACTGCATCATCCCGCACCAGCAGGGATGCCTACGTCCAGACCCGTTTTCAGGGGGGGGATGAGTGCACAAAAACTGGCCTTCCTCTCCCTGCGGACGTGGCAATCCGGGACCGGGTTGAGCCTGTTCTGGCTGGGATAGCATTGCGTCAAGGGGGCATGCAAGGTGACCTGCAGTGTTTTCGTGAAGACACTGTAGGTCATCTTGGATGCATCGTTGACCGCGTTGACCTACTGGGACGGGTCGCCAGGGCTGGATTCCTCCGTATGCTGGACCTTCTTCCGACCCCCTCCTCACCTGAACCCCCTATGCGCCAGTCGTCCTGCATGCCATCTTCCTGCCCATGTATCACCTGGGTACCCTGTGGAGCTGCCTCTGACCCAGCGGCCAGGTTGGTGTAGGACACATCCCTGCCACAGTCGGGAGTCGGACGTCCAGCTGGGGTGGCCACCACAACAACTGCACCCCAGCCAGCGGAGGACGTGCAGGCAGCAAGAGCCAGGGCACAGGCACAGGCACAGCAGCAGCAGCAACAAGGTGGGAGCCATGATGGCTCGGGGCCTTCAACATCCGAGGGGCAGGCATCAGCCAGAGGGCAGGAGGACCCAGGATTGGTAGTGTCTTCCGTGTGGCAGCGGTTGGGCCAGGCCATAGATGCGGAGCGGCGGCAGGCGGAAGAGGCACAGCTCACAATGGTCAGCGCGGAGCACTCCATGCGGAGGGCACTGAGGCGGGCTCAGTGCCTAGAGGCAATACGCAGGGAGTTGGAGGTCAACATGGCATCATCCCTGCGAACCCTCAGGGCCATGGAAGAGGACCGCCTCCAGGACATTGAGCAGGAGTTCGATGATGCCCTGGCCCGGGAAATTGGAAAGTGAGCCGTTGGACTAGCCCTATGCCATTGTATATAGTTTTTAGTGTTAGGTTTCATTTTTGTTTTCCTTTGATTTGGGGTGTTTGGACTATGCCCCACACATTTGTATATAGTTCTTTTCTTAGGTATTTTTTTGGATAGGTTTCATTTCTTTCGTTGGGCTCATGGACCCTGGATGAACTCGGTGTACATAGTTGAACAGTGGATCATGTGAGGATTTTATTTTATTTACCACCATGGATCAATGGATGTTTCAATTTACGTTTCCTTTGGATTTCATTTGGTGGACCATGAGATTGGACACATGTTTTTTTTTCATCACTTTGGATTTGTTCTTCATATATTTTTTTATTCTGTTTCGGACATACATTTCATTTCATCGTTTGAAATATGTTTTATGCCTTCATTTCATTTAATTCATTTTGTTTATAATACATTTTTGTTTCTTGACTTTGGGTTTGTGTCATGGAATAGCCATTTCAGTGTGGGGTGGATTGGGGACTTGATTGCCTCTCAAGACTGGGGTGGCGTGCTGTGGGATTTTGGTGCACATGAGGCCCATGATTGTGCATCTTTATGACGTGTTGGGGGGACATGAGTCGGGGCCTGCTGGTGGGTGCCCTTCAATGCTGGGTGGGTGGGGTGCTGAGGGACATGAGTCGGGGCCTGCTGGCAGCTGCCCCTCAATGCTGGGTGGGTGGGGGTGGTGAGGGACATGAGTCGGGGCCTGCTGGCAGGTGCCCCTCAATGCTGGGTGGGTGGAGGTGCTGAGGGACATGAGTCGGGGACTGATGGAAGGTGCCCCTCAATGCTGGGTGGGTGGGGGTGCTGAGGGACATGAGTCGGGGCCTGCTGGCAGGTGCCCTTCAATGCTGGGTGGGTGGGGGTTCTGAGGGACATGAGTCGGGGCCTGCTGGCAGCTGCCCCTCAATGTTGGGTGGGTGGGGGTGGTGAGGGACATGAGTCGGGGCATGCTGGCAGGTGCCCCTCAATGCTGGGTGGGTGGAGGTGCTGAGGGACATGAGTCGGGGCCTGCTGGCAGGTGCCCCTCAATGCTGGGTGGGTGGGGGTGCTGAAGGACATGAGTCGGGGCCTGCTGGCAGGTACCCCTCAATGCTGGGTGGGTGGGGGTGCTGAGGGACATGAGTCGGGGCCTGCTGGCAGGTGCCCCTCAATGCTGGGTGGGTGGGGGTGCTGAGGGACCTGAGTCGGGGCATGCTGGCAGGTGCCGCTCAATGCTGGGTGGGTGGGGGTGCTGAGGGACATGAGTCGGGGCCTGCTGGCAGGTGCCCTTCAAAGCTGGGTCGGTGGGGGTGCTGAGGGACCTGAGTCGGGGCATGCTGGCAGGTGCCGCTCAATGCTGGGTGGGTGGGGGTGCTGAGGGACATGAGTCGGGGCCTGCTGGGCCCCTCAATGCTGGGTGGGGGGGGTGCTGAGGGACCTGAGTCCGGGCCTGCTGGCAGGTGCCCCTCAATGCTGGGTGGGTGGGGGTGCTGAGGGACATGAGTTGGGGCCTGCTGGCAGGTGCCCTTCAAAGCTGGGTGGGTGGGGGTGCTGAGGGGCATGAGTCAGGGCCTGCTGGCAGGTGCCCCTCAATGCTGGGTGGGTGGGGTGCTGAGGGACATGAGTCTGGGCCTGGTGGCAGGTGCCCCTCAATGCTGGATGGGTGGGGGGGCTGAGGGACATGAGTCGGGGCCTGCTGGCAGGTGCCCCTCAATGCTGGGTGGGTGGGGGTGCTGGGGGACATGAGTTGGTGATCACTAGTACAAGGTGACATGTGGGCTGGCTGGGGGGCATGCCCATGGTGCATGACCAGGGGTGCAGGGTAGTCCCCTGTGGTGTGGGCTGCCTGAACGGGCTGGAGAGGGGGTCGAGGGCACACCTGGGAGGACCCACACTGGTAATTCATGTGTGTAACACCCCGTGCACCCCACTGGATACACGTACCCCGCTCAGACAGCGAAATCACGTGTGAAAGTTCCTGCACACCCCAGTAATACATGTAACCCGCTCGCCCAAGGCCTATCACATGTGAAACTCACCGCCCACCCCTCAGAATATACGTACCCCACTCGCCCAATGCCAATCACGTGTAAAACTTCCTGCGCACCTCTGAAATACACGTACCCCACTCGCCCAAGGCCTATCACGTGTGAAACTCAACGCGTACCCCCGAAATACATGTACCCGCTTGCACAGGGCCAATCGCTTGTGAAAGTTCCCGTGCACCCCAGTAATACATGTACCCTGCTCGCCCAAGGCCTATCACGTGTGAAACTCCCCGCGCACCCCTCAGAATAAACGTACCCCACTCGCCTAAGGCCAATCGCATGTAAAACTTCCCCCGCACCCCTGAAATACACGTCCTCTGCTCGCCCAAGGCCTATTGCATGTGAAACTCCCCGCTCACCCCCGAAATACACGTACCCTGCTTGCACGGGGCCAATCGCGTGTAGAACTTCCCACGCACCCCAGTAATACACGTACCCCACTCGCCCAAGGCCTATCGCGTGTGAAACTCCACGCGCACCCCTCAGAATACACGTACCCCACTCGCCCATGGCTAATCGCGTGTAGAACTTCCTGCGCATCCCCGAAATACACGTACCCCGCTCGCCCAAGGCCAATCGCGTGTAGAACTTCCCGCACACCCCCGAAATACACGTACCCTGGTCACACATGGCCAATCGCATTTGAAACTTCCTGCGCACCCCTGAAATACACGTACCCCGCTCGCAAACTTCCCGCGCACCCCCGAAATAAACGTACCCCGCTCGCAAACTTCCCGCGCACCCCCGAAATACACATACCCTGCTCGCAAACTTCCGGTGCACCCCGAAATCCATGTACCCCGCTCGCACAGGGCCAATCGCATGTAACACTTCCCACGCAGCGGGGTACGTGTATTATGAGTGGTGCGTGAGGATTTTTACGGGTGTTTTCGTGGTTGGGGGGCTGTATGCTGCTCCACTGGCCTGTGCGCCATGTACGGGATTTGTGCGCTGTTCAAGGCACACGGGGAGGGGTTGGGGGTGTAACTGGCGCTGCTGCAGGGTCGCTGCACCACTCTTTAATGTTAAAATCCATGAATACGCTGTGAGCGGAAATGGATTTTGGCGCATGCGGCTGGCATGCCCAATGGGGAATGCGGTATTCCCGAATGGGCTCAGTGGGGAATGGGGAATTCCATTACAGCCAAACCCGTGATCCGGTGCTAATAGCGCCGGGGGTTTGGCGGTAGGGCTAATACCACCATGGTAATACCGCCAGCATTACCGCCCAACTCGTGATGAGGCCCATAGTGTGTGAATGCAGTTTCCTTTGACTATGTGCAGGCTTTATATTTTGCTTACAATATATTAGTTCAACATGCTTTGCAAATGAGTAGAATACTAAGTTTATGAAACTCACTTGGTTTCTTAAGGTTGTGTTATTGAATGTTAGGAGATAGAAGAACTAATGATATACTTATTTTGCAATTTTTATAGGGTAAATGGCACAAACTGTACAGAAAAGCATGGAATGTATGCATTTGTGAAGGTATGGGTAATAAAGCAGAAGGATGTGATTTACTGGCAGTGGTGTTATTTCAGCTGGGAGCTTTTCAATGATAGTGTCTATCTTTGTGAGTGTATGAATATGCATGACCTTATCCTGGCTGTGTGTAATTTTATAATACACTACTAAGTGTTTTTTCTACAATTATACTGTTATTTCTCCCATCTTTTAATGTTATAATTTTTTAGAAACCTGTGTGTGTAAAAAAAAAAATATTAGATATCAGACAGGTTTGGAAGTGACAGTTGATTATAGCAGATGGACAAAATGACAGTAAGTTCATTTTATAGGTTATCCAGGTTAAGTGGCAGTTACTCTGTTTATATGCATTCATAAGAGTTGTACATTGTCTGTGCAGAAAATATGCATATCTGTAGTTTGTATTCATGCATGTGGATATGCATGCAGCTGCAAGTAGACATCTTGGAGAAGTGTAAAGTAGTTTTTGTAGTAGGTGCTTTCCAATGATATGAGACTTGTATTCAGAGTGATCAACAGTACATTTGAAGTGCAGAACTCTGATGATGGAATTAGATGTAGAGGTCTTGAATGTGATTGGTGGATGGTTGTGTGACTGCTTAGCTGTATCCAATGAGGGAATGGCAGAGAGAGTGAAGGGGAAAGGGTAGAAGGGCTGTCCAAGAGTTACACGGTCCGCGGACACCGCAGCTGTCCACGGACAGGGAGTGCCACATCCAGAGTTTTCCAGAAAATCCAGCATGGAAAGGGGACTGTAGGGATCAGCCAATTAGATGTTAAGGTTGTGGATTAGTGTTGAAAGAGACTGTGTGTAGTGAAGATGGCAGAAGTGGAGAAAGTCAGGGTGATGGTGCTTGGAGATATGTTTGTGCATGGTTTACAGCAGTGTGCTCAATGCAGCCATGTGGCAAACAATTTTGATGTTAAAGGAGTGGAGGTGGTGTGGAGCACTGTGCCTGACTGCAATGTACAGTGAATTGTGCAAGTTTGTGAAGATATGGGCAGGATGAACAGTTCCCATGTGGTAGTTTTGCACTATGGTGCTTTCCATTTGGGCTATGTCAGTGTGCCTATTTTGTTGGCAGATTTGGAACTCTTGGTTCAAGCACTAATGAACATCCTTCCAAATGCCAAAGTATTTTTTTCTGGAATAGTACCTAGGGCAATATGGGACAATAGTTATGTTTTTTGTCCTCAGCAAAACATCGTTTGGTGTGCAATCAACCAAGGCATGTGTGCTCTCATGCTTAGAGCTGGTATGTTCTTCTGTAATAATGAGAATATTGATTCCAGTAATGCTGTTTATTTTAAAGAAGCGGCATGTACTTATCTTTTATGGGAAATGCCATTCTGTTTTGGAATGTAAGGGTTCCTTTGAAGAAGGTTATGTGAAGATTTTAGGAGTAAAGTAAGAAAAAAAACTCCAAAAAATACAAAATAACGGGTGTCTGTCAAGCATCTGCAAAAAAAACAAAAAAAAGCTCTTTTCAGAGCCAACCTCAAAGGGGAAATGGGGCACACTATTTAAATTTACATTCACCAAGCTCAGATTTTTTATATGTCCACGGACATGGCGGAAGTCTGCGGACAGCACGTATTACATATGGGGATTTTGGGGTGGAGAGGCATGCACATGAGAATGAGCAGATATTTTACGAAAACATAGGGGAGCCCCCAGCATGTTCAGTGTGGGTTCGGGGCAAAGTACAAAGTAAACAAAGAAGAATATAACTCACACTGTAAATTGACAAAGAAGTTAAGGTCTAATTTATGCTAAATTTACCAAACCAATGTATGTTCTGCTCCTAAAGGCTCAGAAAAATAGGAAAGTACCAAGAAGAACAACTGGAGCGAAACTGACCATACATTTTAATGAAACAAGAAGGAAATTTGTTAAAATGTCCAATGTTCAACAAAATTGAAAGAAAATAATTCTAAACAATACAATAAGGATTTTTTTGTATATAGATTGTTCAGATACATAAACAGTGAATTAAACAGAATTGTCAAAGTAGATGGTTAAAACATACTAAGAGAGATTTGTTCAAAGCATGTTCAAAGCATGTACAAAGAATATTTAAAGCATGGACAAAAATCACATTTAGCATCAAAATTGCAAATTGCAAAATTAGACTTAGTATTTTGTATTTGCACAGTGTTAGTCAGACTGTCTTTTATCAAAGGCTCCTTTCCTTTGTGTGTATTCATGATCAAGGTATGATCATGTGTTGTGGAGCTGCATGAGAATGAGCAGAGCAAGGGATTGGTCAGTAAAGTTTACTGGGTGTGTTGTGTAAGGAGAGAGTTTGTCAGAAAGTCTTTTTTTCCTGATGGAAGAACAGATGGCTATGGCTGTTTGTGTCAGAAAACAGATTATCTGGATTTTGGGAGACTCATGGATACATTGGTTGGAGGTGCATGCAGAAGGCTGTGGAGTAGCTGCAGATCTTGGATTCCATCATGTGGAAGCAGACTGGCATGGAGTGCATGGAATGAAGTGGCTGGACTTCGTACCTCTCTGTGCTAGTTTGGAGACAGAGCATCATCCAGACATAATTATAATTCATTGTGGAGGGAACAGTTTAGGACATGTGTCTGGAATTTCTTTGCAATTTGCAATGAAAGATGGACTTGGGAAGGTCATGGACATGTTTCCAAATTCCCAAGTAATTTTTTCTCGTATTGCGCAGATACAAATGTGGCTGCGTTCTTCTTCATTTGGTCCACAAATGGAGAAATCGAGGCATAAGGTCAATAGGGCTGTTTGTGCCTTTCTAAGAGATGTTGGCATGTCCTCTTTTCACAATGAAAATATTATGTTTTTTAGCACATACATTTTTCGCAGAGATGGCGTCCATCTTACTTATGCTGGCAATCAAATTTTTCTGAGAAATATACAAAGTGCATTGCAAACTTTTTTGGAATTACAGCCATCCATTTTGCTGTATGTGTTGACCATTTCAAGTTTTTCAAACAAAAACAAACACCACCAAAAGGCTATTTTCAGAGCCACCACTTCCTCCCAAAGAAAAGTGCAATGGTTATGATAGGGCAGCACCCCAAAATTTTAGATGTCCGAGAACTGTGCGCGTACTTCTAAAAAATGCACAGGGCCCTGGTCCATTTATTTGCCACTTCTATTTTTAAACTGTGAAAGGCGGCTCTGAAAAGAGCCTTTTTTTATTTTTATTGTTTTATTGTTTTTGGTTTTTTACACAAGACACACTAGGAGAGGAGGGGAAAGGAGGGTAAGGAAGGGGCACCAACCACGGGGATAACAAAGGGCAGGTGGAGAGAGGAAGATGTAGGGTAGTCCTTATTTAGGTAGGTAGCAGACCTTCTGGTGCTCCTTGACCGCAGTCTCGAAAACACTTTGAAGATTCTCAACCCTGAAGAGTACTGCGTTGCAGTACATACACAGTATTGTGACCCTCGAAAGGTAATAGTCAACAGCATCGTAAATGGCCTGTGAAGCAGCTGGAGGGATGCGCTGTCCCACAGGAGTGTCTCTTGTGGTGACAGGAGCGGAAACTGAGGATGTGGTAGAGGAACTCAACCTACTACGTTGATCACAAAGTACAACCTTGCGAATGGCCCCACCATGGAACGACCTTAGGTGTTGCTTCATGGATGTCGTACCAAATCTGTACGAACCAGGCCCCCCACGACTCAGCACCATTTTGCACTGGTTGCAGGTGACCTTGTTCGCACATGCTTTTGGTACGTCACCATGAATGGTAAACAACCGTCACACCCAAGACTCACGGCAAGTGCTGGTAGGGACTTCCACTACCTCATCCTCTTCATCCTCTTCATCCTACTCCTCTACATCCTCACGCCTGTTCCACTCTGCAGGCCCTTGGGGAGGTGGTGCTGGTGGAGGGGTTGGGGGTGGTGCTGAGGCAGATGTAGCACCAGCTGGAGCAGCAGCAGCTATGGATGCCATCAGGGTTGGTGAGATAATCTCAGCAAGAGCAGCAAAGGCAGCAAAAGTCAATCTTCAATAGCCAGAAGCACAATGAAGATCAGCTCTGGGGTGTGGCCTTTTATAGGGGTGCAGGAGCGTGCTCGGCAGACAGCCGTGCTGTCCGCGGACAGATCGGACACCCAAAAAAGGGTAAAAAATGTCCAAAAAGTATGTAGAAAGCCAGGGTCATTGTCTGGGACATGTGCAATGGTGAATTTTCACTGTAAAATACTTTGGACTGTCTGAAAAAGTACTTTTAAAATGTTTGGGGACCCGGACAGTGTCTGCAAATCAGGACACATGCTCAGAGTTGGTGCGGTCACATGATGACGTCGCAAAAACATTCGCGAAGAGAACGGGTGTCCGCAGGACACCAAATGCACTGGAACGGTCGTGCGCATGCGCGCGGGTGTTCTACGGACAGTGTTCAGGTCCTCAAACTAATTAAAACTGCAACACAAGTGAGACGGACTGTTACGGACAGGCGCAATGTTTTTAGGACATATGGGTGTGGTGCGCATGTGCGTAGATGTTCTACACATAGTACGGACAGGTATAGTGTCCTTAGAACACCTCCATTTGGGTTAATTGCGAACATTCCAGACACCGGGTGTGTTCTAAGAACAGTTCCATGTTGCTTGTGGACAGTACAGACAGGTAAAGTGTCCTTAGGACACCTTCATTTTGGTTAATTGCGAACATTCCGGATACCGGGTGTGTTCTAAGAACAGTTCCATCTTTCTTGCGGATAGTACGGACAGGTATTGTGTCCTTAGGGCACCTCCATTTCGGTTAATTACGGACATCCCAGACAGCGCGCATTTTCTAAGAACAGTTCCATCTTGCTTGCGAACAGTGCGGACGTGTATAGTGTTCTTAGGACACATCCATTTTGGTTAATTATGGACATCCCGGACACTGTGCGTGTTCTAAGAACAGTTCCATCTTTCTTGCGGATAGTACGGGTAGGTGTAATGTGCTTGGGACACCTCCATTTTGGTTAATTACGGACATCCCGGACACACACGCTGTGTCCGGGATGTCCATAATTAACCAATATGGAGGTGTCCTAAGGACACTATACCTATCCGTACTGTCCGCAAATACAATATAGTCTAAAATGAAATAAACCGAGAAGATAAATAGGCGTCCAACATAATTACCTGACAGACACTCCACAACTAAAACCAAGACCAGACCTACAGACTACTCAGAACATATCTTACCTGAAATAGTATGTGTACATCATTTTACTCATATCTTTATAAACTTTCTGTATTAGATTAAAAAAAAATATATCATATTTTTTTTTTCTCACAGAAATGTCTAGTACTCTGGAATGGCTAGAGGAGCACTTCCCACATGACGAAATGTCAGAAAATAGTGAAGCTAATGGTAGACACTTTACAATACAAACCATTTAAGTGTTATTATTTTATATATATTCAACACATATATTTCATTTTGTACAGAGCATACCAAAATAGAAAATAAATCTGAAGAAACTGTTATGGAAAACACGCTTGAAAAATGATTTATTATTGGGCAATTTTAATAATTTCAAAACATTTGTTGAGGATCATTTTAAAACAAAAACTTCATACCGGTGTCCCACATGTACTTGTCCCACCTCACCATATCCCAGTCAATTATCTCCAAACCCTCTCCATAATCCAAAACGTTTTGATGAGACTTCCATCCCTTCTTCACCTGATATCAATCATGTTGAAACCCCTAATTCTCCTGTTTTTGTTTCTGTTTCTGCCTCACCTTCACTGTCATAAATTATTAATATATGTGAAATAAAGTTAAATTTTTATATTGTGTTGTAATTACTTCCCATTTTTTATTTTTTTAAAAACAATGTAGATGACCGCGGACAGCGCGGGTGTTCTGAAATGTTCATAAATAAACGAAAATGGAGGTGTCCTGAAGAACACTATACCTGTCCGTTTTGTTCGCTAGCAAGTTGAAACTGTTCTAAGAACCCAATTGGTGTCCTGAAATGTTCATAATTAAACGAAAATTGAGGTGTCCTAATAAAGAACACTATACCTGTCCGTACTGTTCGCCACCAAGTTGAAACTATTCTAAGAACACAAGCGGTGTCCTGAAATGTTCGTAAATAAACGAAAATGGAGGTGTCTGAAAGAACACTATACCTGTCCGTACTGTTCGCTAGCAAGTTGAAACTGTTCAAAGAACACAAGCGGTATCCTGAAATGTTCGTAATTAAATGAAAATGGAGGTGTCCTAAAGAACACTATACCTGTCCGTACTGTTTGCTAGCAAGTTGAAACTGTTTAAGAACACAAGCAGTGTCCTGAAATGTTCGTAATTAAACGAAAATGGAGGTGTCCTAAAGAACACTATACCTGTCCGTACTGTTCGCTAGCAAGTTCAAACTGTTCTAAGAACCCAATTGGTGTCCTGAAATGTTCTTAATTAAACGAAAATGGAGGTGTCCTAAAGAACACTATACCTGTCTGTAATGTTTGCTAGCAAGTTAATTGTTCTATGAACACAATTGATGTCCTGAAAAGTTTGTAATCAAACGAAAATGGAAGTGTCCTAAAGAACACTATATCTGTCCGTAGTGTTCTCTAGCAAGTTTAAACTGTTCTAGAACATACACGATGTCCAGAAATGTTTGTTTGATGTGTGACGCACTTTTAATTAATTCAGGACCCGAACACTGTCCGTAGAACATCAACGCGCATGCGCAAACCAATGTCCGTGCATTTGGTGTCCTGCAGACAGGAGCTTCCTTCGCGGACCTGTTCGTGAAGGGATCATGTGACCGCGCCCATGCTGATCACGTGTTCTGAATGCGGACACTGTTCGTGTCCCCGAACAATTTAAAAGTACATTTTTGAGTAATCCACAATATTTTTCCATAATAGTCATCATGGCACAAGTCCCAAATAGTAATCCTCAGTTTCTACATATCGTTTCAAACTTTTTGAACCCTTTTTTGTGTTCGATCTGTCCGCGGACAGCACGCATGTCCACGAACCGCGTACAAGCACCCCTATAAAAGACCACGCCCTAAAGCTTATTCTCATTGTGTTTCTGGCTATTCTTCAGGGCACAGCTATTTCTCCAGCAACTTGCTGATTACACCATCGAGATGGCATCCCTGGCTGCAGAACTGCCACCTGGTGCTGCACCCACTTCAGCACCACCCCCACCCCCTCCACCACCACCACCTTCCCAAGGGCCTGAAGAGGGCAACAGGAGTGAGGATACAGAGGAGGAAGAAGAGGATGACGAGAATGAGGTAGAGGAAATCCCTAGTACCCGCACTAGACGTGAGTCTTGGGTGTGGCGGTTATTTTCCATTTATGGGAAAGGTCCTAAGGCTTGTGCGAACCGTGTTATCTGCAATGAGTGCAAAATGATACTCAGTCGCGGGAAGCACGGTTCGTACAGCTTTGGGACTATGACCATTAAGCGACACCTGAGGTTATTTCACTCTGGGGCTATTCGCAAGGTTGTACCTTGCGAAGAACGTAGTAGGTTGATTTCTTCTACTTCATCCTCTGTTTCTGATCCTGTCACCACAAGGACCACCTCTGTGGGACAGCGTCTTCCTCAAGCTGCCTCAGAGGCCATACCGAATTCTGATGACCCTTACCTTTTGAGGGTCACAGTTGTATGTATGTACTGTGACACAGTACTCTCCAGGGGGGAGCGACTTCGGAGGGCTTTTGAGACTATCGTCTCAGAGCATGAGAAGACCTGCTCACTACCCAAATAAAACCCACTCTACATCTTCCTCTCTCAGCTCGCCCTTTCTTATCACTGTGGTTGGTGTCCCCCCCTTTACCCTCCTTTCTCCTCCTCTCCTAGTGTGTTGTGTCTAAAAAAACCCAAAAAATATATAAAATTCCAAAAATCAAAAAAAAATAAGGCTCTTTTCAGAGCCGCCTTTCACAGTTAAAAAATAGAAGTGAAGATAAATAAAGCAGGGCCCTTTGTATTTCTTAAAAGTCTGCGGACAGTTCGCGAAATTTAAAAATATTGGGATGCTACCCTATTGTTACCATTGCATTTTTCTCTGGGAGGAAGTGGTGGCTCTGAAAAGAGCCTTTGGGAGGTGTTTGTATGTCAAAAATGATAAATACTTAACACCTACTTCAAAATGGATGCTGTATTACTAAAAAAGGTCGCAGTGCATTTTGTACATTTCACAGAAAAATCTCATTGCCAGCATAAGTAAGATGGACTCCATCTCTGCGAAAAATGTATGTACTACGAAACATAATATTTTCATTGTGAAAAGAGGACATGCCAAAATCTCTTAGAAATGCACAAACAGCCTTATTAACATTGTGCCTTGCTTTTTCCATTTGTGGACCAAATGAAGAAGAAAGAAACCACATTTGTCTCAGCGCAATCCGTGAAAATATTACTTGAGAAATAGGAAACATGTCCATGACTTTCCCAAGTCCTTCTTTCATAGCAAATTGCAAAGAAATTCCAGTCACATGTCCTAAACTGTTCCCTACACAATGAATTACAATTATATCTGGATGTTGCTTTGTTTCCAAAGTAGCACAGAGAGGTAGCAAGTCCAACCACTTCAATCCACGTACTCTATGCCAGTGTACTTCCACATGTGGACATTGAAGATCTACAGCTACTCCACAGCGTTGTGCATGCACCTTCAACCAATGTATCCACGAATCTCCCAAAATCCAAACAATCTGTTTTTTGAAACATACAGCCATAGCTATCTGTTGTTCTCTCAGCAAAAAGAGTAGCTGAGAAATTCTCTCCTGGCACAACACACCCACTAAACTTTCCTGACCAATCCCTTTCACTGCTCATTCTCATTTGCATGACTTCTGAACCCAAAAATCCCCGGATGTAACTGCCGATGTCCTCGAACTACTGCCATGTCCGCGAACATATCGTAACATGAACAGCCCTTCTACCATTTCCATTTCACTCTCTGTGCCATTCCCTCATTGGATGTAGCTAAGAAATCACATGACCATGCACCAATCACATTCAAGACCTCTACATCTAACTGCATCATCACAGATCAGCACTGCAAATGTACTGTGAAACCTCTGAGTACAAGTGTCATATCATTGGCAAGCACCATCTACAAGAAATACTGTACAAGTCTCCAAGATTTCTACTTGCAGCTCCATGCATATCCATATGCATGAACACAAACTACAGGTATGCATATTTTCTGTACAGTACATGAACACATTTTCAAACTGACTTTAAACTTGTGTAATCTGTAAAATTAATCTACTGTCTTTTTTCCAATTTCCTAAAATCAACTATCACTTATAAACCGTTATACTATTTACTTTCTTAATACACACACTATCAAATCATGTTAAACTAACATTTTTTAAATGAAATTTATAGACTACATATATTGAAACAAAATTGCATGCATGCACAAGCTATGTTCCAATCTCAAAAAATAATACTTATACAATTACATTTATTTATTTATTTATTTATTTATTTATTTATTTATTTATGTATTTGATTACTTTAATTTAAGCATGACATTAAGGCACTATTACCTAGAACAGCTTAGTTACAGAAATGGTGGTATTCAGTGGTGCATTATGAATTTCACAAGACATACTAAAGATATGTTGTTTGTTACAGTTACTCATTGCAATACATTTTGTTCATTAAGAACATATCATATGTATTGAACTGGTGTGACGTATCTTATGTGATTAAGATAGTTCTAATGGTTTTAAGGAAGGCGCTGAGGATTTCAATTAAAAAAATCAATATCTAAATTAAAAACAATGCTATATACAAACAAAATTACTAATTTATTTCTTTTACAATTGCAGTGAAGACCATTCTCCTGAAAAGAAGCAGCCAAATTTCAAGAACAAAGAAGAACTAAGAATTAAAATGCTCATTTTAGAAAAAAGTAAGTAGAATATCACCATAATATTTGAATTATTACTCAAACATAGTGTAAAGTTAATTCATACTATTTCTGTGCCTAAAAATAGAGATTGTGCACCATTCTGTCCAAAAATCCCTATGTCTCAAACACCGAATTACAGCCAGAATGGCACACAAATTCCTAGTTTTGGACACACAAATTACCCAACTCAACCGCTAGAATGTTCATGTTATAGAACAAACGACTGTTTTTATTGTATACATTAGATTTACTATTTGTACTTCTCCACACCACTAGCTTATTTTTTTCTGTCATCTGAACCTGAGTTTAGTAACATATTAATTGAAGAATACACATCCCTACTAGTTGTAGTTCCCAATGCACAATCAGACACCATTACATACATCATCTTACTCAAACACTCATGCACACAGCACACATAAATTGCAGAACACCCCAATCCATTCCTAAACAATTTTTCAATTCTTTACGCCAATTCCTCAATCAATATGTAAAAAGCAAAGACAAAATCAAAATTAAACTACTGCAAAATATGGATACCTGTCCAGTGCGCAAATACACAGGACTACAAGGACATTCATTGGCCTGCATTTCAGGACCTACTTGTAAAACCACCTTCCATGATATCAAAAGAATATCAACACATCATTCAACTATAAGAAATCTAGTCTATAAACCGTACTATGCTAAAAGTCCTGCTTTAATCACTAGCAAATTTAAATAACATTCTTCTACATGGTACAGCAAAAGATCTACTTCAAGAAATTGACTATATCCAGAAAAAATATTTTGGAAGTGAAAGTCATTTACAGAATGAAATAGCTTTAAACCAAATTAGCAACAATTCTACACATGGCAACCTTTTGCTAAACACATACAAAAAAGAAATACTAAAATTTAAAAGTACATCAGCTGAAGTACCAAACCATGTATGTGTATGTTGCCGCAGAACCTTTTATAAACGTAACACGAAAACTGTAGACCTATCATATAAAATAGAAGACAATGAAGATTCTAAATGGTTTGAATTAGCTCTCTACCTTGTAGCAGAAAACAAATATGAAATAAGTGACCCCTTAATACTTTTCAGTTACTGCACTACAAAACTTGACAACAACCAAACTCCTTCACGTGCTATCACAAATAATTTGGAATTATACCCACTACCAAAACCCCTACAACAACTTAATTTATATGAGAGCACCATAATTCAAACAGTACACCCATTTCAAGCAATAATACGCCTTCAACCAAAAACAGTAAAATTACCTCCCTCTGAATTGGTAAAAGGCATTCATGGAAAAGTAGTTTATTTACCATGAGATCTAAAAGAAAATGTGCATACTCTAGGAGTGCAACGTCCAATGCAGCAATCTTTAATTATTTTAATAAATGGAGTATCTACAAAAGACAAAAAAATATGGCAACAGCTGGTAGATTTACATAAAGTTAGACAAGCCTTACAATATCTTAAAGAGAATAATGAATATTACAAAGAAATTAATATTGAAGAAAACTTGAAAGATATAACTGAAATAATTCAAGAAACACAAGAAGCTGGTCAATTTGAGCAACTAGATCCTGCTACAATATCAAATACTTTAGACCATATTACAATTCATCCTTTGCACTCTAATGACACCATAGAAGATGCACTGGAAACATACCAAATGCGTCAAACAAAAGGATCACCAATCAGCATATGGAAAATAAGTATAGAAGCACGTGCTTTTCCTCTACTCTTTCCTACTGGCAAAGGAGGAAGGTATGATGATAGACCTATTTAAATATCAGCTTCAAAATACCGCTCATTACGGATGTATTCTGAAGATCCCAGATTTAGACAAAATGTGGAATGCATATTCCACCTACTCTTTGAAAGTGAACTAGCAACTTTATGTTACGGATTTGCACACATATTAAAATCAGGATCCCACTTTCAAAATATGACAGGTACACAATTATTACAAAAAGTGCAACAAAAGGATGAGGTTTTACAATCAAATATTACAAATCTATTAGCAAATATGCGTGGTACTAAAGAGTACTGGTTTCGACGTCACGGAGATGTACGTTGCATGATCAGAAACCTTGGCCTACCCACTTGGTTTGTTAAATTAAGTTGTGCAGAATATGCATGGGAAGATTTACATGATTTCCTACGCATATCAAATAAAAACAAAACAAAATAGATATACTAACATCAGGAGAACTGTGTTCTTTGGATCCTGTTAATGTTTCAAGATGTTTTCACAATTGCTTCATTGCTATGCTACATTTTATTTGTAATAAAACTGTTCCTCCCCTTGGAGAAGTGCAACACTTCTTTTGGAGAAAAGAATACCAAGCCAGAGGAGCACCACATATCCACATGCTTTTATGGATTAAAGATGCTCCTAAATTTGGTCAAGAAAGTGATGACACTGTTTTACAGTTTATTGAAAAATATGTCACTTGTGAAATTCCATCAGAATCCACAAATAGTGATCTTCATGCACAAATTTTACAATTTCAAAGACATAAATGTGGCAAATATTGTCGTTGCAAATACAAAAACAAAGGGAAATACTACACCAAATGCCGATTTGGTTTCCCTAGACCAGTTACAAATACAGGTCAAGTGAACAACCTCATGTCTTCAGCTAGACATAGTGTTAAAGGTAAGTCACCTAAAAATACATACTACATAAACAGAAAAGAAGAAGTAAAATATATCAATGATTATAATGCAATCATTGCCCACTTATGGAATGCAAACATAGATGTGCAGTACATTGCAGACAATTCTACTGCAGTTGCACGATATGTCACAGCATACTTAACCAAAGCAGAAAAGACAGAGCTCCAAGACCTCTGGAATGACCTGTCATCATATAAAACAGTGTCTCAGAAATTATACAGCTTGGGCATAAAAATGCTCTCCCATAGAGAATGGGGATCATATGAAGCAGCTGATCGTTTAACTGGTACTGCATTGTATGGTAAATCTGAAAATATAGTATGGCTAAGTCTTGGTCCAGCTAAATCTAGAAAAAGAGTTCTAAAAACGTACGAAGATATAGAAGCAATAGCCAAACATGATCCCAACAGCCAAGACATTTTAAAAAACAATTTATTGGACACATACTACCCAAACATAAGTAATACTTTGGAAACCATGTGTCTATACCACATAGCCCAAAACTACACATACAAAAATAATATAACACCTGATGAAAATAAAGGTAAATACAGAGTGGCAAACTGTGCAGGCAGCTTAGTTAAACTCACTAAACCAAATTTAATTAATCATATCAAATTGTCATTGAAGACTCCTCAACATAAATAAATATATTACATGTCCCTGCTACAACTCTTTAAACCATGGAGAAAAGGAGAAGACATACTAGAAAACTATGACTGATATGAAGATGCTTTCAAAGCAATGAAAGCACTATAACTGATGTAAACTTTACACAATACAAAACAATGTTGCACAATGAACAGCAACACGAAGAAGAACTCCAGGCCCAACTAGATAAAGACACTCCTGACAGTAGTCAACATTCTGTAACAGGAAGCCAAGAACCACTGGGAGAACCACTAATAATAACTGAGGCAGAATTATCTATGATAGAAGTAGAACACACCATGTGTCAGTATGAAGATAAAGAAGACTTAACTATACTACAATTAAAACTAAACAACGAACAACGTAGCATTTTTGAAGAAGTAACAAAACAAATTGCACATGGTGTACAATATGAAAATAAAGAATGTTCCTGCCATAATTATAAACCTATACTACTGTACGTCAGTGGTGAAGCTGGTTCTGGCAAAACATTCCTAATCAAAATCATCAGTAAATTCCTGCAACAATTGACAAACAACAAACTGTCAGCTGTTGTCACTGTCCCCACAGGTTTAGCTGCCTACAACATAGGTGGTGTCACTTTACACCGATTACTACTATTGCCAGTAGAACACCAGAACAAATTAGACTATTACAAACTTTCTGCAGAAGCTGCAATGGAACTATGCAGAGTATTAAAACAAATGAAAATGCTACTAATAGATGAAGTGAGCAAGGTCTCCAACCTAATGTTGGCTTTGATTCACCTCAGATTACAAGAAGTACTGAAAACAAACTATGAAGAGCTTGTTGCAGGAAAACACATTATTGTTTTTGGAGATCTTCTTCAATTGACACCAGTAAAAGGTGAGCCTATTTTTAAAACATTAGGACACAAACTCTGCCGTAAAACTGTTGGCAGCATTGGAAATGTCAACCTTTGGCAACATTTCCAATACAGAGAATTAACAGAAAACATGCGGCAATCTGCAGATCTCACTTATGCCAACATCTTAAAAAGTATCAGAGTTGGTATACTCTCTAAAGAAGCAGAAACAATATTGAAAACCCGGCAAATTAATGAACTTCATGGCGATAATGCATGTGCTACAGATGTATGGAACAATTAGCCCACAAAAATGTTAATTGTATGGCCTTAATGCCAACTCTTGCAAGCTGTTGCAAATTCTATGAAATAATGTTAAGTAAAGAAATGCAACCAATAATGGAAATTAGCGCCACAGACAAACTAGATGTACATGGTATGACACTACCTATGTGTGTCCAAGCCACAACAAGACTAAATAGTTTAGAAAAATCAATCTCAAACACAGCAGGCCTAGAAAAGATATTAAAATTATCCTTAAATTGCAGAGTAATGCTTAAACATAACATTGACGTGGACCAAGGACTAGTTAATGGAGCACTGGGTACAGTTGTTGGCTTTCAAACATACCCACGTGATAATAAAATTCAGTTTGTCAATATACTCTTTGACAAACTTTCAGAAGTTAAAAGGATAGGACGCTCAACAGCTTGATTCCTTCTCTTCAAAGACATGTATGTACGCAGAGAACAATTTTCTCTAACTCTGCGCAGTCACGATTCATAAATCATAAGGTCTTACCCTAGACAAAGTAATGATAGATATTGGCAACACAGTCTTTAAAGAAGGCATGAGCTACGTAGCACTATCACGCTTACGTACACTTGACTGTCTATTTCTAATCAACTTTGATGCAAGTAAAATAAACGCTGATATTCCTTGCATTTTAGAATACAATAGACTTCGCTCACTATACACTCCCATCTAAACACATATTCTGTTCCACAAAAAGTAACACATTATAAAAGAAAAATAAATCAAACAGAAAAGCAACAGGATGTCACTGCAAATCCTCCAAAGAGAGTAAACGAAAGTAATACTTCATCAAGTACCACAAGCAAAAAAGAATCAATTGGGAAAGTAAACCAGGTACTTCTTCAAAGAAGGAAGACAAACTCCCAAAAAAGCAGTCAGATACAGAACTACCTGGTCCATTTAAACTCTCAAATATAGTTGGTGTAAGTTGCTACGCAAATGTAGTAATGAATATTCTATTTCAATTACCACCAATTGTTGAGAACATTTACTTACACAGTACAGACCCATTGTGTTTGCAAATGTTAGTACTTCACAGAAATGCAGCAAACAATCCTGACAACACGTATAGTGTTTATGGAATAAGACAATTGGACTACTGTGCGGAATGGTGAAATTCACTATAAACTCACAGGAAGATCCACAAGAATTTCTAATGTACTTACTACAAGTACTGGAAAACAAAAACATACCTATAAATGAAATCTTCCAGATTTCATACATGTGGAAACATACATGCACTCTCTGCAACAATGTGACACAAGAAGAAATCCCCAATGAACGCTTCGTATATATATCAATACCTAATTGCGAATCCATTCCATTTCAGCAACTTGTACAAAATGCAAACCATGGTAGATTATGTTCTACCTGCAATTCAGATAATCGCTCCACGTTAGTAATACAAACACATAGTAAATACGTAATACTAATGCTTCTACGTTACAATGCAGATGGTACCAAAAACAACTGCAAGCTGACTGGATTCACACATGGTCAAATATCACTTGGTAAGAAAACCTTCACAACAATGGGTATAATCTACCACGCAGGAGCCACAACCAATTCAGGGCACTACACTGCATATATAAAAAAGAAATGTGGATGGTTTCAATGTAATGATAGTACCGTTACTCTAAAGCAGAGATTACCAGCACATCTTACAAACGCTTATTTAATGTTCTTAAAACCAAAATTTGATAACTAAACTGTACTTAAACCTCAAGTAAACTTGTAGTAAAAAATATAAACTGTTAGAATATTCCAAAAGCTATCTAACTGCCCAAAGATTCTACAACAATTAATCACATAAATGAATACCACTAAATTAGAGCAAAAAATAGACAATTAAAATACGCCAATTGGTATCTAACTGTCTCAAAATTTAACAATATCCAAACAGATAAATCAATACCACTAAAATATATCAAAAAATAGACAGTTAGAATACGCCAATCGGTATCTAACTTTCCCAAAATTTAACAATATCCAAACAGATAAATCAATACCACTAAAATATATAAAAAAAATAGACAGTTAGAATATGCCTACTGGTATCTAACTGCTCCAAAATTTCATAATATCCAAACAAATAAATAATATGTTACTGCTCCTAAAAAAATGCAACAACCCAATGTATAAAGCATTAGCCAAAAACAACAAATAAACACTGAAAACAAACAAACAAATAAACTGTAGCATAACAAGGAAAAGGTTTTTTTTTTAATCCAACATGGTTTTTTTTTCTCCCACAGACCCAATGATTTTAGCAACAAACACAGAAACTGAGCAAATTGCACAGTACTCTGGTTTGTAATCTACTAAATATGAGGGTCCAAAAAAAATAAAATGTTGATTATACAATGTAAAAAGTCATTACAAAATACTAATACTATCATGCTATTTTCTTTTATCACAGAAATTAACAAGAAATACATGTACTCCAGTTACTAAACCAAACAGTAAGTATATTATACACTCTATGCCCTGGCTACAACCATCACAGCATATCACACCCATAGTATCTTATAGCTTTGTTCCTTATAAATTTGTTTTTGACCCAAAGTTATAAGCAACTATAAATGTGATATGCTGCGGTGGTTGTCGCCAGGGCATAGAGTGTTGGGTGCACTCTATGGCCTGGCCCCAACCACCGCAGCATATCACACCCATAGAGTAAAACATTTCAACTATGGCCTATGGAAACTTTTAATGTCCTCGGACATTACCAGTGTTCTTAGAACACTTTTCAATTTCCGAACAATACAGACAGCGTCTTCAGAACACCCCCTACAAACATTTCAGGACAACTCAAAAGTTCTTAGAACACTTTCAACTCGACAACGAACAATACGGACAGCGTCCTCAGGACACCCCCTATGAACATTTCAGGACAACGCGTGTGTTCTTAGAACACACCCCCATTTTGTTTATGTGCGAACATTTCAGAACAATGTGAGAGTTCTTAGAACACTTTCAACTTGACAACGAACACTATGGACAGCGTCCTCAGGACACCCCCTACGAACATTTCAGGACAACGCGTGTGTTCTTAGAACACACCCCCATTTTGTTTATTTGCGAACATTTCAGGGCACCGAAACAGTTCTTAGAACACTTTCAACTTGCCATCGACCAATACGGACAGCGTCTTCAGACAACCCCTACGAACATTTCAGGACAACGTGTGAGTTCTTAGAACACACCCCCATTTTGTTTATTTACGAACATTTCAGGACACCGAGACAGTTCTTAGAACACTTTCAACTTGCATTGAACAATACGGACAGCGTCCTCAGGACACCCCTTACGAACATTTCAGGACACCGCGAGAGTTCGTAGAACACTTCAGGACAACGTGTGTGTTCTTAGAACACACCCCCATTTTGTTTATGTGCGAACATTTCAGGACAACGCGAGAGTTCTTAGAAACTTTCAACTTGACAACGAACAATACGGACAGCGTCCTCAAAACACCCCCATTTTGTTTATTTGCGAATATTTCAGGACACCGCAAGTGTTCTTAGAGCATCTTCAGGACACCCCCTACGAACATTTCAGGACAACGCGTGTATTCTTAGAACACACCCCCATTTTGTTTATTTGCAACCATTTCAGGACACCTCGAGTGTTCTTAGAACACTTTCAACTTGCCATCGAACAATACGGACAGCGTCTTCAGGACACCCCCTGCGAACATTTCAGGACACCGAGACAGTTCTTAGAACACTTTCAACTTGCCGTCGAACAATACGGAGAGCGTCTTCAGGACACCCCCTACGAACATTTCAGTACACAGTGAGAGTTCATAGAACAATTTCAACTTTACAACGAACAATACGGACAGCGTCCTCAGAACACCCCCTGCAAACATTTCAGGACACCATGAGAGTTCTTAGAACACTTTCAACTCGACAACGAACAATACGGAGAGCGTCCTCAGGACACCCCCTACGAACATTTCTGGACAACGCGTGTGTTCTTAGAACACACCCCCATTTTGTTTATTTGCGAACATTTCAGGACACCGAAACAGTTCTTAGAACACATTCAACTTGCCATCGAACAATACGGACAGCGTCTTCAGGACAACCCCTATGAACATTTCAGGACAACGTGTGAGTTCTTAGAACACACCCCCATTTTGTTTATTTATGAACATTTCAGGACACCGAGACAGTTCTTAGAACACTTTCAACTTGCATTGAACAATACGGACAGCGTCCTCAGGACACCCCTTACGAACATTTCAGGACACCGCAAGAGTTCGTAGAACACTCCAGGACAACGTGTGTGTTCTTAGAACACACCCCCACTTTGTTTATGTACGAACATTTCAGGACAACGCAAGAGTTCTTAGAACACTTTCAACTTGACAACGAACAATACGGACAGCGTCCTCAGAACACCCCCATTTTGTTTATTTGCGAATATTTCAGGACACCGCAAGTGTTCTTAGAGCGTCTTCAAGACACCCCCTACGAACATTTCAGGACACTGCGAGAGTTCTTAGAACACTTCAGGACAACACGTGTATTCTTAGAACACACCCCCATTTTGTTTATGTACGAACATTTCAGGACAACGCAAGAGTTCTTAGAACACTTTCAACTTGACAACGAACAATACGGACAGTGTCCTCAGAACACCCCCATTTTGTTTATTTGCGACCATTTCAGGACACCCGAGTGTTCTTAGAACACTTTCAACTTGCCATCGAACAATACGGACAGCGTCTTCAGGACACCCCCTGCGAACATTTCAGGACACCGAGACAGTTCTTAGAACACTTTAAACTTGCCATCGAACAATACGTACAGCGTCTTCAGGACACCCCCTACGAACATTTCAGGACAATGCGAGAGTTCATAGAACACTTTCAACTTGACAACGAACAATACGGACAGTGTCATCAGAACACCCCCATTTTGCTTATTTGCAAACATTTCTGGACACCCAGAGTGTTCTTAGAACACATTCAACTTGCCACAGAACAATACGGACAGCGTCCCCAGAACACCCCATTTTGTTTATTTGCGAACATTTCAGGACACCCCGAGTGTTCTTACAGCGTCTTCAGGACACCCCCTACGAACATTTCAGGACACCGCAAGAGTTCTTAGAACACTTTCAACTTGACAATGAACAATACGGACAGCGTCATCAGAACACCCCCATTTTGTTTATTTGCGAACATTTCAGGACACCCTGAGTGTTCTTAGAACACATTGAACTTGTCACAGAAAAATACGGACAGCGTCCCCAGAACACCCCCAATTTGTTTATTTGCGAACATTTCAGAACACCCCGAGTGTTCTTAGAGCATCTACAGGACACCCCCTATGAACATTTCAGGACACCACGAGAGTTCTTAGAACATTTCAGGACAACGCGTGTGTTCTTAGAACACACCCCCATTTTGTTTATGTGCGAACATTTCAGGACAACGCGAGTGTTCCTAGAACACTTTCAACTTAACAACAAACAATACGGACAGCGTCCTCAGAACACCCCATTTTGTTTATTTGCAAACATTTCAGGACACCCTGAGTGTTCTTAGAACACTTTCAACTTGCCATTGAACAATACGGACAGCGTCTTCAGGACACCCCCTGCGAACATTTCAGGACAACGCGAGAGTTCTTAGAACACTTTCAACTTGACAACAAACAATACGGACAGCGTCATCAGAACACCCCCATTTTGTTTATTTGCGAACATTTCAGGACTCCCCGAGTGTTCTTAGAACACATTCAACTTACCACAGAACAATACGGACAGCGTCCCCAGAACACCCCCATTTTGTTTATTTGCAAACATTTCAGGACACCCCGAGTGTTCTTAGAACACATTCAACTTGCCACAGAACAATACGGAGAGCGTCCCCAGAACACCCCCATTTTGTTTATTTGCGAACATTTCAGGACACCGCGAGTGTTCTTAGAACAGTTTCAGCTTACTTGCGAACAAAGCCGACACATATTGAGTCCTCAGAACACCCCCCATTCAGTTTATTTAGAACATTTCAGAACACCCTTGATGTCTGCATACAAATCGAACACAAAAAGAACGTCTACCACATAAAAAAGCACAGCATTTAACCTATCTCATACCCTTCCATCCTCCCCAAACTCTCCTACACACCAACACACTCTACTAAATACACATTTAGAACAAACTTTCACTGCGCTGTCCGCGGATGTCCGCAAATCCAAGATGGCGGGCGCTACCGAAAATCTGACGCGCTTCACGCTTAACTCCGTCCAATCAGCGAACATGTTGCATGTCCGTGGACATCACGCAAGCCGATTGGCCAATCAGGACACTGTCCGTGGAGTGAACAGGGAAGTGTGTCCGTGGACCGAACACAGATATCACTAATTTTTTTTTACCTACTTTTTGGTCATTTTAAAAAAAAACTACTGGACGGATTTTCATCAAATTAGCAAAAGCACGCTTTCGAAACCAAGTCGCTGCTCCTGGTCCAAATTTTGTGAAAATCCATCCAGCGGTTTGGGCTGTAGGCACAAGCAACATTTTTTTCCCATTCAGTCTATGGGAAAAAAAAGGTTTTGGGACCCCCCCTATAACTTTGCTCCCCCTGGACGAATCCTCACCAAACTTTGTAAAACAATTCAGAGTGGCCCATATACTTTCTTTGCAAAGTTTGGTGAGGATTCGTCCGGGTGGAGCAAAGTTATAAGCTGTCCAAAAAGTGCTCTTCGTATGGAAACAATTCTACCTACAGGTAGCAAGTCCGAGCTGCACTCTCTACTGTCACCATGCTCGCTCAATTTGATCAAAGAAAATCTGGAGTCCACACCAACGTTTTCTTATTCGACTTAGCTTCCTTTATTTGTTTAGCAGGGAAAATTTCAAACGTATTTAAAACCATGGATATTTACTCCAAAAATAGAAAATGACCCCAAGGTGGGTCCTCCCAAGTGCAATATTCCTCCTTAGTTGAGGCGTTAACGCGTTTCGCGGCTGACTCGCCGCTTTCTCACAACAATTATCCCTCTTTGCCATGTACCATTTTAAAACATGAGAAAAGCGGGAAGAAAGGGAAAAGGGGGAGGGGTAGCAGCAAAAGCAAAAATCGACAAAGGACCACATTTGTTTTCAGCATTCCAGACCGATTCTGTGTCGGCAATCTTTGCCTAGTATAATTACCACTCAACAATACATGCACCACACAGACATTTTCATATGTATGCTTTGCAGATTGGGTGCCTCATGTACAATAGGTATACATAATTTGTCAAAGTTAGTAAATTATTTATGTTGACTCTATGCTCGTTCCCAGGGATTTCCATTTTTTATAGCCTCAGTGCTCATAAAATTCACCATACAGTTTGGGTAAATTTGGCCCAAGTAGTGCTCTCTCAGACCCATTTGAACTAATTATTTTCCTGCCTCTACCTCCTAAACATGTTATTCGTACTAGGTCAAAATCTTAAAGTGCTTAGTGCATTAGCAGCATTAGTTATTTTATAATTTTAAAGTGATAAGTGCACAATAAAAACATCTCATCTCACCGTGTTAAAATACAAAAGTGTATCTCTAAAACTACAAGTTTAGGTCTCCATGGCGTTACCCCCAATATATGAGCATTAAGGCTGGTATCTCACCCACACGTTTACAACATAGGGCTAGAGTCTATAAAGGAACCCCAATCTTGCCAATATGGCAATTGTCCCTACTTTGGTCTTGACCATTTTATCCGTTCTCCAATGTCTAGTTAATCTTTTCCAGAATGGCATGATTTAATGCAAAGCTTAGTGATGCACAATATTGGATCTCTACTCAGGCCCTTATGCGTATGCTTACTTTGTAAGGTGCTTACTGCACAGATAGTCACCATTTATTCATCCTTAGTGGTTGGAATGGGGATGACATAATAATCATTATCCATTAATCGGAAAAACATTCTTTTCCCGTGAGCACCCCCCAATATTCATAGGTTGCTGTGTGGTCACTGAGTTGTATTAGTCCAACTCTGCCTTCTTCCCACCAGCATTACAACGTCTCCCACTCTCCCGTCTCTATTCTCCCAACCTCATGAAGAGAAAAATGTATTACGAATTAAAATTCATTCACAATAAATGTGCTAAAAAGCAAACACAAATCTACCAACACCATAGAAATGTATATATATGCAGAGGTTGCTTACACTTACCCCGTAATTTGCTTCTCAATAATCATATTCTCTTTTTTAACCACTCTATCAAATACCATGTATTGCAGCATTCTGCAAATGCTCACATCAACTGGCAGTTACTTACATGTACTGCCAACATATTAAACTTCCACGCACCAAGTGCCACTTAAAAATGTTCTACAAATCTTTTACATCTGATTTTCCTTTCTTTTAAAAAGAAATACACACAGTGCTGCTGTAAATGCACATATGCATGTTTGAATTTTCAACAAAATGCTGCTAAAATATTTGTTTTATACACACAGCATTTCCCATTGTTCATTACAAATAAATGTCATACTTTCCAACCGTTCTCAATACACCCCTTACAGTGCCAGAATTTACCACCTGCTCACACATATGTGAATACTACCAAAGTATCTACACTTCACCTTACATATAAAGTACTGTTCTTTTTCAACCACTATTATAAGACCACTACTATAAGACACCAACCGCTGCTCCAACTACAATCTGCCATTGCATTACCACTAGGCCACAGTTCCCCTTTTCTTTAAAAATACTGCACCACAAACAAAGCACTTATCCAACTAAGTAACCATACCAAGTGTTATCCTATTTATTATTTTCACAAAAAAGCAAATACACTTCAATTTTATCAATCCACATATAACATATACAGTTTACCCCCTACAGTACCTATAATTACTATACACCTATTGTTCTGTTTGTGTATCTGTCTGTGATACGTTGTAGTGAATTTGTGTCATCCATTTCAGTAGTTGTATTTGAATATAGTCCTCTTAATAATGCCACCATTTTGTGCACTAGTCTCATTTGGATTGCTAAACTCCCACAGTACAGTATATTGAGTGTGTGGCTGTTGAGGAAGTAAGAACAAGTACATTTTACTATTTAAACAATTATTTGGGGTGTTATGTGTCTGGTACATTTCCACTGCTATCAGATGGTATATATTGGCACTATTCTTGGCCTAGTTAGATTACATCTAGTTTATTGTTCATATATTTGTGTACCTTGTAAATTAATGCTGCTTAATAAAATGTGTGTCAGTTATATGTATTACTATTGTCAGATGGTATATTTGGGTAGTATTTTTATATACTCATTTTTAATGGCAGTTAATGCTTTTTTAAACACTTTTACTAATATGCTGCTTAAATTAAATAGTATTTGTATTCATTTTTTCTTTTTTGTATGCAGGTTTTTGAGAGTATGTGCTGGAACTGTGTTGAACAAGAGGCTTTGTATATGGTTCTTCCTTGCCATGTGACCTGAGAATGTGACCTGGAACTGAGAAAGGTGGTGGATGGAAGTTGAGGTGCTCAACCTTTGAGAAGGTTTATTGCACATTAGTACGTGCGGCTGAACAAGAATACTGTGTATTCATTTGCGAGCCATACCACACGGTATTCCGTCCACGCTGTGCTTGCCGGCTACTCTGTTCCCGGTGAGGGGCGTGGCAGCCCCTCAGCCAATGAGGAGGCTCAAAACGGGGCAATCCCTGCTCCGAGCCTCCCCATGGCTGGAGGCTTCCCTTGTCCCCGCCGGGGACTCAGGTAAGACATTATTTTTTGTTTCCCTTTCCTCCTCCTCTCTCCTCCCACCCCACCCCACCCCACTTACCTTCTATCTCGCAGTCTTTGGCAGGGGACGATGGAAACCTCCCGCCGTGTGGAGACTCGGAGCGGGGCCATCCCCGCTCCAAACCTCCAAATGGCTGGAGGCTTCCATTATCCCCCGGCGGAGACCGTGGTACGTTTTTTTTCTCTTCCCCACCCCCACTTATCTTCTTTTTTCTTCTCATCTTGGGAGCGGACGTGCTGGGAAATTGACTTTGTTCAATTGATATTGGCTGGCCTGGCTCCCTGAAAGACTCTTCTTATCTCTGACTTTGTGGATTACCTTTCTTCCAGGAAAGGGTTAATTTACTTTTCATTGGGTGTTTTAAAGTACTTACCTGCTGCAGAATAGTTGTATAACCTTTTGTTTTATTCCCAAACCCTTTTCTTTGACACCAACTCCGTATTGCTCTAAATGTACCAGTGAAATATTAATGTCCACAGTGTCCTAGTTATTTAAGTCACCTCTGGGTGCAGGAACCTAGCTACTGTGTACCATCCCAAATGGGTACTTGCTGATTTACAGAAACGAAGAGTGTGCAATTTGAAGTGGATTTGTGTGTTTCTTTGATATTGCTCCCTTCTGAAGTAAGCTTATTGAACTGACTGTTAAATAAATAAGTAATTGTTTAATCAAGAAACCTTGAGTGTAAGAATGTGTTTGAATACACTGTGAATTTCTGTGTAAAAATCCTACTGCTCACATTCACCCCTTTTGAGATAAGCCTGTCTATTCAGACACACTACCAAGCTGTGTAGTACAGACTTCTACTAACGGTTGGGTTGCTATTTCCAGCAGGTCAAGCTTGCTTTAGTCTACCCCAGGGTACTGCACACAATCTTGCATGACAATGTTGCACCACAGATTTGTACATGCCTATCTGTTTGAATGTACTCACTTCAAGGCATGTGTGATATAAATTTAAAATCTTTGCATTATGTGGTTCTTAATGCTTGGGAGAAACTGTACGTGTACCCGCGGTAATGAGCTGGCTCCTCAGTGTAACCAGGGTATAGCGGCAGCTATGTCATTTGACAAATACATTTTTTTTTAAAATAAATTGTTTATAGCCAATTGTGTTTCTACATGTTTTACACAGTAGTTTTAGAAGGATATTTTGGGGTTTATTGACTGTTATAGGTTGTAATAAAAATGAGTTGGCCATGTTTCTTGTTTGCTTTGTACACTCCTCTTTTTGTGCTATTGATTTCTGAAAGCTTTGAAAGTGAACTTTTTGAAAGCTTTTTACATTCTGATTGCAGAACCCAGGGTGTACAGATGTTCTGTGTTTGGCTATTCTGAAGATCTATTCATTCTTTGGAGCAGCTGAAGGTCAGCGATTGTGTTTTTTTAATATATTTCATGTATAATATGAATTGTTGTCTATAGAAAATATATTAAGTATGTTTAGGTTTGTAATTTAGTAGTTAATAGGTATTGCTTGGAGAGTAGGGGTTTCCTTATTGTGTATTTAGTGTTTTCTGAAGAGTGTTTAAGCAGTAGTACATGTTATGCTATGGTTATGTGTGAGAAAAATATGTTTTCATTTAAAAGGTTCTTTCTTACTGTTTTTTTTTTAAGGATTTATTTGAACATTTACCGATATTGTGGCTTTGGGAATTTTTTTGTTTTAGCTTTCCTGTTTGTTAAACACAATCTGCTGTTCTTCCATATTTAAGAAATATGTGATCAGAAGTCTTACAAGTTATTTGTTAGGGAAGGAAATGCAGTTTCATTGCATTATGTACCTTTGGTATCGACAGTTTCCTCACTAAGAATATATGTTAAATTGAGTGTAGCATTTCTGTCACAGATTTGAAAGTGCATCGCACCACTGCACTGCATCCAGGACACACTGGGTACCATAATTTACCGCACAATTGCATGCAGATGAGCTCAATGGGTTTATTAGTCAGAATACAATGATGGTAGTACTCCATAAAGAATAAACAGCAACCATTTTGGTATTTTCACAATCTGCTTGGAAATAGTGTGCTTTGGATGGACAGGTACCCACTTGGGTTCCATGCTATGTGGTCACACATGCTGTTTCAAAATGTACAGCCATAGGAAGATGTAAAACGAATCAGGGTGCATAGAAACTCCTATCATCAAACAAGCAGCATACCTCTACCCTTGACAAATATTGCATTGTATTACAACCTGACAAACTCAGTTTCCACCAATTCAAACTCTACTTTGATAATTTTATTTACACCATATGAGCTGCGCAATACCAAACTAGATTACTCAAACATTCAGACCAGAGCTCTTCATAGGGCATTTTCTTAACACTGCAATACTTGATCTCTAAATTAATTGTATTATGCACCTCAGCTATGTACAGTTCCCTCCTCAACAATATATGTGAAATTCTGTTTAGCTTTTATGTCACAGATTTGAAAGTACATTGTATCATTGCATTGTATCTAGAACAGCATGGGTACCATAATGTTCACCACGTTTGCAAGCACATGGGCCAAACATGTGTGTAGTTACCAAGGAAATATTGATAGTAATTCATAAAGAATAAACAACAACCATATCTGGCACGTTCACAATTTGCTTGGAAATGGTGTACTTTGGAAGGGCAGGGACCCACTTGGGTTCCATGCTATGTGATAACATATGATGTTACAGAATGCACAAACCAGGAAGATCTAAAATCACTGAGGGTGAAAAGCAACTCCTATCATCAAACAAGCAGCATTCCTCTACCCTTGAAAACGATTGCAGCTGTGCATGTGCTTGGATATCAAGCTCGTCCCACTGACCCTACGGGCTAAATACATGGAATAAATATGCACCGAAAACGGGGCCCATGCATGCAAAATGCACGCAAGTGCCCGTTTTGTGATTTATGGAACACATTGCGCGTGGCTTACCTGAGATCTGCGTGTAATCCGCACTGGTCCAACACGTCACTGCGACACCATGAATGCCTTGCGCGAGACGCCGAGTGAAGGCACACACCACCCAGTGCACACACCTAAATAGGGGGCGGAACACGTGGAATGGGGAACAACAAGGATAAATGTGGGCGTTACGTGGGTGCGCTAACAACACGTATTCATGGAATTGAACAGGGTTCTCCTGCGCGCATGAAAAGACGCGCTAATCCAGAAATACGACTGCCAAGTGATAGCAGGCGTAAGCATCACTGAGCACCTAAAACAATGCATGAAAAGCACGCGCGAACACAAACTCGTGTATACAGCTACGATGAATGTACCATTCCTCACAGCAGTGATCGTGGGACATCACAGAAGGAGGAGGAGGAGGATAGCCAGGCCCCACATTCTTTTACCAAGGACCAGCCTTTTTGGGATGCCTGATGACCAGGTCTATGGCAGGTATAAGTTTCCACCTCATATCATCCAAGACCTGGTCACTGAGACGGAGGGTGACCTCACATCACCCACCCCGTGCTCCCAAGCACTGAGCCCCTTGGAAAAGGTGCTCAATGTACTGCATTTTCTGGCCACTGGGTCATTTCAGCAGAAAATTGCCATAGTTGGGGGTGTTTCACAGCCCACGTAGTCATGCTGCCTACAACAGGTGTTGACAATCATGACTGCACGCCTCTCAGTTGGCAGGCGCACATCTATTGCAATCACAAGTACTGGCATTCCATCTACGTGCAGGTTGTATGTGATGCCAAGGGAATCATTACCTCTGTATATGCCAATTATCCAAGGTCCACCCATGATAATTTCATATTCAGAATGTCACCCCTACACCGGGACCTGGAATCTGGGAGGCATGGCAACACATGGCTCATTGGTGAGTATAAATGTATGTGAACATGTATGCATGTTAGACACAGACAAATAGATAAAGCCAACTAACCGTTCTCACCTCCCCAGGGGACAGTGCCTACCCTCTGAGCAGCTACATGATGACACCAATACGAAACCCCACCACACCACCACAGGTAAGATACAACGCAGCCCATATTGCAACTAGGGCCATAGTGGAGCGCACATTCTAAGTGCTAAAGTCATGCTTCCGCTCCCTTGACCACTCCGTTGGACAGCTATTATATGCACCACCAGTAGTGTGCAGGATCACTGTGGCAGCATGTGTCCTGCACAATGTTGCAACACGGTGTGGTGTACCGGTGGACATGGTGGTGCCCCCACATCCCCAACCACATGCACGCCCGCTACGCATCAGAGGGGAAAAGGCATATGGCAAGGCAGTCCGTACCCAGCGTGTGGCGCAATTTTTCACCTAAACTCCCATCCCTGCGGAGTGCACACAGGCCTGGCACATTCCAGGTGACAATTTATGATTACAAATGGACAATCAACTGTCCCAACCTTAGCACCCTGAGAATGTGTCATTGGAAGCGCTACATTGTCTGCATCCCTAGCTACTTAAACTAACCCAATCCCGTGTGATCAAAAGGCACACATTGAAGATGCAGTATGCCACTAACCCCATAGAAAACAGCACATCTAAATCCTGCTAGGTTACCTAAACCCTCCCAAACTTCATGTCACACGGCATGCAATGTCAAAAGTGACAAATAAATAACCAACACATAATGCTACTGTCACAAAGTGCACTTTGACAAATCGAACTAGGTCAGAAATTACTCACTCTGACACATCAAAATGAAATCGTACACAGGAACATCCATCTTCCAGCATAACATATCATAAACAAAGGACCCAACAGTGATAATGTCAGACAGTGACCAATCAAAATAGCACAAGTGCCTCAAAGTGACTAAGTTACCATATGGACCCCTTCTGTATTGAGTGTGTCTCGGCTAAAGGGGGCAGGGTAACACATACAGCAGGAAGGGCATCCATGATGGAGACAGTCAAGGTAATACATGAAGATGTAACATGAAAAAATGCACATTGACCAATGTCCAAACAAAAAGGCATGCTAACCATGCACTGGACAAACAATCATGAATCCTCACTAGGGGTGTATACACAGGTTGGACTTCAGGCTGACCACAAAACTGATGGAAGGCCAATGCCCCTGTGTAAGTTACTTTCACACGCTGCCCTCCTTGCAAGCCCATGGAAAGGCGAAGCAGGAGTGACATATGTGTCTGGACCCTAAGGCACAAACAAGGAGTGTACCAACATGAGACAAGGCTGTATGGGCCCAGCCCGAACACAGAGTGGATGCCTTCGGATGCCACACAAGGCAACACACTGTCACATGAATGCACAATAGACACATAATAATGACAACAAAATCATAAATGGCCATGGTAGACTGGGTGCGGGGCGCCCAGGAGGGAGTAGGTGGAGGGTTAGCTTAGAGTGGGAGAGCTGTCGATGTTGTCATCACCTTCTGGTGTAGCTTTATGTGGTGTGCATTGTAAGGGAGCCTGGCCACATATAGCCCTGGTCTGCTCCTCAATGGCAGTGAGCATGCAGGCCTGAAAGGTTTGATTCTGCATCATGATGGCCCGGAGGTCCTCATGCAGCACCTCATGTGATGCATGGAGTTCTGCCTGCAAGATGTCATGGGATGCACAGATCTCCGCTTGCAAGACCTCATGGATGCACTGAGTTCCACATGTAAGTGATTTAAATCCGGCACACACCCAAGTCAATGCCTAGCATGTAGTGCACAACTGAAATCCTTATTTATTTTTGTCTAAAAGTTCTTTATTCTGAACGATATACCACTCATATCATGCCCTTCTCCTGGAACCCCACCCCGGTCACACTGAACCAGGAATGCAAAGGTAAATATTTATTTATGTATTTAAAATTGAATCACAATATGTTTTAATAGGCACACAACAATCACAAATGGAGTGATGTAACACTGAATAATCTCTTTAAACACAAGGAGTAAGTAGTGAGAAAAACAGTTCAGCACAGAAAATAATACTTTTGTGTTGGTTCAGACCAGATAGCACTGTGGTTAGAGGTTCCCCCTGTACACCCATACACATAGGTAATGTAAAGAGATAGGAGGAGGAGGAGAGAGGAGAGAGCAGGTATTCAGGAATGGCAGAATTCAAACAGAATATCAATCCCACTTTCCCCTTTTCAAACACAAGAGAAAATGGAATTGACTGTCAAGCTGTCAAAATGGCTTTTAAAGTTATCCTTAGAATGGACTTGGCAAAACCACCAAATATGGTCAAAACTGCAAAAATTGTTATCAATTTTTATGGGAGCCACTTTGGATAGTTGCACACACACACATAAGCAAGGTTTAATCCAAAGAAAACATTGGACATCTTAAAATTCAAGTCGGAAGCAATTAAAAGCTGTTTTACACGTGCAAAAATTTCCCAAACCGAAAATTCACGGCAAACTTTTCACTGCGTGATATTCGCAAAAACGGGAGAATTGCATTGATTTGGAGTTACAGACGTTTTAGTAGAGGTTGTTTTTTCGAGGTAGGCGCAAGAATGGAAAACAGGAATGGACTTTAAAAAATGACAAATGGGTTGCTTACACTAGAGGATGACTATGAACAAAACAAATACCACACAAGAACAAAGACACTTGATCAGGATGACTGCCTGCCAAGGAAACTCGCCTTCTTCAGATGAGAAACTGATCAGCGTAGAGATAGTTTTAACAATACTAGTTCTGGAGGAAAGATAGGATGGGTTGGATATTGGGTTCAGACAATGCAAAGATACTCCTAACAATACAGGTTCTGAACACAAGATAGGATGGGTCTAAGATAGGGATAAGACTATGCAAAGTACATATGCTAGTGACACAATTATTCCTATTTATACTCACTGGATACATTTTTAAGTGGAACCGTCAGTTCTGGTCAGGGAATTAGATCTGGTTTAGGACAGATGGCTTGGCACATCGGATGGGACAGGTTTAGCAAGGTGCTCTGGTCACAGCACGGCACAGGACAGGACTGGGTCGGCAAGGCGCTCTGGTCACAGCATGGCACAGGACTGGACAGGGTCAGCAACGCGCTCTGGTCACAGCATGGCACAGGACTGGATCGGATCTGCCCTTCTTGGTTCTGAGGATATTTATTTTCAGCAGGCAAACAGTTTCAGCACAGCCCGGCTGTATTATGTTGCTTCCCCTTAGGCTTGTGGGGTTTTGGAATTTGAGGCCTAGCTGAGAATGGTTCAGCTATGCAGTGGGCCTTTTTTCTTTGCCAAGTTTCTGGAGTCTGGAGCAAGGAAGATGTAGAGTTCAGCAGCAAGGTGCTCCGCCAGCATCAGCATAGTGAGTGAATCTGTCTGTCTTTATGTGGTGAGCTGTCTCTATTTATGCTATGAAATGACATCATAAAAGGGGGGTGTGGGCTGGCTTAGCCAAGCTCGCCCCTTTGAAAGGTGATTGGGTCAGAGTTTACTCTCTGCCTTGATAGGAGGAGAGAAACAGAGTGTCATCTTTATGGTGCCATTTTATGAGGCTGAGAATCTACCCCTATCCCCTGGAACACAAAATCTACTTTTGGCAAAATACATATTTCCACATGTGCAACCTCTATATCAATAACATATACAGATTACATATTTTAGATAGTGGGTATTCCTCAAAACCCCATAGCTGTGGGATCTTGTCTCCGCCTTTCACAGAATTGTACCCTTTTTACTATGAACCCAATGTCCAATTTTTAAGCACATTTATGCAAGTGTGCGTGTTTAGCATGGGAATAAGTGTATAATGTTTCACAATTCTAGCGGATATACATTTTGTGTAAAGTCACATTTCTCGCCATTGCTGTCCAGAACATGTCACATAGTTATGGCGCCTCTTTACTCGTGCAGCCAGAAATTACATTAACAACTCTGTTATTTTTATATTTTTCACAATTTTGACTAGTAAGTTATCAGCCTTTTTTAAAATATGTTCTTTGTCCATGTTAAGCAACAAATGGATGTTTGGCTCCACCCCTTGGTCTCTCCCTGGAAGTCCAGGAGCCCTCCCCTATCTTCACACTTTGAATTTCCTGCTCTGCAGCTTGTCATTGTTCCTTTTGCCTCTGTAGACCAGGTTCTTTCATACCCTGTAATTAACACTTCTCTGTGATTTCCTGCTGGGGGAAAGACCTTCATTCTGTGAGAAAAACCTGTTATTCTAGTTCTGCAGCTTCAGCCAGGTTTAAATTAATTTTTAAATTATGTGGCCTTTCCTTAGATCAAATGGATGTTTGGCTCCACCCCTTGGTCTCTCCCTGGAAGTCCAGGAGCCCTCCCCAAAGTTTGTTCCTTGCAGAGGCCCTTTACGACTGTCTTCACACTTTGAATTTCCTGCTCTGCAGCTTGTCATTGTTCCTTTTTCCTCTGTAGACCAGGTTCTTTCATACCCTGTAATTAACACTTCTCTGTGATTTCCTGCTGGGGGAACGACCTTCATTCTGTGAGAAAAACCTGTTATTCTAGTTCTGCAGCTTCAGCCAGGTTTAAATTAATTTTTAAATTATGTGGCCTTTCCTTAGCACAAAACAAACTTGTTATCAAATAACAGCTAGGATTCTCATTCAAGATTTTAAAACATGGGATCAAAACAATTACAATATGGGTTACTATCAGTAACAGGTCTCTTATATTGCAAACATTTGATTTTTAGTTTATACATGTTAAACTTTAATCAAGCAGGCCACTGATAGCTGTCATTGCAGTAGCCCTCTGCTGCACAGAGATTTTTGATAGAGCCACAGGCAGGCCGCTTTTGCTCTGGAAATCTCTTTATGCTCTCAGCTTTTCAGAACCTTGTAAGTTCACACTGATTTCTTAAACTAAGCGAATTGTAGCACCCAGCTAGAATTTTGAATATTTGAAGGTGTTTTTTCCCGGCATTCTGAAGTTTCTGCAACAAAGACAAGGGGCCTCATTACGACCAAGGCGTTAACCATGGCGCTATTAGCGCCATGGTTGACGCCGGTACCTTACCAATTCCGCCATGGTGAATGGCATAATTACCGCCCCATTCCAAGGTTGGCGGGGCAGTAATTCCCCATTCACCATTGGTCCTTCCGCATTCCCATTTTGGCCCCCATAGGGCTCAATGGAAATGGGGAAGGTGGTAATTACGGTACTGCAAATTGCGGTACCGTAATTACCTCCAAGGTCCCTTTGCGGGTCCCGTCCTTCACGGCTGGTAAAACCAGCCGTTAATGGAGGACCCACAAAGGGACCTCGGAATTGGACGGTAAGGGATTACCGGCACCAGTGCCCTTATCGGTACCGGTAATCCCTTAACGCCCGGGTCGTAATGAGGCCCAAGGTGATTTAAAGCAATATTTGAGTTTCATTTAGCAAAGCACTGCTTTTTTCTTCTGCACTCCACTTTCAATTGTTGTGCGGCCCAGTGACACATTTCAGTAGTGAGAGCTCTGTTCCACCCCTGACAACATGCATGGCAGATTGGGCAGCCATCTTTTTGTGCGTTGGAAACCATGATTTTCAGGGGTTTTGGTGCGCACAAAGGTTGTGCGGCCATTTTGCTGTTTCTGGCCCCATCATAACAGAGTGATGCAGCATAGCAGAGCAAAAGTGGGTCAATACATCCCAAACACAGAGACAGTGTGCATCACCTGCTCCATCTGCTGTTCTGCCCGTCTACTGTGGACCGACTCGAGTGCAGCCAGAGTAGATTTGAGGGAGGCATTCCCTTCCCTCAGGGCAGCCCTGTGGGCCTCAGCAGCAATGGTTGTGCACAGAGCCCATAGTTCAGCCCATTGGTCCCTGTTGCTGGCTGACATGTCCAGCCTGTGCGAGCGGCATGTGGACTCCAGTGCCTGTTGCTGGAGCTCCATCTGTCTTTGAGGGGGGAGCATGGAATTGGCTACTCTATCAATGCCTAGTGCCAACATCTCACGTGTTGCTCCCTGTTGCTGTGCAATAGTATACATGGATTCTCCCACACAGTATTTCCGGGTGGCATATGTCCACCGCGTTGCCAGATCCCACACCCACCAGACCCAAGGATACCTGGCCCTTGCTGCGCTGGCACTGCCTGTGGCTGCAGAACTGCATTCCTCCCTTGTTCAGTTGCCCCAGGAACAGCAGCCACTACTGTGGAGCTTGTCCCTGCAACCGTAACCACCACAGACATTCATACCAACACTGACTGGCCCCGTGAGGGGTCTACCCCCCACTGCAGGTGTTTGGGAGAGAACACCATCCACAGTAGAATCACTCACTTGCAACAGCAAGGAGGGTTCCCTGTCCAATTCAGCACCACAGGCATAGTTGTCTTCAGAGGTGTACTCAGAGACACCCCTTGCCAGGATGGTCTGTAGCACCAATGGATTCTCATGCGGTACCACACCACATCCTCCACTGGTGCCTGGTTGGGGCTGAGAATACATTTCCTCCTCCACCATCTCCTCCTCCAATTCCTCCTCCACTGCATCCAGTATCTCATCACCTGCACAAATGAAAAAACAGACATGACTACACGTTAATACCATAGGCGCACTCGTTGGCATTACAATGTTGTCAGCCAACACATTAACCTGCCATGACAAAATGCACAAACTCAGGCACGCATGCAGTGTCAATGAAATGGAAGAGGTTCCTGAAAGCAGACATGGATGCATGTCAAAGGTCAAGAGATACACATGTACTGCATGGTCCATAACACCTGCATCACACACAAGCATGTCATTGGCATAGTCCTTCTACAAAGGTGACTGATGCCCATACACAGATGGCACGTAGCAGAGCCATGCCAGAACTCTCAACCAGCCTCAGATGGAAGTTGAAAACTACTTTTCATGAGCCATGAATCAAATGCATGTCAGACCGTGTTGTAGTAGACAGTGTGGTCAGGTGGCAAGTGCATTCTGTCAGTCATCTGGGACTACAGCAGGGGACAGGAGGACAGAAAGCACAACACATGAGTAGGAGGACAGAAAGCACAACACATGAGGAGGCATCAGAAGTGCCTCCAGACCCAGAAAAGCTACACCTCCATTTACATAGAGGCAGAGAGGCTGTACCAGAGGGAGGCCCCAGCTCAACGCAGACCAGAACCACAAACTAATTTCCTTGAGGTGGAACTGATCCTGAGGGAGCATGAAAGCGATGATGAAAGACCATGAGAAGGAAGTAAATACAGGAGATGGAGTTGAAGGACTTGCTGTCCCAGGACACATAGGTACTTGCTGAAAATGCACAGGGTTCAGGAATGAACAATCATAGCCACTGTGAGCCTGTGCCATCATCACAGTCCTAGGCAGATACCTTGCACCAAGCCTAAAGGACTTTCCACTCAGTCCAGGTCTGGCAGAGTTGCAGAGGGAACAGTGTAGAATCACAGAAATCCTGGTAAAGCCTGTAGCAGGGGGATGGAGAGGAAAGGAAGAATGCCTGTGAGGAAGAGCAGCTTGCAGGGTGACCTCACAGAGATGTCAGTCATGTGACGATAGAAGGCGAGTGTTGAGTGGAATTTCATCACAGGCTATCCGTGACCAGAGGTTTGAGCAAGAATAGGGCAAAGGTAGGCTGGACAGAGAGTCTCATGGAAGGAGTGAGCAGGTGTGGTGATGAGGACTGGCTCTGTGTGCAGCACATGGTTTGTATGCAGTCTGCATGACAACAAGCACATATCATTTCAACATCACATGGGTCATACATGGTAGTCATGTCAATGTAGCATGAACTGGCAGACAATCATAACACATCACCAAGCAACATACACATGGGCTGGACACACACGCATCACCACTCACCGGATATTTCCTTATACATTAGCTGCTCCACTGCAATGAAATCACTAGTGATCTCCTCATATCCAGTGAGTTCATCGTCCTCTGGTGCTGACCCACCACCAGTTACCTGAGTAGAAGCAAACTTCGCAGCCAGCTTGTCTTTTGCTCAGCGCTTGCGGTCATTCCAGTGCTTCATGACATCTCCAGCTCTGCACCTCTCATGGCCCAAGGCGCTTATATGGTCCGCGAGGCACTGCCAGTGGACCATACGCTGAGCAGGCGTATGTGTGCTTCCTGCCTGCACCAGCATGTCACGGCTGTGTTCAAACACATAGTCCATGAGCATGTCCAGTTCCTGCTCACAGAAACTCCTCTTTCTCAACATGTGGGATTGCTGAGTCGTGTCTGGGGTCCCAGCCTGTACCCCTGGAGCAAGCTTCTGCCTCTTGCAAGGTGGTGCAAATCCTGAGTGGCTTGTACCACTCTGGTCAGCAGGGGCTGGAGTACAGGTGGATTGGCCTATGGAATCAAGCACTGATGTTACTACAGAAGGTCGGCTTGCAGGGATCAGTAGATGGGTGCTGTTGTCAGGACCCTGCACCATACGTGACTTGGCCATGGGGACATGGAAATTGGCCACTGAGTCACCCTGAGTCTGGGCTGGGACCACTACAGTCCGGGTTGGCTGACCCTGAGCCTGGGTGGTGGTAGCCGCAGCTGACCCTGCATCTTCCACACCATGGCTGCTCTGGACAGCAAATGACACTGCTTGTCCATGACCACCGGTGCTGGGGATGTCAGCAGCAGCTGCATCTCCCTGCCCCGGTTGGGTCGGGGGCATAGCTATCCCTGCATGAGCCTGGACAACTTGCCCACCTGGACCACTTTGGCCAGCTTGACCACCCTGACCACCCTGGCCAAGTCGCCCACCTTGGCCAGCTTGACCACCCTGGCCACATCGCCCAACTTTGCCTCCCTTACCACGTGTTGCCCTCCCAGTCATGGCACTGATATACTAGCACAATGGGAGGTGCTGCCAACAATTGTCCTAGCCAATTGGAGTGAGGGGGCAGGCTATGTGATGGAAAACATACCACTGTGCTCCTGTGCTCTCTACAGCAAGGTGATCCCTGCTGAAAATGTAACAGGTCGCGCAATGCTCAGGCACCCCAAAAACAAAAATCAATGTGTGCGCGACCCCTCGGTAGCCCAAGTGTGATGAAAAAACACCTCATAGTACGCTGTGGCACCCAGCAACACAAAAAATGTATACGCGAGGAACGCGTAGGATAGTATGACCTCAAAAAATGGGGTATGCGACACACAGGGGCTACCACAGTGGGAAAAATGAGTGCACAACTCACCATCTGCTTCGTAGAATGAAAAAAAATCACACGTGCACAGGAAACTCCCCCGCAAAACAAGAAGTAAGCACTGCTGCAGTAAACTAGAAGTATGCAATGCAACAGTAGTGAACTAATCACGTGGGAACCCCCAAAAATATGAAAGTCACGCATCTGTCCCCATGAAAAGCATGTACATTGCACTGCCGTCCTATGCACACCTTTATCCCATACTGAACGGCAACGCACAACATACAGTGCGCATCACGTCAGTTACGTGCTTAGGCCCTTTCCTCTGATTACACGCCAACGCGTTGTTTCCACACATGCAAAGTCACTCTGTTTCCGGCTTGCCACGCGAAAGAACATGGAAGACCCACGCTCCTGCCTACAAGGCCATTTACCTGCCTCCAACTGCCCTGAGCTGCCTCCTAAAGCCATCTGTTGCTGCCAGCCCACTTGTGTGCATACTGCCCACGTGCTCTGAAGCCATTGCCAATGATCCTGGTGTTATGACCATCTCTGCTGATCCTGAAGACTCCCAACTGCCATACCACTGCTCCACAGCCCAGCCACAGGGCCACCTTGCCCATCCACACCTGCCTGCCTCGGGGGTTGCCATGTCCAACCTAACACCATCTCCATCTGAGGCAAGTGGCAACCCCCCGGCAGAGAGGCAGAGGGCTGTCAGCTTCTCCTCCACAGAAGTTGGCATCCTGGTTTAGCAAGTCCTGGAAACAAATTAAACAAATTAAACACAAGAAGGGAGGTATGAGGAAGATACAATCCCAAATCTAGTGTATACTCAATATAGGTGAAGCCTTGAACATGAGACAAAAATACACTAGGAGATAACTCATCTCAAGTCAAAATAGAGGAATTAAACTAACTGGTCAGGTTGGGTGCAACTCAAGTCTGTATAAACATCCTTGAGACTGTCAATATACAGAAAAAAACAATTAATTTTTATTAATGTCGAATCACAGTAAAAAGGCGTAGTGTTCAATACACTACAGCATTAAAACAAACCACCAAACAGAAAGAAATGCAAAAAAAGTAAATGACCAAATAACACAATCTACATACACATATGCAAAAAGGGGATAAGCAGACACTTATGGACAATACCTTGTCAGTTTATGGACAAAATTAGTAGAGACCCATTAAATGAAAAAGTGTCATGTGCTGTGAAAATTAGAACCACTATCACACATTGTCACTTCAAGCATACTGATCAACCACACAAACAAACTCATTCTCATTCTAAGTCAACCCAATATGTTTGATTCTGGAGTGTGTCATAAGAAATTATACAGAAATTCATCAGGGGAAAGTCTGCGGAAAAAACAAGCATATGTTATTCGGTGTTGGTTTAGGAAGAAGACGTTTTGACATACAATAATACCAAATTACGTAAGACATCAAAAAGAGAAAATATTTAACTACTCCCAGATAAACAAGTAAGTAGCATGTTCAAACGGCCTCAGAAAGGTCAAATCCTAACAGAGGTCCGATTGTATTCTTGTGTGCTTGAGCAGCAGATAAATTTCACATCTGAAAAGAGAGTGTAGAGGGTATCAATTACTAAACCCGTACTTTATCGACTCTATAAATCCGTCAACAAGATCAAAAAATAGATAATTAATTCTAATTAACGAGAACCCACCACAAAAAGCTGGGGGGCACTCCTGCATTTGAAATGACAACAACAAAAGACATGACTGCTAATCATCGACTCCACACTCTCTTTCTCTCCTCACATAACTCATGTCTCTAAGAAGTCACACTACCAGCTAGACCTCCTCAGAGGTATCCTTCCTTTCCTCTCCTTCCCCTAGAAGCTCACTGTTTCCAGAGCCCTGGTTCTCTCGAAGCTTGACTACTGTAACAGCCTCTATCTAAATCTTCCTGCCTCTACTCTCTGCCCTTTGCAACTCATCCAGAACAGGACTGCGAGACTTGTCCTTGGCCTCCAGCCCAGGGACCGTATCTCTCCAGGACTGAAACCGCTACACTGGCTCCCAGTGGCTGCGAGGATTAAGTTCAAAACCTTCTGCATTGTCCACAAGGCCTTCTGGGGCCTTGGGCCAAAATATCTTCAACTCTCTCTTCCTAAATATCTTCCTTCTCGAGCTCTTCGCTCATCCACCTCCAACTACCTCAGGGTCAGCCACTTCTCCAAGCAACAAGCTGGGGGTAGATCTCGCTCCGCAGCAGGGGCCTCCCTCTGGAACAGCCTTCCTGCCTCCCTGAAACTTGAGGAGAACCATCTCCGGTTCTGGAAGCACCTCAAAACCTTCCTCTTTGCCTCCGCTTTCTCTCCCTCTCTCCCCTGCTAAATCACTGAACCTGCAATGAATCTGCAACTGGGCCACTCACCGATCTCGGTCCTTGGCCCAGCTACTCTTCCCTGCACTGCCTACCTGCACTACGGGACTGTCTCTGTATCCTACAGCCCCTTCTCCCGGGACTTACTTTGCACTTGCCACCAGCTGGCCCTATTATTTATCTTGTATTCTACTAACCATGTACTGCACTTTCCTTGCACTTGCCACCAGCTGGCCCTATTATTTATTTTGTATTCTATTAACCATGTACTGCACTTTCCCCTCTCCCCTTCCCCTTGCACTTTTCCCAGTCTCCCTACCCTTGCACTTGCGCGATCTGAATGACACCTGGCCTAGTAGGATCGTTGTCTGTCCCCCCTTGTCCCCCCCTGCCTCGTCGCACCTTGAAACACTTGTAGGCGCGTTACAAATGCCATATCATATAATATATCATATCATGAGGGGATATAGTTAAGTCAGAAAGGCAAAGTCCAACAGAACTCTTGTTTAAGTGATGAAGAAGAAGCAGAGCTCAACTGATCCACATGTTTGACTAAATGCATCCTGGAGGAACTCTAAACAACTTTCACAGTTGAAATTATCGATGGAAATTACTCACCCCTTCAAATGTGGGACAAACACCCCCAAACGTGGGATATTCGGTAGTAGAATCGACAGGCGACAGTCCACTCGGTGTTCCGAAACTGTCTGTTATTTCTCAGTTCTAACAATAGAAAACTCTACTTTTCTTCCAAGCTGAAAGAAATCCATCAAAAGAAGGAAAGAGATATAATGCTCCTGTGTATATAACCATATAGGAACAATCAGACAAAGGCAAGAGTTTACTGCTTACTTATGTCAAGGAAAGTGCCACGTGAAAATGTAAACGTAGATAAAGCGTAGTCTTTAAGCATCAAGTTTCTGCTACCCAGCATAAATAGCGCAAGACTGCAGCCATCCAGCGACAGTGAGACCATCTAAATGGGGTTCAACCTAAAATGAACAGCAAGAAACAAAGTGGGACCACATATACAGAATTTCACTGTATTACTATTACTACAGCTCTAGATGCAGATAAATACCTATCGACCGTGTGTTAGAAAATTCGGAAATGAGTTCTGCTTTATGTCTAAGCTACACAGCGGTCAGCGTTTGCAAATGAGTACCGCTTTGTGTCAAATCTGTACAGCGGTCATCGATTCGGAAATGTGTTCCGCTTTGTGTCGAAGCTGCACAACAGTCAGCGTTGTGGATCACAAAAATCTGTATCCGGGCCACCGCGTCCCGAAGTTAGTCAGTGGTGTTCCTAGTTAAAATAAGCAAAAAATAGAGTAGAGGACAAAAATCAGTCCCCACACGCATTGAAGGATAGAACAAATCCAGGGAAGTCAGCAGGAAAATGGGGTCTTACTGTCTAGTACTTAGAGCTCATCGTTGCAGACTGTTGTCTCGGTTGGTAGTCGGTTCGCAGCACTAGTGTAAAGTCATGTGATTGCAAAATGTCAGGTTAAATCCGTTACGAGATGTGACGTATGATGCAGCCAAAATGTCAGGATAGGTGTGGTTGAGTTTAGGCAGTAGGAGCAAACCAAATTGGAATTAAAGGTGGAGTCCAAGCTAAATGTAAGACAACCCTCGACATGTATTATAAGTTATATGAGGTAGCTGTAGCAATGGGCTTTGTAAACATAATGCGTCTGCACATAGTGAGACAGATTTGTGTATAATCATTGAGACTGTCATAAGCTGTAATCTCTGTCAGATCCCACCCCTGGGTGGTTCATGAGTCTGGAATAACCCTGTCAAAACTGAAATGAATGCCTTCGGGATTCCCTACTTAAATGCCACGGAAATAAGGGAATTGACAAATTTCACTCATCAGCGACGTAACATAAACCCGATATGTATCAGTTCCTACCATAGTCACTCTACGCCAAAAGATCCAATAGGCTGTATAATACAGCAGGTGGAATCGATGCGTTGTAAGCTGGATTCAGACATTCAGTTCAAATTCTCATTCGATCCAGTCACTGAACTCCTAGTAAGGTAAATTAAATGTTGTTCTTTTTGCAATAGTAATGTTTTGTCTTTGTTGCTATCCATACTCGGTGATGATTTGTAGACTATAGACCATCAGAAATCTTCCAGTCCATGTTGATTCTCAACCCAATGGTCAACCAACGGGGCATTAGTGGTGCAATTTTTAAGACAGCTCTTGTGCTCTCCAATCCTTAGTTTGATCTTTCTGTCTGTCTTCCCGATATATATTTTGTTGCACGGGCACCAAATGGCGTAGATTACCATTGAATTATTGCAGTTTGTATGTGTTTTCTTTTGCCACAGCGACCTCAGACCCAGGTCTATTTCTATACTCTTGGTAGTATATTTGAAGTACGTACAGTGTCCGCAAGGATGGTGACCTTCAATATAGGGCAGCCCCCATTGCCCAGTAAGGGTTGTTTGCCTTGATGGTTTTAGGCTAATATCATTCCTGGTTAGGAGTTCTTTGAGGTTTCGACTCTTCTTAAATGCTACTATTGGTTTAGGTACTGGTACGTCACACTTCTCTAAAATAGACCAGTTTTTCAGATTGTTTTTTTTTTTATGGCATTAGATAGGTTGCTGAATGTGTTCACAAACACCAGTTTTGGATCAGTATTACTCTTAGTGTGTTCTTTATACTCCAGCAGAGCATCACAATTATTATTTTTGGTACTCTTCAGGGCTCTGGCTATGGTTTTATGTGGGTAACCTCTTTGGAGGAGTTTGGTCTCCATTTTCTGTGCCTCTATGCAAAAATCTGCTCTCTGAGTACTATTCCGTTTTAGTCAGAGAAACTTTCCCAATGGAAGGTTGCCTCTAACGTGTTTTGGGTGAAAGCTGTCATAATGTAATAGAGAATTTCTGTCTGTCGGTTTCCTGAAATGTTTCACAAAGATGTTGTTAGTCTCTTGATCCACAGAAATCGTAATGTCCAGAAAGTCTAAGGCTTCTTTACAGGAGTTTGAAGTAAATTTAAGAAACCTATCTTGGATGTTGATCCAGATCAAAAAGTCTTCTACTTGTTGAGTCGAGCCATTCCAGATTACAACAACATCATCTATATAGCGTCTCCATGAATGAATGTTCTCAAAGAATGGATAGGTGTTGATCATGATCTTGCTGAGCCCAAACGTTTCCATACATAGGTTGGCAATGTAGGCGCTAAAGTAGCTAAAGTAGCACCCATCACGGTCCACTGGATTTGTTGGAAACATTGTCCATTAAAGTGAAAATAATTTCGGACGAAGCTCATCTCTGTGCACCAAAGGATGAAAGAAATGGGAGTATTTTCTACTTTATGATCACAAAGCAATTTTTCTTCTAGCATCTGAACTGATGCCCTTTGGGGAATACTCATGTACAGGGCCACTACATCAAGACCCTCCAGTTCTTTGATGATCCGGGTCGTGTCCTGTATGTATGATGCCATTTTCTTTACCAAGGGCTGGAGAAAAGAATCTGCAAACTTGGATAAAGGTTGAGTACTGAATTTACTCCTGAAACAATGAGGCACCCTGGGGGTTTCTCCAGGGTCTTATGTATTTTAGGAAGTGTGTAAAATTTAGGTATACAGGGTTTGTCTTTCATCAGAAAGTCAGCTTCTTTTTTGGTATTTGACCACTTTATGGTTTATGATCGTCTGTAAGTCTCTCGTATGGTCTGTATCAAGTTGTTCATAGCAATAAAGGTCCAAAAGTTGTCTATTGCATTCCAATACATAGTCTTCTCTATTTTGTAGGACAATCGCCCCTCCTTTATCCGCTTTGCAAATCAAAATATATTTGGTGGTGGATAAATTCCTCACAGCCTCTTGTTCTTTGTTACTCATGTTGATACATTTTTTCTTAGACCTGGTGGATTTCTCAAATCTATTTAGATCATTTAGTATAACTTTTTGAAAAGTCTTGGCTTCTGCGCTCTGTAGCTGTGTAGGTACACAGAAATTGGATTTATTAGATAGTCCGGAATCAGATTGATCTGGATCTAAATCTATATCATGAAAGGTTACCAGTCAAATGGTCGAAAACATTTGGTCGACAGGACAATTGGTCGACACCATTTGGTCAAATGCCAAATGGTCGAATTTTTTTTTTTTGTTTTTTTTTACCCATTTTTTGGTTTTTTTGGGGGGGTGCCCCCCCCAACCCCCTTTTTTTTCTTTTTTTTTTTCCCACACGAAAACCCACAAAACACATATATATATATATAAAAAAAAAAAAATTCGACCATTTGGCATTCGACCAAATGGTGTCGACCAAATTGCAGTCGACCAGTTTGTTGTCGACCAGTTGACTGGACACCATCATGAAAATGTTGGTATAGATGTATTATTCTCATGAATTTAGAAAATTCTTTCCTGAAGGTGAACTGGTCATGGTTATTTGATGCCACAAAACCCATCCTTTTCTCAATAACAGAGTGTTCAATTTCCATCGGAGTATAGCTGGAAATGTTTACCATAATGCTTGCATACTCCTTGTTATGCGTGGCTCGAAACCCCAATCGTCCTGGTCTCTCTCTAAAGAAGGAAGTTAAGGTTGTACAGTACCCCTGTTGAATTGCGCTCCCCAATTACATTGTTTTTATTCTGATAGTTATTGCATTTTCCCCGACAACACTGATTAGGACGTCCACGGTTCGAGTTGAGATTGCCAGTGGAGCTACCGTCGCTTGAGCTATAGGATGTATTTTTAAAGCTCACTTTTTTCTGGCCACCCGACAAGGTGTCACTTTGGGTTGGTTGATGGTAATTCTCTTGTGTATACACAAAAGGTCTCTCATGGGAAAAGTTGGTTAGATCTCTATTAATCCGACGCACCCTCTCTCATAATGTATCCTCTTAAAAGTTTGTCATTTCAAGTAACAAGGCATCCAGCCTCTTCTTATAAAGATCGAGATCGACTGTTTTAAGTATCTCTTCTTCTAAAGTCTTTAAATCAATAAGGATTTTTTTCAGTCATCTCTGTGGCTGTGTAGATTATTAGGATCACCCAATCTCTGCCACACTTGTTGGCTATGTAGCTCCATTGGAGGATGATATTTTTGTTGTCTATGTGCCCTGCATTTTGGTGCCTGCTCTGAAGCCATTGCCAGTGATCCTGTTGTTGTGACCATCTCTGCTGATCCTGAAGACTCCCAACTGCCATACCAGCACTCCACACGGAACAGCTGACTGCCGCGGCTCTGTTGCTCTGCCATTTTTCATGTGTTCCTGAGTAGGCGAGGCACTTGTTTTTGGAGCCAGCACACAAGTCTAATACTGGTGGGTGAATTTGACAGCGGGGAAGCAAGTGTGTCCCAGCGTGCTAGAACACTTTTTGAAGTTATTTACTGTTGAGCGAATTCGGTAGCAGGGAAGCAAGTGTGTCCCAGCTCGGTAGAAACTCATTGAAGGAATTGTATTTAGCGGAATACTTTGCCTTTGAGGTGGAGCTATATATATTTCACTCGCTTACTGAACGCTAGTGGAAAGACACAGTGGGAAACCACGGGAATCGGAACTTTTTGCAAAGCTGCAAATAGAAAACTTTTTCTAAATGGACGTTTAAAGCACTGATAAAGCCTTTGAATAAGTCTACTAATCCTGAAGAAGATGTTGACCAATGGTTCTGTAAAATCTGGCCAATTGATGTCAAGTCGAAACTATACAAAAGGAAATCCAATGATAGGAATACTACTAGAATAATCTTGGATACTTATAGTTGATACATAATGGTTAACTGTCAAAGTAGGAATATTACTACTGTAAAAGTTATTTAGAATGTCTCTATACAAACTAGATTTGATTGTGAAGATGAATGGTAGAATGGTGTGTTAGTGATATACACATAGGAGAAATGTCTACACAAAAATGCGCTATTTGCACAAAACACGTTTGTTCACAAAAATATATGTTGATTGGAAATGAATTGTTGTCTTATAATTGTTTAAACATGATGTATTTTATGAAATTGTAACAGAATAAAATGATATATTTTTAATAAAAACACACTCTCTGGTCCTCAGCATGCGCTTTCTGAAACACATTTATTGAATTTTTCAGCACATAGGGCATCCTCTCTGTTTAGTATAGGAGCAAGTCCTGGGGCATCATGATGCTTTCTTCCCTGGACCATCGCAAGTCGACAAGAAAGGAAGGAGGAAGATCTGGGTGGACATCGTGGGTGCTATCAATGCAGAGGGGGTGGCACCCCGCAACTACCAACATGTCTGTAAGCGCTGGGAAGACTGCAAGTCCAGGAACCACAAGGCCCCGTGCCTCCTCAAAGCAGTTGATGATCGAGCAAGGCACCAGGGCTGGTTGACCACAGACGAGATGAGGGTCCTGGAGTGATTCTACCCAGCGCTGTACCCCCAGGTCTTGAAGTTGGTGCTCTGTCTGGAGTCGACTGGTAAGTGTTCATGTGTTCTTGTCCACTATAGTGCATGTGCATGTTGACATGTGGCTGGAGTGTGCACCTTGGCCTTATGTATGGCATTCCTCCTGTACAGATGTCTGTGTGCATTTCCCTGACAGTGCTGCAAGTGAGTCCATTCAAGTGTGTGCCACATCAATGGTGTCTGTGTTGCAATACATGATGCGCATTGGGATGTAACGATGCACTCATGTTTGCATACCTGTGTTTGGACTGGGGCATGCGAGAGGTGTGACACATGGGTGTGTATGTCACCATCATGGTCATGCATGGTGTACATGTGCATGTGTCTGAGTAGTGAGTTTGTGACTGGCCAACCCCATGGATGCAGGACACATGATCATCTCAATGCGTGATTGACTCATGAGGCCCAGTTGTCCCCAGGTGCACTGTGACGGGTGGTCTACATGGCCTGATGCATGACTGTCAGGTGATGTGTGTGGATGTGATGTGCATGTACCATGATGCATGTGAGGTCCAGCCCCTCTTCTGATGTGCTCACAGTGCCTTGTACATGGATGTGAATTTTTGTTGCACATGGCATGCATGTTTGTGCATGTGTGTTGCTTGCACTGACCTGTGTGTTGGGGGTGATGATGGTTGTGACATTTGACAGTGCCACTCATGTGCATTTCCTTTTTGTCAAGCAGACATTTGTTTGGTACACTGATGCTTGTGTTCAATGTCTCCTTATCCACAGCGACGACAGAGGAAGAGGGCGGAGTTGGCGCTGCGGAGCACCGCAGCAGGGATGCCTCCACCAGGCACTGATGCAAGGCCCAGTCGTCCTCCCAGGTTATGTCATCTTCCAGGAGCGAGGAAGCTGGTGCCGCGTTAGAGTCAACGGCTGCAGCTGCTGAGGGGAGGCCCAAGAGGGTGAAGTTGGTTGTGGGCTCCTCGGCAGTGGAGGGACAGGTGAGACCAAACAGGGGCAATCCGATGCAGAAGACAGTGGGGAGTCATCCAGGTTGGTGGTGATGGAGGAGGAGGAGGAGGCCACATCAGCCCAGCACATGAGGCCTGGCAGGGGTGATGATATAGGTGTTCCTTGTGCTGTCCATGGTCAGGAGCCAGAGGCTGTGACTGCCACCGTGGAGGGGCATGTGACTGCTCCTGTCCCTGGAACTGTGACTGCAACAGTATGCACCTACGGGCATGCCTCAGGCCGGACCTATCCGCAGGTGGCGGATGTATCCATGGAAACGGATCTTCCCCTACCTGCAGATGAGGCAATTTGTGACAGGGTTGACCTGTGCTAGCCGATATTGAGAGGCGTAGAGGAAGCATTAGTGATGATCTGCTGGCTTCCAATTGGGGGCTTGCACATCATCACAATGAGGTCTGTCGCCTCATCAACTGGCTAGCACAGTTCATGGACACGAATGTGCTATGTGTGCTGGCCACTGCTGTGACCCCCTCCTACTCTTCCTCCTCTGTGTACCAGTCATCCTCTCTGACGTCTTCCAGCCCAGATACCACCAGGGCCCCCTGTGGATCTGTCCCAACCCCAGTGGCCAGTCTGGTGGAAACCACATCCCTGCCACAGTCGGGAGTCGAAGGAGGATCATCAGAGGTGGTCACCACAGCAACAGGACCAATGGCAATGGAGGAAGTGCAGGCACCAAGCAGCAGGGCATGTGCACAACAGCCCTGGGGGTTGTCATCATCCCAGAGGTTGTCCTGGATGGCGCAGGCACCAGGCTTTTTGGCAGAAGCAGGCTAGATGTAGGAGGCGACAGGACTCGGGCCCTCAACATCAGAGGGGCATGTATTTGCAATCGGGGCAGGAACCAAACCTGGACCATAACACATGGATGTCTTCTGTGTTAGAGCAAATGGGCCAACAGATCAGAGCAGAGCGGCAGTGGGCACAGGGGGCATGACTCACCATCACCAGGGTGGAGAAAACCCTGTGTCGGGTGGAGAGGCTGGCCGAGTTCTTCAAGGAGTCTCGCAGGGAGTTTGAGAGGAGCACGATGGAGTCCTTGCAGGCCCTTGAGGGGAGAGCACAGGCCCGCCTCAGGGAAATATACACTGAGTTGCATGATAACCTGGCTGAAACTCTTGGGGAAAATGGTGAGTCGTAGGACTAGCCCACTGCCTTTGTAAATAGTTATTTAGGAGTAGGTTTCATTTGTTTTTTTTTATTTGGAGTTCATGGACTTTGCTCCACATCTAGTAAATAGTTCTTTCTTCTTAGAATTGTTATGGATGTTAATTTATGTTTTGGGACAGTTGGACAAATGTATATATTTTTTATTTGTTCTTCACCATGAGGAATGTTTTTTATGATTTCTGTTTAGAATTTGAGAAGCATCAATGAACATGGACCGCTTTTTTGAGTTTTTCATTTCTTTTTTTTCAGTTTAATTTTCATTTGGATTACATTCATGTTGATTTTACTGGTTGTCTTTTAGTTAGTGTGAGTTGTATACATGAATCCATTTTTAGACCTTAAAATCCAAGTGGTGTTTGATTTAAACTTCTTGGTGCATGTCTCACTCTCCCTTGGCTCTGTTACATGTCCCTGCTGTTGAGCAATGTTGTTCATGTATGTGCAAACATGCATGTGTGAATTTGTGATTCTCATGCCATGGGGCATGTACTGGGGAGCAGGACCTATGGATGGGTGTTGAGGTGCCCTGTGGGGTGGTGGGGGGCAGCATGTGGTGGCATTTTAGTGGACATATGCTACATGATTGCATGTTAGGCCAATGTGTTCGTTGGGGACATGAGTCAGGGCCTGCCTGCAGGTTGTGGTCACTGGCGGGGGTAGGGGGACATGAGTTGCGGCCTTCCTGCAGGTTGCTGTCACTGGTGGGGGTGGGGGACAATAATTCGATGCCTGCCTGCGGGGTATGGTCACAGATGATAGGGGGGTCCCTTGTGGTTGGGCTGCCTGTGGGGTATGGTCATGGGTAATGGGGGGTCCCTTGTGGTATGGGCTGCCTGCGGGGTATGGTCACAGGTGATGGGGGGCCCTTGTGGAGTGGGTTGCCTGCGGGGTATGGTCACGGGTGATGGGGGGTCCCTTGTGGTGTGGGCTACCTCTCGGGTGTGGTCATGGTGGGCTGCCTGAGGGGTATGAGCACAGGTAATGGGGTTCCCTTGTGGTGTGGGCTGCCTGTGGGGTATGGTCACGGTTGGGCTGCCTGTGGGATATGGTCACGGGTGGGCTGCCTGCGGTGTATGGTCACAGGTGATGGGGGCCCTTGTGGTGTGGGCTGCCTGCGGGGTATGGTCACGGGTGATGGGGGGACCCTTGTGGTGTGGGATGCCTGCGGGGTATGGTCATGAGGTGATGGGGGTATCCTGTGTGGTGTGGGCTGCCTGCGGGGTATGCTCACAGGTGGGCTGCCTGCGGGGTATGGTCACAGGTGATGGGGGGCCCTTGTTTTTTGGGCTGCCTGTAGGGTATGGTCACGGGTGATGGGTGGGCCCTTGTGGTGTGGGCTGTCTGCGGGGTATGGTCACAGGTGGTGGGGGGCCCTTTTGGTGTGGGCTGCCTGCAGGGTATGGGCATGGGTGGTGGGGGATCCCTTGTCGTGTGTGCTGCCTGTGGGGTATGGTCATGGGTGATGGGGGGACCCTTGTGGTGTGGGCTACATGCGGGGTGTGTACGCGGCTGACTGCAGCACGCGCGACCCTTTGTACACAATTTGGCTGGTGCGAGCGGTGTATGCGATTTTGCTGGGGTTCGTGTGGCCCTTTCCATGTGATTTGGCTGTTGGGAGCGTGGTACGTAATTTTTCTGGGGTACTCACGGCCCGTTCCACGTGATTTGGCTGGTGCGAGTGGGGTACATGATTTCGCTGGGGTATGCATGGCCCTTTCCATCTGATTTGGCTGGTGCGAGTGGGGTACATGATTTCGCTGGGGTACACACTGCCCTTTCCACGCGATTTGGCTGTTGGGATCGGGGTATGCAATTTCACTGGGGTATGCGTGTCCCTTTCCATGCGATTTGGCAGCGGTACGCACATCCCTTTCCACCCGATTTGGCTGTTGGGATCGGGGTATGCGATTTCACTGGGGTATGCGTGTCCCTTTCCATGCGATTTGGCAGGGGTATGCATGTCCCTTTCCATGCGATTTGGCTGGTGGGAGCGGGGTACATGATTTTGCTGGGGTACGCGCTGCCCTTTCCACGCGATTTGGCCTGTGGGAGCGGGATACGCGATTTTGCTGGGGGAAGCATGGCCCTTCCCACACAATTTCGCTGGTGATATGATATTATATGATATTTTATTTCTATCGCGCTCGTACACAAGTGTTTCAGAGCGTGACAAGGCAAGGGAGGGGATACAGAGGAGAACAAAACAGCGATCTTACTAGGCCCAGTGACATTGAGAACACGCAAGTGCATGGGAGAGGGGGAGGGGAAAGGTGCATGTAAGGGGGGAGGTGTGGAAAGTGCAAAGCAGCGGAGAAACAGATAAATAACAATAAATAAATAATAGAGGCGGGGTATGCTACGATTTTTCATGCAATTAGGATGGGGGGGCTGTGTGCTGGGCTATGGATGGGACTGGGCCTTGCGCCATATTGGGCATTTCACTGGCCATTTCCTGCGCATGGGGGCGTGTTGGGGGCGTTACTGGTGCTGCTTATTGTTCATTGCACCAAGGCTACTGATGTGTCGGGAAATCCATGAATATGCTTGCTGCGCAGTTGCTGGTTTGGTTTGGCTCCTCTTCTGCACGAAGCGCTTACGCTGCTTCTGCGCTGGATTATATGATTCGGTCCATTTATTAGTTTCTTCTCATTGGGCCTCATTCCCATGCCGGTAAGTTACCGACTCTGCCATGGAGAAAGGGGGAATTACCACCCCATTACAAGGTTGGCGGGGCGGTAATTCCCCCTTCCTCCATGGCCCTTCCCCATTCCCATTTTTGCCCCATAGGGCTCAATGGGAATGGGGAAGGCGCTAAGTACGGTGCCGCAAATTGCGGGACCGTAATTAGCACCAAGGTCCCTTTGTGGGTCCCTACTTTAACGGCTGGTCTACACCAGCCGTTAAGGTCGGGTCCCGCAAAGGGACCTCATAATTAGGCGCTAATAGGTTAACGGCGCCGCAGCCTTTTACGGCGCCGTTAACCCATTAGCGCCTGGGTCGTAATGAGGCCCATTGTGTGAGAGTTCTGGAAGTCTTTGAGTGTGGCTTTAAATATGACAAATCCTTTGAAGGAGTGCTTCTGATCAATGCTAACTTGGTTGTGATGTTGGCAAATGTTATTTTGAAAATGTGTGGAAATTCCTTGATTGTGCCAGCTTACAGGGAAAGGTAATCACCACTGAAAAGTTCCCAGTGAACATTTCTTCTCTATCAAAGTAACAAGTGCCAGGGTGGAACTCAAAGAGGGGTGGGCTCTTTTGACATAGTATTGGGTAGTTGTACAGAGTTTTTGAGCAATATGTGAACAACAGAGAAGCCATTTTGTCTTTAGGCCCATGTTAGGGAAGCCTTTCTCACACGCAGCTCATAAGAAAAAAACTACAGGCCTTTATGTGACAAGCAGTATGTATTTAATGAACATTCAGCAGAAACAGCGTGCTGAAATAAAGCATGGCTGACGTATCCCAGGAGAACACAGCCTGGCTGACGTATCCCAGGAGAACACAGCCACAGCAAAGACACTTAAGAGATACTTTTGAGGCAAATCAGCTAGGCACCTGCATGCAGGAGAAGAATTGGCAGAGAAATATGAATTAAAAATGGTTAATTAAACTCCAGCCATGGTGTGGTATGGTTTTTACAGACTACACTCAAGGCCTGAAGAGGCAGCTGGGAAGTCAGAGAATTGGGGAAGGGGCTATGAGGCACGGTATCTGGAGCCAATCAGTGGGGAGAAGGTTTGGTGTCCCTGGGGTGAAACAATGTACTGTGTCCTAGCTGATGTCCACGGGGCACACCATTGATGCAACTAGTGTGAATGTCTCTCCCCATGGCATCTCAAGCCATTTTGTACCATGGACATTGCCACTCAATGGTAAACAAGTGCTTTTGAATGATCAGCACAATCACATAATTCAGGGGCGGTGTGGGATGGTTTGTGACATCATAAGGGGCGTTAATCTAAGCGTGGCCAAAAAGTGTATTACCAATTAAGATCACTCAACATATATTTGGATACAGGGGGCCGACGTAGTGCCACCAATCAGCTCCTGTGACGTGCCTTTTAAATGTAACTAATATCTTTTATGGTAATTTGGCAAATTATGTAAAAAATGTTCATTTGCAGTGGGCGCCACTGAGAGCTCACTTCATCCACGAGGCTGTCTGAACCATGCTTCCCAATTGTTTGGGTTTAATACATTTGTGTTAGTTCTTGCTTGGTGTACGCACCTTCTTTTGGAATACTTTTATTCCCTGGAGTTACTTTTCGTGGAGGTCCCCTGTACAAACCTGTCCCCCAATGTTGATGCAAGGTTCACATCTGATTTGAGGACATGGCAATACCAATGTAGCATCTGTCTAATATGTTTGAAATGACTTCCATGTGTCAAAACTAATCGAACATCATTTTTGTATTGTAGATCTTTATTTGCAGGCTAAGAGATGTATATCATGTCTCAAATCTAGAGCTTTTAAATATGCAGGTTCGATTAATTTTTCAGGATATCGTTGATGTAAAAAAAAACATTTTGCTGTTATGTTGCTTTCACAAACAAAATAATCCATATTTGAACAGTTATGTTGAATTCTCACAAACTCTCCATTTGGAATACTCCCGTTTAAACTTGTTGGATAATTGCGGGTGATCTATAAGGGTGCTTTCGAGCTACTGGGTGTGTGATGAAGCTCTGTGGCTTGTTCACCACTCTCTTGTTTCCCCCCACATACATGAAAATTACAGAGTCCTGACTATGAGTTTCCGTTAATCTAAGATTAAATTGATGGTCATTCAGCTTGTGTACAAATTGTAGCCAATCAGTTACACTGTCTTTCCATATAACGAAATGATTTTCAATAAATCAAAGACATAAAACTATTATTTAGGAATCTTGCTTTTTTTCACCTGTCCATACATGAAACTGTTCCCACCAACTCATCATAAGATTGGCGTACAATGGGGTAATAGTTGTGCCCAATGCGGTACCTTGCAGATGTTTGTAATATTTATTTTTAAAGAGGAAAATGTTGTTTGTCAGGCACAGTTCCATCATGTTGCTTGGCCACTTGCCATAGCCAGGGGCCAACTTTAAAACCCTAAAGCCAGCACTCACTTTTGGCTATCCCTAATTACACAAAACCTATTCCAATAACGTACATTCAAGAAATCAACACAATCTGCTGCATCAGACTACGAGCATCTGATACTGAGAGCAAATGATACAATTTGTTGGCTAATTACAACATACATTCTGCACCTCACTGCCCAAAGTGAAACTGTGCATTTTCAAATATTTTTCCTAAGGGCCAGATTACAGAAACGTACCGGTGTGAGTGCAAAGTTGCACGGTATTATCACTAGGGCAAAGTTTGCACTATTTTTAAAACACTGTGACACATTAGGAAACCATTACACGGCGACAAGCACAGCTTGGCATATTAAAAGGACCAGGGCAAAAATTGCCCAAGTGCAAAAAATATGTATTTTCACAGCATTTTTTTGCCAAGGCAATGTTTGCCCTAGTGCTAATATTGAATGTATTAACACTAAGGCAAACCTTGCCCTGGTGCAAAAATATATCAGGGGCCAGATTACAGAAACTGCATCTTTCTTGCACTAGGACAATTTTTGCCATGGTGCTTTTCATATGCCAAACTGCCCTTGTCATGGTGCAGTACTCTTCTAGTGTGTGCCAGTGTTTTAAAAAAGAGGGAAAGCTTTACCCTAGTGCTAATACCGTGCACTTGCAAATCCAAATCCAAAATTGGAGATACTTAAGGAACTACAAGATGCAATTGAAACGTGGCACAGACAAGGATTAGTCACAGATGACGAAAAGCATTTTTTGGAAATAAAACAACAAACAATACCGACAATATACTTTCTACCTAAAATACACAAAGAATACACCAAAATTCCAGAGGGTAGACCCATCCTTAGTGGAATAGGTTGGGCAACCATGAACATGGCAGAGTACATTGACAACATTCTAAGACCTTTGGCCACCAAAACTAAATCTTACCTGAGATATACAACCGAAACAATTAACAAACTAGCAATGATTGAATGGCAACAAGGCTACCGATTGGCAACTTGGGACGTACGGTCCCTATACACATCAATTAGACATGACACCGCAATAGAAACTATGGAATACACATTTTCAAAGGAAACTGCATCTAACTATCAAGCTGTAAATATGTTGAAAGAAATGCTCCTACTGACATTACAGAACAATATATTCATCTTTAATGGCCAATTTTTCAAACAGACACAAGGGGTGGCAATGGGAATCAAATATGCCCCTGCCCTTGCCAATTTAACCATGGTGATGTACGAAGATAAACATATCTACACAGGCAAAGAATATAATGCAAATGTTATACTTTGGACAAGGTACATAGATGATGTACTTATCATCTGGAAAGGACAAGAGGCATCCCTGGAAGACTTCAGAAAGAGAGCGAATGAGAACACTATGGGGATAGAATTTACAGGAACTGACAGTACCAAGGAAATTAACTTTTTAGACCTGAACATTTATGTAGAAGACAACCATCTTAAAACCAAAACCTTTAGGAAAGATACTGAAGCAAACTTCACCTTATTTTCCACTCGTTGTCATGCAAACTCTGTGATCAAAAACATACCTAAGGGAGAATTTATTAGGGCGAGGAGGAATTGTTCTGAACAAAAGAATTTTGAAGATGAATGTAAATTACTGACAAGGAGATTCCAATCAAGAGGATATGGGAACAAAACCATAGCCCAAGCCAAAGAAAAGGCCTTCAAAATTGATAGAGCAAGTACCTTAAAGACAACAAAAACTACTCAAGATGAAAGACAAGAGATATGTTTAATTACAAGCTACTGTGCAAATAATAAAGCATTGAAAAAGATTTTAAAGAAGAATTGGCATCTGTTGCAACTTGATGGAAATGTGAGGAAATACATTAATGATACACCTACGTTGACGTACAGACGGGCCAAAAATATCAAAAAAATCTTAAGCCCTTCACTCCTTCCAGAAGAGAAAGAAACCTCATTGACTTGGCTTCCCCCACCACCAATAGGATTTCGGAAATGTGGAACATGCACAATGTGCAAACACACTCAGAATAACACAGTGGTTTTCAAGGACAAATATGGTATATCACACAAGATAGTTGATCAAATTAATTGCAGAAGCAAGTTTGTGGTTTACGCTATTATTTGTCAATGTGAAAAAATATACATAGGTAGCACTATCAGGGAACTCAGGATAAGAATAAGGGAACACATCTCAAACATTGGTAGTCAGGATACCAACTTACCCTTAGCTCAACATTGGCAACAAAAACATCAACTAATTGACAAGAAACATTTAAAATTCATTGGACTTAAAAGAGTGACCATGGGACCAAGAGGAGGAAATCTTCAAATGAAATTGCGGCAAGAAGAAGCAAAATTAATTTGCAAATTTCGTTCAGTGGAAAGAGGCTTGAATTCAGAACATGAGATGGCCTAGTTTCTCTAAATATGGAAAACAATGGTTTACCTAGTTATTAATAATTCGTGGTCAAAAACTGTTGTATTCAGTACTTGTTTATGTACATATGTATATTCATTTTTCCCTTCAGGGTATCATAATTTGGAAAAGGTCGAACAAACATAAAAGATATGTCGCACACCAGGTTTTTTGTAACTTTAATTAACAACCATAGGCCATTGTTGGAATATTAATACATAAATACTGGTTCAGAAACAAAAGACTTCTGTAAGGAAATGGGACAGAACTGTTTAAAACCCAGTTTGTCGGAATACTTTTGCCATTTACAACGAAACATTTATGTAAACTCTGACTGTACACAACAAACCTCCATTCAATATATGCCTATTCACTTTTAGTAACAAAAATTAACAAACATTAGGCGCAACATTTGAGGAGAACGTGACCCACACAGTTAACATTGAGGTTTACCCAAAATATGGCAGCGAGTTTTAAAAATAGAAAAGGGACTGCTAGGAATTCAAAAGGAACAGTTCTCCGACTGAAGTTCAGTTGTGTATCGTTTATCAAAGATACAATTTTGACCTTAATAACAAATATAAATCAGTGCCGGATTAGGGACCATCAGTAAATGCAATTTACCAGTAAAATATCGAGCAACAATTTTTCGGTTAAAACGCCGTCTCACACTAATAAATCAAAATTGATACACACAAAATAAACATTTGAGTTTGCGACAAAACATCAAATGATTTAATGATCGTATTGTACAAGAATCAGGACGAAAGCGGTAAACATAGTAGTAGGACTAAGTTGTCCAGTAACTTGAGCTCACAATAACAATAGCACCTAGATACAGAACGCACGGGGACTGTTAGAGACGGAACACGCTCGTTGGTAGCAGGTAAGCGAGCTAAGAGTGCTCCGGCATGGGGGTCTTGTTTATACAGCCCATCTACACGTGGGGAACATGTGGTGATACATTTTGGACATAGTTGCAATTGTGAGACATGCTAAGAGATATTACAATGCTTAACAAAGCTTAATACGGATAGTGGCAGTTCAAAATGCTGAGTTATTATGAGACACGAAGGACACGTCCCTTTTCTGTAGTTTAATAATATTCAACTGAAGGGATGGCTCAACATGTTACCCGAAGCGAGTTTAAATATCGTGAGGAAGATAAACTCACTAATGAGCCATATGATGTTTAATTTTCAGGGATTTAACCCATGACCATTGAACTAAAGCATTCAACTTATGAATTTTGAAACAAACAGATTAGGTAAGAAACAACAGTGAGCGATATATTTAACAAAACAATCTCAATTATCGGGAAGCTATTCATTACTAATCAATTTCTCATAATTGTTTTTCTCATTGTGTTTTGTGTTATTTGTTATTATTATTTTTTTCTGTTTCTTTATTTCGGAAAAAAAAAAAAATGTCTCTCAACCCGAAGATTCCTACCCTTTCCCCTCCCTCAAATGGCCATTCATTAATGTTGTTAAATTTTTGATTGGGTGCATTTTTTGGAATGGATAAATACCATGCTTGTTACATATTTTGTGATTAGCACTGATTTGAAAAAGACATAGAATGTCGAAACACGTGTAATCACACAGGGAAATTTTCTAAGAATCAATGTAGAAATAAAAGCTCAATAACTTGACTTGGAGTACAAGAATCATTGATTGATCCTACCTTTCAACGTTACGACAAGGGCGCATGATATTAGTACGAGTAACACAACTCCTTTATACATTTTCGAACAGAGTAAGGGGGCCAGGCAGACTCCCTTGTTACCCAGGCATGCGACCGGAATTGGGAATTACAAATTATTAGCAAAAGGGCGCCGAGGTCTACTTGAGCAGGTATCCACCAAAAAAGGCTCCCCACACTTTCAAGAATATTTCAGAAAGGGTATCAAGGATCCTGCAGCCCTAAAAGAGACTTAAGAACAATCAGCCCAAGATGGCAGAATATTTAGAAAACAGAGAAGAGGATGCTATAAACTTATTTTCCCCTAAGGGCAGTAACGCGCATGCATTTGCATCGAATCTACCGAAACAGAGAGAAGATTTAAGGTACAAATTTGTGAAATTAGAGAGGCTATCAAAAAAGAAGTAGACAAATATTGGGAAATTAAATCTTAAAAAAATTATAACACAAAGAAACAGATCCCGAGAGGATTAAGAATACTGATCTTCCCAGATTTTACAAAAGATGATGACAAGGACTTAGCCGAATCTTGGGAACGGAATTTGAATCAAAGTTCAAACATGATGTTAGAGCTTCTAATAGAACATGCTTCTAGGGAGCACAAACGGATAACAATTCAAATTGAAGAGGTCAAGAAGGAAATACAAGAAGCAAAAGCACTAGAAGTGACCAAAGAGAAAAATTACCAAAAAATGTTCGAAATTTTGAAGGAATATCAAGATGAAATTAAATTAAGAAAAATGAGGACGTTTTTTCGAGATAATAGGGATTATGAAGATGATAAGGTGTACACTTTCCAAGACAAATACAAACAATTAAGTAAACTCAGCTCAAATGAAAGCACACCTAACACTTCCCCAGGTAGTTCGGATGCAGATTCGGAAGGAGACCAAGAAAAAGACGCAAATAATACCACAGAGACTCAAGAAGGACAAGGTTTCTTAAATCAAATAAGGAGATATAAAAAGGGGAATAGACGTACCTACCAGAATCAAAAACAAGTGCGTTTTTTATTGCCACAACAGGCAACCCAACAACAACCGCCTACAGGAGGAGGGGGAAACGTGGGAGTAGTAGACAGGCCAAGGTTGCAGGCTACTGTCTACGGCATAAAGTGCATCAAGCACATATACAGGTAAGAACATACATCACAATCCACATCAATTAATGGAGAAATCAATCACATACTCACCCAAATTCATTACAGACATGGGGTGGATGAAATGCAACCAATCCCCAATAGGTGTGTTAACACAAGTAGAACAGCAGCAGACAGACCACAGTAATTAAGGAAGTCCAAAGCCCTTGTGAAATATTTTGTATCACCGAACCATCCTAGTGAGCCCATGGATAAGGGAAGCAGGAGTGGCTTATGTGAGTCAGGACCCCAAGCTGCAAAAACATACCCAAGACAAGCTTGAAGGGCCCAGCTGGAACAGACAGTGGATGCTTTCAAAAGCCACAAAGTACCACACTGTCACATGAATGCACAATAGACAAAAAAGATTAAACTATATTAGCTAATTAAACTAACAATGAACAACCCATATAACCTAATTAAAATAACTATCAAATAGTTAATATTAACTAACTAAACTAAAAGGAAAAATCAAAAATGGCCACATACGACCCGGGGGGGGAGGCGCCCAGGAGGGGGGAGGTACAGGGTACACCTCAACACCCACATGCGATGATGTTGAGACAAAAAAAAAACCTCCATGGTCCCAACGCCTGCACACCACAACCTGTGTGGAAGATAATCCGTCGTCCGAGTCTGCCTCATCCTGTAAAGGATGACGTGGCACAGGAGCCTGACCGCGCCTAGGCGCAGCTTGTCCCTCGTCGGCAGCAAGTCTGCCGGACGGGTGAGCTTGGTTCTGTGTGGCAATGACATGCAGGTGTACATGCAGAACCTCCCATGAATCACGTGCTTCCTCTTGCAAGGTAACACGTGTAGCACAGAGTTCTTCCTGCGTGGCCTGGCTGGACAACCGATGCACCTCCCGGCACGCATGTAGCTCAGCAGAGATGGTACGCTCAAGCTGCTCAAACCTCTCCTCTGACCGCACCTTCTGGGATGTCAAGAGGGCATCCAGAGTGGATCTGAGGGACTGAGACTCAGCCCTCAGGGCCGCCATGTGTGCCTCTGCGTGAGCAGTAAGTGCTTGACGCAGAGACAACATTTCAGCCTGGTGTGCCCTGTCAGAGGCTGCCATGCCTAGCCTGAGCGAGCAGGCCGTGGACTGCGCCGCCTGCCGCTGGGGAAGCACCTGCCTAGCAGGGGGGAGCACGGATTGGGCCACACGTTCCATGCTCGCAGCGATGTTATCAAGTGCTGCCCCTGATGTTCTGAATTGGCAGTCATGTCTTGCTCCCACTCAGTATACCTCGGTGGCGCGCGGCCACTGTGTTGCTGGGCTTGACACCTGCAGGACCTAAGGACTGTGCGTCCTCGTTGGGTTGGCACCGCCCACTGCTGCACGACTACATGCCCCCATCTACGTGATGCCCAGGCACATCATCAACTGGTGTGGAGGGTGACCCTGCATCCCGATCCACCAGAGGCGGAGGTCCCACCACTGTCCAGCCCCTCATTGCAGGTGACGCGGTCAGATAAGTGTCCACATCAGAATCACTCACCCCTGACGTATGGACCTGATGCACATCCAACTAAACATGGCTGTCAGAGTGGTCATCTGTGCTGGACTCATAGCCAGCCAAAGACAAGATGGACTGGAGCGCATGTGGGGTCTCGTGGTCTACCACCCCACGACCCCCACTTGGGCCAGGTTGTGGTTGTGTTGACAACCCTGTGCCTGGCATGACAACACCATCCTCTCGCTCCATTGCGTCATCACCTGAAAACTGGAGAGAAAAAAATATTAGTACACATGTCAGAAGCACATGACACACATACACATAGACATCACATGGACGGCCAACACATGAAGAAGACATGTTACACACAAAACAGAACTTGCCATGCATGCCTGGTCAATTTGATATTGCATCAGTGAGTAGGCATGTAGAACGGTGTTACACGGCTCAGAAGCGGGTTGATGCAGTGCAGAAAATGTGTATGTTACTCACTATCTACATGAATAAGTACTTCATGATGTGTATCACAAATCATGAAGCCAGTGGAAGGGCTAGTTCATGCATCACGTGCAATGTGCATGCAATGGGTTGCATGGCTACAAGCAAACCCCCCACCCAGTGAAAATGCAGGGATGCCTTGCTTGGTAGCAAAAGGCTGAACAGCGACCTGTGTATTGGCAGACAGTGTTGACTAGCATCAATGGCATCATCTGAGTCAACTGACAACACAGCAGATGATGATGGGACAGTAAGCAGGACACATGACAAACCCTCAGTAGTACACCCAAGTGTGCAAAAGCCACTACAACAGTTGGACAGAGTCAGTGGGCCTGAAACTGGGGGAGGATTGTGCCCCACACAGACTGTGACACCCTAAACATATGTGTGATACAGGACAGGGCCAGAGTGGGCATGGGATGGCTGTAGAAATTCCAAGAAATGTTGCTCATACAAGACACGTACTACAATGAACATCCAGGCAAGGACACATAGGGGCATGCATGGAATGCACATGGAGCATGAATGGGCACTCATGTCCCTGTGGAGCATCTGCCATCTGCACAGTCCAAGTGATACACCCTGCATGAAGGGCAGAGGATGTACCCCACTGCATGTGTCTGGCAGGTTGGCTGGTGGAAGTTAGCATGAACACAGGAGGCTTGAATAGGCCATTGCAGTACGCCAAAATGATGCACAAAAGTGCAATGGTGTAATTGGGGTGCAGGGGGAGTGGAGGGGCAAGGGGGCATACCTACGTGGAGTACCCACATGCAGGCAGAGGACACATGCACGTCAGTCATGCAATGCATAGTCCCAGTGCTGAGAGAAAAACGACCCTGGCTACATGCAGAAGGGCCAGAGAGCAGGAACATGGGCCGGAGGGGCATCTGGGTGACTAACATGTGAGTAGGGTGCAAGTGTGGTGATGAGGACAGTCCCTGTCTGCTCTACATGTACACCATCCTGCACAGCAAGCATGCATCAGTGAAGCATTGCATGACTATCACATGAAAACCATGTACACATAGCATGTAGTGGCAGTCAAGAACAACACATCACACAGGCCAAACACACATGGGCTGGACATACACGCAACAACACTCACTGGACTGGGCATCAAAGTCCTGCATCTCTCCCACTCCTTCGACCGATTCTTGTGGTATGAACTCCGGAACGAGTGCCTCGTGCGGAGTGAGGTGATCCTCCTCAGGTGGTGGCCCACCGCCAGTCACCAGACTCATGCTGTAATTAGAGGCACGCTTGGCCTTAGCGCTGCGTTTGAGGTCATTCCAACGCTTCTTGCACTCAGCAGCTGTGCACACCTCATGGCTTAATGCACTCACATTATCCACGACATGCTTCCAGTGGGTATTCCGATGGGCAGCCATAGTTTGACAATTCTATAACAAGGGGCTTATCCTACCCTCTATGAATCTAAGAAATGCACACAAAAAAATCAAGTGCACACTGGTTTTTAGACCCTGGTGGGTGCCCATACAATTTTGGCAACCGTTGTTGGGAACAACATGCTTTCTGTTAACAAACACATATCTCACGATCATGTAAAAAAGTTACAGCTTTTAATTATTCATTAGCTGGTGCTTTTTTCATTTGCAAAGGATTTAAGTTTTAGTATACACATGACAATACATGATGTACATTGTGGTAAACAAACATATAGTTAGAAATTCACTATAGCATGATTACAAATGACATAGGGTGTGGATCATACACTTGTACATTTAATAGGCAATTTGCTTGTACGAGGAATGTCTCATGTCAATAGGTGTAGAAAACACAGGATAACATTACAATGCCCGGTTAGAGTCTGACCTCATATTAGTTTGACAATTCGGCCCCAGTAGCATGTCACGTCTGTGGGCCTGCACGTAGTCCACAAGGGAGTCCAGTTCTTGTTTGCAGAAAGGCTTCTTCCTTGTCATGCAGGAGGCCGTGGCTGTGTCTGGGGTCCCAGCCTGTGCTGCAGATGCAACCCTCCTCCTCTTGTATGGTGGCGCGTACATTGGCTGGCGAATGCCACCCTGATCAGTATGGCCAGTGGGACCGTTGGTTTGAACCAAGGGAGTGGCAGGTTGAAGTACAACCGAAGGCTGCGGGTTGCCCTGGAATGGACCCTGCGCAGCAACATCCGCTGTGCCAGGGTTATTGACCGTGACTGTCCTGGTTGGTAGACTCACAACCGGGGTGTTGTTGGTTGCGTCTGCCCCTGCACTTGCCAACACCCGGCTGGTCGGGGCAGCAGATGACATTGCTGCCCCAGAGACACGTGTCTCGGTCAGGGCAGCCCTGCATGCACCTACGGTGTTCCTCCTGACCTGCTGGAAATCTTCCAGAGTCTCTTCAAGTGCCAACACAGCCTGCGCTGGCAGACCCTGAGCCTGGGTGGCGGTGTCCACAGCTGCACCTGCAGCTACCACTACCCTTGGGCCTGTGGCAATCGATGAAACGGACTGCCGGGTCAAACAGGTGCCAGTGCCAGATGCAAGAACTGCATCTACTGGAACCACAGGGGGTGGTGGCATGACTGCACAGACACATGGCACAACATCATGCGCAAGTGGCGCACCCCTGCCTCTTCCCCCTCTGCGGCCACCCTGGACACCCTGGAGTCCCCGAAATACACGTACCCCGCTCGCACAAGGCCAATCGCGTGTGAAACTTCCCGCGCAACCCCGAAATACCTGTACCCCGCTCACACAAGGCCAAACACGCGTAAAACTTCCCACGCACCCCCGAAATACACATACCCCACTCACACAAGGCCAATCACATGTAGAACTTCCCACGTACCCCCGAAATACACGTACCCCACTCGCACAGGGCCAATTGCGTGTGAAACTTCCCGCGCACCCCCGTAATACACGTGCCCCACTCACACTGTGAAACTTCCCGCGCACCCCCAAAATACACATACCCCGCTCGCACAAGGCCAATCGCGTGTAGAACTTCCCGCGCACCCCCGAAATACACGTACCCCACTCGCACAAGGCCAATCGCGTGTGGAACTTCCGTGCAACCCCGAAATGCCCGTACCCCGCTCGCACAAGGCCAATTGCGTGTACAACTTCCCGCGCACCCCCGGAATACACGTACCCCACTCGCACTAGGCCAATCGCGTGGAGAACTTCCCGTGCACCCCCGATATACATATACCCCGCTCGCACAAGTCCAATCGCGTGTGAAACTTCTCACGCAACCTCGAAATACCCATACCCTGCTCGCACAAGGCCAATTGCGTGTAAAACTTCCCGCGCACCTCCGATATACACGTACCCCACTCGCACAAGGCCAATTGCGTGTAGAACTTCCCGTGCACCCCCGTAATAAACGTACCCGCTCGCACAAGGCCAATCGCATGTACAACTTCCCGCGCACCCCCGTAATACACGTACCCCACTTGCACAAGGCCAATCGTGTGTAGAACCTCCCGGGCACCCCGAAAAACACGTACCCTGCTCACACATGGCCAATTGCGTGTAGAAATTCCAGCGCACCCCCGAAATACACGTACCCTGCTCGCACAGGCCCTATCGCGTGTGATTCTCCCCGCGGACCCACGAAATACACTTACCCCGCTTGTACAGGGCCAATCGCGTGTGAAACTTCCCACGCACCCCCGAACTGCATGTACCCCGCTCACACAGGCCCCATCGCATGTAGAACTTCCTGCGCAGCCCCGTAATACACGTACCCCGCTCAGACAGGGCCAATCGCGTGTAAAACTTCCTGCGCACCCCTGAAATACAAGTAGCCCACTCGCACAGGGCCAATCGCATGTGATTCTCCCTGCGCACCCCTCTAATACACGTACCCCGCTCGCATTCTTGGTTGGGGGGCTGTATGCCGGTCCACTGGCCTGTGCGCCATGTATGGAATTTGTGCGCTTTTCATTGCGCACGGGGAGGGGTTGGGGCGTAACTGGCGCTGCTGCATTATCGCTGCGCCACTCTGCACCACGGCTGGTAATGGATGTTAAAATCCATGAATACGCTGTGCGTGAAAATGGATTTTGGCGCACGCGGCTGGTGCAGACTACCACACGCGTACACTGTGCGCCAGCCGCGTGAGCCACTTGTGCGCTGAATTGTATGAATTACCCCCTAAATGTTAATACTCGTTTTTACTTACAGCTTTTCAGGAACCACAAAACCGCAAAACACTTTTTATCAATACTTATTGCATAGACACCATAGACACATACTTGCTTTGTCGACAGACCAACACAAAGTAATTCAACAACATGGAACATGTAACATGTACATCTTCTGCTTTAGATTGCCCCCTTATTTGTTCCCCTTACTCTTATTTTCTCATTCACTCCCCACCTCTGAGCCCCCTTAGGTTACCTCCTTGAAGAATTCTGTTCACACGGAAAAAGAATATTCTAAATTACTACTCCGAACCCACTAAATATATGAGGCTCCTACGTTTTTTCTTACTTCCACTTTTTATCCTGCACTGATCGAGACAATGCTATGCAATGCCACCTTCTACCCCCCTTCGGAGTTAGGATCCTGTATTCCTTTTTATCTCTTGTTCCACAACAACCTAATGGCCATATAAAGGATAGATAAGAAAAGCCTCACAGTTTCACTCACACAGGCCCAAAATCTAAACTTCCAATTCCCACTTTCCCACTATTTCATCACCGTTATCTTTTACACCATTATTTCTCAATTTTGCCCCTCATTTAAGAATCTCGCAACCATTACTCACTTGTCCAAGGTGGTCCAAGAGCCTCCGTTCACGGTCTATCCAAAATTGAGGCTGCACCACAACCAATCAATGACCCGCCTCGGCAAGCAGTTGGGTATTTGCAAAGATGACAAGGACCCTTGGAGGTGATTGTTTTGCTGGTGGTGTCACGGATCTCGCCGCACGGCCCGGGGGCCTATCTCCGCGCACCAATCTCGATCACGTCACGGGGTCACCAAATGTAAAGGCTCACTCCCTCACTTACCAATGCAGAGGCAATATTATTGGGGGGCCCAAAATGTGTGTTTTTTTCCATCGATGCAATGGAAAATAGTGTTTGCTCACGCTTACAGCAAAAAAACGCTGGAGGGATTTTCATCAAATTTGGGCAGGATCAGCAGCTTGCTCCCCGACCTACCAATGCAGAATTATAAAATATAACACACCCCAATGGGAATGAGACTAGGAGAACAGGATGCAAGATTTAGTACGTTTATATAAAGTTGGCATCCAGTGAAATCTGATGCCTCAAGAGTGATATGGCAAACACTACAGTTACAAAGAATTGTAAAGGAAAACAGTGTCATAAATGACACAACTAACATAAGGTACTACAACAATGCAGGATTGGCTGGAGGGTGAAGGCACATATGTTGTTGTAAGTGCTGCTTCCTCTGATTAGGTTTCCCAGATGGCAAGAGGGTGCACGTCATGAGGTCCAGCTGCCTGTGCCCAGGAGGGGTGAGGGCTACGTCACGGCTAGGTAGAGTGGACACTAACTAAGCTGGCATGAGAAACTACCATTAGACATATATTAAACAACAATCATTAGTATACCTTTGAATAAATCTTGAAAACCTATAAATTACATCATCTTTCATTGGGACTTTTAAGGGGTACAGGACTTAGAGGGCTTGTCCGCTGTGATAACATGGGTGACTGGGTGGTTCTAACCACATCACGGCAAGTGGGGCGTGTAATGACATATGTTAGTTTTAGGGCACAATATACTGTGACAGACGTCTGGGTTTATTGGGGCACTCTGGGATGGGCTGCACAGCAGGGTCACACTTCTGGTACATCAAGATAATATCTTAGGAGGGCAGAAGGTTACATAGGCAGTCATTTTCCATCAGCAGGGGTAAGAGGGCAGGAGTGGGTTTTGTGGAGATGGATGAGCTACAAGGCCTGGTTCGAGCCGGTTCACACACAGGACAGTGATCACAGAGGAAGGGTGATATGATACATTCTATTATTAGTTTCAATTATCCCCAGCGCATCCGTGAGAAAGGGATTTGTAAGGCTTTCAGACAGTGGAGAAATAGGTGGGGGCCCTGAGCACGCTGTGCGCCGCGCAGCAGAGGGGAGAGAAGCTTTTTCTTATTATCGAATCGAGGCCTAGTCCAGAGATGGAGTAGAATGCACAAAAAATGGAAGCCAAGTGTATCCCACAATAGCCCCACTTATGCTAATGTTAGCATACGGGCAATGGAGGTGGCCCTCGCTAATGCATGAACAAGTGGGTAATTTCGTGCTGAATGTGTGAGTGGGGCCCAAACGACGCCTCACTCCCACACAATAAATACAAAATTACAGGGACGGCTATAGTTATGGTAAAGTTGCTCAACCCACAGGAAGAGCACTTTTGGGGGGCCTTCTAACTTCGCTCTCCCAGACCAATCCTCATGAAACCTAGCAAAAAGAATACATAGCACGGTTGGATCGATACTCCGAAGTCTGACGAGGTTTCATCAAGAGGGAGCAATGTTATTGAGGGTCCCAAACATGTGTTTTATTCCATCGAAGAAATGGAAAATAATTTTTGCTCACTCCTACAGCAAAAAACCGCTGGACGGAATTTCATCAAATTTGCGTCAGGATCAGCGGCTTGCTCCTGAAACCTTGCTTTTGTAAATTTGGTGTAAATCCGTCCAGTAGTTTTTCACAAAACAACCATAATAAAGGTCAAACAAATTTGGGATGTCAGGGTTTGGTCCACAGATTCAATTGCCTGTTCGGTCTGCAGAGGAGCCTCCGATTAGTCCATCGGCCAGTGAGGACATCAGATGCGCCCATTGATTGAATTGTGAAGAACGTGAGGTGAATCATACTTTTAGAACCGCCCACTGTGTTGTATGCACGGACAGTCACAGCTGACCGTGGACAGCGCAGTGGAGAAAAAGTTTGGAAAACATGTAATGGGTCATTGGCTGATGGAAATATTGTCTAGAAAGGGTGGGGTTGTGGAAAAAAGATGACATGGGGCTGTTTTTGTAGGTTGAAAAAGGCCAGGCGCATGCCATAGATGTCCGCGGACACCGCAGTAGTTTGCCGACACCACAGTAGTTTGCGGACAGCGCCTTGAACGGAGGGCTTAGAAAAGACATTTGGGGTTATTTGATGACTGGAAGAGTGCATAGAAATGGTAGGGAAGTGAAATGAGGGTAATCTGGAGCTGTTTTTATAGGTGAAAAAAGGGCTTGGAAATGATGCCATGTCCACAGACAATTTCGCTGTCCACTGACATCAATTCAATTTCTCAGGGGGAAGGGGGAGTTTTATTAGTTGGCGGTGTATGGCACATTCTTAATATATAGTTAATTGTACTGTCGTGGTTGTGCTTAGTGGTCAGATTCTGGGGGCAAGGCCACAGGCCATGACTCCAAGTATATATGCACTGGGCACAACCACCACAGTAGTAATATGTGTTTAGCAATTATAGGTAATACAGTAGGCTTATGGCCAGAATCACCATGGTAGCAATATGTGTACAGTAATTGTAGGTAATCTAGTGGGAGTACACAGAGCTTGTAATATGGAGGAGTGATGTAATTGAACTGTATATGGTACTTATGATTGTAGTACAATTGAGGATAGTGATCACAGAATAAGTAGTTTATTATAATTGCTGTGGTTACTTAGTGTTGTAGCGTTTTGAAGCTGCACTCTCTGGTTTCTTTTCTGTGGGGAAAAAAGTGTGAAATTGGTAAAACATGATAGTTCTAAAGCTGTAGTGATATACAGTTTTAAATATAAATTTTCTTTTTTAAACCTTCATGAACAATACATTTAAGTACTATGTTTGGTACAACATTAGTGTATGACACACTGCCTTTGTTTTGGCATTACATAATCTTTAAGTCATTGGGAAAAAAATCTGTACCGGATTAAATAAACAAAGAACAATTACATATACAAGTGTAAGGGTGATAGTATGTTTGTTTGAAGTATGTTATGATTAAGGGAATGTTTGAAATAGTTATATACCTGTTGGCCTATTCTAACTACATTAGAGGTTAGAAGATGTTTTGTCATATAAGAATTGAGATGGTTGGCGTATTCTAACTAGATTGACTTTGAAAAGCGCTGTTGTACTATTATGGATCTAGTTAGATACCTGCTGGCGTATTCTAACTGTTAATTGTGCTATAGTTTAGTGACTAAATTTGGGTTGAAGGAATATTAAGAAGGCATTTGTTAAATTTGCTGGTAACCTATGTTTTGGAGTAATGGAGGTATCTTTATATTCAAACAAACCACTTATGTTTTGACATATGCAGTGTAGTGCCCTGCAGTAGTTGTGGCACCAGTGTGGAATACTATACCTACTGTTGTGAAGGTTTTCTTTCCAAGAGAAACCTAGCCATGTGTGAAGCCTGTAAGCTTACAGTTATAGTTGGTACCATCTACATTGTACCTTAGAAGCATTAGTATGACACATTGGCTATGTGAGTTTATTTGTATGGTAGAACAATTGTCTGATTTGCAGAAAGGGCATAATATGCCATGATTTGCATTCTGCAGAAGCTGGTGAAATGTAATGGATTCCGAATTTGTTATGGATACATGTACAAATCGCTCATTAGGGATGTGCTCATTAGAAACATGGTTGCAGAGAGTGCATGTATGTTTCCATGTGTATGAAATCTGGAAGATTTAATTTATAGGGCTGATTAATTTTTCCAGTACTTACCGTAAATACATTTGGAATTCTTGTGGATCTTCCTGTGTGTTTATGGTAAATGTTACCATTCCTGCACAGTAGTCCAATTCTTACCTTATACCTGAGACACTGTAAGTGTTGTCAGGATTATTTATGGCATTTCTGTGAAGGACAAGTATTTGCAAACACAACTGATCAGAGCCATTTAAGTAAATGCTGTGAATAATTGGTGGCAATTGAAAGAGAAGATTCATTGTCACATTAACATAACAATTTACTCCAGTTATGTTTCTGAATTTAAATGGACCAGAGTGTTCTGTTTGTGCATCGTTTGATGGGCCAGCAGATGTTTCTGGAGAAGAGAGATGTGTGTGTTTCTTTTGTGATGGATGTGCTGTTGATTTTGTACTAGTATTGTTTGATGCAGAAGGAGTTGGTCATTGCTTTTTTAGGAAAATCTGATATAGTTTCTGTTTCTATTATTTGTCTTTTAAAAGGTTTCTTTTTTTCTGAGGTACATGGTACATATCTAGATGGGGGTGTATAGTGCCTGTAGCCTGTTGTATATCAGGATGAAAGGAATGGCAGAATTGATTTTGTTTGCATCAAAGTTAACTAGGAATAGATCATTGAGTATAAACAAATGTGAAAGTGCTACGTAACGCATACCTTCTTTCAAAATTGTGCTGCTAATGTCAATGAATTCTTGATCTTGGGTTAGACCTTGTGATGTGTGAATAGTTACAGCATGTGCAAGAGATAGAGAAAATTGTTCGCTGCAAGTTTGTCAAAGTGGATGTTGACAAACTGAATGTTGTTGTCATGTGGATATGTTTGGAAGCCAACAACTGTACCCATTGTTCCATTGACTAAACCTTGTTCTACATCAAGGTTACATTTTAGAATTACTCTGCAGTTTAGACACAAAGTCAATATTTTCTCGCATCCAGCTGTGTTGGAGATATATTTTTCTAAGCTATTTAGTCATGATGTTGCCTGTTGACACATAGGACGTGTCATGCCTTGCACTTCTAGTTTGTCTGTGGAGCTGATATGCAGTATGGGTTGCATTTCTTTTTTCAACATTGTCTTGTTGAATTGACTACAGGTTCCAAGGGTTGGCATTAAGGACATACATTTTAGATTTTCTTGAGTTAATTGTTCAATGACATCAGCAGCAGATGTGTTTTGTCCATATAGATCATGGATTAGTCTACTATTTAAGATGGATTTTGCATCTTTTATAAGCAGCCTAGTTCTCATGCATTTTAAAATGTTAACATATGTGAGGTTTGCAGACTGAGTTAGTTCTCTGTAGGAAAATGTTGTCAGAGATTTACATTTCCAATGCTGCTGAGGGTATTTCGGCATTCTTTGTGTCCTAATGTTTTGAAAATAGGTTGCCCTTTCACTGATGTTAACTGTAGTATGTCTCCGAAAACAATAACTTCTTGCATTCTGACATGAATTATGGCCAAAGTGAGGTTGGAAACCATGCTTACTTCATCTTTTAGGAGCACTTTCATTTGTTTTAGAATTCTGTGTACTTCAGTAGCAGCTTTTACTGACAGTTTCGAGTATTCTAATGAGTTTTGGTGTTCTACGGGGAAGAGTAGTAGTCAGTATAAAGTTACACCACCTATGTTGTAGAAAGCTGGACCTGTGGGGGCTGTTACTACATCCGAAAGGTTGTTGTTTGTTAAGTTTTGTAAATATGTGCTGATTATTTTAATTAAGAATGCTTTGCAACAACCAGCTTCACCACTTACATACTGGAGCAGAGGTTTAGAATTTTTAGAGCTGCATATTTAAGTTTCATGTTTAAAACTATGTTCAATATCTTGAATGACTGCTAGATACATTTTGAGTTGTACATCATGTATCTGTGATTCCAGAACTGACAAGTCTTCCTCAGATTGTTTATATTGATATATTGTATTTTCTAACTCAGTCATAGCTGTTTCTGCTTCATTTGGAATTTGTGGTTCTCCAAGTGGGTCTTGGCTTCCTCCTGATTGCGTTCATTGTCCAACATGTGTTTGTATTGTTTGAATTTGTCATTTGTTATACTGCTTTCATTTGCTTTGAATGCAGCTTCAAAAGAGTCATAGTCACTAATAATCTGTTTTCTTTTGTCCAAGGTTAAAAAAGTTGGAATAGGGTCATGTAAGACACCTCTCTATGGAGAGTTAAATGATAACTTTACCTGATTAATTAGACTGGGTTTGGTGAGTTTTACTAGGCTACCTTCACAAGTTGAAACTGAATAGTTGCCATTTGTCTCATTTGGTGTGACATTGTTTCTGTAGTTGTAGTTTTGGACAATGTTGTATAGAAACATGATTTTCAAAGCAGTACTTCTGTGTGGGTAGAATGTGTCAAGTGAATTGTTTTTTAAAATATCACGGCTGTTGGAAACATTTGTGGCATTGTTTTCTTTGGTATGATTTTAGTACTCTTTTTCGGGAAGAAGCTGGTCCAAGTTTCAGCCAGACAATGTGCTCATATTTGCCATATAAGATTGCACATGTTAAATGTTCTGCAGCTTCGTATGACCCACATTCTCTATGGGAGAGCATTTTTATACTGATGTTGTACAATTTCTGTGATAGTGTTTTGCCAGATGATATGTCATTACAGAGGTCCTATAGCTCTATTTTCTCAGCTTTGGTGAGATAGGCTTTGACATATGTTGCAACTGCCGTGGAATTGTCTGCAAGATATTGTATGCCTATGTTTGCATTCTACAAGAGGACAATAATTGCATTATAATCATTGATGCACTTGGATTCTTCGTCCCTTTTAATGTTGTATTTATTTTTAGGTGTTCTGTCTTTTACACTTTGTCTAACAGAAGACATCAATCTATTTACTTTTTTTGCAAACTGGTCCAGGGAAGCCAAAGTGACATTTGGTATAGTATTTCCCTTTGTTTTGATATCTACATTGGCAGTATTTGCCACATTTATGTTTTTGGAGGCGTAACACTTGTGTATTTAGGTCACTATCTTTGGTTTCTGAAGGGATATTGCAGGTAATCTATTTTTCAATAAACTGTAAAACAGTGGTGGCAATATCATGGCCACATTTTTGAGCATCTTTTATCCACAAAAGCATGTGGATGTGTGGTGCTCCTTGCTAGGCAGAAACCTGTGCGGTCCCTCTGGGACCACTGCAAAAAGTTTAAGACTACAGGAGTTAGCAGTAAACCCAATTGGTAGCAGTCTGTACCACCCAGATTTACCTGGTAGCTGTGGCTGAGCAGTCAGACTTCTCTCAAGATGAGTTAGGCAGTATTTGGAGTATACAAGATAGGGCAATTTACACAGTCGAACAAGCAGGCACTGATCAGAGCTTGGGTGTAAAGATATATAATTATTTATTTAAAAACACGTCTATGCAAAAAACGCTGGCACTAATACGACACACAACTTCAATCACAATTACTATAAGTATATATCAATCCCCTAACAATATTTTAACAAGTCTAGGTTCACCAGCACCACTTATTTGCAGACAGAGGTGAATGCTTTAACCTAGATGGCACTCTAATATTTGTTAGAACGGGAGAGAAAAAGGCAGGGTATGAAACCAACTCGGTACCAACACTTTTACGAAGCAAATGCAAGACAAGCAAGGCAGGGTCTACTGTAGATCACAAAGTTCAGAGGCCAGGCTCACTCGGAGAGAGGCAAGGCGGTATGTCCCAAAAGTATCACAGTGGAAATGCACTTCAAGTCTTTGTAGCAAAATGTCACAGAAAGGTTGGATCAGTTTAGAACAAAAGTTAAGAAGGTCTGGAGGCGACCCAGTGGAAAGGTAAGGATTTAAGACACCTCACGCTAACCGTCACAAGGGAAGCCAGGCGGACACGGTACCTTGACAGTGAAGAGGCAACTCCGGCGGGGGCAGTTGTTCCTGGTGGTGGATGCAAGTCAGGACTTTGCCAGAAGAAGAGATGCTCTCGTCGTCGAGGAAAGCAAAGATCGGTGCACCACCAGGAAAGAGACCAGCCGCGGAGTGCTCCGTCACAAGGAACCACCTTTTGGTCGCGGTACAGTGGTTAGTGGTATCCGGTTGCCGGGGTGCTCAGCACGGGCAATTCGACCACTACGTCCTGGAAGCAAAGAAAAAGCAAGGGACCGGTTGTTCCCACCAGTCAAGGGAAGAAGACTCTCCAGCAGGGAGATCTCCTCTGTCGTTGGTAAGTGGTGAGTCGGTTCAGCAGGGCTCCACCGGAGGTGTCGTCATTGCAGGTCGGCTCAGCTTTACCCTCGTCGGATTCTTAGGTCCTGTGGCGACGTCTGAAATTCCAGTCCCAAAAGCCCTGCTTTTATGCAGAAAACCCCCATTCATTCAGCCTAGCTTTCACTCAAACATGCTAAGTGGTGAGCGGGGGGGGTGGCTCACCACTTGGGCCAATCACACCAAAGTGTGAATTGAGTTGGCAAGGCAACTCAGTCCAGGGTGCCTAAACCCCCTCCCACACCCCCTGTGGTACCCAGACAGAATGGCACCACTCTGGAGAGCTTCTGTGTAGAAGCCCGCCAAGAAGTGGAACAAAGGGCTCAACCTTTGGTTCAGAGTTACAGAGGCGAACACATACGCCATTTTAAAAACCGAGTTCTGGCAGAAAATACCAACCGGTGGATTTATTTAAGATAAATAAACCGGTGGTATGTTAGAGACCAATGTGAAAAAGTATTAGCCTCCAACAATGGGAAGGATCCCATAGGAATATATTCGGGGTCGAATATAAAAAGTAGTTTCCACTGCCACCAGCCAAAACTCGACGAGGGGGGACGGGACAGTGCCCCCTCGAATAACAGACGATAGGATGGTTTGTACTGGTTCTGTTAGTAAATTTAGGTCTAGTAAAGCCAATGGTGACTTTACATGCCCGGGGAGACAGTGGTCAGTCCCAGGGTATGAAGTCTATGGTGGGGGTCACCTAGGACACTCCAGTGTTACAGCATGGAGGGTGCTGTGTAACACATATAGCAAAACACATGAGGCCCTATGGAGTAAAAGACCCCATAGCCCATCGAACACATTGATATTCAAAGAAATCTACCACAAATCATGTCCAAGAGTGGGAGGAAAGAGTCTCACTCTTGGCAGGATGAAAAAAACAAACTACAGAAAACCAGCAAAGCTGCTGGGGGACTCACTAGGTTAGGAAATTTAGCCTAAAAAGAGAATTCTCCCTAACACTCCTTTGGATTGATATTCCTTTCTCCAAAAGAAGTGTTACACTTCTCCGAGTGGAGGCAGAGGGGTAGTTTTATTGCAGATAAAATGCAACATGCCAATGAAGTGATGATGAAAGCACCTTGATACATGTACAGGGTCAAGTGAACAGAGTTCTCCTGGTGTTTTTATGTCTATTCCATCTTTGTTTCGTTTTACAATGCGTAAAGCGAAACAAAGATGGAATAGACATAAAAACAAGTCATGTAAGTCATCCCATGCCAACTCTGCACAACCTAAGTTAACAAACCATGTGGGTGGGCCTAAATTCCTTAGCATACAATGTACACCAGCGTGATGTTGGAATCAGTATTATTTTGTACCAGGCATGTTTCCCAAGAGATTTGTGATACTTGACTGCAAAACTTCATCTTTGTCTTTGGGTAGTGGATATGTTCAAAAAGTATAGCCTGTTTTTAATGTGCAACTCCATAACATAGAATTGCTAGTTCACTTTAAAAGAGGCGGTGGAAAATGTATTTGACAATTTTCCTGAATCTGGGGTCTTCAGAATACATTTGTAAAGAGTGATATTCTGATGAACTAATTTGTGTAGACCTTTCATCATATCTTCCTCATTTTCTTGTAGGAAAGAGTAGAGGAAAAGAATGTGCTTCTACACTTTTTCCCCCATAGGTTAATTTGGGATACTTTGGCTTGATGCATTTGATATGTTTTTAATGCATCATCAATTGTGTCTTTGGAGTGCAGTGGATGAATGGCATACTGGTCTAAAATGCTGGCTGCTGTAACATGATCTACATGTTGAAATTGGCCAGTTTCTGGTGACTCTTGAATTATGTGGGTGGTTTCTCTTAAATGTTCCTCTATGTTTATATCTTTGCAGTATTTATTGTTTTCTTTTAGATATTGTAGGGCTTGTCTAACTATGTTTAAGTTGACTAATTGTTGCGAAATTGTTTTGTCTTTTGTTGGCACACCACTAACTAGTACAATCAAAGATTGATCTCCTGGCCATTGCATTCCTAGAGTTTGAACATTTTCTGTTAGAGCCAATGGTAAATATACTTCTTTGCCATGGATTTCCTTTAATAACTCGGATGTAGGTAATTTGGCTGATTTTGATTGAAGGTGTATTATTATAAGTTGAAATTGGTCACTGTATTATAATGCTCTTTTACAAGTTAAGCTGTTGGAGAGCTTTGGAAAAGGGCATATTTCTAAGTTATTAGTAATAGCAGATGGTGGCATTTGGTTATTTTCAAGCTTTGTGTTGCAGAACGTGCACATTCTTGAGGGGTTAGTTATTTTTCATTTACCTTCTGCTGTTAGATATAAAGCTAATTGGAACCATTGGGATTCTTCCTTGTCTTCTATTCTGTAAAATAGATCTACTATTGTTGTGCTCTTTTTATGAAACGTTCTACGGCAGCAGGCACATATTTGGTCTGCCATTTCAGCAGATTTGTTTTGAAACTTAGCTATTTATTTTTTGGATGTCTTTATCAGGACGTTGGTGTTTATGAGGTTTTCGGTAATGTATTTTAAAGATACAGGATTTTCTAAGTCAGCTTAATTTCCAAAGTATTTACAATGTGTGTGCTCTATTTCTTGAAGGTGTTCTTTGGCTGTTCCATGTTGGAGAGTGGTATTTAAATTTTGCAGTTCTAGATCAGGACTTTTTGCAAGGTATAGTCAATGCACAAGATTCCATATAGTAGAATGGTGTGTCACTGACATTTTGATGTGGTGGAAAGCACTTTTGCAAGCAGTTCTTAAAATGCAGGCTGATGAATGTCCTTTTCATTTTACTTTTTTCTTTTAATTTCAGATACTGACTGAGGAATTGTCATAAAGATTTAAAGGATTGTTGGTGTACATTACACATTGAGCTGCGTGTCAATTTGTACACTGGACTGTTTGTTTGGGTGAAAGGAGCATTTGGTTTAAAGTTTGTTGGGCACCTTTTTTCTATCTGGGTTGCTTTTGCCATAATGGTTTGTTCCACCATTCATACCCTCGACCACTCTTGTTCTGTGCTGCTTGTGTGAACCCATTCACCATCACACAAGTTTGAAACGGTTTGTATATTGACACTGCACATGTTTAGAAGTACTTGTTGTAATTTATTGATTAATTTAGTTAGTGGTTTTATTCTGTTTAAAATCAATATAAACAATTTTCTCTCCAGTAAAAAGCGCTTTTTGTTAGAGCTTGCATGATTCCTCTCCTGCAATAGTTTTTAGTGGATGATTGTGACTTTTCAGATGTTTTTATAAGATTGTGACATCATTTTTTGGATTGCTTTACCGTGACTATGTTCAAACTGTTAGATAGAGGTGTGGGTTTGTTAGCAGGTCTGCTTTTCTTTGTACATCATTGTTTACTTTTTGTTTTTGTAAGAGGGGCCTTACCAGCTTTGGTCGTGTCTGGTTTAGTTTTGTTGAGTGAGGTTACTATCTCTTTTGTTTTAACATTTTCTATACATTATTTTAGAGGTGGATGACTATCTTATTCGCTCTTTCATTTCTATGGAGTTGCTGTATACTTCTTTTCTATGGAGTTGCTGTATGTTGTACACTTCCTACGTCATCCTCGTCTTCTTCTTGATCCCTCTTAAAGAGGCAGGAGACCTCTAAAGAGGGATCAAGAAGAAGACGAGGATGACGTAGTCGAAGTCCTTACTGCTAGCAGCCAGCATGAGTCTTGGGTGTGGAGGCTATTTACCACCGTTGGTGATGTGCCCAAACAAGGTGAAATGCACTGAATGCAAGATGGTGCTCGGTCACGGCATACCAGGCTTGTACAGTTACGGTATGACCTCCATGCAGCGACACCTGAGGTCGAATCACAAGGCGGCCGTTCGGAGGTTGTCCCCGTCGAACAAGGCAGTAGGTTGAGTTCCTCTGCAGCATGCTCTGTATCTGCTCGTACCACCACAAGGGACACTGCTATGGGTAGCGGATCCCTGAACCAGCCTTGCAGGCCATGCGCTCTCCAGCAGAACCTTACATTTTGAGTGTCACTGTATTGTGCATGTAATGCGATGTGGTACTCTGAATGGGAGAGCAATTTTGCACTGCTTTTGAGGCTACGGTCCGGGAGCATGAGAAAAACTGCCACCTACCTAAGTGAGCCCCACCCAACATCATCCTCTCTCCACCTGCCCTTTGTTATCCCTGTGGTTGGTGCCCCTTCACTATTCTCCCTTCTCTTCCTTTCCTTGTTTGTTGTGTATAAAACAAAAATACAAAACAACAACCCCCCCCAAAAAAGGCTCTTTTCAGAGCCACCTTTCACAGTTTAAAAATAGAACTGCCAGTGAAATGATAAAGGACCCTGCACAGCCTGTAAAGTCAGCCAACAGCAAAGTAGTCCGCGGACATCTACAAAATGTAGGGGGTGGTACCACCAAAAGCATTGCACTTTTTTCCAGGACAAAATGGTGGCTCTGAAAAGAGCCCTTTTGTAGTGATGGTTTGCTTTTGGATGGGTTGAAGTGGCCAACACTTACTGGAAAATGCTTGCTATAATTGCAAAAAGGGCTGCAATGCATTTTGAATATTACGCAGAAAAAGCTGATTGCCAGCATCAGTAAGATGGACTCCATCTGTGTGATAAATGTTGGTGCTACGAAAAGTAATATTTTCATTGTGGAAGGAGTACATGTCAACATCTATTAAAAAGGCGCAAACAGCCTTGTTGACATTGCACCTCCCTTTCACCATTTGTGGATCAAATGAGGAAGGACGCAGCCACATCTCTCTCTGGGTAATTCTAGAAAAAATTACTCGATCGATTGGAAACATGTCCATGACTTTCCCATGTTCCTCCTTTATTGCAAACTGCAGAGAGATTCCGATAACATGTCCTAAACTGTTCCCTCTACAATGAATAATAATAATGTCTGGATGATGGTGCACCAAAGTGGAAAAAAGAGGAACCATATTCAGCCACTTCATTCCACGCACTACATACCAGTGCACATCCACATGATGAAATCCAAGATGTACAGCCACTCCACAGTGTTCTGCAAGCACCTGCAACCAATGTATCGAGGAGTCCCCCAACATCCGTACACTCTGCCTCCTGAAAGACAAACCATAGCCATCTACACTCCTCTCAGCAGACATACCTTCTGCTACAGTCTCTTCTTGCACACCACACCCAGGAAACCTTATTGAACAATCCCCTGGCCTCCACAGTCTCATCCCCATGCTTGCCATCCTCAAAAGTCCCAGATGTGAGACGTGCAATCCGCAAACTACCGCTCTGCCCGAAGACATATTGTGCATTGCACAAGGGTGGGGGAACACATTTCAACCAGGGTAGGGTATTGCTTCAAAAAAACACCTTTTATTTTCTATGTTTTAATCTTCCTTTCCTCCTTATGTCAGCCTTTTAACAGCATCCCTCAGATTCTGAAAAAAACGAGCATTGCCCAAAATGGACAACACAACTCCATCAGCGTTAATAAAATGCATATTATGGCAGTCAATGTTGTCATTGGAAAAAATCAACATATGTGCATGCCGCATAAATATACGCATGCCTTTATTTACAAGCAGTCTTCCAAGATTTTGCTGGGGATTAAACACATTTGGTTGCTCCCATACTGTTCTTGGTAATATTTTCAAAAACACCACCTTTGCACATGGGAACATTTAGCGTAGTCTATCCACAAAAAACTTCAAAACAAGAATCAAACTTGGGGTATTAAAGCACCCCAAATATTCTCCTCCACAGTGCACCAACAAGATGTCTGGACTACCAAAAGTAGACAAGTTTCTACAAAGAGAAACCAATTCCTCCAACTTGCGTCCAGGCACATGCCAACACAAAACCTCCATGCCTGAAAACTCAAAATCTGCAGAAACACCTGTGGGTTTTGCATACCTCTCCAGATCAGCAACACACCTATCACCAAGTACTTAGACACAATATCCTGCCATCTTCACCATACAACCAACACAGCATTGAAAATAGTATAACCCTCCCCTCCTGTAAAGCACACCCTTAACACCTGATTGGATAATCCACATAGTATACTCCCATTTCCACACCAAGCATGCTGACAAGCCCCGGATGCAGCACATATGATCCGCGGACTACTGCATTGTCCGCAGATATCGTAAAACAGGAGCAGTCCCTCTTCCCTTTCCACTTCACTCTCTGCACCACTCCCTAATTGGCTACTTTTAAGCACTCACATAACCACCCACCAATCACATACAAGAACTCGACATCTAACTCTGTGATCACAGTTCAGCATTTAAGATGTACCGTTCAACACTCTGAGTACAAGTCTCTTGTGATTGAAAATCTCCTCCAGCACAAAACTAATGAAGATTTCTGCTTCCAGATTCATCCACATCTCCATCCATCAACACAAGCTACAGTTATGAATATGTATTTACAGTACATTGGCAATTCTTTTATAAATACCTGTGAACAGGGTACCTGCCACTTACCCTGAATAACCTACTCAAAAAGGCATATCGTCATTTTCATCATCACCTATCATCAAGTGGCACTTACAATGCTATATCACCCATTGTAATGTGCAAACTGTTATTCTCTTCTTTTCTTCTGTAATTTTTACAACCACTTCCCCTACTAACACATCTGCTATAAAATTCCCGGAATGCATACAGAAAAGGAAAACAGCATGTATTTTACCAAAGCATAGCAAGTACATAAATTGCATGCATATCATCAGGGTGCCTGCCACTTACATTGCACATTTGACAGAATACACCATGACTTAAAAAGCAAAGATATGCATGTGTACCTTGAGAATATTGCCATTTGTAAATGTAGAATAATAAATCAAACAACTGAAATGATTTCTCCACTCATATAGCAAACATTAAAGTGCGGAAAAGTTAATTGAATTCCACACTCAGACACATTCTCCTTTCCAATCTGTACATCCTTCTGAGCCTTTTTCTCACCCTAATACAACTCGCACTAAATAATTTCCAAACTAAATAGAACTACAGCAACACACATACTTTCAAAAGAGCACCTCATTGGGCACACTTATAAATAAACTAGTGACCCCCTTAGCTACGATACTGATGCTCCAAAGTTGCCATTCATATACAAACTGTCCAATTTCACACACACACCAACTCCTCCTGCCAACACATCCTCCTACAATTTTAAATAATGTCTTCTCCAAGTGCAATTACTATGCCATTCACACCCATATGCACTAAATTCCTTCTTTCGTAATTGCAGTGAACTCCACTCTCCTGAAAGCCAGTGGCATCTCAAGTGGAAAATAGAACCCAGAAGACACCCACTCTTAACATCAAACAAAGTAAGTACAATACTGTTGTAATGTTCTGCCTTTTAGATTGTGCAGTATTCTTGTATTATAGGCTACACAATCCTATCAACCCAAAAGCATATGCTTCAATCTTACTCATTTCACCTCAACAGGTGCACACTTCCTATTGTCTTCTGAACACCAGTATATTAATACACAGATACCAATACAGCCTTCGCATCCTAAAGTAACAGCCCATTTGACAATCACACACCTCTATATGTATGCCTACCCTCTTATTCATACACTCATGCACAGTGCACACATATGCATTGCACAACCTCCAAACCCACACTTTCCTTGTTTCTCCAAAAGACACTAAAGAATGCCTACCAAAAAGCAACTCAGTAGAAAGCAAAGCAGAAATAGAGTAGATCAAACTATAAGCATACACAATAGCCATCTGCCTCTAGCAAAACAGCTAATACAGTCACTAAGAAAAACTAAAGCACCTAACAGGAAAGAAACTGTAACTCCTCTTTCAAAATGTCAAAAATATAAATAAATGTACTAACACGATTGCAACTAAAAATGGTAATGGCCACAAGTAGCATTCCAAAAAAATAATTTTACAGACCATTTTCCACCACAGAGTCCTCCTTATAAAAACAGAGTAGAAATCACGCTCAACCCTTAAAACTTACCACAGAAAACTGATCCTGGAAGCTCTCGTGGACAGTCCAATGCTCCTCAAAAGTGAAAGTCTTTAAATTAATTTTAAACAGAATGAAACCCCAAACAAAATTAATTTGTAAACTACAACCAGTACTTCACAACAAACGCAATATCAGCATAGATACCTTTGGAAACGTCTGTACAGGTGAGTGGAGTCGTGCCACCAGCATTTCAATGAAGAAGAATACAAACAAGAGCAAACATACATGGCATTGAGCAAGGGTATGAAAAGGTAGACAATACCATTATGGAAGAAGAAACACTGCTTTCAAGAATCTTCCCAGAAAACTTAGCATCAACTCTCCATTCCACCAAACCAATATGCCCCATCTAAAAATGGCCGTGCAGATCAATGAAAATCTTTAAAATCTTTGCAGCAGTGCTTCAATCAGTATGTCAAAGCCAAAGACAAAGTAAACATTAAAATACTACTATGAATTCCTGTCCAGTGCACAAATACACAAGACTATGAGGACATTCATTAGCCTGCATTTCTGGACCTGCTCCACCATATCAAAATGTTAGCAACACACCATTCTGCTGAAAGAAATCTTGTTCACAAACTGTACTATGCAAAATGTCCAGCTTTAGCAATGGAGCATTTTAATGACATCCTCCTACATGGTACAGCCTAAGAACTGCTCGAAGAAATTCACCACATCCGGAGCAAATATTTTGGAACTGAAGAGCACTTACAAAATCCAGTATCTTTAGAAAAGAGTAGCAACAACTTTGCATATGTCAACCTTCTATTACACACATACAAAAAAGAAATAGCAAAGTTTAAAAGCAAATGTGCCGAAGTAACAAACCAAGTATGTGCTTGTTGTTGCAGAACTTTTTATACAAAGAGCACAAAAACTGTAGATATAATGCACAACATAGAAGACAATGAGGAATCCCAATGGTTCCAATTAGCACTCTAAATTATAGCAGAAAACAAATACAAAATGACTAACTCCTAATACTGTGCAATTACTGAACTGCAAAATTTGACAATAACCAAATGCCTTCCCGGGCTATCAGCAATAACTCTCCAACAGCTTAATTTGTATGAGACCATTATAATCCAAACAGTACACCCATTTCAAGCAATAATATGACTTAAACCAAAAACAGCAAAGTTGCCTCCCTCTAAATTACTGAAAGGCATTTGTGGCAAAGTAGTTTCTTTGCCATTAGATCTCAAAGAAAATGTAGACACTTTAGGACTGCAATGGCCAATCTTTGATTATCCTGGTGATCGGTGTACCTACAGAAGATAAAAGGAATTGGCAGCAACTAGTGGACTTAAACAAAGTTAGAGATGCCCTGCAATATCTTAAATACAACAATGAATACTACAAAGAAATGAACATTGAAGAAATCATGAGGGAAAACACTGAAATAATTCAGGACTCCTCAGCAACAGGCGAATTTGGACTTCTAGATTCTACTACAACCTCCAATATTTTAGACTACTATACATTTCATCCACTGCACTCCAAACACACCATAGACGATGCACAGGAAACATATCAAATGGGGCAAGCCAAAGGATCTCCAATCAGCATATGGGAAAAAAGTGTAGAAGCACAAGCCTGCACAGGTTCCAATTTTCAAAACAAAAGGTGTAAGAGAAAGATGACATTTTACAGTCAAGTATTACAAATCTCTTTGCAAATATGCGTGGTACGAAAGAATACTGGTTCCGATGGCAGGCAGATGTACGGTGTATGTATGTATGGTGTATGCTACTCAACCTTGTCCTGCTCATTTTGGTTTGTCATTTTAAGTTGTGCAGAGTATGCATGGGAAGAACTGCACGCTTTCCTATGCATAGCAAACAAAAACAAAGCAGGTATAGACATGAAAACACCAGGAGAACTCTTGATCCTGTAAATGTATCAACATACTACAATCATCACTTTATTGCCATGCTGCACTTCATTTGTAATAAAACACTTCCTTTCCTCGAAGAAGTGGAACACTTCTTTTGGAGAAAAGAATATCAAACCAGAGGAGCACCACACATTCACATGCTTTTGTGCATTAAAGATGCTCCTAAATTTGGTCAGGACAGTGATGCAACTGTTTTGCAGTTCATTCACAAATAAGTCACTCATTAAATCCCTTCAGAAAATACACATAGCACACATTTTACAGTTTCAAAGACACAAGTGTGGCAAGTATTGTCAACGCAAATATAAAAACAAAGGCAAATACTACAACAAATTCCCCGTTGATTTCCCTAGACCAGTTTCAGCAATATGACAAGTAAACAGCTTCATGTCTTCGGTTAGACACAGTGTGAATGGCAAATCACCTAAGAACACATGGTTCCATGTCATTTCATCACCTGCCTGTTCATCCCTATGTTTTTTAACGTGCACATTCCATCGAATGTGCTCATTGTTTTTTTTTTTTTTGGGGGGGGGTGGGTACCCCCCAATCGCCCCTCCCACTCTTATTTTTTGCTATTGCCTTCCTGCCAAATCCTTATCTGCCCTTTCCCACCCCCCTAAAAAATTAGATGAGCACATTCGATGGAATGTGCATGTTAAAAAGCCTGGGGATGAACGGCCGGGCGATGGAAGGATGTTGTACTGAACACATATATTGCATAAAAAGAAGTGAAGCATCAAAGTACATCAATGATTACAATGCAACCATTGCCCTCCTATGGAATGCAAATATAGATGTAAATTGCAGACAATTCCACTGCAGTTGCATGATATTTCACAACCTATTTAACCAAAGCAGAGAAAACAGAGCTGAAAGACTTCAGGGATGACATATCATCTGACAAAACACTGTCAAAGAAATTGTACAGCTTTGGCATACAAATGCTCTCCCATAGAGAATGTGGCTGCTACGAAGCTGCAGACTATTTAATTGGGACTGCCTTATATGGGAAATCTGAAAACATTGTCTGGCTAAGCCTTGGTTGTAATGCATCCAGAAAAAGACTTTTCAAATCGTACCAAGACATAGAAACAATAGCCAAAAATGATCCCAACAGCCAGTACATTTTGAAAAACAACTTATTGGACACATACTACCCAAACAGGAGTACTGCTTTGGAAACCATGTGCCTATACCACATAGCCCAAAACTTCTCATACAAAAATAATATCAAACCAGATGAGAAAAAACGTAAATACATAGTTAAAAGTTGACTTACCAAATGAAGCCTGATTAATCATATGAAGCTCTCATTAAAAGTACTACATGGACCTTCTGCAACTTTTAAAACTGTATTTGAACTGCAAATTAAAGAACTATGACAGATATACACTTTATGCAGTACAAAACCATGCTGTACAATGAACGCCAACAAGAAGAAGAACTTCAAGCACAACTTAATATAGACACTCCTGAGAGCAGTCAACCTTCTCTGACAGGAAGCCAAGAACCACTTGGACAGCCACTCATAGCAAACAAAGCAGAATTAGCCATGACCGAAGTAGAAAACACCATATTTCAGTATGAGAAATTTGCAGAAGACGTTGCTCTACTGAAATCACAACAAAACAATGTGCAGTGCGAGAAGTACCTAAAGAAATTCAATTTGATGTGCAGCAAGAAACTAAAACTTGTACCTGTCAAGACTATAAACTTGTACTGCTGTATGTAAGTTGTCAAGACGGTTCAGGCAAAACATTCTTGATAAAAATTATCAGCAAGTTCCTCAAGCAATTAACAAACAACAAGTTTTCAGCTGTTATAACTGCTCCACAGGTTTAGCTGCCTAAAACAAAGGTGGTGTCATTTTACACCGATTGCTACTCTTTCAAGTAGAACACCAAAACAAATTGGACTATACAAAGTTTCAACAGAAGCTGCTATAGAGCTATGCATCGTTTTGAAACAGATGAAAATGCTCCTAATAGTTGAGGTGAGCATGGTCTCCAACCTAATGTTAGCTTTGATTCACTTCAGATTGCAAGAGGTCCTTAAAACAGACTTTGAAGAACTCTTTGGAGGAAAACACATTAGTGTTTTCAGAAATCTCCTACAATTAACACCATTGAAAGGCAAACCTGTTTTTAAAACCCAAGGACACAAAAAGTTCAGTAAAAGGCCTGCCGGCATAGGAAATGTAAATCTCTGGCAACATTTCCAACACAGACAATTAACTGAAAATATGTGTCAGTCTGCCAATCTCACCTATGTCAACATATTGAAAAGCATTCAGATTGGTTAACTATCTAAGGAAGCACAGTCTATCCTAAATACCAGACGCATCCATCAGCTATGCGGGTATAACACATATGCTACTGATGTCATGGAACAATTAGCACACATAAATGTCAGCTTAATGCAAACTCTAGCAAGCTTTGCACAATTCAATGAAACAATGCTGAAAAAAGAAATACAACCACTAGTGCAAATGTACTCCACAGACAAACTAGACGTACACGGTAGCGACTAAATAACTTCGAAAACTCTAACTCTAACACAGCTGGTTTGGAAAAAATATTAACATTGTGTTTAAACTGTAGATTATTGCTAAAGCGTAACCTTGACATGGAGCAAGGTTTAGTTAGTGGAGCACTTGGTACAGTTGTTGGCTTCTAGACATACCCACATAACAACAGCATTCAGTTTGTCAACATCCACTTTGATAAACTTTCCAAAAGTTAAAAGGATAGGACACTGAACATCCTGATTCCTTCTTTTCAAAGACATGGATGTACGCAGAGAACAGTTTTCTCTGTCTATAGCATAAGCAGTCACTATTCCTAAATCACAAGGTCTAACGTTAGATCAAGCATTGAGGATATTGGCAGCACAATATTTAAAGAAGGCATGAGCTATGTAACACTGTCATGCCTACATTCACTTGATGGACTATTTCTAGTGAATGTTGATGCAAGTAAAGTCAATGCTGACATTCCTTGCATCATAGAGTACAATAGACAACATGCACTCTACACGCCCCATCTCAAAATGTACCCTGTTCCTTGAAATGACAAACTTTGTGAAAAAAAAGTAGTGCAATCAGAACTTGTACATGATCTCCCAACAGTATCACCAAAGAAATTGAAATCAGATCATACTCAATCAATTACCAAAACAACAGAAGAATGTACTGAAAAGGCAAATGAAAACCAAACTGCACAAACAAAGAAAACTACCTCTTCAAAGAAACCACATGGACTTCCATCAAATCACTCAGACACAGAACTATCTGGTCCATTCAAACTTTCCAATACAACTGGTGTAAATTGCTATGCAAATGTAGCAATCAATGTTCTATTCCAATTGCCACTAATTGTTAAAAACATTTACTTAAACGGCTTGGTCCAGTTATATTTACAAATGCTACTCCTTTACAGAAATGCTACAAACTATCCTGAGAACACTTATAGTGTCTCAGGAATGAGGCAGGAATCAGACTACTGTGCTGGAATGGTGAGATTCACTATGAACACACAAGAAGATCCTCGAGAATGTCTAATGTACTTACTACAATTACTGGAAAGCAAAAACACACCTATAAATGAAATCTTCCAGATCTCATACATGTGGAAACATACATGCACTCTGCAACCATGTGATGCACGGACAAGCCACTAATGAGCGCTTTGTCTATGTATCTATGTATCTATACCTAACTGTGAATCCATTCCATTTCAGCAGCTCATACAAAATTCAAACCATAGCATATTATTAACTACTTGCAATTCCGACAATTGTTCCACCTTACAGATAGAATCACATAGCTAATACATAATAGTATTGCTTTTAAGATACAATGCAGATGGTACCAAAAATAACTGTACACTTACAGGTTTCACACATGGGTAAGTATCACTTGGCAAGAAAACCTTCACAAAATTAGGCATAATCTACCACACAGGAGGCACAACCAGTACAGGTCACTATAATGCATACATTAACAAGAAATGTAGATGGTTTGAATGCAATGATACTTCCATTACTCCAAAGCAGAGATTACCAGCAAATCTTGCAAATGCCTACTTAATATTCTTGAAACCAAAATGTACTCACTGATCTACAAAATATGAAAAACCTACTGCTTAACACCTACCAGTACATATAGAATAGCAAAAAGAAAATAACCTACTCTGTAGAATTGGAACAACTTAGCATACAGCAACTATCCAACAAATACACTGGTTGCCCCACTATACCATTTTTCCCCAATGACCCAATGATCATAGTCACGGAAACAACAAGTGTAGAAAATACACACTAATATTGTTTTCTGATTTTATTTTAAAAGTACTGACTATGGGGGTTTACAAACTGTCCTCAGTAACCTCTGAAACCACCAACTAGTAGAATAAGGCAACAGCTGTCTAACAATGCTCATTCCAATGCAAGAAATACACAAATATCAGTAACTACACCCATAGTGCTGCAAAGGCACTTCATAATAATGAAAAATGTAAATGTGCCAACAAGAGTGAACATGCTTGAAAACATCCAAAAATGAGAAACTGTAAGCAGTTAGAATACGCCAACTGGTATCTAACTGCAACCATGATACTTCAAGATTACTTGCAGCAGTAAAACTGCCAAAGTCAAACTTCTGCAACCACAGTCCTACAAACAAACCCTGAACAACTTCCAAACTATCAACAGTTAGAATATGCCAACAGGTATCTAACTCCCCCCACAATTCTACAATATTACTGTGCAATACCGCAGTACTTACAAAACATCAACAAAAACCAAACGCATCAAGAAATACTGCTAACAAAAGGAAACAGATAAACAGTAAGAATATGCCAACTGGTATCTAACTGCAACCATACTACCACCACTTCCAAAAGAATGAAAAATCATACACCATTTCAATTCCTCCTACTTCAACAGGGCATGTTAAACATTGCTTTAACTAGTGCACATGTCACTAAAACGGACTGTGCAACATAAGAACAATAAACATAGAAGTTTTTTTTTAATCCTGCATCGTTTTATTTTCCCACACAACCAATGATTATGCAAACAAACACAGGAACTGAGCACATTGCACAGTACACTTTTTTAAAGCATAGTACTAATGAAGTACTAGTTATTATGGTCCACAAAGTATACTAATGTCTGCAATGCAATGCAATACAACATCACAAAGTACCTACCCTAACATGTTATGTTTTCTTTTATCACAGAGAGTGAAACAACGATTACTCCTACATTTCCATATACCAGGCACAAGAACTGCATAGGGCCTCAACAATACAAACAGTGAGGGCCTCATTACGACTTTGTAGGTAGCCATGCCCTTAATAAGGGCATGGCTGCCTCCAAAATCATGACCGGGTTCCCTGAATGGGGAAATACCGGCCATTCCGAGTATGGAGGGGTGGAGGGCCTGGTATTTCCTCCTTCAGGGAACCTGGGCCCGGTCTTTCCCCATTCCCATTCGAGCCCTCATAGGGCCCAATGGGAATGGGGAGGGAGCTAACAACGGGCCCGTTGTTAGCTCCCTGGTGCCCTTGCGTAGAAAAAACAGACGTCCAGATCAGGTCCCGCGAGGGGACCTCGTAATAGTGTGGAGTGGGTTTAACAGTGCCGGCACCATAACCAGTGCCGTTAAACCCTTTCCGCACAAGTTGTAATGAAGTCCTAAGTATACCATTTTTGGTGTAATACTTCTTTGTAATCTGCAAATTGCACTCTGTACACATATTTCTGCAATCCATACAGCAGTATCACAATGTTTAATGCATATCTATATTGTACTGAGGTGCTTGTACCCAGGGCCTAGACTCTTGAGTGCATGGCCTATGGTCTACAGCCTCCAGCCATGCATCCAATACTCTAGAACCTGGCAACAACCACCACAGCATAATACAACCATGCATGCAAACATCTGCCCATTTACCACCACAAACAAACATAACACAGCCACCCGAGCCCCCAACCACTTAGTTCACATAGTATTGCAGTACTTCCAGCCAATGGACAAACTCGTTGATGCATGACCTCTGCACCCAAGATGCTACTAACTGCCCACAACCAATACAACATAATACAGTAAGATACTGAATAATCTGCCCAGTGGCCACAACCCAAAGACAGAAGGCATCCACTTCAGACCCTGTCCACTTCTGTACACATAGCATTCCAGTCAGCACACTTATGTGCAACCAGCCAGCACACTCTTGAGTCCAATAAGCCATCCAGTGGAGGCCCTGTCTACTTTTCTACACATACCATTGCAGTACTTCAACCAGTGGGCACACTTGTGGACTCTTCAGTACATCGCCTGCAGACATGCACCTAATACTCTAGTACCTGGTCACAATCACCACAGCATAACACAGCCATACACCCAACAATCAGTACACTGGCCACAACCCACACAAATAATCCACCCACCTGAGGTCATTTCCACTTCTATACATGCAGTATTCCAGTACCTGCAACCAGCCAGCACATTCTTGAGTCCAATAAGCCAGTCATCTGAGTCCCTATCCACTTCTCTACACATACCATTACATTACTTCAATCTGTAGGCACACCCTTGAACTCTAGATTGCATAGCCTCCAGCCATGCACCTAAGACTATAGTAGCTGGTCACAATCACTAACACCTAACACACCCATGCACCCAACAATCTGTCTACTGTGCACAAACGACACACATAAACCAGCCACATGAGGCCCTGTCCACTTATATTCCAGTATGTACAACCAGTCACCACACTCTTCAATCCAATAATCCAGCCACATGAGACCATTACACATACCATTACAGTACTTCAACCAGTGGCCACACTCCTGCACTCTTGAGTGCATCACCTCCACCCATGCACCCAAGATTCTAGTAGCTTGTCACAATCACCACAGCATAACACAGCCATGCACCCAACAATCCATACACTGCCCAAAACCCACACACAGAAGCCAGCCACCTGAGACCATGTCCACTTCTATACATGCAGTATTCCAGTACATGCAAGCAGTCACCACACTCTTGACACCAATAAGCCAACCACCTGAAGCCCTGTCCTCTTCTCTACACATAGTATTCCAGTACGTACAACCAGTCAGCGCACTCTTCAATCCAATAAGCAAGCCACCTAAGGCCCTGTACAATTATGTAGACATACTATATCAAAACTGCAATAACCCTCAACAATACAAATATTAAGCATACCATTATTGGTATCGTACTTCTTTATAATCGGCACATTGCATTCTACACACACATTTGTGCAATTGATACACCAGTAACACAATGTTGACTGCATGTCTGCATTATATTGCGGTGGTTGTGGCGAGGGCCTAGACTTCTGGCCACAACCACTACACATGATAGAGCCATATATACAAATATCTGCCTACTTACCACAACCCACAAACATTACACAACTACCTGAAGTCCTATCTACTTCAGTTCACATACTATTATAGTACTTCCAGCCAATGGACAGGCTATTGGATGCATGGCCTCTTTTTTTTTTTTAATTTGTTTTGGCCTAGGCCTTTACAAAAATAATACAAAATTGTTAGTAAAAACACCTAAAAATTACATTAAATTTCATTACCTTCCCCCAACCCTGCCAATTTTCTATTTTTCTGCTGTATCAATGTTTTGAAGACTTTTGTCCTTTACTTTATTAGATGATCAGTCCAATTTCTGCTAGCACCTGGATTGCTGCAAATGTCAAAACTGTATTGCTTCCTGAGATAATTCTATCCCAAAAGAGGTCTGAAATTATATCTTCCTCTCTCCACACAAAGTCTCTGAAAAGTCTTAATTGTTGAGGCCATGTGCCTTCACATTCCATTAGAACATGCCTTAATGTTTGTTTGGCTGGGTTGATGCAAATTGAACATAGTTTTTTTGCTACATCCCCTTGGTTGCGCTTTTCCAGAACAGTCCCGCACTGGACAAGGTTCAACCTCATTCTAAGAAAGTCTGAGCGCAGTTGCCTGTTTGGGGATTTTAGTAGATAGCTGGAGAGACACCCAAGCTTCTTTTCTCCCTTCAAGAATGGATTTTGGGTTGGTTTGTCTCTTACTCTCTCTACTGTTTCGATCCAATCCCATTGTTCTAGTTTTCTTTTCACTTTGAGTGGGTTTAGGATTAAGGTCTCTTTGTTTATGCCTAAAATCTTCAATCTCTCCAGTGTTCTCGCCTCTAGCAAGGTGAGGATAGTTGATTTTTTTTGCGCTGTTTCATGTCTGAGGTCTCCGTACAGTGTCGAGTCCTTGCTTGTTGCTATTTCTCGAGACAATGTAATCAGCTTCCAGTCTGCCATACAGTTCAGCGATTTAAGACCAAGTTCAAATCTCAAGCTTTGTGAAGAGGCACAGTTTGGGAGACCCAGAGCTTTTTTCCATAGGCGGCTTTCAAATTTGTCCCAGTTTAGGAGCCAAAGATCAGGTTTGGCTTCTAAACCATACAGGATGACTCGGACCACTTTGGCAAGGTAGAATTTTACCAATGGGAGAATAGAGAATTTACAGAGTTTATAGTTTAATTTGATCATTTGTGATGTGAATTGTGTTACTTTAGCCATGATTTCACTTTCTGCTTTGTGTATTGCTGGATGGGCGTAGATGTTATATCCTAAGTATTTTATAGTTTCTACCGTTCTTATCCGTTCTCCTCCCATATTCCAGTTTATGTGTTTTGTTTTTAGTAGCGGATGTTTGAAAATCAGGATATTTGATTTAGCCGGATTTACTGTCAGTTTGTTTACTCCCACATACTCATTCAGTTTGTCCAGTAAATGTTGTAAACCAATTGCTGTTCTGTCGAGGAGGACTATATCATCCGCGTACGCAAGCCAACATATTTTTCTCCCGTTTAATATTGGACTTAATAAAGCAGATGGTTGCAGAAAAAGGCCCATATCTGCTAAGAACAGGTTGAAGAACAGAGGTGCTCCCAAGCACCCCTGTCTGACCCCCCTATTTACTTCAACCAGTCTTGAAAGGTGTCCCATTGCATCGAGCCTTACTCTCAGATTAGTTTCTCTGTGTAATTCCACTAAGAAGGACAATAGTGGCTCTGGCAGTCCCCATTTCTGGAGTTTCTCCCAAAGTAAGACTTGTTCTACTTGGTCGAAGGCTTTGGACAAGTCTATCCAGGCTCCGTACAATGTTTTTCTTCCCCCTCTTTTTTGTTCACTTAAGATGCTTAAAATCAGGCCATTTAGTGATGTTGAATGGCCTTTACAGAATCCTGTTTGAAAGCGTGATATGATATTGAAGTCTTCCACCCATTTTGAGATGTCATTTAGTAGAAGCTTCATAAAAATTTTGCTTTCAATGTCCAGCAATGCTATTGGTCTATAGTTCATTGCTGCACGACGATCCCCATGTTTAAAGAAGGGTATTATAAGGGCCGTTTTCCAAGATGCTGGGAAAGTCAGTTTTTGTAGTATTTCATTAAAGAGAGCGAATAATATTTTTGACCACAGGATAGGTTCGCTTTTCAAAGCCTGATAGGTCAAGCCATTTAGTCCCGAGGCTTTAGATGTTGATGAATTAATTATGATTTCGTATATGTCCTCTTCAATGAAATCAAGTTGCCAGCGGAGTTTTGGCTTGTTTGTAAATTCACGATTGTCGTCACTTTTATATATCTCTGTCAAATATCTCACCCAACCATCTTCTGGCACTAAATTACATAGTGATTGATTGTGATCCCCTTCGAATTGGTTCATTATTTCCCAGAAGTTTTTGCTGTTGCTTTCTCTAAGGGTAGTGAGTATATGCTCCCCATCTGTCTGCATCCGCAGTGCTTTGTATGAGATTGACCATGATTTATAGTTTACTTTTTGGTGTTTTATCGCGATTTGCATTTCTTCAAACGAGTATCCTGCTTTTCGAATATCTCTCAGAGCTTTTCTGTGCTCTCTTTTTCTCCTTTGTGTGGGTTCGTCAAAGGCATGTAGATGTTTCTGTTTTGTTTCTCCCGCTAAATATTTGGGCTGCAGAGTTGACCATAAAAATTTGGTGAATCGGTCTGGGTTACATTGTATTTTCCAGATATGTTCAGGGATCCTTTTAAGTTTTCCATTTAGTTTTTCTCCCCCATCTTTGTATTTGACGACTCTGAGTTTTCCTTTTTTTCCTCTAACAACTGTAGTTCTCTTTCAGCTTCTGTTATAAAAATGTTTTCAAATGACAGCTCCATTCTGCTGTGATCACTACCAGTTTCTTGTTTTATTGTTAAAGTGGAGGGCAGAGCCTGCAAGGTTTTTGAAACAAAAATAAAATCCAATGCAGAGGATGAATTCCCTCTCCGCCATGATATATACGGTTCATCATCCTGTGTGCCAGCTACCATGTGAAGATCCCATTGTTCCATGAAATCCCACCATTTTTTTCCCCTGCTCCCTTTTCCATGTGCTCTTCGATCTGAATCTCCTTTCTGTGGATATGAACAGTTAGAGTTAAAGTCTCCTGCTACCACAATTTTACTGGTTGTTAAGGTTGTTTTTAATAGTTCAAAAAGTGATGCTAGATCTTCCAAAAAACAACTTAGTTTTGATGTCGTTGGGTTCCAATAAATATTTACAAAGATCCAGGTTTTGGTGGTTTCTTGTAAGTTTACTTCAGCTCTACATGCCTGGATACCTTGGGGATTTTTCCATATTTCTATTACGTTTTTAAAGACTTGATTTTTCAGGGCTATCAATAGGCCTCCTGAGGGACGCCCTAATGGTTTTTGTGCAGCTGATAAACAGTTCATTGTATATCCTTCTATATTTAAAGGATTTACCAGCCAGGTTTCTTGTAACAGGACTGCATCTCCCTGGTTGAATAGATGTATCCGTGTTTCTTTGCCTCTGATGACGCTAGAGCCTCTTGTGTTCCAACTAAAGATGTTTATATTTTTCCTTCTAAAGTCGCTGAGTGCCCAATCCCAGTTTCTGTAATACTTCTGTCAGTATTTCTGGAAGGAGCATGAGAGTGTTGTCTTTTGTTTTGGTATCTTTTTCTGCACTTCTCTTCTCTGTAACAATCGCCTCATTTTGGAATGATCTACCTTTATTTGGGCATGCAGGATTGCGATGTTCACTCATGAGGGTTGTTTTTTTTTCATTGCATGAGACCTCTAAACCATAGGATTCCATTTCAATTGAGTTTTGTAGGATAGCGTTTTTTGTTTTTTCACACATCAGAATAAGTTCTACCAGAAATGGATCTTTTGACATTGGAAATTTCACGCTCTCAATGTCCTCAGATTTAAAGGAATGAAGATTTTTAATTTTGTGCATTATGCCTAAAATCACTCCCCGATTCAAGGATTTATGGTGCCCAAAGTTTGACCGCAGCCTCAGCCAAACCCTTTGAATAATGTTTTCCCTTGGTATGCTTTGGATTGGGTGATTGGATATTATAGAGGGGGTTTGGTTGCCTGCAGTGATCTCCTCATGCTTCGTAGGGATGTCAAGTCTTACAAATTTCCCTTCTCCATTTTGAATTTTAATTTCACTTGTTTGAGATATATTTTTTTCCACCCCGTTTGCTAAGATAATTGAATTGGAGGGAGTTAGGCTTGAGTCCTTGATAGCCACCTGTTTCTTTGATAGGAAGATAGGGGCGATTTTCCTGCTCTCGTGTTGATTTAGAGCAATGGCTTTCCCTTTGGATTTATTTTCTTCTAGCCAGAGGTTTTTTTTTAGAAAGATAAGGGCCCATTTTACTGTGTTTACTGTGGGCTCCTTTTGGAGTTGATCATTTGAGTTGTTTTTTTCTAGTAATTTTTCTGTATTTGGCTGCCATTTCAGATCCTTATCAGCCTCTTTATTATTTTTTTTTAGATTATCCTTTTGCTCTGTCTCCTCCTCTGTTTGCAGACCGATGCTTGCTTTTGTTACCAAAGCTATATCATCCAATTTGTTCCCTTCCCTTGATTTGATCTTCTTACGGGTGGCAGTTTTACACTTCTGGTTTCCCTTTCCTGCGACGGGTTTATTTCTTTTTGTGTGGTTTTGAGGTGTTTTAAAGTCGCCCGTAATACTCTCTTGTTCCTCATTGTACCCATTTGGTTGTATTTTATGGTGTATTTTTCCAATCTCATTTCTGGTTTTGTTGCATTTCCGCCCTTTATTTTGTTTTCTTTTTCCTTCAGGGTGTATAGATTTAGATCTTTCTCTCTTTGCGAGACGATTCCTTCTTTTTCTTCTACCTCTTGATGTTTTTTACCCTTGTTCTTGCCATTCTTGTGATTCACCCGCTTGTATATTTTTCTGTTGATCACTATCTGTTTCTTGTGTGTTATTTCCAGTCTCTGCATCTTCCTCCATTACGATAGCGAGTCTTAGAAATTCTTCCATAATCGAGTCTGACAGCGGTGTATCATCAAGTGAGTACTCCCGATTTTTTTCTGGGGTTTTCTCTGCTTGGGCTGAAGACGGGTGTCCTTTCAAGGTTAGGAGAACCTCTTGTAACAATCTGTTGTTAAGGTTTCCAATTTCATTTTTTTCCTTTAATGATTGCTGAATGGAGGAAATATCAAGTCCTTGTTTTACAATCTTGAGATTTAGAGCCTGAATTGAAGTGCTCAGTTTTGTATTAAAGATGTTTGCCAAGCCCACTAAGGTAGAGTCACATGATGCGATTTCCTTTGTCATTTCTAGTAATGTCCCGCTTTGCGATTGGACCTCTCCTTTTAACATCTCAAAGACTGTGACCAAAGAGCTAAGAACGAAATTTAAGGCCTTCAATGTGTCTGTGTTTAATTTTGATTTTGTCTTCTCATCATCTTTGAGATCTGCTTCACTTTGTTCCTGAAAGAAATGTGTAGCATTTTTTGTTACTTGTAGATTTTGTAGCGGTGGAGGAGTCATATTATCCTCCTCCATTTGAATGGGGGCTTCTTTTTCCACATTTGTTGATGTGGGATGCATTTCTGTGTTAGAAGCCAGAGTATGCGATTGTCTTGGATCTTCCCAGAGGATGAGTGAATCTCCTTCGATGTCGCTATGACTTTTGTGTCTTTTTCTTCCAAAATGACTTTCTATTTTACTTTGTATCTTTTTTGTTGTAACAGTATATTCCAAACCCCGCTTCCAGTTATTCACTATTGCAATGTTTGGGCTTTTCTCCATGGAGCTTTTTACTGGAGTGGTGTGAGATTCTTCAGCATGTATCAGTACTTGGATTTGCTGCGGGGTGTTTGGGTTTACATTCTCCTGCACATGTTGAACAATTGATCTATTTGCTTCCTGATTTTTACTTAAATATGATCCTTCCCCTGCTCCTTCCATTTCTTTTGTCCTACGTAGTTTCATTCAGCTCTTTTTGGGTTGCAAAACACTCTATAAAAATTTCAAAATAATGTGTATATAGTAGTTTGGGACCTGAATGGAATGGAAGCTTTCTGTGTCAGAGATGCTTGCAACCTGGGATGTGTATGTCACGATAGTCTATCGATGAGCCCTTTCCAAAGGCCAGAGAGGTAAATATATCCCAGATTTTATTGGGCAAAACCAGCGCGATCAAAGGAAATAATATCCCGCAGTCTCGCGCGGTAGCCAATCTCAGGTACGATACTATACAAGTATAATGAGGCCCCTACCTCGGTTCCACTTGATTTGTTGTTAGATAGTGCAGACTCTGTTTGGTTTCCAATACAGGTATGGCGGGTGATCCTTTATGGGGCCATATGCGCCACCCGCGCCAAACAGCCGCAAAACAGTCAGCGCCCTTGACACCGTCGGCTTAACGCCGCAAGGGTGGTTTGTGCTTCGTTTTGTCTGGGCAGAAGGTCATGTGATCCAACAGCTGATCTGGCCAAGCTCCGCCTCCTCCAGGAAGCGAGCGTTTTCGTAACGAAGTCTTTTGCTGCTTCTAAATGCGTGTTTCACTAGCAACAGGCACAACAGGCAGGAAAGAAAAATGCTCTCTTCTCAGCGCGCTCCTCCTCTGGAATAAGAGCACACGCCGCTCAGCCGGTTTGTGCTTCGTTTTGTCTGGGCAGAAGGTCACGTGATCCAACAGCTGATCTGGCCAAGCTCCGCCTCCTCCAGGAAGTGAGCGTTTTCGTAACGAAGTCTTTTGCTGCTTCTAAATGCGTGTTTCACTAGCAACAGGCACAACAGGCAGGAAAGAAAAATGCTCTCTTCTCAGCGCGCTCCTCCTCTGGAATAAGAGCACACCATGCATGCATGGCCTCTGCACCTTAGACTCTACTAACTGCCCACAACCAATGCATCATAATGCAGTAGACTACCCAAGAAGCTGCCCAGTAGCCAAAACTCAAACACATAAGCCAGCCAGTTGAGGCCCTGTCCACTTTGGTACACATAGTATTACAGCACTTCAACCAGCGGACAAATGCCTAGACTGTTGAGTAAATCACCTCCAGCCATGCACTCAAGACTCTAGTAGCTGGTCACAATCACTGCAACATAACAAAGCCATTCACCCAACAATCTGTAAATTGTCCACAACCTACGCACATAAACCACCCACCTGAGGCCCTATCCACTTATATACATACAGTATTCCAGTACGTATTACCAGTCACAACACTCTTCAATCCAATAAGCCAACTGCCTGAGATCCGGTTCTCTTTTGTACACATACCATTACAGTACTTCAACCAGTGGGTACACTCCTGGACTCTTGAGTGCACCATCTCCATACATGCACCCAAGACCAAAGTACCTCGTCACAATCACCACAGCATAGCACATTCATGTGCCCAACAATCTGTGCAACAGCCACAAGTCACACACATAACCCAGCCACCTGAGACCCTGCCCGTTTCTATACATACAGTATTCCAGTACGTACAACCAGTCAGCACACATTTCAATCCAATAAGCCAGACGCATGAGGCCCTGTACACTTTTCTACACATACCATTACAGTACTTCAACCAGTGGGCACACTCCTGAACTCCTGAATGCATCACCCCCAGCTAAGCACTCAAGACTCTAGTAGCAGCTCAAAATCACCACAGCATAACACAGCCATGCACCCAACAACCTGCACACTGGCCACAGCCCACACACATCAGCCAGCCGCATGAGACCATGTCCACTTCTGTACACATACTTTTACAGTACTTCAAACTAGTGTGCAGACTCTTGGGTGCATGGTTCCCGGCCATGCACCCAAGAGTCTAGGGGCTTGCCACGCACACCACACCATAATACAGCCAATACAAACATCCTTCTATTATCTACAATCCACTCCCCTAGCCTAATTAAGCCTGCCTTCATTCACCACATAAACTGCTCGCCTCAGGACCAATCCTACCCTAATGGAGGCTGCCTGCAGTCACCAAATAAGATGCTCGAATGAGGATCTATCTGCGAACTGCCACAGTGTCAGCGGATACCACAGACTCAACACTGTCTTCTTCCACCTAAACAAATACATCATATGAACCATTCTTCACTCCTCCACCCTTTCCAGCCCCTCTTGCCAGCACTAGATGCCCCAGAGCATGTTTTCAAGCCCCTTTCGTGCCAAGCTATCCGCGGATATCCATGGATACAACATGGCAGGCATTTCCAAAAATTATGATGCACACCACGCTTCCATCCAGCCAATCAGCGGGCACGTTGTGTGTCCAAGGACATCACGCCCCTCCCTCATCCAATCAGAGTCCAGTCTGTGGAGTGAACAGGAAAATGGATCCACGGAGCAGAGCCAGATATTACTAATTTTTTTGGACCAACATTTTACCTGTTTTTTTAAAAAGCGACGTGATGGATTTTCACCAAATTTAGAAAAGCACACTTTTGGGACCAAGCCTCCACTCCTGCCACAAATTTGGTGAAAATCCATTCAGCGGTTTGGGCTGTACACGTGAGAAAAGCTTTTCTTCATTCAGTCTATGGAAAAAAAATGTGGGCCCCCCCTATAACTTTACCCCCCCTTGACGGAACCTCACCACACTTAGCAAAAAAATTAAGAGTGGGCCTTCTACTTTTTTTGCAAAGCTTGGTGACAATTCGTCCAGGGGGAGCGAAGTTATAAGCCACCCAAAAAGTGCTCTTCCTATGGGTTTAGCAACTTAACCATAACTACACGGCCGCTACTGCATGCCATGTAATATATATATATTACACACCCCACGATATCCGGCTTGTAGTTATGGTTAAGTAGCTAAACTCATAGGAAGACCACTTTTTGGGCGGCTTATAACTTCTCTCCCATGGAGGAATCCTCACCAAACTTTGCAAAAAAGGTATATGGGCCTGAATTGTTCGGGCAAGTTTGCAGAGGTTTTGTGCAGCGGGGGCAAAGTTAAAGGGAGGGTACCAACATTTAATTTTTTCCCATAGACTGAATGGGGAAAAACTTTGTGCACTGCTACAGGCCGAACGGGGGGATGGATTTGCACCAAATTTGCAGCAGGAGCGGGGGCTTGGGTCAGAAAGAGTGCTTTTTTATGTTTGGTGGAAAATGAACCAGTACTTTTGTTGCAAAGAACTGAAATGTATGTCACAAAAAATGTGTGATATCTGACTCTGTTCCGCTGACCAATTTCCCTGTTCGCTCTGTGGACAGAAGGCTCTTTGGCTTGCAGTACGATGTACTGTTGACGAACTTTGGATGTGGCCAGTGGTTGGCTGGAGAGAAGCGTACTGTATCGGAGCACAGTGCGCCACTGAAAGGGACTGACAAACATAATGTACAGCATGTGGTGGTGAGAAGATGGGGTTGGGAAGGGTGGGAAAGAGAGAAGTGGTTCATCAGAGATATGTGATTATTAGGTGGGCGAAGACGGTGCTGTGCCTGCCGTATCCGTGCATACTGCGCCAATTTGCCAGTCCCTGCACAGGCCCCAACCATGTGTTGTGAATGCAGGCAGCCTTTGTTATGGCACAATAGCTCGTGCCTCAACCTCTTACTGTGCTGACTGATGGTACCTGAAAAGCAGATGGGGAGTGCATTGCAAAACACATATTACGCCACATGGTAGTAGGAAGAAGAATGGAAAGGGTGGGGAGTGAGAAGTGAATCAACTGAGATATGTCAATAGGTGTACGAAGACGTTGATGTGCCTGCAGTGTCCTTGCGTACAGCGCCAATTTGCGGGTCTCTGCACAGCCGCCTCCCATGTGTGCTGCAGGCAGGCTGGTTTCATTACGGCATGATGGCTGGTGCGGAGACCTATTTCCGTGGTGACTGGTGGGAGCTAAATTGCAGAAGGGGACTGCATTGCACATGACATGCACAATATAAGATAGCGCGTACTCTGGTGTGTTGCATGGATGGAGGCCTTGCAGCGACAACTATGTGCCTTAGTTGGAATTAGGTTTCACATTAATCCTTTCTGTGTGTGGTACATCAGCATTGCACAGATGTTTGATTGCATGGATGTGGTGCTCCTTAGCACATCCTACAGTGTTAATTCCATGGCTGCAGCTACTGGAGTGAACAGTTGTGCTGTGAGTCTACTGAGTGCAGTGTTGTAATACTGACAGTATGTAGAGGGTGGGGTTGAAGTGCACATTCTATGTAATGGATACTGCAGTGTTTGAAGTGGGTGCAATTCTTCATTAGTGTGTGCATAGAAGTGGAGACAGACTAAACTGCATATCACATCGGATTGCGTATTGTCCATTGCGCGGAGTGGTGACTTCTGTACTGCAGTATGATGTATTGCTTTTCTGTACTGAATAGGGAGCTGGGAGACGTACTATGTGAATAGCTGTCTTATGGTGTGGAGGTTTGGGAGTAGTGGTGGTGGCTGTGGTACGTGTGTGCAGTGTGGTACGTGAGCACATGATGGAATGCATGTCTGCATTATGTTTTGGTGGGCGTGGGCAAGGCCTAGACTATTGGGTGCATCTCCAAAGGTCGTAGGCCATAGCCCATGCACCCAATAGTCTACACCTTGCCCACACCCACTGCAGCAATGCAGTTTACACTGCATCTGTCACAGACCCCTCACCTTTACAGAATGGTTGTGTAGCACATTGTACACTTGATAGAGCACCAGAAGTCAGCTGACATGCAAATACTGTTGGTTGGGTTGGCAGTAACACCATCGTATGTGTATGAAAGTGGGTAGGGGGGCGGAGGCTGTGTTAAGTTTGTAGATTCTGGTAGAAGGTGAATCATTCTATGCATAGCTGTATGACAGTGCCGAGCTTGGGTAGGAATGCCAGTGGCTGGGGTATGTGTGTGGATTATGGTACTTGATGACATGTTGCCATGCATAGCTGCATTACAATGCAGTGGGTGTGGCCAAGGCCTAGACTATTGGGTACATGGCCAAAGGCCATAGGCCACAGGCGATGCATCCAAAAGCCAAGGCCTTCACCACACCCACTGCAGCAATGCACTTTTGACTGCATCTCTCATAGGGTGGTCACCTTCACAGAATGGTTGTGGAAAACAGTTTACTCTTCATAGAGCACCAGAAGTGCGCTGACATGCACACATTGTTGGTTCCATGATGGGTGTCAGCAAGCAAAACACTCTTCTGTGCATGGTCAAAGGCGTGATGGATGCCATCCTGTATGATTTTGGATGCTGACGTGTTTTTTTCCCACACCTTTTTAGGAAAGGTGCTTTGGAAGCACACTCGATGTGTACTCAGAGTGTCGAATGGTAAATATGGAGTGCTGTACAGAAATGATAGTGTTGAATGCAGACTTCTTGGCTGTGATAGGTGCATGCATGCATAAATATTTCAGAATCCTCAGTGAGGGAGTGCTGGAAGAAGAACAGTGGAAAGGGGAGAAGGTCTGTCCCTGCTTTACTGGGGTTTAGCCCTCACTGTAGCTGGGACAGCACATGCACCACATCCTGCCATTCTCAGCATGGTGGGCATGCCAATGGAACTGTGGGAATTATGGAATAGTGTGTCAAAGGTGTGATTCACGGGAAGGGGTGGTACTACTTTCTTCCAATACTCTCTGTGTAATGAGGTTGGTGGACATGGAGAGATGCACGGTGCTGATCGTGGGTTATACATGTGTAGAAGATCTGTACAGGTATGCCATGCAAAGATACATTGCTGTTAATTTCCGGTTGGAAGGAGTGGATGCTTTGTGGGCCAGTCTCGATGTGTGCAGTTTTGGTGGGATGGTTCACCTTTGCATATATGTGGCCTCCATCGTTACTGGTGAAGTTGTCGTGGTGCATTATGGAGGTCTACATTTGGGTTACATGTCATGTGGACATTTGCCCCGTCACCTGAAGAGGTTGATGACTGCAGTGATGCAGATTTTTCCCACCGTTGTTTTCTCACCCATTCCCCCAAAAAGAGTATGGGACCATGCCATTGTAATTTGTCTCCAGCCAAAGCTTGGAAGGTGTTTTATGAACAGAAGCATGTCTGCATGTATGTGCACTGATGGCATATTGTCCACCCACTATGAGAGCATGTATTTCCAAAACATACACTGCTTTCATGCAAATGGCATTTCGTTCACCGCCATTGGCACTACCATTTTCTTGTAAACTGTGTACGAAGCATTGCCCCTAATTCGGTAAAAAATGAAGGAGGAGAACCAAACAGAAAGTCATAAAAAGAGAAAAAAAACAAAAAAAGATGGTTTGAAAGCACATAAAAAACAAAAAAAACACATAAAAAACACAAAAACAAAGAAAAAAATCAAACCTTTTCAGAGGGACCACTAAAGACCCACTTGCCTACCTGTTTCCCAACCACCCCCTCCTAGCACGAAAACTCAGCTGATTACGCTGTACTTTCAGGATTACATGTGCCACATCCTGCCATTTTCAGGATGGGCATTATGGAAATGGGACTGTGGCGTGAAAGACACTCCCCAATGAGGTTTGTGGTTGTGGTTTGTACGCAAAAAGTGAAGTCGAAGGTGCAGAAGGCTATTGTGGAAGTGGGCAAGGTAATGGCCAGGCATCCTGGGTGTATGCATGAACTGTATGTAGTTGTATGAAGTTCATAACATGAATGCAGTGCTGTTTGTGAGCTATAATTTTGGAAAAGTGTGCAGTAAGTGTGGTACTGCGAAGAAAGAAGAAAAACCTGTGCAGTATACAAGGTAAGTGGCTGGCATCCTACTATTATGAATGCATTCTGTGTATGATATCATATGATGTGCAACTGTATGCTATGGCATGCGTAATGCGCCTATATACACGTTTAGCAAAGCACAACGAGACAAGGGATGGGGGAATAGAGAGGAGACAGAGACAATGAACCTATAGGCCAGGTGTGACTTACATCACACAAGTGCATGGGTGGGGCGAGGGGAAAGTGCAGTACATGGTTAGAAGAAGAAATGACAATGAGTAAAAATAAGGGCCGATTGTGACAAGTGCAAGGATAAGTGCACACATCAGGTGGTGCAGGAACTGTTAGGGATACAGAAAACAGTCTCCAAGTGCAGGGTTTGCAGGAAAGGCAGTGCAGGGGTTCACCTGGCGGGGGCGGTGGCATGGGCCCGACATCACAGAGTCACCAGGTAACCAGTGCAGAATCAGTTTATACCAGGCAGTTTGCTGGAGAGAGGAGGAGAAGAAGCATACGCAAAGAGAAAGGCTTTGAGGTGCTTCCAGAACCAGCAATGGATCTCCTCAAGTTTTAGGGAGGCAGGGAGGCTGTTGCAGAGGAAGACCCCAGCCAAAAAAAACATCTACCACCAACTGGTTGCTTGCAGAAGCAATTGACCACGAGGGAGTTGGAGGCGAATGAGGGAAGAGCTCGAGCACAGATTTTTATAGTTAGTGAGAGTTGAAGGTATTGAGGTCCCAGGGCCCAGAAGGTCTTGTACTTAATGGAGAGGGTTTTCCCCTCATTCCTCACAGTCACTGGGAGCTATTGCAGACATTTCAGTGCAGAGGAGATACCATCCCAAGTCGCGCAGTCCTCTTCTGGATGCGTTGAAGAGGACGGAGAGTAGAAGTGGGCAGATTTAAAAAGAGCCTGTTGCAATAGTGCAGCCGAGCCAGAAGCACAGCTGTGCAGACAGTGACCTTTTGGAAACTTGCATTAGGTTGGTAAGATACATGCAGTGCTGCTTCTGGTGGCATATCTTAATGATTTATGTAGGAGATGGGTTAGTGTGGAAATCATTTTGTAGTATTGCCAGAAGGAAAGTAGAGAGCGCCTGTTTCGATATTACAATGTTTGCTATGGGTAAATGAAAATGTTGCAAGCACATACCACTGAAGTGCCACTTGATGGTAGGGATGGGAAAAAAGACAGAGGGCCTCATTATATGGTAGGAGGTAACCATGCCGCTATTAGCAGCATGGCTACTCCCTTACCGCATACCGGGTCAGACCAGGCGTTAAGGACGGGACCCGTTGAGGGACCTCGTAGTAGGGCGCTAAGGGATTACCGGCACCGGTGACCTTACCGTGCCGGTAATTCCTTAGCGCCTACCATGTAATGAGGCCCAGTATGCTATTAAAGAATGTAATGGACGCTCAGTGGCAGATACCATGTGCAGAGGCACTTCTAACACAGTGGTAAACATACAGCAGAAAAGGTTTTCATACCTCCATTTTATGGTGATGGTGCGCATGTGGAGGCATGTGGATGCACGAATCTTGCAATCTTTTACTGAACTTTCTAGTGCATGTGCTTTTGAGTGACAGGACACTTAAAGGCAGATTTTGTAATGGTACCTATGAAGTGTTGTGCAGAACTGACAGTGTTAGTTTCTAAGGTCTTTGATGGCATTGGTGGAATAGTGTTTGCATATTTACCTGTACCCAATGAGGTAGTGGTGGACAAAGGATAGTGGAAAGGGAAGAATGACTGCTCCTGCTTTACAGGGGTGTGGCCCTCGTGGTACTTTGGGAAGCGCACATGCCAAAATCTGTGCTTCTCATCATGCTGGCCAATGGACATGGAACTTTGGGGATTATCCAATCAGGTACTTTGGTGTGTTTCACAGAACGGGGCAGTCATACTGTTGTACATTACTCTGCGTAGTGAGTCTGGCTGACATGGTGAAACACATTGGGCCTCATTATGACCTCTGCGGAACGGTTTAACAGGCTCTTCTAATGGAGGGGGACTCGTTAAACCCGTTCTGCAAAATTACGAGGTCCCCTTGCGGGACCCGGTAAGGCCACCTGGTAAAACCAGGTGTCGTTACCGGGTCCCGCCAAGGGAAGAGGGAGCTAACAACAGGCCAGTCGTAATTGGCCGATTGTTAGCTCCCTCTCTCATTGAGCCATATGGGGGCTCAGATAGGAATGGGGAAGGTCTGGGCCCGGGGAACCCGGTAAAGGAGCCCGGTTTGCACTTTGCAAAGACCTGGCCACTTTTGCTACTGCCAATGTCATCGTAATCCACTACGGCAGCATGCATATGGGTTATGTGCCTTGTTTAGGTTTGTTCCGTCGACTGTCGAGGTTGCTAAATTTAGTGAAGAGGCTTTTTCCCCATGCCAAGGTGCTTTTCTCATCCATAACAGCACAAGGAGTATGGGACAATGTTCCTCGATGTGTTCCGAGCATGAGGCAGGAAGGTGTCTCATCAACAGAAGCATGTATACTTTTTTGTCCGAGGGATGTTCTACTGCAACAATTACCTCATTAGTTGTGGAAATGTGGAGATTTTCCAAGCAAATGGCATTTCATTTTCGCCCATTGGTAATGCTGTTTTGTTTGCCCGTCTACAAGCCGTGGTGAAGAAAACACAAAATCAAATAAAAACCAAAAATAGGTGTTTCTCTACAAGCATCTAAAAAAAGGCTCTTTTCAGAGCCGCCCCTTACAACAAACTTCCCCTGAATGCAAGTTATTCCCCCATGCCCGCACGCAGCACAAAAGCCACATCTGGGGATTTTGATAATGGCAGCCATGGAAAGGGGACTCTCGGGATTGTCCAATCAGGTGCTCAGGGTGTGCATCACAGAAAAGGGCAGCAATAGGAACAAGGACTCCTCCTGCTTTACTGGGGTGCAGCCCTCGCAGTACTTGGGGAAGCGCATGTGCAACATTCTGCGCTTCTCACCATGCTGGGCAATGGAAATAGGACTGTGGAGATTGTCCAATCAGGTGCTCAGGGTGTGCGTCACAGGAAAGGGCGGCAATAGGAAAAAGGAGTCCTCCTGTTTTACTGGGGCACAGCGCTCGCGGTACTTGGGGAAGCGCACGTGCCACATTCCGCACTTCTCACCATGCTGGCCAATGGAAATCGGACTGTGGGGATTGTCAAATCAGGTGCTCAGGGTGTGTGTCACATGAAAATGTGGCAATATTTTTTTCCCATTACTCTGTGTAGTGAGGGTGGCAGGCAGAGATGGTGAGATGCAATGTCTTGATAGTCAGTGATGCCTTTGTGGAAGATCTGTTCCAGTATGCCGTTGAAAAAGGCTTTCATGGCAATTTCGATTTGGAGGGTGTGGAGGCTTTGTGGTGCTGTGACGATGTGTGCAGTTTCAGCGCTGTGCTTGCTGTATTTCAATGCGTGGCCACTTTAGCTAGTGTTCATGGTCTGGTCATGCACTATGGAGCGTTCCATTTGGGTAGCATGGCTTTTTCCCCTTGTGTACTGTCAACTGAAGAAGGTGATGAAAGCAGTGAAGCACGTACAAGGGAAGCCATACTTGCATATAAGTCAAATAGGCTATATGTACATGAACATAGGGTAAGATATGATATGATATGATATGGCATTTATAACGCGCCTTTACACAAGTGTTTCAAGGTGCGACGAATCAAAGGCGAGGGAACAGAGGGAAGACAAACACCGATCCTACTAGGCCAGGTGTCATTCAGATCGAGCAAAGTGCATAGGAAGGTGGAAGGGGAAGTGCAGTACAAGGGATAATAGAATAAATAACAATAAGAAAAGTATGGCCACCAGCTGCCAAGTGCAAGGGTAAAGGGTAAGTGCAGGCATCAAGTGTCAAGTGGTGGTAAAGGGACTGTAGGGACACAGAAAAACAGTCCCCAAGTGTGGGGTTGCAAGGAAGGCAGTGCAAGTGCGCATCTGGCGGGGGAGGGGACCTGGGCCCGAGGTCAGAGGGTAGCCAGTGCAGTGTCAGTTTCAGCCAGGAAATCAGCAAAGGAGAGGAGGAGAGAAAGCAGAAGCAAAGAGAAAAGTTTTGAGGTGCTGCCAGACCTGGAGATGGTTCTCCTCAAGTTTCAGGGGGCCAGAAAGGCTGCTCCAGAGGGAGCCACCAGCCAGAGAAAGAGATAGACCACCAACTCATTTCTTGGAGAAGCAACTGACCCTGAGGGAGTAGGAGGCAGAAGAGCGAAGAGCTCTAGAAGGAAGGTATTTAAGAAGAGAGAGTTGAAGGTATTGAGGCCCCAGGCCCCAGAAGGCCTTGTGGACAATGCAAAGGGTTTTGAACTTAATGCGTGCAGCCACTGGGAGCCAGTGCAGCGATTTCAGTCCTAGAGAGATACGATCCCTGGGCTTGAGGCCGAGGACAAGTCTTGCAGTCCTGTTCTGGATGAGTTGCAGAGGGCGGAGAGTGGAAGCAGGCAGATTTAGAAAAAGGCTATTGCAATAGTCCAGCCTAGAGAGAACCAGGGCTCTGGAGACAGTGAGCTTCTGGGGGAAGGAAAGGAAAGGAAGAATACCTCTGAGGAGGTGCAGCTGGTAGTGTGACTTCTTAGCGACGTCAGAGATATGAGGAGAGAAGGAGAGCGTGGAGTCGAAGATGACCCTGGGGTTTTTTGCCTTACAGTTGGGAGGAGGAAGAGGGCCAACGGAGGCTGGCCAGAGAAGGGCAGGAAAGGAGGGTGTGGGTGTGCAGATGAGGAGAATCTCGGTCTTACTGGCAGAGATCATTGCAGCACACGACTCCTGGATGGCGGACTGACAGTCAGAAATGAGAGAGTGAGAAGAGGTGGCTGAGAGTAGCCTGAAAATTAGCTGAGTGTCATCCGCATATCACTGGAACTCGGGGCAAAGCACGGAAATGCGGCAGGCAAGTAGTGCCAGGCATTGATTGAACAGCCAGGGAGAGAGGTTAGACCCCTGAGGGACACCACAGGTAGAGATATAGATAGTGGAGAGGAAGGACCCAAGTTGAATCTGGGAGGGTTGATCAGAGAGAAAACAAATCAGCCACACCAGGGCCTAACCGGTGATACGCAGGTTATCACGGAGACAGTTGAGCAGGATTGCATGGTTGACCGTGTCGAAGGCAGAGAGAGATCTAGTAAGATGAGGACACAAGGGGTGTTGGAATCAAGGTTAGAGAGCAGGTCTTCACAGATATTCAGGAGACCAGTTTCCGTGCTCCTGGCAGCTCTGAAGTGAGACTGATGATCATGGAGATAACCAACAGATTCAGTATGAAGATTGAGCTGGGAGATGGCCAGTTTTTCCAAGAGTTTGCCCAGAAAAGGATTAATGGAGATTGGGCGATAGTTAGCTGGACAGGATGGGTCGGCAGAGGGTTTCTTAAGAAGGGAGTGCACAAAGGAGGGCTTCAGAGGCAAAGGCAAGACTCCAGTAGCGAAAGCGTGGTTTCAAAAGTCAGCCAGTGCAGGGGCCAAGGAGTCAATGGGCCTCATTACGAGTTTGGCGGTAGCCATGGAGCTATTAGCTTCATGGCTGCCGACAAACTGGGCTCCTTTACCGGGTTCCCAGAATGTGGAATTACCGGGTCATTCCGAGTTCGGAGGGCCCGGTAATTCCTCCTTCTGGGAAACCGGGTCCGGACCTTCGCCATTCCCATCTGAGCCCCTATAGGGCTCAATGGGAATGGGAGAGGGAGCTAACAATGGGCCAATTACGACTGGCCCGTTGTTAGCTCCCTCTTCCCCTCGCGGGACCCGGTAACTATAGCTGGTTTTACCAGGCGTCCTTCTGGGTCCTGCGAGGGGACCTCGTAATTTCGCAGGATGGGTTTAACGGGTCCGCCTCCATTAGAGAAAGTTATAATGAGGCCCAATGTGTCCTTGATAGTTTTGGAGGAACAGGGGTGCACCTGTTTTGATGAGACTTTCATAGATCAGGCTTGTCTAGAGACCTCGTCTGGGGAGAACAGAGGAAAGGCTCAGAAGGGGGGAGGAGAGGAGGCCAAAGAAGGCCCAGAGGAAGAGGAGGGAGTAGAGGAAGGAAGGGAAGTGGAGGAGAGAGAGGACAGGATGTCCTGGGTTTTAGAGATAAAATGAGAAGCCAGTGCCATGCAGAGGGCTTTGGAAAGGACAGGAGAGGTAGAGACTCCGGCAGTTTTGGTGGGATGGTTCACCTTTGCATATATGTGGCCTCCATCGTTACTGGTGAAGTTGTCGTGGTGCATTATGGAGGTCTACATTTGGGTTACATGTCATGTGGACATTTGCCCCGTCACCTGAAGAAGTTGATGACTGCAGTGATGCAGATTTTTCCCACTGTTGTTTTCTCACCCATTCCCCCAAAAAGAGTATGGGGCCATGCCATTGTAATTTGTCTCCAGCCAAAGCTTGGAAGGTGTTTTATGAACAGAAGCATGTCTGCATGTATGTGCACTGATGGCATATTGTCCACCCACTATGAGAGCATGAATTTCCAAAACATACACTGCTTTCATGCAAATGGCATTTCGTTCACCGCCATTGGCACTACCATTTTCTTGTAAACTGTGTACGAAGCATTGCCCCTAATTCGGTAAAAAATGAAGGAGGAGAACCAAACAGAAAGTCATACAAAGAGAAAAAAAACAAAAAAGATGGTTTGAAAGCACATAAAAAACAAAAAAAACACATAAAAAACACAAAAACAAAGAAAAAAATCAAACCTTTTCAGAGGGACCACTAAAGACCCACTTGCCTACCTGTTTCCCAACCACCCCCTCCTAGCACGAAAACTCAGCTGATTACGCTGTACTTTCAGGATTACATGTGCCACATCCTGCCATTTTCAGGATGGGCATTATGGAAATGGGACTGTGGCGTGAAAGACACTCCCCAATGAGGTTTGTGGTTGTGGTTTGTACGCAAAAAGTGTAGTCGAAGGTGCAGAAGGCTATTGTGGAAGTGGGCAAGGTAATGGCCAGGCATCCTGGGTGTATGCATGAACTGTATGTAGTTGTATGAAGTTCATAACATGAATGCAGTGCTGTTTGTGAGCTATCATTTTGGAAAAGTGTGCAGTAAGTGTGGTACTGCGAAGAAAGAAGAAAAACCTGTGCAGTATACAAGGTAAGTGGCTGGCATCCTACTATTATGAATGCATTCTGTGTATGATATCATATGATGTGCAACTGTATGCTATGGCATGCGTAATGCGCCTATATACACGTTTAGCAAAGCACAACGAGACAAGGGATGGGGGAATAGAGAGGAGACAGAGACAATGAACCTATAGGCCAGGTGTGACTTACATCACACAAGTGCATGGGTGGGGCGAGGGGAAAGTGCAGTACATGGTTAGAAGAAGAAATGACAATGAGTAAAAATAAGGGGCGATTGTGACAAGTGCAAGGATAAGTGCACACATCAGGTGGTGCAGGAACTGTTAGGGATACAGAAAACAGTCTCCAAGTGCAGGGTTTGCAGGAAAGGCAGTGCAGGGGTTCACCTGGCGGGGGGCGGTGGCATGGGCCCGACATCACAGAGTCACCAGGTAACCAGTGCAGAATCAGTTTATACCAGGCAGTTTGCTGGGGAGAGGAGGAGAAGAAGCATACGCAAAGAGAAAGGCTTTGAGGTGCTTCCAGAACCAGCAATGGATCTCCTCAAGTTTTAGGGAGGCAGGGAGGCTGTTGCAGAGGGAGACCCCAGCCAAAAAAAACATCTACCACCAACTGGTTGCTTGCAGAAGCAATTGACCACGAGGGAGTTGGAGGCGAATGAGGGAAGAGCTCGAGCACAGATTTTTATAGTTAGTGAGAGTTGAAGGTATTGAGGTCCCAGGGCCCAGAAGGTCTTGTACTTAATGGAGAGGGTTTTCCCCTCATTCCTCACAGTCACTGGGAGCTATTGCAGACATTTCAGTGCAGAGGAGATACCATCCCAAGTCGCGCAGTCCTCTTCTGGATGCGTTGAAGAGGACGGAGAGTAGAAGTGGGCAGATTTAAAAAGAGCCTGTTGCAATAGTGCAGCCGAGCCAGAAGCACAGCTGTGCAGACAGTGACCTTTTGGAAACTTGCATTAGGTTGGTAAGATACATGCAGTGCTGCTTCTGGTGGCATATCTTAATGATTTATGTAGGAGATGGGTTAGTGTGGAAATCATTTTGTAGTATTGCCAGAAGGAAAGTAGAGAGCGCCTGTTTCGATATTACAATGTTTGCTATGGGTAAATGAAAATGTTGCAAGCACATACCACTGAAGTGCCACTTGATGGTAGGGGATGGGAAAAAAGACAGAGGGCCTCATTATATGGTAGGAGGTAACCATGCCGCTATTAGCGGCATGGCTACTCCCTTACGGCATACCGGGTCAGACCAGGCGTTAAGGACGGCACCCGTTGAGGGACCTCGTAGTAGGGCGCTAAGGGATTACCGGCACCGGTGACCTTACCGTGCCGGTAATTCCTTAGCGCCTACCATGTAATGAGGCCCAGTATGCTATTAAAGAATGTAATGGATGCTCAGTGGCAGATACCATGTGCAGAGGCACTTCTAACACAGTGGTAAACATACAGCAGAAAAGGTTTTCATACCTCCATTTTATGGTGATGGTGCGCATGTGGAGGCATGTGGATGCACAAATCTTGCAATCTTTTACTGAACTTTCTAGTGCATGTGCTTTTGCGTGACAGGACACTTAAAGGCAGATTTTGTAATGGTACCTATGAAGTGTTGTGCAGAACTGACAGTGTTAGTTTCTAACGTCTTGGATGGCATTGGTGGAATAGTGTTTGCATATTTACCTGTACCCAATGAGGTAGTGGTGGACAAAGGATAGTGGAAAGGGAAGAATGACTGCTCCTGCTTTACTGGGGTGTGGCCCTCGTGGTACTTTGGGAAGCGCACATGCCAAAATCTGTGCTTCTCATCATGCTGGCCAATGGACATGGAACTTTGGGGATTATCCAATCAGGTACTTTGGTGTGTTTCACAGAACGGGGCAGTCATACTGTTGTACATTACTCTGCGTAGTGAGTCTGGCTGACATGGTGAAACACATTGGGCCTCATTATGACCTCTGCGGAACGGTTTAACAGGCTCTGCTAATGGAGGGGGACTCGTTAAACCCGTTCTGCAAAATTACGAGGTCCCCTCGCGGGACCCGGTAAGGCCACCTGGTAAAACCAGGTGTCGTTACCGGGTCCCGCCAAGGGAAGAGGGAGCTAACAACAGGCCAGTCGTAATTGGCCCATTGTTAGCTCCCTCTCTCATTGAGCCATATGGGGGCTCAGATGGGAATGGGGAAGGTCTGGGCCCGGGGAACCCGGTAAAGGAGCCCGGTTTGCACTTTGCAAAGACCTGGCCACTTTTGCTACTGCCAATGTCATTGTAATCCACTACGGCAGCATGCATATGGGTTATGTGCCTTGTTTAGGTTTGTTCCGTCGACTGTCGAGGTTGCTAAATTTAGTGAAGAGGCTTTTTCCCCATGCCAAGGTGCTTTTCTCATCCATAACAGCACAAAGAGTATGGGACAATGTTCCTCGATGTGTTCCGAGCATGAGGCAGGAAGGTGTCTCATCAACAGAAGCATGTATACTTTTTTGTCCGAGGGATGTTCTACTGCAACAATTACCTCATTAGTTGTGGAAATGTGGAGATTTTCCAAGCAAATGGCATTTCATTTTCGCCCATTGGTAATGCTGTTTTGTTTGCCCGTCTACAAGCCATGGTGAAGAAAACACAAAATCAAATAAAAACCAGAAATAGGTGTTTCTCTACAAGCATCTAAAAAAAGGCTCTTTTCAGAGCCGCCCCTTACAACAAACTTCCCCTACCCTGGATGCAAGTTATTCCCCCATGCCCGCACGCAGCACAAAAGCCACATCTGGGGATTTTGATAATGGCAGCCATGGAAAGGGGACTCTCAGGATTGTCCAATCAGGTGCTCAGGGTGTGCATCACAGAAAAGGGCAGCAATAGGAACAAGGACTCCTCCTGCTTTACTGGGGTGCAGTCCTCGCAGTACTTGGGGAAGCGCATGTGCAACATTCTGCGCTTCTCACCATGCTGGGCAATGGAAATAGGACTGTGGAGATTGTCCAATCAGGTGCTCAGGGTGTGCGTCACAGGAAAGGGCGGCAATAGGAAAAAGGAGTCCTCCTGTTTTACTGGGGCACAGCGCTCACGGTACTTGGGGAAGCGCACGTGCCACATTCCGCACTTCTCACCATGCTGGCCAATGGAAATCGGACTGTGGGGATTGTCAAATCAGGTGCTCAGGGTGTGTGTCACATGAAAATGTGGCAATATTTTTTTCCCATTACTCTGTGTAGTGAGGGTGGCAGGCAGAGATGGTGAGATGCACTGTCTTGATAGTCAGTGATGCCTTTGTGGAAGATCTGTTCCAGTATGCCGTTGAAAAAGGCTTTCATGGCAATTTCGATTTGGAGGGTGTGGAGGCTTTGTGGTGCTGTGACGATGTGTGCAGTTTCAGCGCTGTGCTTGCTGTATTTCAATGCGTGGCCACTTTAGCTAGTGTTCATGGTCTGGTCGTGCACTATGGAGCGTTCCATTTGGGTAGCATGGCTTTTTCCCCTTGTGTACTGTCAACTGAAGAAGGTGATGAAAGCAGTGAAGCACGTACAAGGGAAGCCATACTTGCATATAAGTCAAATAGGCTATATGTACATGAACATAGGGAAAGATATGATATGATATGATATGGCATTTATAACGCGCCTTTACACAAGTGTTTCAAGGTGCGACGAATCAAAGGCGAGGGAACAGAGGGAAGACAAACACCGATCCTACTAGGCCAGGTGTCATTCAGATCGAGCAAAGTGCATAGGAAGGTGGAAGGGGAAGTGCAGTACAAGGGATAATAGAATAAATAACAATAAGAAAAGTATGGCCACCAGCTGCCAAGTGCAAGGGTAAAGGGTAAGTGCAGGCATCAAGTGTCAAGTGGTGGTAAAGGGACTGTAGGGACACAGAAAAACAGTCCCCAAGTGTGGGGTTGCAAGGAAGGCAGTGCAAGTGCGCATCTGGCGGGGGAGGGGACCTGGGCCCGAGGTCAGAGGGTGGCCAGGTAGCCAGTGCAGTGTCAGTTTCAGCCAGGAAATCAGCAAAGGAGAGGAGGAGAGAAAGCAGAAGCAAAGAGAAAAGTTTTGAGGTGCTGCCAGACCTGGAGATGGTTCTCCTCAAGTTTTAGGGGGCCAGAACGGCTGCTCCAGAGGGAGCCACCAGCCGGAGAAAGAGATATACCACCAACTCATTTCTTGGAGAAGCAACTGACCCTGAGGGAGTAGGAGGCAGAAGAGCAAAGAGCTCTAGAAGGAAGGTATTTAAGAAGAGAGAGTTGAAGGTATTGAGGCCCCAGGCCCCAGAAGGCCTTGTGGACAATGCAAAGGGTTTTGAACTTAATGCGTGCAGCCACCGGGAGCCAGTGCAGCGATTTCAGTCCTAGAGAGATACGATCCCTGGGCTTGAGGCCGAGGACAAGTCTTGCAGTCCTGTTCTGGATGAGTTGCAGAGGGCGGAGAGTGGAAGCAGGCAGATTTAGAAAAAGGCTATTGCAATAGTCCAGCCTAGAGAGAACCAGGGCTCTGGAGACAGTGAGCTTCTGGGGGAAGGAAAGGAAAGGAAGAATACCTCTGAGGAGGTGCAGCTGGTAGTGTGACTTCTTAGCGACGTCAGAGATGTGAGGAGAGAAGGAGAGCGTGGAGTCGAAGATGACCCTGGGGTTTTTTGCCTTACAGTTGGGAGGAGGAAGAGGGCCAACAGAGGCTGGCCAGAGAAGGGCAGGAAAGGAGGGTGTGGGTGTGCAGATGAGGAGAATCTCGGTCTTACTGGCAGAGATCATTGCAGCATACCACTCCTGGATGGCGGACTGACAGTCAGAAATGAGAGAGTGAGAAGAGGTGGCTGAGAGTAGCCTGAAAATTAGCTGAGTGTCATCCGCATATCACTGGAACTCGGGCCAAAGCACGGAAATGCGGCAGGCAAGTAGTGCCAGGCATTGATTGAACAGCCAGGGAGAGAGGTTAGACCCTTGAGGGACACCACAGGTAGAGATATAGATAGTGGAGAGGAAGGACCCAAGTTGAATCTGGGAGGGTTGATCAGAGAGAAAACAAATCAGCCACACCAGGGCCTAACCGGTGATCCGCAGGTTATCACGGAGACAGTTGAGCAGGATTGCATGGTTGACCGTGCCGAAGGCAGAGAGAGATCTAGTAAGATGAGGACACAAGGGGTGTTGGAATCAAGGTTAGAGAGCAGGTCTTCACAGATATTCAGGAGACCAGTTTCCGTGCTCCTGGCAGCTCTGAAGTGAGACTGATGATCATGGAGATAACCAACAGATTCAGTATGAAGATTGAGCTGGGAGATGGCCAGTTTTTCCAAGAGTTTGCCCAGAAAAGGATTAATGGAGATTGGGCGATAGTTAGCTGGACAGGATGGGTCGGCAGAGGGTTTCTTAAGAAGGGAGTGCACAAAGGAGGGCTTCAGAGGCAAAGGCAAGACTCCAGTAGCGAAAGCGTGGTTTCAAAAGTCAGCCAGTGCAGGGGCCAAGGAGTCAATGGGCCTCATTACGAGTTTGGCGGTAGCCATGGAGCTATTAGCTTCATGGCTGCCGACAAACTGGGCTCCTTTACCGGGTTCCCAGAATGTGGAATTACCGGGCCATTCCGAGTTCGGAGGGCCCGGTAATTGCTCCTTCTGGGAAACCGGGTCCGGACCTTCCCCATTCCCATCTGAGCCCCTATAGGGCTCAATGGGAATGGGAGAGGGAGCTAACAATGGGCCAATTACGACTGGCCCGTTGTTAGCTCCCTCTTCCCCTCGCGGGACCCGGTAACTATAGCTGGTTTTACCAGGCGTCCTTACTGGGTCCTGCGAGGGGACCTCGTAATTTCGCAGGATGGGTTTAACGGGTCCGCCTCCATTAGAGAAAGTTATAATGAGGCCCAATGTGTCCTTGATAGTTTTGGAGGAACAGGGGTGCACCTGTTTTGATGAGACTTTCATAGATCAGGCTTGTCTAGAGACCTCGTCTGGGGAGAACAGAGGAAAGGCTCAGAAGGGGGAGGAGAGGAGGCCAAAGAAGGCCCAGAGGAAGAGGAGGGAGTAGAGGAAGGAAGGGAAGTGGAGGAGAGAGAGGACAGGATGTCCTGGGTTTTAGAGATAAAATGAGAAGCCAGTGCCATGCAGAGGGCTTTGGAAAGGACAGGAGAGGTAGAGACTCCGGCAGGATTGGTCAGTTCCTTGCAGATTTTGAAGAGTTCAGCCAAGTTGTTGGATGCCGCAAAGACACGGGCTTGGATGTGGGCTCTCTTCTTAGTGCCGACAGAGAGCCGGTATTGCCTTTGGAGCAGGCGGCAGGCCAGTTTGTCAGAGGATGTGCATGAAGCACGCCATTTCCTCTCCGCCACCCTGCACTTGCGTTTAAGGGTGACGAGGTCTGAGTTGTCCCAGGAGTTGCACTTGGCTTTGGGCTTCAGACGGATCCTCATGACAGAGGCAAGAACATCGAGAGTTTCAAATATAGCAGAATGGAGCATGGAAAGGTCTGTGTCCAGCTGTGAGTCAGCCAAAGGAGGAGGGGGAGGTGAGAAAATGGTGGCAAAAGCCTCAACAGACATGCGCTTCTTGAGTCGAATGACCGAGAAGGTGGGAGGCAGTGATGGAGTAGGCTTGGCCTGAGGGGTAGAGAGGGTGAGCTGGGAGGAAAGGAGAAAGTGATCACTCCAGCAGAGAGGAGTGGTGAGAGGGATAGAGAGCGGAAGGTCTGAGGAGATCAGAACATCCAGAGTATGCCCTGCAGAGTGTGTCAGGCCAGAGGGGAGAATAGAGAGTGAGAGAGAGTCGCAGAGTTCACAAAAGAGTCCTGAGGAAGGACAGGAAGCATCCAGGTGGATGTTGAAGTCTCCCAGAAGGAGGAATTGAGTGGTTGAGGCCAGGAGGAAAAAGGAGAGGTCACCCACTCAGAGAGGAAGGAGGAGATCTGACCAGGTGGGCGATATATAGTAGCCACAAAAAGGGAGTGGCTAGGCGAGAGAGAGAGCCTGCAGACGAGGCATTCGAGGGAGGCGGAGTAGGCCTGCATAGGAATTACAGAGGCAGGAATCCACTCGGGGAAGTACAAGGCTACACCCTCTCCAGAGTGGTTTTACCTGGGCGCAGAGAGGATCTTGTGGCTTTCAGGGAGGAGAGTGTCAAAGATTGTGACAGAGCTGGCCGTGAACCATATCTCGGTGAGACCGAAGACATCAAGGTCAAGTTCCTCAAGAAGGCGGCAGATGTCGGAGGAGTGTTTGACAGCTGAGTGAGAGTTAAGAGTGGCAATATGGAGAAGGTTGCCATCCTTGAAAGACTTCCGGGGAGGGGTACACAACAGATGTACACCCTGCAGAGGTATAAAAGAGGCCCGAGAGGGGTCAGACAGGGAAGGATGAGAGGGCAAGGTACCCAAGGAGGAGGCAGCAGGGGGATCTGATGAGGCTGTGGAGAGGGGAGAGGGGACAGCAGGAGAAGAATGGACATTTTTGAGGCACAGGAAGTGTCTATCGAAGAGGAGGAGGCTGGCCTGTGGTCCTTGGACAAGACAGTGGCATTCACATAAACATTAATGATGAATTTAGAAGAGTGCAAGGAGGCCATGTGGGCCTCCCACTGGGTGCCACCATTAATGGGAGAAGAGAAAGGAGAGAGCACAGAGACCATATGTAGGGTCCATAGGTCTGGAGAGGGAACGACAAAGAGGATGTCAGTGAAAATTTGCCTGGAGGAGGCACTGGTATAGGTGTCAGCGATCGGGCGGCCTGGGTTGGAAACCAGGATGTCCTTTTTAAACATCTTCCTATCAGATTTAGTAAGGCGAGCAGGATACTCGATAGAGAAGCAGTTAGAGAAAATAGGAGAGAAAGAGAACACCATAGAGTAGGTAGGTAAGGGAGAGAAGAGGAAAGGGAGGGAAGGGGAGAACACTGGGGAAGGACACATGCGTTGTGTCACCCAATCAGACGTGACACAAGTTGAACAATTGGACAGGATGAGAGATACTCTGATTTAAAGGACTATCACAATGCAATTTTAGGATAAGAGAAAAGGACCCACCTAAGTTTGAGGGTCCTGAGAAGTGAGAAAAATGCCTTGGTTTCAAAGTGCAATTTTAACTACTTTAACAATGCAATTCAAACAGGAAAAACATGCCTAACTTTGGGAATCATGAATAGTGGAAAAAAGGGTAGGTTTCACAGTGCAATTTTAACTACTTTCACAATGCAAGAGGCACAATAGCGCCTTATTTAAAGAAATTTCCATTGAAACATCTTCGCAAAAGACTGATGCAAACCATGCTTGGAGTGCTTCCGACAAATTCAAAAACAGAAAAGGTAAACGAGGAGTCAATAACGGAGTGTGCAAACTTTGCAATGTTGCTTCAAACAAAGCGACTCCAAAACATCTTCTACTGGAGTGCAGCGCTTTGGAAACTGAAAGTCAGTTATATTTTGAAAATCATATGCCACCATTTAAAGTTCGGCAGCAGACATATGGTGGGAACACTTTATATTGAGTCAAAACATGCCTTTTACATGTGCTGGGATAAAGTTCTTAGATGAACTCTTAAAGAAACAAGAATTGGGATAACCACTAAGAAGGCAAGGCAGGAGATTGGAAAAATTACCGAAGTGAAGCGGATTGTTCCTTTCTAAAAGTCTGATGGAACTTGATAACTGACAAGTGCATTAAGTTGTAGTAACAGCAGAGTGGTCTGGTCAAATGTAAATAAACAGAATGAGGATAGCGAGAAGTCTGCTGATGGAAATCTAATAGACTTCGAATGTGATAAAAATGTTGTATTGATAAATTAAATCACAATAAAAAAATTAAAAAAGAAGCACATTTTTCCCACTGCCAATGTGCTTTTCTCATGTATACCCCAGTGAATAGTATGGGACTATTCCAATTTTTCCTGTCACCAGCCAGATGTCAGAAGGGGTCTCATCACCAGAAGCATATGTGACTTCTTGTGTGTTGCTGGGATGTTCTCCTGTGAGAATGAGAACATTGGTTCTTGATATACACACCTTTTAAAAGCAAATAGCATGTCTTTTTGTCGACCAGTGGCAATGATATTTTGTTTTACAATCTACAGGCTACACTGGAGACCCTGTTGTAAGAATATGAGCTGATGTGCAAAACACAAAAATACTTATAAAAAACGAAAAAAATGTATTTTCCCAGACACGCACTCGCACAGCATGAAAAGTCGGCATACATTGTGATAGTTTTAGGGTTGCACTTGCTACATATGCCCCTTTTGCAGATGGCGGCCATAGAAATGGTCCACCTTATTTCAATGTGGAAGCTGATTCTTGCTCTAGTGCAGATTAGTGGATGACCTCAAAGAGCAATATTCACAGAAGGTTCCTCATATTATATGGTGGCTTCTGTCCTTAGGCATGGGGTGTATGGGGCATCTGCCCATTTCTGGGGTGACTGTTTTGCTTCTGAAAAAACAAACATTGGACCCCAACATTCCCACAAATTATAGACCCATCACCACAGTGCCTTTCTTACTAAAAATATTAGACAAGGTAGCGTACACCCAAATCCAGAACTTCCTTGAGATGAACCATCTCCTTGGCACCTGCCAATCTGGTTTCCGACTGCAACATGGCACAGAGACTGCCCTTATTGACTTAAAGGCCCAAATAGACTCACTCAGAGACGAGGGCAAATTAGCTCTCCTCCTCCTTCTAGACCTCTCAGCCACTTTTGATTTGGTGGACCATAGAGTCCTATGTAATCACTTGGACTCGGCGGCCCACTTCTCAGGAGAGGCTATAGTCTGGATACAGTCATTCCTTTGTGACAGGAAAATAAGGGTGTTCTCCCCCGCAGCGGCAGCAGACCCGATACCTATCACTTGCGGAGTGCCCCAGGGATCCTGTGTCTCGCCAACACTTTATAATATCTTCACCAAGCGACTCTTTGACGATCTCGACAATCTGGGTATCACCTATATCAACTACGCAGACGATACCCAGATTCTCCTACCACTTACTGGGGATTACCTTGAAGATCTGGCTTTGGTGAACAAAGTCTATAGCATCGTTCAAGCATGAATGGCTAACCATGGCCTATGCTTGAACGATGACAAAACAGAGTTTATCATCCTGGGCACCACAGCCTGCATTTCCAAACTCAACCAAAAGTGTTCAATCTTCATCATCGATGGTAACACTATCAAGTTCGCCAGAGAAGCAAAAACACTTGGTTTTTACCTTGATTCGACACTATCCTTAACCAAACAGGTGAACTCACTGGCCTCATCCACGGCCTATACATGTAAATTAATACGAGCCGGGAAATAATTCTTATCAGATGATAGCTGTCCTATCCTAGCCAGAGCCCTCATCTTATCAAGATTATACTATTGTAACGCCCTTTACATAGGGACAACTAAACAAATCATCAATAGAATTCAAGTGCTCCAAAATAATGCACTTAGAGCGGCCCTAAGTATCCCTAGAAGAGCACATATCTCAGAAATAAGACGTAAACACAAATGGCTCTCCACCCAAGAAAAAATCAACCTTATATCTGCCTCACTCATCCACAAATGCTTAAACAACAAAGCCCCCCGTTACCTTACAGAACGTTTTAACAAAAAAAATCCCACTAGACTTACAAGGACAGTCAGCCCTAACAGCCTCATAGTGCCCAGATTTAAACTAACCACTAATGGAGGATCCAGCTTCCCAGTCAAGGCAGCTCAATTATGGAACACCCTACCTCATGCACTTAGATCCGACCAAACATTCAACAACTTCAGAAAGAATACCATAAAATGGCGCACCGAGAATGCGATATAAATGGCACTCTCCCCCTCGCACCTCCACTCTTACTTCACCTGACACGCAATGACCTGCTTTTTTCTAAACGCTAGTCATAGATTTGACTGCATGGCTGCGCCTTATCTGCACTTGTACTTGTCTCACCTTGCAGAGTCAAGAAATTTCCTCTTTGCCTGCTTTGTAACTTGTAACGTCTGTAACCAAGCTGTAAACCTCCTTGTCTCTTGCGCCCTGCTACCTCAGGGTCTGGTGCGCACAATAAATAAATAAACAAAAAAACAAACAAAAAGAGAGGAACTGTTTTATCTTCTTTTAATAACCTTCATAGGAAATGTGAGGTCCCCGAGTTACAAATTACTCGTTGATGGTTCTGGAAACAAACAAATTGTTCCTAAAAAGTGGTTAAAACCAAGGAACTTCATCCATAGTACAGTGTTTTTATGGTCTAGTTCACGGGGTATCCCTGGTTAATTTCTGAGATATCCTTGGTTAAAAGGTGGTCGACCGGTTTCGATGATGGCTATTTATCATCTTCTTCAGGACCATCATTTTCTTATGTCTCGAAGGGGATCAAGGGCAGGTGAGGGGCACGTGGTCCGTTGGCCCATTCACCTAGGGGAAACAAAAACCAGAGTGGGTTTTGGGTCTGAGGTCATTATAATTTCTTTTTCATCATTTGAATAAAGGAGTGCTTAAGTTATTTAGAACAAATTAATAGACATTAGGATTTTCTGAACAGTCTAATCATTCTGGCTATTTTGGACTCTTTTGTTGACACTTTTTTGACATTAATTGTTGGTGGTTACCTTTCAAACGCGCCGGCGTGTGCAAGCTGTTGGCCAGGTTTTTTGGCTGTGGTGGTACGTCTCTTGAGTCCTGCAAGGTAACATGGGGCATATCTCAGAGATCCCCTACTGTCCTGTTTTCAAAAAATACCAATACCACAGTGGTAGGTTCATTGGGCTCTAGTTTTGGCATAAATCGTTTTTGTGCTCGTGCTCGCTTGGGGAGCTGCACCGATTTCAAACATGGGAGCCGTGGCAACCCATTGTTTGCATTTGTGTGCGGGCCGTATGCATTTGGAGCGTCTCTTTCGAGTTAATGGGCGCCCTGTGTAGATCCCGATCGTGTGCGCGGCCGTCAAAATGGCAGACCGAAGCACACGTTCGAGGATGCTTATTGTCACTTAGGGAGCTACGTGCCCTTTTGGATTGGCTTAAATCATCTTAGTTCTTGCGCTCGCTTGGGCAGCTGCACAAATTTCAAACATGGGAGCCATTGCAAACCATTGCTTGCATTCGTGCGCGGTCCATATGCATTGGGAGAATCTCTTTTAGTTGACGCGTGAGAAATCGCATAGGCGCCAGTCACCGTGTGCTTTCTCGAGCCGCTGCTTGTATCTGGCCTCGGGACGCCGCAGTTCTGTTTAGACACAGCTGCCCGGCAACGGGGACACATATAAGTAGTCCGTTGTTGATGTTGTTGGACATCATTGCCGTCGGCCATTTTGAAGTGGCCTGGGGCTAGGGGTTTTCTCATGGGATAGTGTTAAGTACCATAGGATTTTCCGGGATCCAGCATCACTCTGTCCCTAGATTTTATAGTACAGATGCAGGTTGGTATTCCAAAACAGAGTCAATCATCGTATCTCATACACATGTATCCGCCCATTTTTTTCGTCGATGGTGCTGTGTTAAAGGGCGAACTACATGTTTCGGTGTTTCTAATTGGGATATAATTTCCGGACCGTGAGTCTAAATATGATACTGGTACATGATCTGATTGTTTTATATTAATGGGGGCACTAACACCATTTGACTGCGGAAAGTTGGTTCCACATGTGCAGCAGATACACTGTTGTCAGGCTGTGGTACAAGCAGTGCTTCTTGGCAGACACATTATATTCATTTCATTAAGGCCAGATTTTTCCACTGGATTTCTTCATTCAATCCAGTTTGTACTGTGTCAAGTCTAAAATCCAAAGTTGTTCTCGTCTGAGAAGCATTTGGCCAAAGTCCCCACCTCTTCTTGGTGGAGTTAGTTTTTCAAGAATGGTCCACGTGAAATCATCCTGTGTGTGTCAATTCAATTCTGGAGCCCCTGTCCCAATACGTTGATAGATATCTACGTGATAGGATTCCAAAGATGACATCTTACATGAAAGACTCCACAGCAATAGAAGAACCCTGAACAATGACCAAAGTATAACACCTGGACATGCAGGCTTCATCGCTGAACTTGCCGAAATAGCACTAACCAGAAACTTCTTCATTGTTGAAAATACATTTGCGCCCAGTCTAGCGAATCTCTATGTCGAACATTTCGAAAAGGAATTTGTGTATGCAAACACAAATCCCTTTCGGGATAAAATAAAGATATGGGAAAGATATATCGACGATGTCTTCATGATATACCAAGAGGCAAAAGAGGAACTAACAGCATTCCATCAGTGGCTGAAAAACTGTAATGGCCATTTAAAATTCACCATCGAGGCCAACAGGACAGATACACACTTTTTAGACCTCCATATCACCAACCAAGGGGATGAACTGCTGGCACGGGTCTACAAAAAAGACACCGATAGAAACTCATTGTTGCAATATAACAGTTACCATCCGAGATCCCTGAGGGAAATCTCCCCTTCGGCCAATTTCTCCGCTATCGCAGGACATGCACAAGACTGGAAGACTATAAAGAACAATCTGGGGCTCTCAAAAAACAATTGAAGAGAAGAGGTTATCCAAAAAGAATCATTAACGACACATGTAAACGAGCAAAGAATATACCGAGGGAAATCACGCTCCAACAACACAAAAAAGATGAAAAGAAAGGAGAAATAACGGCAGTAATGAGTTATTCCCCCATGTTCAACAACATCAAAAGGGAAATAAAAAAACTTTGGCCAATCCTAAACACAGGCTGTAGCTCCCTGGCCTTACTAACTTTCACTATAAAAAGACGCCGAAACCTACGAGATAGTCTGGTGCATACTATGAAAGAACCAAGTGACCACGAGGCAGAGAACACAATTTGGGGAGCAAACAAGCCGATGGGACATACACCCTGTGGAGGATGCTCAATGTGTGTACAAACATCAGGAAGCAAGTCCATTGCGATTGGATGGCATACCCCATGGCAACAAAGAAGCTTCAGCAACTACAAATCAAAAGGGGTAGTCTATTTTATCACATGCCCATGTAACCTCCGAAATGTGGGCATGACCACAAGGGAAGTGAAAAAAAGACTGATTGAACACAAATCTTGCATTCGTACCAAAAAACTAACAGCTCCTCTTGTGAACCACTTTGTTGAAAAAGGACACACACAGGATGATTTCACGTGGACCATTCTTGAAAAACTAACTCCACCAAGAAGAGGTGGGGACTTTGGCCAAATGCTTCTCAGACGAGAACAACTTTGGATTTTTAGACTTGACACAGTACAAACTGGATTGAATGAAGAAATCCAGTGGAACAATTTGGCCTTAATGAGATGAATATAATGTGTCTGCCAAGAAGCACTGCTTGTACCACAGTCTGACAACAGTGTATCTCCTGCACATGTGGAACCAACTTTCCGCAGTCAAATGATGTTAGTGCCCCCATTAATATAAAACAATCAGATCATTTACCAGTATCATATTTAGACTCACGGTCCTGAAATTATATCCCAATTAGAAACACCAAAACATGTAGTTCTCCCTTTAACACAGCACCATTGACAAATAAAGTGGGTGGATACATGTGTATGAGATAGGATGATTGACTCTGTTTTGGAATACCAATCTGCATCTGTACTGTAAAATCTAGGGACAGAGTGATGCTGGATCCCGGAAAATCCTATGGTACTTAACACTATCCCATGAGAAAACCTCTAGCCCCAGGCCACTTCAAAATGGCCGACGGCAATGTGGTCCAACAACATCAACAACGGACTGCTTATATGTGTCCCCGTTGCCGGGCAACTGTTGTCTAAACATTACTGCGGCATCCCGAGACCAGATACAGGCAGCCGCTTGAGAATGCACATGGTGAGTGGCGCCTATGCGATTTCTCACACGTCAACTAAAAGAGATTCTCCCAATGCATATGGCCCGCGCACAAACGCAAACAATGGTTTGCAATGGCTCCCATGTTTGAAATTTGTGCAGCTCCCCAAGCGAGCGCAAGCACTAAGATGATTTAAGCCAATCCAAAAGGGCACATAGCTCCCTAAGTGACAATAAGAATCCTCGAACGTGTGCTTCAGTCTGCCATTTTGACGGCCGCGCACACGATCGGGATCTACACAGGGCGCCCATTAACTCGAAAGAGACGCTCCAAATGCATACGGCCCGCACACAAATGCAAACAATGGGTTGCCTCGGCTCCCATGTTTGAAATCGGTGCAGCTCCCCAAGCGAGCACGAGCACAAAAACGATTTATGCCAAAACTAGAGCCCAATGAACCTACCACTGTGGTATTGGTATTTTTTTTAAAACAGGACAGTAGGGGATCTCTGACATATGCCCCATGTTACCTTGCAGGACTCGAGAGACGTACCACCACAGCCAAAAAACCTGGCCAACAGCTTGCACACGCCGGAGCTTTTGGAAGGTAACCACCAACAATTAATGTCAAAAAAGTGTCAACAAAAGAGTCCAAAATAGCCAGAATGATCAGACTGTTCAGAAAATCCTAATGTCTATTAATTTGTTCTAAATAACTTAAGCACTCCTTTATTCAGATGATGAAAAAGAAATTATAATGACCTCAAAACCCAAAACCCACTCTGGTTTGGGTTTCCCCTAGGTGAATGGGCCAATGGACCATGTGCCCCTCACCTGCCCTTGATCTCCTCGAGACATAAGAAAATTATGGTCCTGCAGACGATGATAAATAGCCATCATCGAAACCGGTCGACCACCTTTTAACCAAGGATATCTCAGCAATTAATCAGGGATACCCCGTGAACTAGACCATAAAAACACTGTACTATGGATGAAGTTTCTTGTTTTTAACCACTTTTTACGAACAATTTGTTTGTTTCCAGAACCATCAACGAGTAATTTGTAACTCGGGGACCACACACTTCCTATGAAGGTCATTAAAAGAAGATAAAACAGTTCCTCTCTGAAATGTGGCCCCAAGTTCCTCTGAAACAAAACAGTCACCCCAGAAATGGCCAGAAGCCCCATACACCCATGTCTAAGGACAGAAGCACCCATATAATATGAGGAAGATTCTGTGAATATTGCTCTTTGAGGTCATCCACTAATCGGCAGTAGAGAGAATCAGCTTCCACACTGAAATAAGGTGGACCACCCCAAAAGTGTTCATGTGTGTTAAAACATTGTTTCAATTAACACTTCGGAAAAACTTTGAATCATTAGTCATCATTTCCCTTAATGTGATCCAGGCAATAGAAATGGGCCTGTAGAGGCTACAGGATTGGTCAATAAGGTTTCTGGATGTAGTTTGTACACACAGACTGTGGTACACAGTGCATTTGTCGACAGAAATGCAGAGGGTGCAGTTATGGCTGTGTGTTTCATGAGCAACAGTGGACTGGTTTTGGGGGAGTTCGAAATACATTGATTGAAAGTGAATGCAAAACACTTTGTAGTGGCTGCTCATTTTGGATTCTATCATGTGGATGTGTACTGCTATGGAGTATCTACAATGAAGTGACTGATTTTGGTTAGTCTGTGTGTCACTTTGGTGACATGCGATCATGCCAAAATTATTGTTGTTCATTGTGGAGGGAAAATTGCATAGCATGTTACACAAGTTTTAGTGTCATTTGCGATGAAGGAGGCACTTGCCCAGGTCATGCGTCTGTTTCTGATTTCCTGCATAACTTTCTATCGCATTACACAGACACTGATGTGGCTGCTTTATTTTTCATTTGGTCTGCAAATGGAGAACGCGCGGTACATTGTGAAGAAGTCTATTTATGCCTTTCTACGACATGTGCCAATGGCGTACTTCACACATGAACAGTTTTCCCCACCAATAACGTTCATCTTACTATTCCTGCCATCCCGATATCTGCACGCCCTATCCTAATTGACTCGCTGCCCTTCTTGAAAGTAGTGGAAGCATTTTTGTAGTAAGTGTTGCTCACTTAAACTCTTCAAAACACTCTGCAACACATAAAGGAACCTCTTTCTACAGCAAACCCATTTCCACCAGATTCCACTACAGTGTTTTGCACAGTGCCACACCTCCCTTTATTTTGCACACATTGTGTGGAGTGTATACAGAGCGCCCTGCATCCGTTCATTGGCAATTCCATTTTCAACTCTGAAAGGAGCTTTCTTTATTTCCCTTTTTTCCTTTCCCAGTTAATTTCTATTTATTTTGGTCTTCTAACACACAACACAGAAGGAATGGCAGGCAAGGCCTGATGAGGAAGGGGGAGCACCTGCGTGGATAACATAAGGGATGTGCAGAGAGAGGGAAATATTGGCACTGACCCTTCCCACACACTTCCAATTACCTTCCCTCTGTCGAGTAGTGATGTCACCTTTGATGTCATGGGTGTTAGACTTAGCAGTGCACAGTGGTGACGCGAGTTGTGGTTGCTTAGCTTACCACAACTGGCACATTTCTGGGGGGTTTCGGTTTTACTTGTAATCATAGTATGGATAGATTGTTGTTAGTGCAAGGAAGCTGTAATGTTCCTGTAACACAAGTTTTGCACTGAAGTTGCTAGGATCTTCTTAGTGCAACTGAAGCACAACGTCCCTTCATCAACATGTTTTCACTGAATTTGAAAGGTTTTTAGTAGGAACTGTAACCAGATCCTTCTTTTAGCATAGTTTTTTCTGTAAAGAGGATAGGTTTGTAGAAGTGCAACATAACCATAACGTCCCTTTAACAATGTTTTTAGTTCGTGAATATACATATATATATATATATGTATTCAGTAAAAAGACTTTGTTAAAGGGAAGTTATGGTTAAGTTGCGCTACTAAAAACCTATGAAATTCAGTAAAAAAACTTTGTTAAAGGGACGTTACGGTTCCAAGTAAAACCGAAAAACCTGTGAAATTCGCCAGTTATGGTAAGCTAAGCAACCATAACACGCGCCACCACCGTGCACTGCTAAGACTAACACCCACGACATCAAAGATGACATCGTCTGGGGGGTATGTTTAATTGTTATATCATAACATATGAACATTTACAAATTCAAAAACCAGCACACATACACATTATGAGGCCCATTCATGGAATCAATGTGCGCCGAAAATTCCGGTGCAAGCAGGCAAAAACGTGCGATTCGCAGTGAAAGAGCGAAAATCGCAGTGCAAGTGTGAATATCGCAGGGAAACCATTGCACATCTATTCATGCAAGTCCGTGCGCGAGTAAATCAGGGATGTGCGCTGAAAAAGTGCGCGGCGCACGCCGGCGCACAGGTCATCTAACGGCGTGCGCCAAGGCCACAGCGAAAGCGCACATAGTGCGGCGCACATAACAAAAGTAGGCGGAACACGGGGCGGAACACTCGGAATGGGGAACAACTCGTGAAACTGTGGGCATCACGGTTTAAGTACAGGAGGCAAGTAGGCAGAACGCCCACACGCTCGCCTACAACATGTATTCATGGAATCGAATAGGGCAAACCAGCGCACGGGCAAAGACGTGCACTGACCCAAAACCGTCCGCCACAGGAAGGCAGGCGGTAGCGTCCCTGCGCAGGAAAAAAATGTCCGCCAAAATGTGCGCTAACAAAAAGCACAAATAAACAGCTCTGATGAATGTCCTATATTGTGGCCCCTAGTACAAATGACGTGCAAAGGTGTACGTGACAAACAGCGACACCCGCTGTGTGAAAAATTAGCTAGTGCGTGTATTTCGTGTGTGCGTGTGAAGTTTCACACAGGATCGGGCATGGGGGAGCGTTTACGTCTATTTCAGGTGTGCACATGAAGTTCCACACGCGATCGTGCCTGGGGGAGCAGGATACGTGTATTCCAGGGGTTTGTGGGAAGTTTCAAACTCGATAGGCCCTGTGCGAGTGGGGTGCGTGTATTCCTGGGGTTCGCGTGAAGTTTCACACGCGATTGGGCTGGGTACGTGTAAATCTGGGGTGCGCGGGAAGTTTTTACACGCAATTGGCCTTGGTCGAGCAGGGAACGTGTATTTCGGGGGTGCGCAGGAATTATCACACGCGACAGGCCCTGTGCGAGTGGGGTACATGTATATCTGGGGTGCAGGGGAGTCCTACATGTGAATTGGCAGTGTGGGTCCTCCATTGTGTTCCCTCTACACCCTCCACGGCCCCTGCAGGCAGCCCACACCACACGGGACTTCATGTTCCGCAGGCAGCCCATCCACCATGGGCATGCCCCCCAGGCAAGCCACATGTCAGCTTGCACCACTACTACTGATCACCAACGTATGACCCCCTGCACCCCCACCCCCCACCAGTGCGTGGTACCTGCCAACAGGCCCCCACTCATGTCCCCTTGCACCCCCACCAGTGCGGGGCACCTGCCAGCAGGCCCCCACTCATGTCCCCTTGCACACCCACCCCCCACCAGTGCGGGGCACCTGCCAGCAGGCCCCCACTCATGTCCCACTCATGTCCCCTTGCACCCCCAGCCCCCACCAGTGCGGGGCACCTGCCAGCAGGCCCCCACTCATGTCCAACTCATGTCCCCCTGCACCCCCACCCCCCACCAGTACGGTACACCTGCCAGCAGGCCCCCACTCATGTCCCCTTGCACACCCACCCCCCACCAGTGCGGGGCACCTACCAGCAGGCCCCCACTCATGTCCCCTTGCACACCCAACCCCCAGCAGTGCGGGGCACCTGCCAGCAGGCCCCCACTCATGTCCCCTTGCACCCCCACCCCCCCAGCAGTGCGGGGCACCTGCCAGCAGGCCCCCACTCATGTCCCACTCATGTCCCCCTGCACCCCCACCCCCCACCTGTGCGGGGCACCTGCCACAGGCCCCCACTCATGTCCTCTTGCACCCCCACCCCCCACCAGTGCGGGGCACCTGCCAGCAGGCCCCCACTCATGTCCCCTTGCAAACCCACCCCCCACCAGTGCGGGGCACCTGCCAGCAGGCCCCCACTCATGTCCCATTCATGTCCCCCTGCACCCTCCCCAGCAGTGCGGGGCACCTGCCAGCAGGCCCCCACTCATGTCCCCTTGCACCCCCACCAGTGCGGGGCACCTGCCAGCAGGCCCCCACTCATGTCCCCTTGCACACCCACCCCCCACCATTGCGGGGCACCTGCCAGCAGGACCCCACTCATGTCCCCCTGCAACCCCACCCCCCACCAGTACGGGGCACCTGCCAGCAGGCCCCCACTCATGTCCCATTCATGTTCCCCTGCACCCCCACCCCCCACCAGTGCGGTGCACCTGCCAGCAGGCCCCCACTCATGTCCCCCTGCATACCCACCCCCCACCAGGGCGGGGCACCTGCCAGCAGGCCCCCACTCATGTCCCCTTGCACACCCACCCCCCAGCAGTGAAATGGCGATCCCACGACACAAACCAAATGTCAACTATGTACATCAACACATGTCCGCCACATGAAGGCAGGCGTTAGCGTCCCTGCGCACTAAAAAAATTTGCACTAACGAAAAGCTGTATATACAGCTCGATGAATGTCCCATACTGTGGCCCTCTAGGACAAATGACGTGCAAAGGGGTACGCAACAAACACGGACACCCGCTGTGTCAAAAATAGCATGTATTTCGGGTGCTCGCGGGAAGTTTCACACGCGATTGGGCCTGGGCGAGCGGGGTACGTGTACTTCAGGGGCTCGCGGGAAGTTTCACACGCAATTGGGGCTGCCGAGCGGGGTACGTGTACTTCAGGGGCTCGCGGGAAGTTTCACACGCGAATGGGCCTGGGTGAGCGGGGTACGTGTACTTCAGGGGCTCGCGGGAAGTTTCACAAGCGATTGGGCCTGGGCGAGCGGGGTATGTGTACTTCAGGGGCTCGCGTAAAGTTTCACACGCGATTGGGCCTGGCCGAGCGGGGTACGTGTATCACTGTGGTGGGCGCAGAAGTACAGGAGGCAAATGCGCGGAACGCCCACACGCACACGCAGAAAAAGTCGCGCTAATCCGGAAACACGTACGCAAGCAGGAAGCAGGCATACGTCGACCCGCGCAGCATAAAAGTGCGCGCAAACAACAAACAAGCTCAGACGCCAGGATGAATATACCGTTCCTAGCAGCAGTGGCCGTGGGATACCGCAGGAGGAGGAGGAGGATAGCCAGGGCCAGAATTTTTACACCCAGAACCAGCCTTTTTGGGATGCCTGATGACCACGTGTATGGGAGGTATAGGTTTCCACCTCACATAATATTCGACCTGGTCATGGAGTGGGAGGATGACCTCACATCACCCACCCTCTGCTCCCAAGCACTCAGCCCCCTGGTGAAGGTCCTTAATGTACTGCACTTCTTGGCCACTGGATCATTTCAGCGGACAAGTGCCATAGTAAGGGGGGTGTCACAGGCCACACAATCACGCTGCCTATACCAGGTCTTGGCCATCATGACTGCACGCCCATCAGTCCGCAGGCACATATACCTGCCCAGAACACCTGCAGAAAGGCAGGCTGTCTTCCAGGATTTTTACGGGGTGGCACACTTCCCCAAAGTGCTAGGTGCCATTAACTGCACCCATGTGGCTCTACGTCCTCCCAGGGCAACTGAGCACATCTATCGCAACCGCAAGCACTGGCATTCCATCAACGTCCAGGTAGTATGTGATGCCAAGGGAATCATCACCTCAGTATATGCCAACTATCCAGGGTCCACCCACGACAGTTTCATTTACAGAATGTCAACCCTAAACCGGGACCTAGAAACTGGTCGGCATGGCGATACATGGCTGGTTGGTGAGTATAAATGCCACAGCACATGCATGCATGTCAGATACTGAGTAATGTCACAACTCCACTAATGATACCCATCACCACCTCCCCAGGGGACAGTGCCTACCCTCTGAGCACCCACATGATGACGCCAATTCGGAAACCCCACCACACCATCCGAGGTAAGATACAACACAGCCCATATTGCAACCCGGGGCATAGTGGAGCGCACATTCGGAGTGCTCAAGTCATGCTTTCGCTCCCTTGACCGCTCTGGTGGGCAGCTGCTATACGCTCCCCCAGTAGTGTGCAGGATCATAGTGGCAGCATGTGTCCTGCACAATGTTGCAACACGCAGGGACCTGCCGGTGGACATGGTGGTGCCCCACATCCCCAACCACATGCACACCCGCTGCACATGTGAGGGGAAAGGGCATGGGGTGAGGCAGCCCATACACAGCTGGTGGCTAATTACTTCACCTAAAATCACACCCCTGTGGAGTGCACACAGCCCTGGCACATACCAGCTGACTATCAATGATGATGAGTCAACTGACAGTCAACTGTCACAACAATACCAGCCTGAGATTGCTCACCTGGTAGTGTTCCATTGTGTGCATCCCTACCTACACAAACACCACTAATGCTGTGTCATCAAAAGACACACTTCTATGCTGCTAAAATCATTACCCCTTGCAAGATACAACATGACAACAGTGCCATGTCACCCAACACCTCCCCAGCACCGCCACCCAACACACCATGGCATGTCATGCTATGTGAGAGCAAACAAAGGAATCCCCAAAACATGACACAAGTGTCATAAAGTACAGTGTCCCGATGGGAAAATGGCCACACACAATGTGCTCCCATTAATGTAGAACTGACAACACACATGACCAAAGACTTATCAAAAATACAATGCAGCTAGCCACCCCAAACATAGCATTCACATTACAGTACTAAGTTAAAGGATACGTAGACTTACAACCTGGTGGTGCTAGCACATCGACCACCCCCAACTGTACAGTTTTGGTGCCATGCAAATCTGGAAGTGCACTGCTTACAACATGAACTCCATCTCCAAAGTAGACGGCCTTGTGAAGACATGTGGAATGAACCTGCAAATTAGGAGGGAGACATGGATGCACAAGAACACATCAATACACCATGCAGTGTACAATACTACAACAATATGCACTAGGAATGTATACACAGTATTGACTACAGACTGCCCACACATGTCATGGGAGTCCAACGTCACTGTGTAAGTTACTGTCATTTGGGCACACCCTTTGCAAGCCCATGGTAACTGGAAGCAGGAGGGGTGTGTGTCTCATGAACCCAAGCATCTAACCCAAACTCAGGACAAGCCTGCATGTGCAAAGCCGCAATACAGTGGATGCACACGGGAGCCACACAAGGCAACACACTGTAACAAAAAAGCAAAAATCAAAAATCAAAAACCAAAATCCAAAATCCAAAAATCAAAAATCAAAAATCAAAAATGGCCATGTGGGTGCCAGGGGGGTGAGGGAGGCCACCCACGAGGTCCGAGGACAAGGTGCACACCAACACCCACCTGTGTGGATGTTGCAGAAAAATAAACACCTCCGTGGGCTCATGGCCTGCACGGCTATGCTAATGTGAGAGATTCTGAATCGCTGTGGTCGCTCTCATCACCCTGGGCTGCTGCCACTACAGGAGGTGGTGGTGCTATGGGAGGCAGACCACGCAAAGCCCTAGTCTGGTCCTCCATGGCAGCAAGCATGCGGGTGTGGAAGGTCTCGTTCTGGAGGATTATGGTGCGGAGATCCCCATGCACCACCTGACGTGATGCCCGGACCTCCTCCCGAGTTGCCTGCATCTCTGCTGAGAGCGTACGTGTGACACGCTCCAGCAGCTGTTCTGTCCTCGTGACAGTGGAAGCCTCAAGCTCCACAAGATTCTGCCTGGTGACAGACTTCTACCCTCAGGGCTTCCCTCTGGCCCTGGGACTCTTAAAGAAATGGCTTCCCGCAGAGTGTCCAGGGCCGCCAGTCTGTCCCTGTTGGACGCCAACATGTCGTCCCTGAGTGATTGGCAAATGGAGTCTGTTGCCTGCTGTAGTTGCTCCATCTGCCTCTCTGGGGGGACAATGGAAGTGGCCACCCTCTCCATAGCTTGAGCCATCATCTCAGATGCTGCTGCCTGTTGGTTAGCCATACCGTATATGGATCTCTCCCATGCGGTATTGCCTGGTGGCGTACGGCCACCGCGTTGGCGGGCACCACAACTGTCTGGGGCAAGGCGAACTGTGCCTTGCTGTGTCGGCACTGCCTGAGGCTGCAGGACTGCATTCCCCCTCTGATCTGCTGGCCAAGGAACAGGAGCAGATGTTGCGGAGTGTGGCCCTACATCCGTAACCACCAAAGGCAGACCTACCAACACTGACATCCCCATAGTGGGCTGTACCCCTGGTGCAGGTGGGTCGGACAGAACAGAATCCCTCCCAGAAACACCTACCTGTGAAGCCACATAGGTCTCATCATCTGAATCAACACCCGAAAAGAGGTCTGGTGAGGTGCACCCAGAGACAGCCCTGGAGAGAACAGTCTGCAGCAAGAGTGGGTTCTCACCCACCACCACACCCCCGCCCCCCACCGGTGCCCGGTCGTGCCTGAGGTCCCTCCTGGGTCTGCACCATCTCCTCACCCTCAACAGCATCAAGTGCGTCATCCCCTGCAGAAACATGAAAGACAAAAAATTGAAACAGGCATTAGCATCATGGCACACAAATAGGCCTCACGAGATACAGAACCAGTACTTGATTGACACATGTCCCACATGACTATAACCCTCCCATGCATGCACTGTCACTGAGTTTGAAGGGGAGGAAAATGTCAGACACTGATGACACCAAGATGGAAGAGCAACACATTAGCGGCATGCTGGCTAGCAGAGCCATCACACATTGGCCTGTGAGTGGCATGTCCAATCCACATACATGACCATGCCATCACACAGATGGCATGCACCATAGGCATGTCACATATCGTTTGACAATAGGGCTCAGATATGCGTAGTGAAAGTGGGGGGATCGAAACAATCAGCCTGAATGAACAATGAGAAATACGGAAAAAATGTTGTTGCAAGATGCCACTTCAAGGGCAACTGGCGTGATGTTGCACAAAAAGTCTACTGTGGGCAGAAGGGATACGGTAATACCGAAATCCAGGGGCGCAGAATGTTTTGGATGAAGCACATGGGTGACCCAAACCACTCAGGCACACACACCCTCACCTGGCACTCAATCAGAACCCCTCACACACACAACATACACGTGGATCACACACACATGCATGTGCACTCACCGGACAATGCCTCGTAATCTGGCAGATCTCCCACACCTTGGATCTGTTCCTCTGTGACGTAGGTCCCAGCAACAGACTCATGCACAGTGAGTTCAATGTCCTCTTGTGGAGACCCACCTCCAGTCACCAGAGTAGCGGCATGACTTGAGGCCAGCTTTTTCTTTGCCCTGCGCTTAAGGTCATTCCAGCGCTTGTAGCACTCACCAGCTCTGCGCCTCACTGATCCAAGGACACTTATGATGTCCGCAACGGTCTTCCAGTGTGCCTGACATCAGGCAGGTGTGGTCTTGCACCCTGAAGTGATCAACATTTTGCTGTCGTGTGCAGACACATACTGCACAAGTGCATCACGTTCGGCATCATTGAAGCTAGGCTTCCTTTGCGTGCCGGACTGCGTAGCCGTGTCTGGGGTATCAGCCTGTAGTGGACGAGCACTCTTCCTCTTTTTTTTGGAAGGTGGTGGGATCCTGAGTGGCCTACGCTGCTCTGGCCACTAGGGGCAGGAGCACCGGTGGACTGGGTAGTTGGAGTGTGGGAATGCACACTGAGCATGGGGCTTGGTGCAGGCATTGGCTGAAGTGTTACGTAGTCAGGGGGCAAGTTAGCAAGATGGACTGGGACCAACACTGCCCTGGCTGGGAGAGTCAGAGCTGGGGTGGATGGAGCTGCAGCTGCCCCTGCAGCCTCCCCACCCTGCCTACTCGGGGCAGCAGATGACATGGCTGCCCCTGATCCACGTGGCCTGGTGACACCAACTTGCACCACCACACGTGGCCTAGACTTGGCAACCTGGAAGTCAGCCTGGGAGTCACCCTCTGCCAGGTCAGGTGCCACAATGGGCCGGTCCAACAAGGGCTGATCAGAGATGGTGTCAGCCACGTTTCCCTCAACTATGGCGGGGGGGGACATGGGTGTCCCTGACTGGTCCTCCACACATGGGGGGCTAGAGGTACCCTGCAAATCCCGGCCACGTCCCCTACCGCGCCCACCACAGCCAGCTCTTGAGGCTCGGCCACCTTTGCCACCCTTACCGCTTGGTCGCCTCCCAACCATGGCACTGATGTTGTTGTGCGTATGGGAGTTGCAGTAAACTATTGTCCTGGGCATTTGGGTGTCAAAGGGGTAGAGTACTAGATGAAATTCGTACCCTAGTGCTCTAGCAAGGCTGTATGTGACCCCTGGGGAAAGATGACGAGTCACGCAACGCACAGGCACCCCAAAAACAGAATATAACGTGCACGCAACCCCTCGTAGACCACGTGTGTGGAAAAATGAACCCTCACTACGCTGTAGCACCCAGAAACACAAAGCCTACATTAACCTCTGAAGGGGTACGCGACACACGGGGCAAGCCCAGTTGGTAAATACATGCATGACTCACCGTCTGCCTGGAAAATGAGCGTGAAAAATACGCTCTTTGGCAACACCCCCGCCAAAAGAAGAATTGTACACTGTCTGAGGAGACAGGTGCAACAGAAAATCAGAAAAAAGCTGTCAGAGGTAACAGGGAGTACGAACTAGAAACGCTGTGAAGTAAATCGCGTGTGAACCGACAAGAAGTACAGAATTCACCCACTCGCTCTCCATGAAAAGCACGTACAAGGAAATGATGTCCTACATGTGCCGTTTGAACCGGCGCACACGTCCCACGTCACTTCCGCGTATACGCGCTAAGGCCCTATCCTCCAATTACACGAGCTGACACTCGGACGTGCAGTTCTTGGACGTGTAACATGCACCAGTGTACAGGGAAACGCCTGCGCACGCACGTCACAGATGCGCTTACCCGCTAAGGGCCTTTGGTCCAATGAAATCATGTACACGTGCTGACGCACTTACGCGCTAAGGGCCTTTCCTCGAATTACACGCTGACGTGCAAGATTTTCATGTGCCAAATCACTCCGTATCAAGCTGGCGCGCGTAAGCACACAGAAGACCACGCTCCTGCCCAGAAGGACGAATTACTGCCCCCCAGAGCCCTGAGTACGCTCCCACCTGCCATCTGCTGCTGCCTGCCTGCTGCCCACGTACCCTGCTATTTGCTGCCTGCACATCAGCCAGGGGTGCAGTTGCTGTGACCACCCCTGCTGGAACCGAAGACTCCCGACTGGAGTACCATCTCGCTCCACAGCCCAGCCCCAGGACCCAGTTGCCCTCCCACTCCTGCCTCTGGGGTTGCCATGTCGGGCACTACACCATCTGGCACCACTGGCAACCCCCAGCCAGAGAGGCAGAGGGCCACCAACTTCACTGCCACCGAAGTTGGTGTCCTGGTGGAGCAAGTCCTGGGGCAGTATGATGCCCTCTTCGAATGTTCTTGCGCCGACAAGGAAGGATGGACCCGGATCTGGACGGACATCGTGACTGCCATCAACGCGGAGGGGGTGGCAGTCCGCCTATTCCATCATGTCAAGAAGTGCTGGGAGGACTTCAGGTCCAGGACCCTCAGCAAGGCCCGGCGCCTCTTGAAGGCAGCAGATGCTAAGGGGCACTGGGACCACCTGTCGGAAGATCAGATGAGGGTCCTGGAACGCATATCCCCAGCACTCCACGTCCAGGTCCTTGGGAGGCAGACCCGTCTGGAGCCGAGCGGTAAGTGTAAATGCATAATGATTGTATGCTGTGCATGTGGTGGTGTGCCAATAGTGTGCAGGTTGCACATGTGTTTTTGTCGGGCCATGTATGTACAGGGTCGTGAATCTGACACATGCGAGGCCTCTCATGTGTGACACATGGATGGTGCAAGTGTGTGTGAGCTTGCATGAAAAATGCTGATGTGTGGGCACACATGTTTGGATGACTGTGTATGTAAATCGGGATGGTTGTGGTGTCACACATGGATGTCGGTTCCAGCTGCATGTGTCTGCACCGTGTGCATGTGCATGTGTGTGTATTTGACAAGGGTGCAACAGTGATGCAACATGGATGCCTGGGACACTGATGTGTGGAAGACTGATTGCCAGATTTCACATGGGTGCAAATCTCATCACTGCAACAGTCGTAGGAGGTGTACACATGCATGTGAGTGTGGTGGCGTGTGTGCGTGGCTAGTGCACTCCTTGTGTTTCATGTGATGTCAGGCTCACATTTGGCTGTTCATGCTGTATGTGTATGGATGGTGCTGGCTGTTGCAATATGGCTGTGGAATAGCTCATGTGTGTGAGTTTAAATGACATGTGTGTTGGGGATTGTGATGCCATGTCTGAAGTTTGACAATGACACTCGTGTGCAGCTGTCATGTGTGTATGAGTCCATTGTACAGTGCCCTGATGCCTGTCTCCTATCTCTCCCTGTCTGCAGCGTCAACTGATGAAGAGGGCGGAGAGGGTGCTGTGGAGCACAGCGGCAGGGATCACACCGCCAGCCGGAGACGCAAGGCCCAGCTCCCCTCCCAGGTTGTCATCTCGTCGGTGAGTGAGGACTCCAGTGCCGCATCCCAGGTCGCAGCTGCCGAGGGGAGGTCCAAGAGGCGGAGGTTGGAGTTGGACTCCTCGGCAGCAGAAGGGGCAACTGAGACCCCACAGGGTCTGACGGAGGAAGATGGCACAGAGTCATCCAGGTTGGTGGGGGGTTTGGTGGAGGAGGAGGCCATGCAAGGGACAGAGATGGGGTCTGGAGGTGGGGATTCCACTGGTGCTGGTGGTGCAGTGCAGGGGCAGGGACAGGAGGCAGCACAGGCTGCTGCGGAGCCTGCCTGTGTGCAATCCTGTCCCTGATCCTGTCACTGCATCATCTTGTACCAGCAGGGATGCCTACGTCCAGACCCGTTCTCAGGGACGGGATTGGCTTGCACCAACTGGCCTTCCTCTCCCTGCGGATGTGGCTATCCGGCACTGGGTTGAGCCTGTCCTAGGTGGGGTGGCGTTACGTGAACGGGCCATGCGAGCTGACCTGCAATCTTTTCATGAGGAGACTGCACATCTTCTCGCATGGCTCGTTGACCGCGTTGACCCAGTGGGACAGCTCACCAGGGCCGTCTCCGTTTTCTGGACCTTGTTCTGACCCCCCCTCAACTGAACCCCCTGTGCGCCAGTCGTCCTCCATGCCATCTTCCCACCCATGTATCACCTGGGTACCATGTGGAGCTGCCTCTGACCCTGCGGCCAGGCTGGTGGAGGTCACATCCCTGCCACAGTCGGGAGTCGTATGTCCAGCAGGGGTGGCCACATCAACAACTGAACCCCAGCCGGGCGTGCTTACCGTGTCCCGCGAGGGGAACTTGTAATTCGGTGGTACGGCGTGAACGGCGCCGGCACCTTTTACGGCACCGTTCACTCCGTACCGCCAGGGTCGTAATGAGGCCCAAAATGTTGTAAAATGGAATATACCAAAAGAAGAAAGATAGTCTTCCAACATGATTACCTCACAGAAACTCCACAACTAAGAGCAATAGCAGATCTACAGACCAGTAAGAACACACCTTACCAGAAACTAGTAAGTATACTGCATTTTACTCATATATTTGTAAACTTTCTGTATTAGACACAAAAAAAGTAATATTATGTTTTTTTTTCTCACAGAAATGTCTAGTAGTCTGGAGTGCCTAGAGGAGCATTTCCCACGTGAGGAAATGTCTGAAGATAGTGAACCTAAAGGTAGACACTTTACTATACAAACCAAATAATAAATATTATTTTATATACATTTAACATATACATTTTTTTTGTACAGACCATACAAAATTGAAAATACTAAAGAAAAAGAAGTATTGGATAAGACTCTTCAGCACATAGAAGAAAAAATTGACCTACTCATGGCAAATTTTAACCATTTAAAAAACTTTGTGGAGGATCACTTGAAACAAACAACTACATACCATTGTCCCACATGTACCTGTCCCCCTCACCATTTCCCAGTCAATTATCCCCAAACCCTCTCAATGAACCAAAACGTTTTGATGAGACTTCCATCCCTTCTTCACCTCATAAATCTTATTGAAACCCCCAATTCTCCTGTTTTTGTTTCAGTTTCTGCCTCACCTTCTCTGTCATAAATTTAACATCCATATAAAATGAAGTAAAATTATTATATTGTGTCCTAATTCATTTCTTGTCTTTTTTTTATAAGCAGTTCAGGTGTCCGCAGACAGCTCGGGTGTCCGGAATGTCCGTAAAGAAATGAAAATGCGAGCGCCCTAAGGACACAATATCTGTCCGTAATGTTTGCTTGCAAGTTGAAATTATTCTAAGAACAGAGCCGGTGTTCGGAATGTCCGCAATCAAACTACCACATGCAATGTCCTGAAATGTTCATCAATAAACAAAATGGAGGTGTCCTGAGGACGCTAGACCTGTCCGTATTGATCGCAGACGAGTTGAAACTGCTCTAAGAACACAAGACGTATCCTGAAATGTTCGTAAATAAATTAAATAGGGGTGCCCTAAGGACGGTATACTTGTCCGTATTGTTCGGAGGTAAGCTGAAACTGTCCTAAGAACACACACGATGTCCTGAAATGTTCGTCAATAAACAAAATGGGGGTGTCCTAAGGACGCTAGACTAGTCCGTATTGTTCGCAGGCGAGTTGAAACTGTTCTAGGAACACAAGCGGTGTCCTGAAATGTTCGTAAATAACCAAAATTGTTGTGTCCTGAGGACTCTATGCCTGTCTGTATTGTTCGGAGGCAAACTGAAACTGTCCTAAGAACAAACGATGTGACCTGAAATGTTCCTAAATAAACAAAATGAGGGTGTCCTGAGGACGCTACATCTGTCTGTATTCTTCGCAGGCGAGTTGAAACTGTTCTAAGAACACAGGCAGTATCCTGAAATGTTCGTAAATAAACAAAATGGGGGTGTCCTAAGGACGCTATACCTGTCCGTATTGTTCGGAGGCAAGCTGAAACTGTCCTAAGAACACACACGGTGTCCTGAAATGTTCATCAATAAACAAAATGGGGGTGTCCTAAGGACGCTAGACCTGTCCGTATTGTTCGCAGGCGAGTTGAAACTGTTCTAGGAACACAAGCGGTGTCCTGAAATGTTTGTAAATAACCAAAATGGGTGTGTCCTGAGGATGCTATGCCTGTCCGTATTGTTCAGAGGCAAACTGAAACTGTCCTAAGAACAAACGCTGTGACCTGAAATGTTCATAAATAAACAAAATGGGGGTGTCCTGAGGACGCTAGATCTGTCCGTATTCTTTGCAGGCGAGTTCAAACTGTTCTAAGAACACAGGCACTATCCTGAAATGTTTGTAAATAAACAAAATGGGGGTGTCCTAAGGACACTATACCTGTCCGTATTGCTCGGAGGCAAGCTTAAACTGTCCTAAGAACACACACAGTGTCCTAAAATATTCGTAAATAAATGAAATTGGGGTGTCCTGAGGACACTAGACCTGTTTGTGCTGTTCGTAAGCATGTTCAAACTGTTCTCAGAACACATCAAGTGTCCCGGGATGTTTGCAAATAAGCAAAATGAGGTGTTGTGAGGATTCTATGCCTGTCCGTATTGTTCGCAAGCAAGTTAAAACTGTTCTAAGAACAAACGCCTGTCCGTAATTGTTTGTTTCACTTGTGACGCACTTTTAATTAGTTTCAGGACCCGAACAGTGTCCGTAGAACACCAACGCGCATGCGCAAAACAGTTTCATTGCATTTGATGTCCTGCGGACACCCGCTCCCTTTGCGGACATGTTCGTGAAGCTATCATATGACCACACCCACGTTGAGCGTGTGTTCTGACTGTGAACACTGTTCGTGTCCCCGAACAATTTAAAACTATCTTTTCAAGCAATCCACAATATTTTTTCAATAATAACTCACCATAGCACAAGTCCCTCATAGTAATCCTGAGTTTCTACATACTTTTTGAAGCTTTTTAAACCTTTTTTTGGTGTTCGATCTGTCTGCGGACAGTGTGCATGTCTGTGAACGGCGCACAAGCACCCCTATAAAAGTCCAAACCCTAGAGCTCTTTCTCATTGTGTTTCTGGCTATCTTACAGAACACAGTGCATTTTCCAGCCAAATTACCAGATTTTAATCGGAAACCTAATGGCATCCATGGCTGCAGTACTGCCTCCTGGTGGTACATCTGCCTCAGCACCATCCGCACCCCCTACACCACCACCACCTCCCCAACGGCCTGAAGAGGGGAACAGGAGTGAGGATACAGAGGATGAAGAGGATGATGAGAATGAGGTAGAGGAACTCCCTACTAAAAGCACTCGGCATGAGTCTTGGGTGTGGCGGTTATTTACCATTCATGGTAATTTTCCTAAGGTGTGTGCGAACCGAGTCACCTGCAAAGAGTGCAAAATGGTACCACGAAGCGACACCTAAAGTCATTCCACTCTGGGGCCATTCGCAAGGTTGTACCTTGCGAGGAGCGTAGTAGGTTGACTTCCTCTACTTCATCCTCCGTTTCTGATCCTGTCACCACAAGGAACACTCCTGTGGGACAGCGTATTCCTCAAACTGCCTCACAGGCCATACGCTATACTGATGACCCTTACCTTTCGAGGGTCACAGTTGTTTGTATGTACTGCGACGCAGTACTCTGCAGGGGGGAGAGACTTCAAAGTGCTTTTGAGGCTCTCGTCTCAGAGCACGAGAAGATCTGCTCATTACCCAAGTAAAAACCACTCTACATCTTCACCTCTCCACCGGCCCTTTCTTATCCCCGTGGTTGGTGTCCCCCCCTTAGCCTCCTTTTCCCTCCTCTCCTAGTGTGTCGTGTATAAAAAACTCAAAGAAATATAAAACAAAAATAAAAAAAGGCTCTTTTCAGAGCCGCCTTTCACAGTTTAAAAATAGAAGTGAAAATAAATGAAGCAGGGCCCTGTGTATTTTTTAGAAATCCGTGGACAGACCGCGAACATCTAAAATATTGGGGTGCTGCCCTATCATAACCAGTGTAGCTTTGTCTGAGAGGAAGTGGTGGCTCTGAAAAGAGCCTTTTGGTGGTGTTTGTTTGTGTTTGAAAAATTTGAAATGCTCAACACCTCCTACAAAATGGATGCTGTAATTCCAAAAAAGGTTGCAATGCATTTTGTACATTTCTCAGAAAAATCTGATTGCCGGTATAAGTAAGATGGACTCCATCTCTGCGAAAAATGTATGTGCTACGAAACATAATATTTTCATTGTGAAAAGAGGACATGCCAAAATCTCTTAGAAAGGCACAAACAGCCTTATTGACACTGCTTCTTGCTTTCTCCATTTGTGGACCAAATGAAGAAGAAGAAAGCCACATTTGTCTCTGCGCAATCTGTGAAACAATTACTTGGGAATTTGGAAACATGTCCATGACCTTCCCAAGTCCTTCTTTCATTGCAAATTGAAAAGAAATTCGAGACACATCTCCTAAACTGTTCCCTCCACAATGAATTACAATTATGTCTGGATGTTGCTCTGTCTCCAAAGCAGCACAGGGATGTTGCAAGTCCAACCATTTCATTCCACTTACTCCATGCCAGTGCACTTCCACATGTTGGAATCCAAGATCTACAGCTACTCCACAGCTTTCTGCATGCACCTTCAACCAATGTATCCACGAGTCTCCCAAAATCCAAACTATCTGTTTTCTGAAACACACAGCCATAGCTATCTGTTCTTCTCTCAGCAAAAAGAGTATCTGAGAAACTCTGTCCTGGCACAACACACCCACTAAACTGTACTTACCAATCCCTTGGTCTGCTCATTCTCATTTGCATGCCTTTCCTCCCCAAAATCCCCAGATGTAACACGTGATGTCCGCGGACATATCGTAACATGGACTGTCCTTCTACCATTTTCATTTCACTTTTTGTGCTATTCCCTCTTTGGATATAGCTAAGAAGTCACACGACAATCCACCATTCACATCCAAGACCTCTACATCTAACTGCATCATCATAGATCATCACTTCAAATGTACTGTTAATCTCTCTGAGTACAAGTGTCATATCATCGGAAAGCACCTTCTACAAGAAATACTGTACAAGTCTCCAGGATTTCTACTTGCAGCTGCATGCATATCCATATGCATGAACACAAACTAAAGGTATGCATATTTTCTGTACATTACATGTACAATTCTTATAGATTCATATAAACAGACTTTTAGCTTGTATAATCTATAAAATTAATTTACTGTCATTTTTTCCATCTCCTATAATCAACTGTCACTTCCAAACCTATCTGCTATTTAATTTCTTTTTACACACACATTTGCAAAACATGTTGAACTAACATATTTAAAGTACAATATAAAGAGTTAACATACTCTAACAAAATTGCATGCACACAGTATGTTCAAATATCAAACATCAATATGTGTACAAAAACATGAACATTTATTTATCTATTTATTTATTTATATAGCGTGCAAGCAGCCCATGCGCATTGAGGCGCTATTACTTGCAAGAGCTTAGTTACAGGAATAGTGGCATTCAGTGGTACATTATGAATTCCACAAGTCATAAAACAGTTATTTTGGTTGGTACAGTTAGTCATTACAGTGCAGCTTATGCATTAAGAACATATGATATGTATTCAACTGGTGCGACGCATTTTATGTGAATAAGATAGTTTTCATGGTTTTGCGGAAGGCGCTGAGGGTCAATGTCAATTAAAAAAAATCAATGTCTAAATTAAAAACAGTGCTATATACAAACAAAATTACTAATTTGTTTCCTTTACAATTGCAGTGAAGACCATTCTCCTGAAAAGAAGCAGCCCAATTTGAAGTACAAAGAACAACTAAGAAGAAACCTGCTCATTCCAGAAAAAAAGTATACCACCATAATATGTGTAATATTACTCAAACACACTGTAAGGTTAGTTGCTATTTCTGCCCCTAAATTGATATTGTGCACCATTCTGTCCACAAATCCCCATTTCTTAAACAGAGATTTACAAGCAGAATGGCACACAAATTCCTATTTTTCGGCACACAAATGACCCAACTCAGCCCCTAGAATTTTGATATTATAGAACAAACAACTGTTTTAATTGTATATCATACTATTTGTACTTCTCCACACCACTAGCTTACTTTCTACTGTCATCTGAACCCCAGTTTAGTAGCACATAAATTCAAGAATACACATCCAAACTAATTGTAGTTGCCCAATGCATAATCACACACCATCACATACATCTTTATCATCTTACTCAGACACTCATGCACACAGCACACATACATTGCAGAACACCCCAACCCATACCTTCTTTATTTTTTTCAACAGACCCTAAAGAATGCCTACCAAAAATCAAGTCTGTAGAAAGCAACGCAGAAGCAGAGCAAATGAAAATAGAATTGTCCAAAATAAGCATCCATCTCTAGCAGAATTTGTAAAAAGAGTTGAAACAAAACAGCTAATACAGTCATTTAGCGAAACAAAATAAGCTTCAAGTACAGACACTTTGCCTCCTCTATCAAAATGTAAAACGAACCAGAAAACAATTAACAAGAATTCAGCTACCACTACTGCTAACACTGGACCTATACATCTTGATATAGTGCAAAGTAAGCAAACCAAAAAAAGTATTTTAGCAAAAATTTTCCCTCACAAAGTCCTTCAAAATCTTATAAAAACAGGAGAGAATTCAGGCACAACCCTTAAAACCTATCGTAGGAAATTTATCTTAGAAGCGTTGATAGACAGTCCAATCCTTCTCAAAAGAAAATTATTTATTTTAGTGTTAAACAAAATGAAACCACTAACAAAACTAATGACTAAATTACAAAAAAGACTTCTCAATAAATGAAATGTAAACAGAAATAACTTCTTAAGTATCTGTGGAGGTGAGTGGAGTCACACTACAAGCACAGAACCATACTTTAATGAAGAAGCGTACAAACAAAAGCAAACAAATACAATTGCCATACATAGCAGTGGGTGAGGTTATGGAAAAGTTAGTAATACCATAATTGAACAAGAAATACTACTTACAAAAATATCCCCAGGACACTTAGAATGACCTCTCCATTCAACTGAATCAGAACGTCTAGTATATAAATGGCCATGCACGTCAATGTGTATCATTCCCAAAAAATCTTTCAAGTCTTTACGCCAATATTTCAATCAATATGTGAAAGGCAAAGACAAAATCAAAATTAAACTACTGCAAAATATGGATACCTGTCCAGCGCGCAAGTACACAGGTCTACAAGGACATTCATTGGTCTGCATTTCAGGACCTACTTGCAAAACCACCTTCCATTATATCAAAATGATATCAACACATCATTCAACTATAAGAAATCTAGACTATAAACTGTATTATGCAAAAAAGTCCTGCTTTAGCACTAGCCAATTTAAATAACATGTTTCTACATGGCACAGCAAAAGACCTACTTGAAGAAATCGACCATATCCAGAAAAAATATTTTGGAAGTGAAAGCCACTTACAGAATGAAATAGCTTTAAAGCAAATTAGCAACAATTCTATGCATGGCAACCTTCTACTACACACATACAAAAAATAAATACTGAAATTTAAAAGTACATCTGCTGAAGTACCAAACCATGTATGTGTATGTTGCCGTAGAACTTTTTATAAAAGTAACACAAAAACTGTAGACCTAACATACAAAATAGAAGACAATGAAGATTCTAAATGGTTTGAATTAGCTCGCTACCTTATAGCAGAAAACAAATACGAAATATCTGACCCCATAATACTTTGCAGTTATTCCACTACAAAACTTGACAACAACCAAACTCCTTCACGTGCTATAACAAATAATTTGGAATTATTTCCACTACCAAAACCCCTACAACAACTCAATTTATATGAGAGCATCATAATTCAAACAGTGCACCCCTTTCAAGCAATAATACGACTTCAACCAAAAACAGCAAAATTACCTCCCTCAGAATTAGTGAAAGGTATTCATGGAAAAGTAGTGTATTTACCATTAGATCTAAAACAAAATGTGCACACTCTAGGAGTGCAACGTCCCATGGAGCAATCTTTAATTATCTTAGTAAATGGTGTACCTACAAAAGACAAAAAGAAATTGGCAACAGCTGGTCGATTTACATAAAGTTAGACAAGCCTTGCAATATCTAAAAGACAATAATGAATACTCCAAAGAAATTAATATTGAAGAAAACTTGATGGATACCACTGAAATAATTCAAGAGACACAAGAAGCTGGTCAATTTGAGCTCATAATTCTGCCACAATATCCAATACTTTAGACCATTATACAATTCATCCATTGCACGCTAATGACACCGTAGAAGATGCACTAGAAACATACCAAATGCGTCAAACAAAAGGATCACCAATCAGCATATGGGAAAAAAGTATAGAAGCACGTGCTTTGCCTGTACTCTTTCCTACTGGCAAATGAGGAAGGTACGATGATAGACCTATTCAAATAACAGCATCAGAATACCGCTAGTTACGGATGTATTCTGAAGATGCCAGATTTAGACAAAATGTGGAATACATATTCCACCTACTCTTTGAAAGTGAAGTAGCAACTTTATGTTATGGAGTTGCACACACATTAAAATCAGGATCCCACTTTCAAAATATGTCAGCTACACAATTATTACAAAAAGTGCAACGAAAAGATGAGGTTTTACAATCAAATATTACAAATCTATTACCAAACATGCATGGTACAAAAGAGTCCTGGTTTCAACATCATGGAGATGTACGTTGTATGATCAGAAACCTTGGACCACCCACTTGGTTTGTTATGTTAGGTTGTGCAGAATATGCATGGGAAGATTTACATGATTTCCTACGCATATCAAACAAAAACAAAACAAACATAGATATACTAACACCTGGAGAACTTTGTTTTCTAGATCCTGTTAATGTTTCAAGATATTTTCATCATCGCTTCATTGCTATGCTACACTTTATCTGTAATAAAACGGCTCCTCCCCTCGGAGAAGTGCAACACTTCTTTTGGAGAAAAGAATACAAAGCCAGAGGAGCACCACATATCCACATGCTTTTATGGATTAAAGATGCTCCTAAATTTGGTCAAGACAATGACGCCACTGCGTTACAGTTTATTGAAAAATATGTCACTTGTTAAATTCCATCAAGAGCAACAAATAGTGATCTTCATGCACGAATTTTACAATTTCTAAGACACAAATGTGACTAATATTGTCGTCGCAAATACAAAATCAAAGGGAAATACTACTACACCAAGTGCCGCTTTGGTTTCCCAAGACCAGTTACAAAAACAGGTCAAGTGAACAACTTCATGTCTTCAGTTAGACATAATGTTAAACGTAAATCACCTAAAAATACATACTACATAAAAAGAACAGAAGAAGAAAAATATATCAATGATTACAATGCAATCATTGCCCACTTATGGAATGCAAACATAGATGTGCAGTACATTGCAGACAATTCCACTGCAGTTGCACAATGTGTTACAGCATACTTAACCGAAGCAGAAAAAACAGACCTCCAAGACCTCTGGAATGACCTGCCATCAGACAAAACACTGGCCCTCATTACGACCCTGGCGGAAAGCGACTGACCGGAGCGCCACAGCGTAAATAGCGTTTCCGCCATTGCACGAAGGAGCAAAGTGCGGCCCATTCCGACCCATCGGGCACGAGCACCACGGCATGGCGGAAGTGCAAAGTCCGCGATGGCGGAAATGACCCCAAAAGGGCCCACACCGCCGCCGTACGGCGCCCTAGGTGCAATACCGCCACCCCTCTTAGCGGTCACCGCAGTGTGCGCCTACCGGAAAGTACGGTGGCCGGAAATATACGGAAACGGAAGTTAAAACATGGGCCCGGAACGGGAAACATCCCGGCGTACACCTATAAATACACTAAAACCACACAACCACTAAAATCACGACCCTGAAACACACCCCAACCCGTCAACCACCCTAGCGAAACCAAGAAAAATGGGAAAAGTAGCGAAGAAAGCGTGCGACCGCAAGCGGCAGGTCCACTTCTCCCGTGAGGAACTCACCGTGCTAACAGAGACCCTCCAGGAGAATGCTGCCGTCGTCTTCTCCACGCAAATGACCAGGACGGCTCTTGCAAACAAGAAGGCCATATGGGCTCTGGTGGCACGGCGGGTAAGTGCGGTGGGGACCGCACCCCGCACCCCACAGCAATGCCGCAAGCGATGGGACGACCTGCGGATACGCGTCCGCAGCATACTCTCTGCCAACCGCAACATTGCCACAGCCACCGGGGGAGGTCCTGAATCACCCATCAAGTTGACCCCCTGGGAAGAAATCTGTGCCTCCACCATCGGAATGGAGAGCATAGAGGGAGTCGGAGGGATGGAGAAAGGAGTGCAGACATCCGAAGATTCAGGTAGGTGGGCCAGATAAAACAATGCCAAATCCACACAGTCCATCCATGTGAAGTACCATGCGTCCACATAGTGCAACAGAAACACATGTCCAGGAGAACGTCCACACACATCGGCCTGCAAGCGCACGTTAAAACCCACAATAAATACATAAATAATTAAAAACCCCTAATACACGCACTACACGTGCAGCAGGCACACCCTAACTGCAGGCTGCCAGACAACTGCACCCTCACTCCACACACAAATCAAAGCACCTCCAAGGCCCCCACCCAAATCACCCTCAGGTACCACCCCAATGCATGTGATACAATGCCATTCCAATTCCCACAGACCCATCAATAACCCTCGCCCTCCTTTACTCCACCACAGGGTCCGATCCAAACGACGAGCTACAGGACACCCCTACCAGCACACCTGCAAAGAGGGCCAAGACCAACGGCCAGAGACCCTCCACCTCAGCTGCACGCATCAAGACACGGCAGCAGCACAAATCAGGTGGCAGCACAGAGGAGGGAACATCAACAGGCACCCCAGCAGCCAGCATGCCGACAACACCACCACCACAGGTCCCCCCAATGGATGCCACAGAAGGCACTGCCTCTGGTGGCAGCAGCACCATAGGTGACACCCCATTGATGGCAGCATGCTCGGACACAGAAAACGGGGATGCCGAAGTCAGATCCATCCATGACCTGTCCCAATCCCCCTGTCTGTTCCATCCCGTACAACATGAGGATACCACGCAGGGGCACCCACCAGACGACGACTGGCCATCCCCCACAAGCCCTGTGGCAAGGCAACATGAGGACAACAGCCCCTCTGTGACACCCCCGCAAATGGCCATGGCCCAGCAGAGGCAACAGTCCCTCGACCAGTTGATCGAACAACAGCAGCAACTGGCCACACTCCTCAAGGACCATGCCGATGAATGTGGGGGCACTAAGGCAGACATAGAAACATCAACAGAGACACTTAGGGCAGAAATGGAGAGAGGTACAGAGACGCTAAGGGCACAAATTGAGAGAAGCACCGAGAGCCTGAGGGGGGAACTGCATGCGACGTCCAAAGACGTATGTGCCGAACTTGCCGCAGTGCGCCGTGTGCTCACTGAGCTCTCGCAAACCCTTAGGGACATGCATGGACGTGAGCAGGCAGACACATCATCCGTTGCAAGTTCCGTCCAGGGCAGCCCCCAACGTAGATCTGGGAGGAACCTGCGCTCCACAGGCAGGGGTGCCCCTGATACCCGCAGAGGGGGCATGCAATAGCGACAGCCCACTTACAATGAGCATCTTTGGACACTGGTGTTCGGGGGGGAGGTAGGAGGGTGGAGGGGGTGTGTTGGGCTCACTTGGGTGGCGGGTCGATAGGGTGTTCAACATGATATCACATATGCCATAAAAAGTGCACGATCAACCAATGAGAAGTGTGGACATTGATCTTTGTGTACTAGGCCATCATAGGCGTACAGTCCATATTGTGCATGTCCCAGACACACGCAGTGCCACGAGTCCCGTGTCCATGTATCAGCCACCAGGCGTGAGTGCTAGAAGCATACATCAATGAGATGCTGACGAATGTCACGGGCCTCCGGTGCCTCGCAGACTCCATGAGGTGCTGCCACATCCCCACCCTCATAATGACCATCATCAGGTGCTTGCAGTTCTGCGTCAGGGGGCATGGGCACATTTCTACGTACGCACATGTTGTGGAGCATGACACATGCCATCACCATCTTTGCAATCTTCTCATGGCGGTACAGGAGTGCCCCGCCAGACCTGCTGAGGCAGCGGAAACGACCCTTCAGTAGGCCGAATGCCTGTTCAATGACTACACGGGTACGTGAGTGGGCATGGTTGTAGTCCTCCTCATGCTGGTCCCGTGGGTTCCGGACTGGTGTGAGGAGCCATCTCTTCAGTGGATATCCAGCATCACCTGTATGTGGACGAGAAACGTATGATGTGGAATGCCATTGATACGTACGCACACCCCCCCCCTTCCTGGCAGGTCAATGCCAATTCACATACCCCACATCATCATGCATGTAATGAGACTCACCGAGTAGCCAGGATCTGTTCCCTGCGTGTCGCTCCATGTAGCGTGGTATTGTAGAGTTCCTCAAGACCATCGAATCATGGGTTGATCCAGGGAATCGGGCACAACAATGTGTAATGATCCTGTTGGAGTCACACACCATCTGTACATTCAGGGAATGAAATTGTTTTCGGTTGCGGTACTGGGCCTCCATGGCATGTGGGACGACCAATTCAACATGGGTGCAGTCGATGGCACCAATGCAACCCGGTATGCCGGCAAGTGCATGGAATCCCACTTTTGTGTTGGTTATTTCCTGCTCCGAGCGTGGTAGAGAGATGTAGTCGTCTGCGTGCTTCAGGAGGGCATCGAGCACTTGCAATAGTGTCCGTGAGAACAGTGGCTGAGAAATGCCATGCAACTGTCCGACTGTGTGCTGGTAGGTGCCTGTGGCCAGGAAGTGGAGTACAGACACCACCTTCAGTAGGGGTGGGATGGCGGTTGGGCTATCTATCATGCTGACAAGGTCAGCCTGTGTCATGTCCACAATGGCGGTTATGGTGTCCCGGTCCAGACGGTAGAGGGTGTGGATCTGCTCATCAGTGAGGTTGAACGGATGTGCTCGGAGGCGTGGGATTGCGGGCTGTCTGCGTGGTGGTAGTGGCTGTGCTGGCAGCCCTTGCTGGCCCTGCCTTGGCCTCCTCCTCCTCCTGCCTCTCCTCCGTGCGGCTGGTTGTAGTTGGTGTTCGTCTTCTTCTTGGAGTCGGAGCGCTTGCAGTGCTATCAGGTCCCCCAGGGCCAACATCGCGAGTCCTGCCGGTAGCATTTCGGTGTGGTTGTGGGAGGAGACTGGCTGTGCAATTTATGTGTTTTCAGGCTGTATGGCCTCCACCTGTGGTGATTGATTCCACCTGTGCAAACTGCTCTCCCCTTTGGCCGAGCACGTCCCGCGCACAACGCTGCAATTCGGGGAATTGTATCTTGCTATTGCAATCATGTATTTGTACCCGATGGCCGTGTAAGATTGGTTGATATGTTCATTCTGCTGTGGTCCCATTGTTTCACATACTATCTGTGCAGTCGCGAACTGACTTGTGAGGGGTCAGTGGAACGTAGTACTCGAGTAACGGTGGACCCTCATGCATCACTGCACCGAGGTTCAACGACGGGCGGGGCGTCCCATTCGTGGGTGAAGGCAGTTGCCATTTTCACACACAGCCGCACTCGATGGAATAATTAGTGATTTCAAACGGCCACAGATGCCTTTTCGACGTGATGTTGCAAATGAGGAATTCGAGGGGCGGCGCTTTCGGTTTCCAGCTAGCGGCGAGGAGATGCCCACAGGTCTGACTGCAAATGTAACGTTCTATTGTTCTATGTCCTTGAGACAGGGCCCATGGCGAGGGAGCAATGATTGATATGAATAGTTTGGGATGCGCAATAGCTACGTGGGCGATGAGGCCGTCCGTTCCCAAAAACATGTTACTTCACAACACTGGAATTACGGGCTGGGGCACTGTGGATTTAGCAGGCTGCATAACGCACGGACTCAATGGATGTTTCTAATGTTATGTGAGTAATTATTCAGGCATTTTGATCCCGGGATGAGGGAATGATGGATGGATGCATGGGCAGGTGATTTGATACAGAGTTTGCCATGTACAGGGCTTCTTGGGATCTATCCGCCTCCCCTACGCTATGTGATGCAGGGCTGCCATTGTGGGACCATCGTCCATCTGGCCTTGTTGAGCCCTCCCTGTCTCGAGGCGCCCTCAGACACTTGTGTCCATGCACGTTAACATTCCCATCTGATGGAATCTGTTTTGACAGACGCATGCACAGGTACACTCGTTTGTGATGGTGTTTGCACCTCGATATAGATGGTTATGAGTCGCAAGTGGTTTTGGGGTGGTGATGTCCTTTTGGTTGGGCTAGCATGCATATGGCTGTGGATTTCGTGTGATCATTGAAGTGAGTAGTTGGAATGTAGTTCTGATGGCCATTCTGTTCTTTTTCTTTTCTTTTGGTTGACAGGTATCTCCTCCCCTTTTGCCACTGCCATCTGTATGCCACTCCTGCAGATGGATTTTACTCCCGACACCTGCTGCTTCGTGTTAATCAGTGGAGCAGCATTATGATCTTATGGGACGATCGCCAATGGGCCACATGCCCTTACGCAGTACTGGTGGCTCGGAGCAACATTTCGGCCTTTCAGCTGGACTAGTGCCTCCCCATTGGGACGGGCCTGCGGTTCTGTGCGCTTCCATGTTGCCTTTTCGTACGTGATTGTGGCTCTGTGTACCATGGGGGAACAGGGCGACACACAAGTAGTGGCTGGTCATTTCTTGCGGAAGCAGCCCACAATGGTGATTGGTGTTTTGGAGTTCATGGCCTGATGGCTGTATGGGCTTGGTGATTTTGATGTGCATTAAATTTCTATTCGGATTTGGCCCGTGTAGCGTTTTTCTTTGCAAGTGATGTGGCATATGCCAATTTGGGGGGCGATGTATTGTGAGGAGATCTGCATCGGGTTCCGGCTTCGGGGTTTAGTTGCGTGGTACTGTACTGGGCGCGTTTGCCTACGAAGCCCAGTGAGGTCAGGGATGGGGGCTGGCAATATGACAGTTTGAATGTTGTCATGCTCAGGGGCGGGGGATTGGGTTTTGTGTGACAGATGCCGGTCAGCCAGGTGGACTGGTGGAATGATGTGATTTTCGGAATATTGCTGGTCACAGGTGCCTGTGTTTGCGTGCGTTTCTTGGTGGGGGACTGTGGTCATGTCCATTGGGATGGCTTCTGTATTCGTGCCATCTGTGCCCTGCAGCTCCCATTGGCCCCTGTTGTGTTTCTTTTGTTCGTTGGCATGCATGGGTGACTTGTACATTTCAATGGTTGCATTGTGGCTTCATTGCACCTACGGGGAGTTGTACTTTGTGGGCAGGGAGCGGTGTACAGGCACTCAGTGGGGCCGTTTACGGTTGATTTGCGATGCCGTACTTCTCGCCATGGCGGAATGGTACATTACGCCATGCCTGATGGCGTTAGGTACATGTCCGCTAGGGTCGGAATTGGCGTACCGTTGCACCATGGTGGTGTTTGCGGTTTGGCATGGCGCGCGCGCGCGTGCTTGGTGCAGTTAGCGTTGGCGTTCACTACGGTGTCGCTAATGGCTTCGTACTTTGCGGTGACGGTTCATAGTCGCACCGAGCGCTATTCGATGGCGGTATTGCATTTCCGCCATTGTTTTTCGATTTCCGCCAGGGTCGTAATGAGGGCCACTGTCTCAAAAATTATACAGCTTGGGCATAAAAATGCTCTCCCATAGAGAATGTGGCTCCTATGAAGCAGCAGAGTGTTTAACTGGTAATGCTTTGTATGGAAAATCTGAAAATATAGTATGGCTAAGTCTTGGTCCTGCTAAATCTAGAAAAAAGAGTTCTAAAATCATACGAAGATATAGAAATAATAGCCAAACATGATCCCAACAGCCAAGACATTTTAAAAAACAATTTACTGGACACATAGTACCCAAACAGAAGTACCACTTTGGAAACCATTTGTCTATACCACATAGCCCAAAACTTCACATACAAAAATAATTTAAAACCCGATGAAATAAAAGGTAAATACAGAGTGACAAATTTTGAAGGCAGCTTAGTAAAACTCACCAAACCAAATTTACTTAATCATGTCAAATTGTCATTAAAGACTCCTCAACATAAATAACTATGTTACATGTCCCTGCTACAACTCTTTAAACCATGGAGAAAAGAAGAAGAAATACTAGATAATTCTGACTCCTATGAAGACGCTTACAAAGCAAATGAAAGCACTATAACTGATGTAAACTTTACACAGTACAAAACAATGTTGCACAATGAACAGCAACACGAAGAAGAACTGCAGGCCCAACTACATAAGGACTCTCCTGACATTAGTCAACCTTCTGTAACAGGAAGCAAAGAACCACTCAGAGAGCCACTAATAACAATTGAGGCATAATTAGCTATGACAGAAGTAGAAAACACCATGTGTCAGTATGAAGATTAAGAAGACTTAACTATACTACAATCAAAACTAAACAATGAGCAACGTAGCATTTTTGAAGAAATAACAAAAGAAATTGTACATGGTGTACAACATGAAAACAAAGAATGCACCTGCCAAAATTAAAAACCTATACTACTGTACATCAGTGGTGAAGCTGATTCTGGCAAAACATGCTTAATCAAAATCATCAGTAAATTCCTTCAACAATTGACAAACAACTGTCAGCTGTTGTCACTGCCCCCACAGGTTTAGCTGCCTACAACATAGGCGGTGTCACTTTACACCGATTAATACTCCTGCCAGTAGAACACCAAAACAAATTAGAGTATTACAAACTCTCTACAGAAGCTGCAATGGAACTACGCAGAGTATTAAAACAAATGCAAATGCTACTAATAGATGAAGTGAGCATGGTCTCCAACCTAATGTTGGCCTTGATTCACCTTAGATTACAAGAAGTAAAACCTAAGGACACAAACTCTGCCATAGAACTATTGGCAGCATTGGAAATGTCAACCTTTGGCAACATTTCCAATACAGAGAATTAACAGAAAACATGCAGCAATCTGCAGATCTCACTTATGCCAACATCTTAAAAAGTATTAGAGTTTGTATATTATCTCAAGAAGCACAAGCAATATTGAAAACCCGGCACATTCATGCACTTTATGGCGATAATGCATGTGCTACAGATGTTATGGAACAATTAGCCCACAAAAATGTCAATTGTATGGCCTTAATGCCAACTCTTGCAAGCTGTTTCAAATTTAATGAAACAATGTTAAAAAAAGAAATGCAACCAATAATTGAAATTATCACCACAGACAAACTAGACATACATGGTATGACACTACTCATGTGTGAACAAGCCACAATGAGACTAAATAGTTTAGAAAATTCAATCTCCAACACAGCTGGATTGGAAAAAATATAAAAATTATCCTTAAATTGCAGAGTAATGCTTAAACGTAACCTTAACGTGGATCAAGGACTAGTTAATGGAGCACTGGGTACAGTTGTTGGCTTTCAAACATACCCACGTGACAACAACATTCACTTTGTCAATATTCTCTTTGACAAACTTTCAGTAGTGAAAAGGATAGGACGTTCAACAGCTCGATTCCTTCTCTTCAAAGACATGTATGTACGCAGAGAACAATTTTCTCTAACTCTTGCATACGCAGTCACCATTCATAAATCACAAGGTCTTACCCTAGACAAAGCATTTCTAGACATTGGTAACACAGTCTTTAGAGAAGGCATGAGCTACGTAGCACTATCACGGTTACGTACACTTGACGGTATACTTCTAATCAAAGTTGATGCAAGTAAAGTAAATGCTGATATTCCTTGCATTTCAGAATACAATAGACTTCATTCACTATACACCCCCATCTAAAAACATATCCTATTCCACAAAAAGTTAAATGTTCTAAAAGAAAACTAAATCAAACAGAAATGCAACAGGATGTCACTGCAAATCCTCCAAAGATATTAAAAAAAACTAATACTTCATCAAGTACCACAATCAAAAAAGAACCTATTAGGGAAAGTAAACCAGGTACTTCTTCAAAGAAGGAAGATACACTCCAAAAAAAGCACTCAGATACAGAACTACCTGGTCCATTTAAACTTTCAAAAGAATTGGTGTAAGTTTCTATGCAAATGTAGCAATGAATATTCTAATTCAATTACCACCAATAGTTGACAACAATTACTTACACAGTACAGACCAATTGTGTTTGCAAAAGTTAGTACTACATAGAAACGCAACAAACAATCCTGACAACACGTATAGTGTTTACGGAATAAGACAACAATTGGACTACTGTGCTGGAATGGTGAAATTCACTATAAACTCACAGAAAGATCCACAATAATTTCTAATGTACGTACTACAAATGCTAGAAGACAAAAACATACCTATAAATGAAATCTTCCAGATTTCATACATGTGGAAACATACATGCACTCTCTGCAACAATGTGACAGAAGAACAAATCCCCAATGAGCGCTTTGTGTATGTATCAATACCTAATTGTGAATCCGTTCCATTTTAGCAACTTGTACAAAATGCAAACCATGGTAGATTATGTACTAGCTGCAATTCGGATAATCGCTCCACCTTATTAATACAAAAACATAGTAAATAAGTAATACTAATGCTTCTACGATACAATACAGATGGTACCAAAAACAACTGCAAGCTGACTGGATTCACACATGGTCAAATATCACTTGGTAATAAAACCTTCACAACAATAGGTATAATCTACCACACAGGAGCCACAACCAATGCAGGTCACTATACTGCATATATAAAAAAAATGTGGATGGTTCGAATGTAATGATAGTGCCATTACTCTAAAGCATAGATTGCCTGCAAATCTTACAAACGCTTATTTAATGTTCTTAAAACCAAAATGTATAAACTAAACTGTACTTAAACATTAACTCAACTTCTATTAAAAAACTATAAACTGTTACAATATGCCAACAGTTATATAACTGCCCCAAGATTCTACAACAACTAAACAGATAAATGAACACCACTAAATTATATCAAACAATAAACAGTTAGAATACGCCAACTGGTATCTAACTACCCCAAGATTTTCAATAACTAAACAGATAAATCAATACCACTACATTATAACAAAAAATAGACAGTTAGAATACGCCAACTGGTATCTAACTGCCCCAACATTTTACAAAATCCAAACAGATACATCAATACCACTTCATTATAACAAAAAATAGACTGTTAGAATAAGTCAACAGGTATCTAACTGCTCCAAAAATCTGCAACAAGCCAATATATAGAGCATTAGCAGGAAACAACAAGTGAACACTGAAAACAAACAAACAAATAGACTGTAGCATAACAAAAAAAGTTTTTTTTTTAATCCAACATGGATTTTTTTTCTCCCACAGACCCAATGATTTTAGCAACAAACACAGAAACTGAGCAAATTGCACAGTACACTGGTTTGTAATCTACTAAATATGAGGGTAAAAAAAAAATGTTGATTATTCAATGTTATAAGTCATTTCAAAATAATATGCTAACATGATATTTTCTTTTATCACAGAAATACACAAGAAATACTTGTACTCAGTTACTAAACCAAACACTAAGTATATTATATTAAATACAACCATCACATCAAATCACACTCATAGTGACTTAGAACTTTGGTGCTTATAAATTTGGTCTTGTCCATGCACCCAAGACTCTATGCCCTGGCCACAACCACCCCAGCATATCACACCCACAGAGTCAAACATTTTAACTATGCCATATTGGCACTTTTAATGTCCGCAGACATGATGAGTGTTCTTAGAACAGTTTCAACTTGCCTACGCTCAGTACGGACAGGCATAGCACCCGCAGGACACCCCATTTTGTTTATTTACGAACATCCCAGGACACATGATGTGTTCTTAGAACAGATTCAACTTACCTGCGAACAAAACGGACAGGCTTACCGTCCTCAGAACACACCCATTTTGTTTATTTTTGAACATTTCAGGACACCGCAAGTGTTCTTAGAACAGTTTCAACTTGCTTGCGAACAATACGTACAGGCGTAGTGTCCTCAGAACACCCCCATTTCGTTTATTTAGAACATTTCAGAACATCTGCGTTGTCTGCAGACAAAGCAAACATAACAGGGGGTCTACCACCTAAATAAATACAACATTTAACACATCTCTTACTCCCACACTCTTCTCAAACACTTTTACACACCAACACACTCTACTAAATAGTATTTTAACACCAAGTTTCAGCGCGCTGTCCGCAGACATCGCGAATCCAAGATGGCAGGCGTTCCCGAAAATCTGACGTGCTTCACGCTCTTCACCGTCCAATCAGTGAACACGTTGCATGTCCGCGGACATGACGCAAGCCGGTTGGCCAATCTTGACACTGTCCGCGGAGCAAACAGGGAAGTGTGTCCGCGGACCGAACATAGATATCACTAATTTTTTGTGACCTAGTTTTTGGTCATTTTTAAAAAAAACTACTGGACAGATTTTCACCAAATTTGCAAAAGCACGCTTTCGGGACCAAGCTGCTGCTCCTGGTCCAAATTTGGTGAACATCCATCCAGCGGTTTAGCCTGTAGGTGTGAGCAACGTTTTTTCCCCATTCAGTCTATGGGAAAAAAAGAAGTTTTGGGACCCCCCTATAACTTTACCCCCCCTGGACCAAACCTCACCAAACTTTCCAAAAAAATTCAGAGTGACCCATATACTTTTTTTAATGGCCGTGTAATATCAAAGTAAATTTTGTACCGTTGTACGAAAGGGAGGAATGCACTCCAAAGTTCAGTGCATAAGTGGAAATGTCCTCTAAACATTGAGTCAAAAAAATCACCAGACGATCCCAGGAAAAAAGTAATCCTTTTTATATGTTGCTGTGGAAGAAAGGAAGCCACATAAAAACGATGTGTTTCGCAGTACACTGACCGCTTGGTCACTTTCTGGGTGTGAACATAGATGCAGGACTCATATTATGCCATAAACTCTAGGGTCATCCATTGTTAGATAGTACTTTGCTAATATCATCTGACTGTGCATTTTTAACTCATCAGACATCTTGAACCATCCCGGTAATGGTGATAGTTACGCTTAGTGAGTGTTTTTTAACAATTAACATTTAGTATTGCAGTGGCGGCATTAGAACATTCATAACAGTAATTGAAGATATGCCGCTCCGAAGAAAACTGTATATATTCAGAGGCCGATTCATGGAATAATTAGCGCGGCGCAAGTGGGCAAAAACGTGCGAATCGCAGTGGAATAGCGAAAATCGCAGTGCAATTGCGAAAATCGCACGAAAAGCAGCGCACGTCGATTCATGGAAGGCCGTGCGCGAGAAAACCAGCGGACGTGCGATAAAAAAGTGCGCGGCGCACGTTGGCGCACAGGCCATCTAACAGCGTGCGCCAGGTCACAGCGAAAATCGCACAGGGCACAGCGAAATTCGCACATAGCGCGGCGCACGCAACAAAAGTAGGCGGAACACGGGCGTAACACTCGGAATGGGGAACAACTTGTCAAAACGTGGGCGTCACGGGGGAAGTACAGGGCACAAGTGCGCGGAACGCCCACACGCTCGCCTACAACACGTATTCATGGAATAGAATAGGGCAAAAAAGCGCACGCTCAAACCAGCGCACAGGCACAAACACGACCGCCACAAGAAAGCAGGCGGTAGCGTCTCTGCGGCTGTAAGAAATGTGCGCCAAAAGGTGCGCCAACAAATAGCACCTATATACTGCCATGATGAATGTCCCATACTGTGGCCCTCCAGGAAAAATGACGTGCAAAGGGGTACCCACAAACACGGACACCAGCTGACAAAAAATACGTGTGCGTGTATACCGGGGTGCGCGGGAAGTCTAACACGCGATTTCAGCAGGGTACGTGCATCACAGGGGTTCGCGTGAAGTTATTCACGCGATCGGGCCTGGGGGAGCGGGCTATGTGTATTTCAGGGGTTCGCGTGAAGTTTCACACGCGATCGGGCCTGGGGGAGCGGGCTACGTGTATTACAGGGGTTCGCGTGAAGTTCCTCACGCGATCGGGCCTGGGGTAGCGGGCTACGTGTATTACAGGGGTTCGCGTGAAGTTCCTCACGCGATCGGGCCTGGGGGAGCGGGCTACGTGTATTCCAGGGGTGCGCGTGAAGTTCCACACGCGAATAGCCTGGGCGCGTGTATTTCAGGGGTGCGCGGGAAGTTCCACACGCGAATAGCCTGGGGGCACGTGTATTTCAGGGGTGCGCGTGAAGTTCCACACGCGAATAGCCTGGGCGCGTGTATTTCAGGGGTGCGCGGGAAGTTCCACACGCGAATAGCCTGGGGGCACGTGTATTTCAGGGGTGCGCGTGAAGTTCCACACGCGAATAGCCTGGGCGCGTGTATTTCAGGGGTGCGCGGGAAGTTCCACACGCGAATAGCCTGGGCGCGTGTATTTCAGGGGTGCGCGGGAAGTTCCACACGCGATCGGGCCTGGGGTAGCGGGCTACGTGTATTACAGGGGTTCGCGTGAAGTTCCTCACGCGATCGGGCCTGGGGGAGCGGGCTACGTGTATTCCAGGGGTGCGCGTGAAGTTCCACACGCGAATAGCCTGGGCGCGTGTATTTCAGGGGTGCGCGGGAAGTTCCACACGCGAATAGCCTGGGGGCGCGTGTATTCCAGGGGTGCGCGTGAAGTTCCACACGCGAATAGCCTGGGCGCGTGTATTTCAGGGGTGCGCGGGAAGTTCCACACGCGAATAGCCTGGGGGCATGTGTATTTCAGGGGTGCGCGTGAAGTTCCACACGCGAATAGCCTGGGCGCGTGTATCTCAGGGGTGCGCGGGAAGTTCCACACGCGAATAGCCTGGGCGCGTGTATTTCAGGGGTGCGCGGGAAGTTCCACACGCGAATAGCCTGGGCGCGTGTATTTCAGGGGTGCGCGGGAAGTTCCACACGCGAATAGCCTGGGGCCGCGTGTATTCCAGGGGTGCGCGTGAAGTTCCACACGCGAATAGCCTGGGCGCGTGTATTTCAGGGGTGCGCGGGAAGTTCCACACGCGAATAGCCTGGGGGCACGTGTATTTCAGGGGTGCGCGTGAAGTTCCACACGCGAATAGCCTGGGCGCGTGTATCTCAGGGGTGCGCGGGAAGTTCCACACGCGAATAGCCTGGGCGCGTGTATTTCAGGGGTGCGCGGGAAGTTCCACAAGCGAATAGCCTGGGGGCGCGTGTATTTCAGGGGTGCGCGGGAAGTTCCACACGCGAATAGCCTTGGCGCGTGTATTTCAGGGGTGCGCGGGAAGTTCCACACGCGAATAGCCTGGGCGCGTGTATTTCAGGGGTGCGCGGGAAGTTCCACACGCGAATAGCCTGGGGGCACGTGTATTTCAGGGGTGCGCGTGAAGTTCCACACGCGAATAGCATGGGCGCGTGTATTTCAGGGGTGCGCGGGAAGTTCCACACGCGAATAGCCTGGGGGCACGTGTATTTCAGGGGTGCGCGTGAAGTTCCACACGCGAATAGCCTGGGCGCGTGTATTTCAGGGGTGCGCGGGAAGTTCCACACGCGAATAGCCTGGGCGCGTGTATTTCAGGGGTGCGCGGGAAGTTCCACACGCGATCGGGCCTGGGGTAGCGGGCTACGTGTATTACAGGGGTTCGCGTGAAGTTCCTCACGCGATCGGGCCTGGGGGAGCGGGCTACGTGTATTCCAGGGGTGCGCGTGAAGTTCCACACGCGAATAGCCTGGGCGCGTGTATTTCAGGGGTGCGCGGGAAGTTCCACACGCGAATAGCCTGGGGGCGCGTGTATTCCAGGGGTGCGCGTGAAGTCCCACACGCGAATAGCCTGGGCGCGTGTATTTCAGGGGTGCGCGGGAAGTTCCACACGCGAATAGCCTGGGGGCACGTGTATTTCAGGGGTGCGCGTGAAGTTCCACACGCGAATAGCCTGGGCGCGTGTATCTCAGGGGTGCGCGGGAAGTTCCACACGCGAATAGCCTGGGCGCGTGTATTTCAGGGGTGCGCGGGAAGTTCCACACGCGAATAGCCTGGGCGCGTGTATTTCAGGGGTGCGCGGGAAGTTCCACACGCGAATAGCCTGGGGGCGCGTGTATTCCAGGGGTGCGCGTGAAGTTCCACACGCGAATAGCCTGGGCGCGTGTATTTCAGGGGTGCGCGGGAAGTTCCACACGCGAATAGCCTGGGGGCACGTGTATTTCAGGGGTGCGCGTGAAGTTCCACACGCGAATAGCCTGGGCGCGTGTATCTCAGGGGTGCGCGGGAAGTTCCACACGCGAATAGCCTGGGCGCGTGTATTTCAGGGGTGCGCGGGAAGTTCCACAAGCGAATAGCCTGGGGGCGCGTGTATTTCAGGGGTGCGCGGGAAGTTCCACACGCGAATAGCCTGGGCGCGTGTATTTCAGGGGTGCGCGGGAAGTTCCACACGCGAATAGCCTGGGCGCGTGTATTTCAGGGGTGCGCGGGAAGTTCCACACGCGAATAGCCTGGGCGCGTGTATTTCAGGGGTGCACGGGAAGTTCCACACGCGATCGGGCCTGGGGTAGCGGGCTACGTGTATTACAGGGGTTCGCGTGAAGTTCCTCACGCGATCGGGCCTGGGGGAGCGGGCTACGTGTATTCCAGGGGTGCGCGTGAAGTTCCACATGCGAATAGCCTGGGCGCGTGTATTTCAGGAGTGCGCGGGAAGTTCCACACGCGAATAGCCTGGTGGCGCGTGTATTTCAGGGGTGCGCGGGAAGTTCCACACGCGAATAGCCTGGGCGCGTGTATTTCAGGGGTGCGCGGGAAGTTCCACACGCGAATAGCCTGGGCGTGTGTATTTCAGGGGTGCGCGGGAAGTTCCACACGCGAATAGCCTGGTGGCGCGTGTATATCAGGGGTGCGCGGGAAGTTCCACACGCGAATAGCCTGGGCGCGTGTATTTCAGGGGAGCGCGGGAAGTTGCACACGCGAATAGCCTGGTCGCGTGTATTTCAGGGGTGCGCGGGAAGTCCCACACGCGAATAGCCTGGGCGCGTGTATTTCAGGGGTGCGCGGGAAGTTCCACATGTGATTTGACAGTGTGGGTCCTCCCAGGTGTACCCTGTACACCCTCCACGGCCCCTGCAGGCAGCCCACACCACAGGGGACTACCATGCATCCCTGGTCATGTCCCGCAGACAGCCCACCCACCATGGGCATGCCCCCCAGCAAAGGCACATGTCTCCTTGAACTAATGAACACCAACTCATGTCCCCTTGCACCCCCACCCCCCAGCACTGTGGGGCACCTGCCAGCAGGCCCCCACCCATGTCCAACTCATGATCCCCCACCACCCCCACCCCCCAGCACTGTGGGGCACCTGCCAGCAGGCCCCCACCCATGTCCAACTCATGTCTCCCACCACCCCCACCCCCCAGCCACCAGGGTCACCCTCCACCAGGCCCCCACTCATGTCTCCCATCACCCCCACACCCCAGCAGTGCAGGGTCACCCTCCACCAGGCCCCCACTCATGTCTCCCACCACCCCCTCCCCCAGCCACCAGGGGCACCCTCCACCAGGCCCCCACTCATGTCACCCACCACCCCCACGCCCCAGCCAACAGGGGCAGCCTCCACCAGGCCCCCACTCATGTCACCCACCACCCCCACCCCCCAGCCACCAGGGTCACCCTCCACCAGGCCCCCACTCATGTCTCCCACCACCCCCACCCCCCAGCCACCAGGGGCAGCCTCCACCAGGCCCCCACTCATGTCACCCACCACCCCCACCCCCCTGCCACCAGGGTCACCCTCCACCAGGCCCCCACTCATGTCTACCACCACCCCCACCCCCCAGCTACCAGGGGCAGCCTCCACCAGGCCCCCACTCATGTCACCCACCACCCCCACCCCCCAGCCACCAGGGGCAGCCTCCACCAGGCCCCCACTCATGTCTCCCACCACCCCCACCCCCCAGCAGTGCAGGGGCAGCCTCCACCAGGCCCCCACTCATGTCTCCCACCACCCCCACCCCCCAGCCACCAGGGTCACCCTCCACCAGGCCCCCACTCATGTCTCCCACCACCCCCACCCCCCAGCAGTGCAGGCTCAACCTCCACCAGGCCCCCACTCATGTCTCCCACCACCCCCACCCCCCAGCAGTGCAGGGGCAGCCTCCACCAGGCCCCCACTCATGTCTCCCACCACCCCCACCCCCCAGCCACCAGGGTCACCCTCCACCAGGCCCCCACTCATGTCTCCCACCACCCCCACCCCCCAGCAGTGCAGGCTCAACCTCCACCAGGCCCCCACTCATGTCCCCCTGCACCCCCACCCCCCGGCAGTGCAGGGGCAGCCTCCACCAGGCCCCCACTCATGTCTCCCACCACCCCCACCCCCCTGCCACCATGTGCAGCCCCCACCAGGTCCTCACAATCCCCAATCATGTGCGTAATGGTCAGCCTCCACAGCCAAAAAGCCCTACCAAGTAACCCATTCACCCACATGGAAATGGAAATCACATGTTACACCCCCAATGTACATGAAGCAAATTAACCCATGTCCGTCACACACATATTTTCAAATAGAATGGGAAAACACACAACATGACATGCATGAAACCAATGAGATGAAACCACACAGTGAACAATGAAAAAAAAAAATGTATTGAAAAAAATACAAATGCCAAAGAAAGAAAACTAACTACAATGTAAATGTGAAAAAATAAGCTGCATGTCCGCATAAAAACACAAAACTAGAAAATCAAATCAAAAAAATTATGTCCAAAGTGAAATGTAAGAACTCTCCATGCAACACAAGAACTATGTACAAAAATAACAAGGGTCCATCATCACAACTGAACTAAGGAAACCTCCTAAAAAACCTACCTAAATATCAACTATATACAAAAAGTGGAGCAGTGTCCGTCGACTCCAAATAATAATAAGAACGAAAGGAAACCTAAAACTAAAGAACTATATACAAAGGCGGCGGGCAAGTCCAGCGGCTCACTCTGTGGTGTTCCGGGCCAGGGCATCATCGAACTCCTGTTCGATGTCCCGGAGGCGGTCCAGTTCCATGGCCCCGAGGGTCCGCAGGGACGACGCCGTGTCCTCCTCCAACCCCCTGCAGATTGCCTCGAGGCACTCGGCCCGCCTCAGGGCCCTCCGCATGGAGTTCTCCGCCCTGACCATTGTGAGCCGTGCCTCTTCCGCCCGCCGCCGCTCCGCACCTATGGCGTGGCCCAACCGCTGCCACACGGAAGACACTCTCTGTCCTGGGTCCTCCTGCCCTCCGGCCGATGCCTGCCCCTCCGATGTCGAAGGCCCCGAGCCTTCATGGCTCCCACCATCTTGCTGCTGCTGCTGCTCTGCCTCTGCCCGTGCACTGCCTCCTGCTGCCTGCACATCCTCCGCCGGCTGGGGTGCACCTGTTGATGTGGCCACCCCTGCTGGACGTCCGACTCCCGACTGTGGCAGGGATGCCTCCTCCACCAGCCTGGCCGCACTGTCAGAGGCAGCTCCACAGGGCACCCAGGTGACTGATGGGTGGGAAGATGGCACAGAGGACGACTGGCGCGTAGGGGGTCCAGTTGAGGAGGGGGTCGGAGCAAGCCCCATCAGACAGCGGAATCCGGCCTGGGTTACCTGTCCCAGCAGGCTGACGTGGTCAACGAGCCATTCGAGATGACGTGCAGTCTCTCCATGAAAAGACTGCAGGTCACCTCGCATGGCCCGTTGACGCAACGCCACACCAGCCAGGACAGGCTCAACCCGGACCTGGATGGCCACGTCCGCAGGCAGAGGAAGGCCAGTTGACGTCAGCTCATCCCCTGCCTGAAAACGGGTCTGGACGTAGGCATCCCTGCTGGTGCAAGATGATGCAGGGACAGGATCGGGGACAGGATTACACACAGGCACCTCCGCGGCCGCCTGTGCTGCCTCCTGTCCCTGGTCCTGCACTGCACCACTAGCACCAGTGGGATCCCCACCTCCAGACCCTGTCTCTGGTGCTTGCGCGGCCCCCTCCTCCACCAAACCCCCCACCAACCTGGATGACTCTGTGCCATCTTCCCCTGTTGGGCCCTGTGGGGTCCCAGCTGCCCCTTCTGTTGCCGAGGAGTCCAACTGCAACCTCCGCCTCTTGGACCTCCCCCCGGCAGCTGCGGCCTGGGACGCGGCACCGGACTCCTCACTCCCCGACGAGATGACAACACGGGAGGGGAGCCGGGCCTTGCGTCTCCGGCTGGCGGTCGGATCCCCGCCGCTGTGCTCCACAGCACCTTCTCCGCCCTCTTCATCAGTTGACGCTGCAGACAGGGAGAAACAAAACACAGGCATCAGGGCACTGTACAATGGACACATACACGCATGACAGTTGCACATGAGTGGCATTGGAAAACCTCAGACATGTCATCACAATCCCCAACACACATGTCATTGCAACTGGCACACATGAGCCATACCACAGCCATATCGCAACTGCCACCACCATCCCTACACATACAACAGCATCAGCAGCCAAAGGGGAGCCATACATCACATGCAACACAGGAAGTGCACCACACATGTACACACACCACCACACTTGCATGCATGTCTACACCTCTGCCAAGTGTCGCACTGTTCAGATGGGCATCCATGTCACATCTGCCAATCAGGCTTCCACATACCGCTGTCACATGCATCCATGTAGCATCACTGTTGCACCTTTGACAAATACACACACATGCACATGTACACAGTGCTCATACATGCAGCCGAAAACAACATACATGCCTGACATCACGGACATGTCTACTTACATACACATTCATCCAAACATGTGTGCACGCACAACTGCATTTGCCATGCAAGCCCACACACACAAGCACCATCCATGTCTCACACATTACAGCCCTCGCATGTGTCAGCCCCACGGCCCTGTACACCCCCACCCATACTCCACCCCATACAAACAGATGTGCAACCGGCACAATGGGGAATGATCACCACACGCCCTGCTCACAACCAGGATGCATGTACACTCACCGCTCGACTCCAGACGGCTCTGCTTCTCTAGGACCTGGACGTGGAGCGCTGGGGATATGCGTTCCAGGACCCCCATCTGTTCTTCCGACAAGTGGCCCCGGCGCCCCTTGGCATCCGCTGCCTTCAAGAGGCGCCGGGCCTTGTTCAGGGTCCTGGACCTGAAGTCCTCCCAGCGCTTCCTGACATGTTGTAAGTCCCGGACTGCCACCCCCTCCGCGTTGATGGCAGTCACGATGTCAGTCCAGATCCGAGTCCGTCCTTCCTTGTCGGCGCGGGAACTTCCAAAGAGGGCATCATACTGCCCCAGGACTTGCTCCACCAGGACACCAACTTCGGTGGCACTGAAGCTGGTGCCCCTCTGCCTCTCTGGCCGGGGGTTGTCAGTGGTCACAGATGGTGTTAGCCCCGACATGACAACCCCAGAGGCAGGAGTGGGTGGGCAACTGGGTCCTGGGGCTGGGCTGTGGAGCGATGGAATTCCAGTCGGGAGTCTTCTGTTCCAGCAGGGGTGGTCACAGCAACAGCACCCCTGGCTGATGTGCAGGCAGCAAATGGCAGTGCACGTGGGCAGCAGGCAGTCAGGCAGCAGCAGATAGCAGGTGGGAGCGTGCTCGGGGCTCTGGGGGGCAGTAATTCGGCCTTCTGGGCAGGAGCGTGGTCTCCCGTGTGCTCACGCGTGGCCAGCTTGGTACGGAGTGAATTGGCACGTGAAAATCCTGCACGTCAGCGTGAAAACCGAGGAAAGGCCCTTAGCGCGTAAGCGCGTCAGCACGCATACGCGATTCCATTGGACCAAAGGCCCTCAGCGCGTAGGCGCGTCTGTGATGTGACCCGCACGGGTGTTTCCCACACAGCACGTGATGACAGAGCACACGTGGAAAGACTGCATGTCAGAGTCTCATCGCGTGTGATTGGTGGAAATGGCCGTACACCGGGATACAGGTGCGCTGACGTACTTGCGTGTGTAAGTGTCCGCGCACACCTCATATACACGTACATAGGCCAATCGCGTGTACACGCACTTTTGTCCAATTACACGCGATGAGACTCTGACGTGCAGTCTTTCCACGTGTGCTCTGTCATCACGTGCTGTGTGGGAAACACCCGTGCGGGTCACGTCACAGACGCGCCTACGCGCTGAGGGCCTTTGGTCCAATGGAATCGCGTATGCGTGCTGACGCGCTTACGCGCTAAGGGCCTTTCCTCGGTTTTCACGCTGACGTGCAGGATTTTCACGTGCCAATTCACTCCGTACCAAGCTGGCCACGCGTGAGCACACGGGAGACCACGCTCCTGCCCAGAAGGCCGAATTACTGCCCCCCAGAGCCCCGAGCACGCTCCCACCTGCTATCTGCTGCTGCCTGACTGCCTGCTGCCCACGTGCACTGCCATTTGCTGCCTGCACATCAGCCAGGGGTGCTGTTGCTGTGACCACCCCTGCTGGAACAGAAGACTCCCGACTGGAATTCCATCGCTCCACAGCCCAGCCCCAGGACCCAGTTGCCCACCCACTCCTGCCTCTGGGGTTGTCATGTCGGGGCTAACACCATCTGTGACCACTGACAACCCCCGGCCAGAGAGGCAGAGGGGCACCAGCTTCAGTGCCACCGAAGTTGGTGTCCTGGTGGAGCAAGTCCTGGGGCAGTATGATGCCCTCTTTGGAAGTTCCCACGCCGACAAGGAAGGACGGACTCGGATCTGGACTGACATCGTGACTGCCATCAACGCGGAGGGGGTGGCAGTCCGGGACTTACAACATGTCAGGAAGCGCTGGGAGGACTTCAGGTCCAGGACCCTGAACAAGGCCCGGCGCCTCTTGAAGGCAGCGGATGCCAAGGGGCGCCGGGGCCACTTGTCGGAAGAACAGATGGGGGTCCTGGAACGCATATCCCCAGCGCTCCACGTCCAGGTCCTAGAGAAGCAGAGCCGTCTGGAGTCGAGCGGTGAGTGTACATGCATCCTGGTTGTGAGCAGTGCGTGTGGTGATCATTCCCCATTGTGCCGGTTGCACATCTGTTTGTATGGGGTGGAGTATGGGTGGGGGTGTACAGGGCCGTGGGGCTGACACATGCGAGGGCTGTAATGTGTGAGACATGGATGGTGCTTGTGTGTGTGGGCTTGCATGGCAAATGCAGTTGTGCGTGCACACATGTTTGGATGAATGTGTATGTAAGTAGACATGTCCGTGATGTCAGGCATGTATGTTGTTTTCGGCTGCATGTATGAGCACTGTGTACATGTGCATGTGTGTGTATTTGTCAAAGGTGCAACAGTGATGCTACATGGATGCATGTGACAGCGGTATGTGGAAGCCTGATTGGCAGATGTGACATGGATGCCCGTCTGAACAGTGCGACACTTGGCAGAGGTGTAGACATGCATGCAAGTGTGGTGGTGTGTGTACATGTGTGGTGCACTTCCTGTGTTGCATGTGATGTATGGCTCCCCTTTGGCTGCTGATGCTGTTGTATGTGTAGGGATGGTGGTGGCAGTTGCGATATGGCTGTGGTATGGCTCATGTGTGCCAGTTGCAATGACATGTGTGTTGGGGATTGTGATGACATGTCTGAGGTTTTCCAATGCCACTCATGTGCAACTGTCATGCGTGTATGTGTCCATTGTACAGTGCCCTGATGCCTGTGTTTTGTTTCTCCCTGTCTGCAGCGTCAACTGATGAAGAGGGCGGAGAAGGTGCTGTGGAGCACAACGGCGGGGATCCGACCGCCAGCCGGAGACGCAAGGCCCGGCTCCCCTCCCGTGTTGTCATCTCGTCGGGGAGTGAGGAGTCCGGTGCCGCGTCCCAGGCCGCAGCTGCCGGGGGGAGGTCCAAGAGGCGGAGGTTGCAGTTGGACTCCTCGGCAGCAGAAGGGGCAGCTGGGACCAACAGGGGAAGATGGCACAGAGTCATCCAGGTTGGTGGGGGGTTTGGTGGAGGAGGAGGCCGTGCAAGCACCAGAGACGGGGTCTGGAGGTGGGGATCCCACTGGTGCTAGTGGTGCAGTCCAGGACCAGGGACAGGAGGCAGCACAGGCGGCCGCGGAGGTGCCTGTGTGCAATCCTGTCCCCGATCCTGTCCCTGCATCATCTTGCACCAGCAGGGATGCCTACGTCCAGACCCGTTTTCAGGCAGGGGATGAGCTGACGTCAACTGGCCTTCCTCTGCCTGCGGACGTGGCTATCCAGGTCCGGGTTGAGCCTGTCCTGGCTGGTGTGGCGTTGCGTCAACGGGCCATGCGAGGTGACCTGCAATCTTTTCATGGAGAGACTGCACGTCATCTCGAATGGCTCGTTGACCACGTCAGCCTGCTGGGACAGGTCACCCAGACCGGATTCCTCCGTCTGATGGGGCTTGTTCCGACCCCCTCCTCAACTGGACCCCCTACGCGCCAGTCGTCCTCTGTGCCATCTTCCCACCCATCAGTCACCTGGGTGCCCTGTGGAGCTGCCTCTGACAGTGCGGCCAGGCTGGTGGAGGAGGCATCCCTGCCACAGTCGGGAGTCGGACGTCCAGCAGGGGTGGCCACATCAACAACTGCACCCCAGCCGGCGGAGGATGTGCAGGCAGCAGGAGGCAGTGCACGGGCAGAGGCAGAGCAGCAGCAGCAGCAAGATGGTGGGAGCCATGAAGGCTCGGGGCCTTCGACATCGGAGGGGCAGGCATCGGCCGGAGGGCAGGAGGACCCAGGACAGAGAGTGTCTTCCGTGTGGCAGCGGTTGGGCCACGCCATAGGTGCGGAGCGGCGGCGGGCGGAAGAGGCGCGGCTCACAATGGTCAGGGCGGAGAACTCCATGCGGAGGGCCCTGAGGCGGGCCGAGTGCCTCGAGGCAATCCGCAGGGGGTTGGAGGAGGACACGGCGTCGTCCCTGCGGACCCTCGGGGCCATGGAACTGGACCGCCTCCGGGACATCGAACAGGAGTTCGATGATGCCCTGGCCCGGAACACCACAGAGTGAGCCGCTGGACTTGCCCGCCGCCTTTGTATATAGTTCTTTAGTTTTAGGTTTCCTTTGTTTTTTCTTATGATTTGGAGTCGACGGACACTGCTCCACTTTTTGTATATAGTTGATATTTAGGTAGGTTTTTTAGGAGGTTTCCTTAGTTCTGTTGTGATGATGGACCCTTGTTATTTTTGTACATAGTTCTTTGTTGCACGGAGAGTTTTGACATTTCACTTTGGACAAAATTTTTTGGATTAGATTTTCTAGTTTTGTGTTTTTATGCGGACATGCAGCTTCTTTTTTCACATTTACATTGTAGTTAGTTTTCTTTCTTTAGCATTCGTATTTTTTTCTAATAAATTTTTTTTACATTGTTCACTGTGTGGTTTCATCTCATTGGTTTCATGCATGTCATGTTGTGTGTTTTCCCATTCATTTGGAAAATATGTGTGTGACGGACATGGGTTCATTTGCTTCATGAACATTGGGGGTGTAACATGTGATTTCCATTTCCATGTGGGTGAATGGGTTACTTGGTAGGGCTTTTTGGCTGTGGAGGCTGACCATTACGCACATTGTGAGGACCTGGTGGGGGCTGCACATGGTGGGGTGGGGGTGGTGGGAGACATGAGTGGGGGCCTGGTGGAGGCTGCCCCTGCACTGCTGGGGGGTGGGGGTGGTGGGAGACATGAGTGGGGGCCTGGTGGAGGGTGCCCCTGGTGGCGGGGGGGTGGGGGTGATAGGGGACATGAGTGGGGGCCTGGTGGAGGCTGCCCCTGCACTGCTGGGGGGTGGGGGTGGTGGGAGACATGAGTGGGGGCCTGGTGGAGGGTGACCCTGGTGGCTGGGGGGGTGGGGGTGGTGGGAGACATGAGTGGGGGCCTGGTGGAGGGTGCCCCTGGTGGCGGGGGGGTGGGGGTGATAGGGGACATGAGTGGGGGCCTGGTGGAGGCTGCCCCTGCACTGCTGGGGGGTGGGGGTGGTGGGAGACATGAGTGGGGGCCTGGTGGAGGGTGACCCTGGTGGCTGGGGGGGTGGGGGTGGTGGGAGACATGAGTGGGGGCCTGGTGGAGGGTGACCCTGGTGGCTGGGGGGTGGGGGTGGTGGGAGACATGAGTGGGGGCCTGGTGGAGGCTGCCCCTGCACTGCTGGGGGGTGGGGGTGGTGGGAGACATGAGTGGGGGCCTGGTGGAGGGTGCCCCTGGTGGCGGGGGGGTGGGGGTGATAGGGGACATGAGTGGGGGCCTGGTGGAGGCTGCCCCTGCACTGCTGGGGGGTGGGGGTGGTGGGAGACATGAGTGGGGGCCTGGTGGAGGCTGCCCCTGCACTGCTGGGGGGTGGGGGTGGTGGGAGACATGAGTGGGGGCCTGGTGGAGGGTGCCCCTGCACTGCTGGGGGGTGGGGGTGGTGGGAGGCATGAGTGGGGGCCTGGTGGAGGGTGACCCTGGTGGCTGGGGGGTGGGGGTGGTGGGTGACATGAGTGGGGGCCTGGTGGAGGGTGCCCCTGGTGGCGGGGGGGTGGGGGTGATAGGGGACATGAGTGGGGGCCTGGTGGAGGCTGCCCCTGCACTGCTGGGGGGTGGGGGTGGTGGGAGACATGAGTGGGGGCCTGGTGGAGGCTGCCCCTGCACTGCTGGGGGGTGGGGGTGGTGGGAGACATGAGTGGGGGCCTGGTGGAGGGTGACCCTGGTGGCTGGGGGGTGGGGGTGGTGGGAGACATGAGTGGGGGCCTGGTGGAGGCTGCCCCTGCACTGCTGGGGGGTGGGGGTGGTGGGAGACATGAGTGGGGGCCTGGTGGAGGGTGCCCCTGGTGGCGGGGGGGTGGGGGTGATAGGGGACATGAGTGGGGGCCTGGTGGAGGCTGCCCCTGCACTGCTGGGGGGTGGGGGTGGTGGGAGACATGAGTGGGGGCCTGGTGGAGGGTGCCCCTGGTGGCGGGGGGGTGGGGGTGATAGGGGACATGAGTGGGGGCCTGGTGGAGGCTGCCCCTGCACTGCTGGGGGGTGGGGGTGGTGGGAGACATGAGTGGGGGCCTGGTGGAGGGTGACCCTGGTGGCTGGGGGGGTGGGGGTGGTGGGAGACATGAGTGGGGGCCTGGTGGAGGGTGACCCTGGTGGCTGGGGGGTGGGGGTGGTGGGAGACATGAGTGGGGGCCTGGTGGAGGCTGCCCCTGCACTGCTGGGGGGTGGGGGTGGTGGGAGACATGAGTGGGGGCCTGGTGGAGGGTGCCCCTGGTGGCGGGGGGGTGGGGGTGATAGGGGACATGAGTGGGGGCCTGGTGGAGGCTGCCCCTGCACTGCTGGGGGGTGGGGGTGGTGGGAGACATGAGTGGGGGCCTGGTGGAGGCTGCCCCTGCACTGCTGGGGGGTGGGGGTGGTGGGAGACATGAGTGGGGGCCTGGTGGAGGGTGCCCCTGCACTGCTGGGGGGTGGGGGTGGTGGGAGGCATGAGTGGGGGCCTGGTGGAGGGTGACCCTGGTGGCTGGGGGGTGGGGGTGGTGGGTGACATGAGTGGGGGCCTGGTGGAGGGTGCCCCTGGTGGCGGGGGGGTGGGGGTGATAGGGGACATGAGTGGGGGCCTGGTGGAGGCTGCCCCTGCACTGCTGGGGGGTGGGGGTGGTGGGAGACATGAGTGGGGGCCTGGTGGAGGCTGCCCCTGCACTGCTGGGGGGTGGGGGTGGTGGGAGACATGAGTGGGGGCCTGGTGGAGGCTGCCCCTGCACTGCTGGGGGGTGGGGGTGGTGGGAGACATGAGTGGGGGCCTGGTGGAGGGTGCCCCTGGTGGCGGGGGGGTGGGGGTGATAGGGGACATGAGTGGGGGCCTGGTGGAGGCTGCCCCTGCACTGCTGGGGGGTGGGGGTGGTGGGAGACATGAGTGGGGGCCTGGTGGAGGGTGACCCTGGTGGCTGGGGGGTGGTGGGAGACATGAGTGGGGGCCTGGTGGAGGGTGACCCTGGTGGCTGGGGGGTGGGGGTGGTGGGTGACATGAGTGGGGGCCTGGTGGAGGGTGACCCTGGTGGCAGGGGGGTGGGGGTGGTGGGAGACATGAGTGGGGGCCTGGTGGAGGCTGCCCCTGCACTGCTGGGGGGTGGGGGTGGTGGGAGACATGAGTGGGGGCCTGGTGGAGGCTGCCCCTGCACTGCTGGGGGGTGGGGGTGGTGGGTGACATGAGTGGGGGCCTGGTGGAGGGTGACCCTGGTGGCTGGGGGGTGGGGGTGGTGGGTGACATGAGTGGGGGCCTGGTGGAGGCTGCCCCTGCACTGCTGGGGGGTGGGGGTGGTGGGAGACATGAGTGGGGGCCTGGTGGAGGGTGCCCCTGGTGGCGGGGGGGTGGGGGTGATAGGGGACATGAGTGGGGGCCTGGTGGAGGCTGCCCCTGCACTGCTGGGGGGTGGGGGTGGTGGGAGACATGAGTGGGGGCCTGGTGGAGGGTGACCCTGGCGGCTGGGGGGTGTGGGTGGTGGGAGACATGAGTGGGGGCCTGGTGGAGGCTGCCCCTGCACTGCTGGGGGGTGGGGGTGGTGGGAGACATGAGTGGGGGCCTGGTGGAGGGTGCCCCTGGTGGCGGGGGGTGGGGGTGATAGGGGACATGAGTGGGGGCCTGGTGGAGGCTGCCCCTGCACTGCTGGGGGGTGGGGGTGGTGGGAGACATGAGTGGGGGCCTGGTGGAGGCTGCCCCTGCACTGCTGGGGGGTGGGGGTGGTGGGAGACATGAGTGGGGGCCTGGTGGAGGGTGACCCTGGTGGCTGGGGGGTGGGGGTGGTGGGTGACATGAGTGGGGGCCTGGTGGAGGGTGCCCCTGGTGGCGGGGGGGTGGGGGTGATAGGGGACATGAGTGGGGGCCTGGTGGAGGCTGCCCCTGCACTGCTGGGGGGTGGGGGTGGTGGGAGACATGAGTGGGGGCCTGGTGGAGGCTGCCCCTGCACTGCTGGGGGGTGGGGGTGGTGGGAGACATGAGTGGGGGCCTGGTGGAGGGTGACCCTGGTGGCTGGGGGGTGGGGGTGGTGGGAGACATGAGTGGGGGCCTGGTGGAGGCTGCCCCTGCACTGCTGGGGGGTGGGGGTGGTGGGAGACATGAGTGGGGGCCTGGTGGAGGCTGCCCCTGCACTGCTGGGGGGTGGGGGTGGTGGGAGACATGAGTGGGGGCCTGGTGGAGGGTGCCCCTGGTGGCGGAGGGGTGGGGGTGATAGGGGACATGAGTGGGGGCCTGGTGGAGGCTGCCCCTGCACTGCTGGGGGGTGGGGGTGGTGGGAGACATGAGTGGGGGCCTGGTGGAGGGTGACCCTGGTGGCTGGGGGGTGGGGGTGGTGGGAGACATGAGTGGGGGCCTGGTGGAGGGTGACCCTGGTGGCTGGGGGGTGGGGGTGGTGGGTGACATGAGTGGGGGCCTGGTGGAGGGTGACCCTGGTGGCAGGGGGGTGGGGGTGGTGGGAGACATGAGTGGGGGCCTGGTGGAGGCTGCCCCTGCACTGCTGGGGGGTGGGGGTGGTGGGAGACATGAGTGGGGGCCTGGTGGAGGCTGCCCCTGCACTGCTGGGGGGTGGGGGTGGTGGGTGACATGAGTGGGGGCCTGGTGGAGGGTGACCCTGGTGGCTGGGGGGTGGGGGTGGTGGGTGACATGAGTGGGGGCCTGGTGGAGGCTGCCCCTGCACTGCTGGGGGGTGGGGGTGGTGGGAGACATGAGTGGGGGCCTGGTGGAGGGTGCCCCTGGTGGCGGGGGGGTGGGGGTGATAGGGGACATGAGTGGGGGCCTGGTGGAGGCTGCCCCTGCACTGCTGGGGGGTGGGGGTGGTGGGAGACATGAGTGGGGGCCTGGTGGAGGGTGACCCTGGTGGCTGGGGGGTGGGGGTGGTGGGAGACATGAGTGGGGGCCTGGTGGAGGCTGCCCCTGCACTGCTGGGGGGTGGGGGTGGTGGGAGACATGAGTGGGGGCCTGGTGGAGGGTGCCCCTGGTGGCGGGGGGGTGGGGGTGATAGGGGACATGAGTGGGGGCCTGGTGGAGGCTGCCCCTGCACTGCTGGGGGGTGGGGGTGGTGGGAGACATGAGTGGGGGCCTGGTGGAGGCTGCCCCTGCACTGCTGGGGGGTGGGGGTGGTGGGAGACATGAGTGGGGGCCTGGTGGAGGCTGCCCCTGCACTGCTGGGGGGTGGGGGTGGTGGGAGACATGAGTGGGGGCCTGGTGGAGGGTGCCCCTGGTGGCTGGGGGGTGGGGGTGGTGGGAGACATGAGTGGGGGCCTGGTGGAGGCTGCCCCTGCACTGCTGGGGGGTGGGGGTGGTGGGAGACATGAGTGGGGGCCTGGTGGAGGGTGCCCCTGGTGGCGGGGGGGTGGGGGTGATAGGGGACATGAGTGGGGGCCTGGTGGAGGCTGCCCCTGCACTGCTGGGGGGTGGGGGTGGTGGGAGACATGAGTGGGGGCCTGGTGGAGGGTGACCCTGGTGGCTGGGGGGTGGGGGTGGTGGGTGACATGAGTGGGGGCCTTTTGGAGGCTGCCCCTGCACTGCTGGGGGGTGGGGGTGCAGGGGGACATGAGCAGGTGTGCAGGGTAGTCCCCTGTTTTGTGGGCTGCGTGCAGGGGCTGTGGAGGGTGTACAGGGAACACCTGTGAGGACCCACCCAGCCTAATTGCGTGTGATAATTCCCGCACACCCCTGTAATACACGTACCTGGCCAAATCGCATGTGAGAATTCCCACATACCCCTGTAATACACGTACCCTGGCCAATCGCGTGTAGAACTTCCCACGCACCCCTGTAATACACGTACCTGGCCAAATCGCATGTGAAAATTCCCGCGCACCCCTGTAATACACGTACCCAGCCGAATCGCGTGTAGAACTTCCCGTGTACCCCTGTAATACACGTACCCAGCCAAATCGCGTGTGATAATTCCCAAATACCCCTGTAATACACGTACCCTGGCCAATCGCGTGTAGAACTTCCCACGCACCCCTGTAATACACGTACCAAGCCAAATCGCGTGTGATAATTCCCACGCACCCCTGTAATACACGTACCTGGCCAAATCGCATGTGAGAATTCCCGCGCACCCCTGTAATACACGTACCCAGCCGAATCGCGTGTAGAACTTCCCGTGTACCCCTGTAATACACCTACCCAGCCAAATCGCGTGTGATAATTCCCACGCACCCCTGTAATACACGTACCTGGCCAAATCGCATGTGAGAATTCCCGCGCACCCCTGTAATACACGTACCCAGCCGAATCGCGTGTAGAACTTCCCGTGCACCCCTGTAATACACCTACCCAGCCAAATCGCGTGTGATAATTCCCGCGCACCCCTGGAATACACGTACCCAGCCAAATCGCGTGTGATAATTCCCGCGCACCCCTGGAATACACGTACCCAGCCAAATCGCGTGTGATAATTCCCGCGCACCCCTGTAATATACGTACCCAGCCAAATCGCGTGTGATAATTCCTGCGTACCCCTGTGATACACGTGCCCTGGCTAATCGCGTGTAAAACTTCACGCGTACCCCTGATATGCACGTTACCCGCTTTGCGTTCCTTGTTTGGCAGCCCTGTGGACTGGTCCAGGGTTAGCGCTGCCCTTTGCGATGATTTAGCGATTTTGATGGCTTTTCCTTGCGCGAGGGCGTTCTTGGGGGCGTTACTGGCGCTGCTGCAGGGTCGCTGTGATACTCTGCGCCACGGCTGGTTTGGGAGCCTGAAATCCATGAATACGCTGTGCGCGGAAATCGGTTTTAGCGCACGTGCCTGGCGCAGTCAATCGCACGCGGACACTCTGCGCCAGCCGCTTGCGACACTTTTCTGCGAAATTCTATGAATTACCCTGTAAATCTAATCGAACAGTTTGATGAGTGTGTCCATTTCCCAAGTTCATTCTACCTGGTGTTGCATATGCCACTCTGAACTGTGACAGGTTGTGTTCCTTATAGTATTGCACTAGTGGCAAATAGGTTGTGGCAAAAGATATCTTACGTTAAGATGACACTCAAGATGATAGTGTCCATCTCTTGAAATAAAGAGTGAAAGAGGTGTGCAAACCACCTAGATAAAAGAATGTAATAAATGGGAAGAGGACCACCATAATAAACAACCATTCATCTGGCTATATTATCTCTCATCTGTTGCCATGCAGCATAACATCACTGTGTCAACTGTTAAGCTCGCCCTGCATAGGTATAACTAAGCGCCTATTATGAGAGCATATGACAGGTACACAGCGCTGTGGTACGTGCAACAATGCTAACAATGCTAATTAGCTGCCAAATGACAATAAAGTGCATAGTGCCTAAGCAGCTAATCACGCTACACGTCAATATGCATGTAAGGTTCAAAACACTAGAGTGTTTGCAAATATGCTAAATGTTTTATATATTTGTGAAACAATTCAAGACATTTTTAAATATAAGCATATCTGTACTTTGTTTTGTTAGATGCAGATCTTGTTAAATCTGGAAATAGAAATATTGGGCAGTTGCACAATAGTTTTTGCTACAGATACCTTTCATTAACGAGGGATATGTACTCTGAGAGTTTAACTGTTCATCTGAAGTGTTGAAGTGAGTTGACAGTTTTAGATTTGGAGGTTTTGGATGTGATTGGTGGATGGATGTGTGACTCTTTGAAAACAGCCAATGAGGGAGTGTTGAGAACATGAAGGTGGAAAGAGTGTAAGGGCTGCCCTTTGTTACAGGGTTAGTGGACACCTCGGCAGTCCGCAGACAGCACATCCTACATCCAGGTCTTTTGAGTATGCCTGGCATGGAAAGGGTGTTGTGGGGATTAGCCGATCAGGTTTGCTGGGTGTTGTGTACAAGAAGAGAGGGTAGCAGGAGTTTTGTTTGCAGGAGTTGTGAGAACAGTGTCAATGGCATTGGCTATGTGTTTGAGAAGGCAGACTGTGTGTATTCTGGGGGACTCTTCAATTGATTAATTGAAGGTGTATGCTGAGAGTCATGTCATCCTTTGAAATATTGGATTATCAGAACTGAAAGATTTCTGGCATGCAGTTTGTGGCTTTAACTGGGCAAGCTTGCTTTCATTCTGTGAAAGTATGGCTCACTTTTAATGCCCAGGCATTTTGATTGTGCATTGTGGAGGGGAAAGTTTGGGGTTTGGGGTTTGTGACTCCAGTGTTTTTGCAAGTTGTGCTGAAATATTGCTTTAAAAAGCCTAAAGCAATTGTTTCCTGCTGATAAGATTTTTTTTTCGGAAATAAATCAGGGGCGCACATGGATATGTCCAACAAACTTTTCAGTCCTCAAATTTAAGAGTCAAGGCGGATTGCCAATAAAGGTATATCTGATTTTTTATATGCTGCAGGAATGTCATCTTTTAAGAATGATAATATACATTCTCATTGTGTGCAATTTTCCTTACAATCCTAGGAATGCATTGAAGAATTTCCTGTACAGAAAAAAAGGAAAACACAATATTTTTGTTAACAAAACACCAAAAGAAAGGTTATTTTCAGAGCCACCAGTAAAGGTTACATATTTTACATTATGTTTATGTTCCCTTCCCACCCCCTTCAATTGGACAATCTGTCCCCAGATACCGCGGTAGTTTGCTGGAAGGCACGTGCCATATCCGGGACATATGATGTTGCCTGGTATGGAAAGGCGACTGCAGACCCCGCAGAGAGTCATGGTGTCTGCGGACATTGAGCGATCAGCCATTCAGGTTTCCTCGGTGTGGTGTACAGGAAGAGAGGGTAGCAGGAGTTTTGTTAGTAGGAGTTGTGAGAGGATCGAAAATGGTCATGGCAATGTCGTTTAACAGGCAGAGTGTTTGGGATTTGGGGGACTCTTGGGTGCACTGGTTCAAGGTGTATGCTGAGCATTGTGGAATAGCCAAAAATATTGGATTCCCGGAATTGGAAGTGTTCTGGTACGGAGTGCAAATAATGAAGTGGGTGGACTTTCTCCCATTTTGTGCAAATATAGTTCAATTGAAGCATCCAGAAATTATTACAATTATTATCACACTTGGATAGAATTGTGAATATTAGCATGTCCACACTCAGATAGAATTGTGAATATTAGCCTGCGTCACATCCAGATGGGACTTTGAATGTTAGCATGTCCACACACAGATAGAATTGTGAACATTATCAGGTGCAGCATCCAGACAGGATTTTGATTGAAGGATAGCATGCCCGGGCCTAGATGAAACTTGAATGTTAGCATGTGCCACACTTAGAACTGTGAACACTAGCCTGCGCCACATCTAGATAAGATTGTGAATGTTAGCATGCCCGCACCCAGATAGAATTCTGAACATTAACCTGCACCGCATCTAGATAGGATTGTGAAGGTCAACTAGTGCCCCACTTAGACAAAACTGTGAATGTTAATTAGCATGCTAAAGGTAACCCTCTAACCAATATAAGCTCAAACTCTGCATACTTATCTCACTCAAAAAACTCACCCAACCATCTCTTTCACAACAAGCCGCACGCATTTCACAACACTGCAACAACACATATGCCAGAGCAACAGCACACGCGGACTTACACCAATCCAATACCTGCACCAAAGCTCAGCACCCGGTGTATACCGAGTTGAAGCTGCCAACAGAACACCACCCCTCTCACTATCCTACTCCCTCTTCACCTTACTAACCCATCCCACCTTATCGTTTACAGATCCGCCAGAGCGCCTGGGGACCAATTCCGTTGGTGACAGTGCGCGGTACAAATACCTTTAACATTTAACATTTATTGTGGTGGGAACAGTTTGGGGAATGTGACTGGAATTTCTTTGCACTTTGCAATGAAGTAGACATTGGTAAAGATGAATAAAATGTTTCCTAATTCAAAAATAATATTTTCATGCATTACACAGAGATAGACATGGATGCTTTCCAGTTCATTTGGTCCGCAAATGGAAAAAGCCAGGCACATTGTCAATAAAGATGTGCGTGCTTTTGTTCGAGATGTTGGCATGACTTTGTTTCATTATGAGAACATCAAATTGGAGAGGGTCAACATTTTTCGTTGAGATGGAGTCCATCTAACTCAGGGGTCCCCAACCTTTTGTGCGCAATGAGCAACAATGGCATATCAAATTAAATGGTGAGCAACATCCATTTTTCGACAGAATATATTGGCGCACAGTTGGCGTACAAATTGCTTGCAACACAAATTAGAAATGTAACAAAATTAAAACTGCATATAGAACATTTAATTTGCAGTACTTAATAGTTATCTAGACCACGTGTTATTCTAGTCAAAGAAATGTGCAAGGTCTTTAACTTCATTTGACGTTAAGTGGTGGTTTACAAGGAATGTTGAGGAAATTGAGTGGTCAGTAGTACATTTATAGACATATAGGACTAGTCCAGCTGTTCAAAAATAGAGTAGGAGTAAATAAACATTACCAGGGGTTTCAGGTTCCCGAGCAAAATATTAGTGCAAATGTATGGACAGTAAAAATGGCCACATGAGATTCTGCCTAGGATTTTATGGGATCCCTAATGGCAATTGGTGCATTCCTAAGCATGCAAGATCGGCAATACTGTTCCACAGTCATTGATGACTGTATTGTGGATGTTTTTTTCCTTCAGGAATGTTACATTTCTTATTGATCAGAGAGTAAACACAATCCTCTTGAGTTCATTTTCAAATGGCCAGGGTAGGCACCACAAAGAAGATATCTGACAGCCAGAGAGGCTGGTTGGCGATGCCTACGCTCGAAAAGGAGGCATTGGAAAGAATTACTAATTCACAAGAAATTAACATATTCTCTTAAAACTGTTGAACAGTTCAGAGGCCACAAAGGAAAGCGTCAGTTTGTCTGAGTCTTTGGGAGAAACTATCCAGGACAGAGCTATTGGCAAACCGTGCCCCCAAGTTCAGGAGTTCCAGGTTATAGAAAGGGATGCACCATGGTTCAATGCAGAATGTAGAATCTCGAAAAGAAAACTGAACCATGATTTAATGAGGGGTGTGTACACTGCTGGTCAGATTTATAGTTTCAAAATGGCATAAAAAATTGTTGTAAGACAAAAAAAGAATTTGAGAAAAAAATGGGAGCTTTTTTGAAGGATGCCAAATCGTTTTATGTTTATTGTTGTTGTCAAGACAGGCATTATGCCATCCCCTTAGACAAGTATTTCTTGGAACACCAGCCCCTCAAGGTTATAGGCCAATTCCCTTACTGGACATTGGGGCTTATTACGAGTTTGGTGGCATCTCAACGGTACAGTTACTGCTACTTGGTGCAATGGTATCACTGCCAGATTCCAAGTGGTGGTTTGGCGGTGTTAGTCCCCAATTATGGAGTCTGTAGCACTCCAGGGTGAATTTTGTCGGTATTTGATTGAAACATAATGTGGTGGAATTTACATTTTATTGGAGTCTGTGACAAATCTGTGGATGCTGTCCCTTCTCCCCTATGGGGGAGACCATTTTCATGTGTTGCCGGGGCGGTACATCCTCGGTACAATAGTTCCCCTGAGGGTGGTGCACAGGGAGAGAATCACATGGGAGAGGAAACCCCTTCTGGGACTAGGAACAACCCTACCCTGAGAACGCAATATACTCGCCAATCCCCAGACCCTAGGACCCCTCCCCCCCATTTCTATAACCCAAAGAACAACCCCTTCCCTAGATACGTACTGGGACTATGAAGAGCACAACTGACCCAAGGGAGATCAAGGTTAGAAATACTGAGACGAGGAAGAATGGGGAAGAGTTGAAAGATATGTTATTGACAACCATTGAGACAAATAAGCTGCATGGAGGAATGTAGAGTGTTCTGCATAACCAACATGAGCATTCTAGACAACTTGGAATAAGTACTGAGATGAAGAGGAAGAGCGGAGGCATGAAGACTTCTCCTAAGAACCACAACGAGCAGTCTAGTTGTTGCTGGCCACTCATTGGTCAATGCATAGTAGAAAAGGATGAGGGACTCAGGAAGAAGTTGTCTAGTCCTTCATGAAGGAGCTGCAGGAGCCAGCACGGTGCAGGAAAGTGCAAGGAAGCACACCAGGATGCCAAGAGAGGAGCTGGAAGGACAAGGGCCAGTCCACAGTGGAAGGACCGAAAGGCGAGCTGGCAGAGAGAAGCTCCCGGTGTTCCTTCAGACAGGGAAGCACGTGAAAGGAAGACCACGCTGTCCTGGGAAAGATTGACACTGCAGTGTTCCTGGGCAGACCAGAGCCCGCTACAAACGGGAGCACTTAGGCTGGCTGCTGGGAAACACAGTACCTGGCAGGCATGTGAACCATTGTCTGTCCCCCAACAAGAGAAACTTAAGAGTCTGGGACCCACCAAACGAAAGCAACAGTAGTCCTCTTCCTTGTGGCGGTACTTGGGAGGAAAGGGCTCCAAGTACTCACACACAAAGAAGGTGTCTGGGACCCACTACACGAGAACCACACAAGTCATCTTCCTCGTGGTGGTACATGGGAGAAGAGAGCTCCAAGTACCCTCAGGCAAAGAAGGGGGGTTTGGGACCCACTACAGGAGAAACACACAAGTCCTCTTCCTTGTGGTGGTACTTGGGAGAAGAGGGATCCACAGTAACCACAGAGTAATTTACTAAGGACCACACTTGGCAGGGAAGTGAACCAAGTTAACCCAAGCAGAAAGAGAGAAAGGCAGAGATCTAGGACCTACAAGAGAAGGAACCAGGGCAAAGGAGTCATTGCCCCTGGCTGTGGTCCAATAAATAGAGAGTTGCCAAGAGAAGGAACCAGGACAAGGGAGTTGTTGCCCAGGTTGCTACGAAGTTTGTGCAACAGAGAAATGTGTAAGAACTTTATGGAACTTTGTTTTATATTTAAGAACTTTGGGTTTGGAACCTGTGTTATTTGGAACTCTTTGATTGGATCTACAACCTATTCTTCTGAATTAAGAAGACATTTTGATTTTTATAGGTTAGTAAATGGTGTGAGGGATGGAAATAGGCTTCGGACTTGTGACATACAGTGGACTATTTACTTTAGACAAGACACACTGGCAGTTTCCTTAGTTTTGGTTAAGGATGGGAAACCCCTCTTAGCTTTAGGGAAAGACAGGAGTTTCCCCAGTCCCCCACCCTTTTCCTTTCAATAAAAGTATATGTCAATCAACATGAGCCCACTGTGTCCGAGTCCTACTTCTACATTCTTACAGGTCACTAATGGTTTTTTAAGTCTTATCCAACGTGATACGCAGACATCTCAACATCTGTCCAAAATACAAGATTGTGGAATTATACATTGTTTCCCAACACAAATAAAGGTGACAAGCAGGGATGTCAGTTGGTCCCAATGTATTCCTTCTGGATGTTGATTCTAGTACTTCTCTTAGGAAAGTTAATCCACCCTCCACCTGAAGGGTTCATTTTATAGCATGCACCCATATGCAGCCTTATTAAATGAATGTAGAGATGAGGGGGCAGTCTCATTTTTATCTGAGCCTAATCTTCTGAAAGAGCAGTGCTTGTGTCAGTAATTTTAATAAGATAGCTGAAAAGGCATCATTCATGATTAAATGGCTTTTTACGTTATTTCAGGTTTGCGGCATTCTGATTGGAGAAGTTGGAGGTATATAAGACAAAGGTCTGCTCCATGATTTTAAGGCCGCAAAATCTAGGGTTGTTAGAACTGTCATTTCTTGGAGGGGTTGCAAAATAAATTCCTGGGCCAAATAGCAGGTCTCCCTGCAGATACACCTGCTAGCCCCTTGTGAGCCGAATTGAGGGTGTTCAATTTGAGTGTCAGGCCAGTTAAGAATGTTCCTTATTTTTTAAAAGCACATCTGGGATTTTCTGCTAATCATAAAGTGAATTTCAGTGCAAGTGCGATTGTAGCCTCCCCTGGTGAAGAGAAATACTTGTGGTTATGGGCGGTTGTAAGTCATTGTCCATTTGAATAGGGATGCAATATAACTACATTTGGTGCATTAAGCCACCTCAAAATAGCTCCAAAAGCAAAAGCGTTTCCAATGGAAAAAAAGTCTGATGTCCAAAATATACACAGGCTGCCAACTTTAGCCTTATATACAGACTTACATACACATATAAAATGGCAAGGAGAAATCTGTCAAATAAGATTCCCAGAATGCAGGAGGCTGGTGGTAATGGTACGTTTAAATGTACCCACTCCTCAATAAATTAAGAAAGTGTGCAGGAGGAAGCAAAAAGTGCGCTTGCAAAATAGGAGTCAAAGATTTGGTTCATTTTCTGTTCATTTGCTGTTGTTTCTGTTTTGCATAAGCGTGGAATGCATGGGAGCTATGCTATATATAATTAATTGTAATGTTCAGACTTGTATATATAGCAAGTTTGATTGTGTTAAAGTTGCTTTTTTATTTTGGGCTTGTTCTGTGTGAATTGTATGAAAAATATGAAACATGTTTTTAAATGTTGCTGACTTAATGGAGAAATATAAATATGAATTAGTACTTCAGGTCATTACATGGTAGCCTTTAAAGATCACTTCATTGGGCCTTTGGAGGTTACCTCCTTAGAATTATTTGGGAATGTTATGGCAAATGGTGTGTATTAAAGCTCCAGAAGGCTGTTGAATTGGTGAAAAAGTGGTTAGGAATAAAAATAATACCTTTCTCAATTATCTGGAGCCTATTTACTCTGCCCAAAAGGGATTTTACACAAGACTTAGTGGCAAACATTGATCAAACCTTTGAGCATTTGATGACCACTTCATAGAGGGGTGTGGTGCTGTTAACTGAGTATTTGAATCAATTAATTGACTTGTTAGTTTAAACCTATTAACAATCAATTAATTGTATTGGAATACAGGGCAAATTAATTATGAAAAATGTGGCATGCATTTACCGTATCTGCCCATTAACCATGTGCTAGATGGGCAGGTTATCAAACGAAGACCATTTTTCCGCTAGGACACTATGTAATAATAAATACAGGAGACACCAAAATGAATATTGTCGATAAATGTACATGGTGGGATCAAACACAAACATCACTTGTACAGAAAGTGTGCATGCACATTATTTAATAAAGGAAAGTTGGGTATGCATACCACCTCCTTCTCCATTATGTTCATACTAGTTGTATCAAAGAACAGAATATGCCAATGTTCTCCATGACACAAACATGGTTCAAATATTGTACTCATTAATACATTTGTCAGCTGGGCAAAGTAACTGGAGATGACAGGGTTTTAGCAATGACACTACCATGTAAGGACATTTACTGAAGAAGTATATGCATGGTGGCACCAAACAAATCTTGCATGTATAAAAATAATCCAGCTGGAAACACAGCGGCTCATTGGCCAACATTCTTGCACAGTCCAGGACTCTGTCCTGACTACAGTGCTACTGAGGTCTCATCCATTCAGCACCCCCTTCTAGGCCTTCACACCATGGCCCAGGGCAACTGGCGAGCAACAATTTAGGGTGCCGTGAGCAACATGTTGCTCCCGAGCTACACGTTGGGGATCCCTGACAACTGATGTGGTTAATCAGATTACTGTGGAAAAAATTAGAAATGCTTTGAAGCAGTTTGTGCGAAAGTGAGAAGAAATATTGAAATTTAGTTCAGTTTGTAAAACCAAAAAAAATATATATATATATAAATCCCAAAAATTCAAAGAAACTGTTCTTTTAAGAGCCACCCTTTTTAAAGGCAAAACAATTAGAATGATTCCAAATGCCCCACGTCTGAAATGTCTGTGGACTACCATGCTGCCCACGGACTACCACACTGTCCACGAGCAATGCATACCACACAAGGGCCTGGGACATTTGTGTGCACTTCCATTTTTTAACTGTCAAAGGTAGCTCCTAAAGGAACTGTTATTTTTGGTGTTTTTTCATTTTGAGTTTTTTTGCTTTTTCAGGTTTTTTTGCAGATAGGAAAGATACAGGGGGATGGAAGGGAGTGAAGGAGCACCAACCAAAGAGATGGAGGGGCATGTGGACAGGGGAAGATGTTGGGCATGCCTTAAATGTAAACAGGGGGGTCTACCACCTAAATAAATACAACATTTAACACATCTCTTACTCCCACACTCTTCTCAAACACTTTTACACACCAACACACTCTACTAAATAGTATTTTAACACCAAGTTTCAGCGCGCTGTCCGCAGACATCGCGAATCCAAGATGGCAGGCGTTCCCGAAAATCTGACGCGCTTCACGCTCTTCACCGTCCAATCAGTGAACACGTTGCATGTCCGCGGACATGACGCAAGCCGGTTGGCCAATCTTGACACTGTCCGCGGAGCAAACAGGGAAGTGTGTCCGCGGACCGAACATAGATATCACTAATTTTTTGTGACCTAGTTTTTGGTCATTTTTAAAAAAAACTACTGGACAGATTTTCACCAAATTTGCAAAAGCACGCTTTCGGGACCAAGCTGCTGCTCCTGGTCCAAATTTGGTGAACATCCATCCAGCGGTTTAGCCTGTAGGTGTGAGCAACGTTTTTTCCCCATTCAGTCTATGGGAAAAAAAGAAGTTTTGGGACCCCCCTATAACTTTACCCCCCCTGGACCAAACCTCACCAAACTTTCCAAAAAAATTCAGAGTGACCCATATACTTTTTTTTGCAAAGTTTGGTGAGGATTCATCCAGGGAGAGCAAAGTTATAAGCCACCCAAAAAGGGCTCTTCCTATGGAAACAGCAACTTAACCATAACTACACGGTAACTATCGTGGCCGTGTAATATCAAAGTAAATTTTGTACCATTGTACGAAAGGGAGGAATGCACTCCAAAGTTCAGTGCATAAGTGGAAATGTCCTCTAAACATTGAGTCAAAAAAATCACCAGACGATCCCAGGAAAAAAGTAATCCTTTTTATATGTTGCTGTGGAAGAAAGGAAGCCACATAAAAACGATGTGTTTCGCAGTACACTGACCGCTTGGTCACTTTCTGGGTGTGATCATAGATGCAGGACTCATATTATGCCATAAACTCTAGGGTCATCCATTGTTAGATAGTACTTTGCTAATATCATCTGACTGTGCATTTTCAACTCATCAGACATCTTGAACCATCCCGGTAATGGTGATAGTTACGCTTAGTGAGTGTTTTTTAACAATTAACATTTAGTATTGCAGTGGCGGCATTAGAACATTCATAACAGTAATTGAAGATATGCCGCTCCGAAGAAAACTGTATATATTAAATCTAATCGAACAGTTTGATGAGTGTGTCCATTTCCCAAGTTCATTCTACCTGGTGTTGCATATGCCACTCTGAACTGTGACAGGTTGTGTTCCTTATAGTATTGCACTAGTGGCAAATAGGTTGTGGCAAAAGATATCTTACGTTAAGATGACACTCAAGATGATAGTGTCCATCTCTTGAAATAAAGAGTGAAAGAGGTGTGCAAACCACCTAGATAAAAGAATGTAATAAATGGGAAGAGGACCACCATAATAAACAACCATTTATCTGGCTATATTATCTCTCATCTGTTGCCATGCAGCATAACATCACTGTGTCAACTGTTAAGCTCGCCCTGCATAGGTATAACTAAGCGCCTATTATGAGAGCATATGACAGGTACACAGCGCTGTGGTACGTGCAACAATGCTAACAATGCTAATTAGCTGCCAAATGACAATAAAGTGCATAGTGCTTAAGCAGCTAATCACGCTACACGTCAATATGCATGTAAGGTTCAAAACACTAGAGTGTTTGCAAATATGCTAAATGTTTTATATATTTGTGAAACAATTCAAGACATTTTTAAATATAAGCATATCTGTACTTTGTTTTGTTAGATGCAGATCTTGTTAAATCTGGAAATAGAAATATTGGGCAGTTGCACAATAGTTTTTGCTACAGATACCTTTCATTAACGAGGGATATGTACTCTGAGAGTTTAACTGTTCATCTGAAGTGTTGAAGTGAGTTGACAGTTTTAGATTTGGAGGTTTTGGATGTGATTGGTTGATGGATGTGTGACTCTTTGAACACAGCCAATGAGGGAGTGTTGAGAACATGAAGGTGGAAAGAGTGTAAGGGCTGCCCTTTGTTACAGGGTTAGTGGACACCTCGGCAGTCTGCAGACAGCACATCCTACATCCAGGTCTTTTGAGTATGCCTGGCATGGAAAGGGTGTTGTGGGGATTAGCCAATCAGGTTTGCTGGGTGTTGTGTACAAGAAGAGAGGGTAGTAGGAGTTTTGTTTGCAGGAGTTGTGAGAACAGTGTCAATGGCATTGGCTATGTGTTTGAGAAGGCAGACTGTGTGTATTCTGGGGGACTCTTCAATTGATTCATTGAAGGTGTATGCTGAGAGTCATGTCATCCTTTGAAATATTGGATTAGCAGAAGTGAAAGATTTCTGGCATGCAGTTTGTGGCTTTAACTGGGCAAGCTTGCTTTCATTCTGTGAAAGTATGGCTCACTTTTAATGCCCAGGCATTTTGATTGTGCATTGTGGAGGGGAAAGTTTGGGGTTTGGGGTTTGTGACTCCAGTGTTTTTGCAAGTTGTGCTGAAATATTGCTTTAAAAATCCTAAAGCAATTGTTTCCTGCTGATAAGATTTTTTTTTCGGAAATAAATCAGGGGCGCACATGGATATGTCTAACAAACTTTTCAGTCCTCAAATTTAAGAGTCAAGGCGGATTGCCAATAAAGGTATATCTGATTTTTTATATGCTGCAGGAATGTCATCTTTTAAGAATGATAATATACATTCTCATTGTGTGCAATTTTCCTTACAATCCTAGGAATGCATTGAAGAATTTCCTGTACAGAAAAAAAGGAAAACACAATATTTTTGTTAACAAAACACCAAAAGAAAGGTTATTTTCAGAGCCACCAGTAAAGGTTACATATTTTACATTATGTTTATGTTCCCTTCCCACCCCCTTCAATTGGACAATCTGTCCCCAGATACCGCGGTAGTTTGCTGGAAGGCACGTGCCATATCCGGGACATATGATGTTGCCTGGTATGGAAAGGCGACTGCAGACCCCGCAGAGAGTCATGGTGTCTGCGGACATTGAGCGATCAGCCATTCAGGTTTCCTCGGTGTGGTGTACAGGAAGAGAGGGTAGCAGGAGTTTTGTTAGTAGGAGTTGTGAGAGGATCGAAAATGGTCATGGCAATGTCGTTTAACAGGCAGAGTGTTTGGGATTTGGGGGACTCTTGGGTGCACTGGTTGAAGGTGTATGCTGAGCATTGTGGAATAGCCAAAAATATTGGATTCCCTGAATTGGAAGTGTTCTGGTACGGAGTGCAAATAATGAAGTGGGTGGACTTTCTCCCATTTTGTGCAAATATGGTTCAATTGAAGCAGCCAGAAATTATTACAATTATTATCACACTTGGATAGAATTGTGAATATTAGCATGTCCACACTCAGATAGAATTGTGAATATTAGCCTGCGTCACATCCAGATGGGACTTTGAATGTTAGCATGTCCACACACAGATAGAATTCTGAACATTATCAGGTGCAGCATCCAGACAGGATTTTGATTGAAGGATAGCATGCCCGGGCCTAGATGAAACTTGAATGTTAGCATGTGCCACACTTAGAACTGTGAACACTAGCCTGCGCCACATCTAGATAAGATTGTGAATGTTAGCATGCCCACACCCAGATAGAATTCTGAACATTAACCTGCACCGCATCTAGATAGGATTGTGAAGGTCAACTAGTGCCCCACTTAGACAAAACTGTGAATGTTAATTAGCATGCTAAAGGTAACCCTCTAACCAATATAAGCTCAAACTCTGCATACTTGTCTCACTCAAAAAACTCACCCAACCATCTCTTTCACAACAAGCCGCACGCATTTCACAACACTGCAACAACACATATGCCAGAGCAACAGCACACGCGGACTTACACTAATCCAATACCTGCACCAAAGCTCAGCACCCGGTGTATACCGAGTTGAAGCTGCCAACAGAACACCACCCCTCTCACTATCCTACTCCCTCTTCACCTTACTAACCCATCCCACCTTATCGTTTACAGATCCGCCAGAGCGCCTGGGGACCAATTCCGTTGGTGACAGTGCGCGGTACAAATACCTTTAACATTTAACATTTATTGTGGTGGGAACAATTTGGGGAATGTGACTGGAATTTCTTTGCACTTTGCAATGAAGGAGACATTGGTAAAGATGAATAAAATGTTTCCTAATTCAAAAATAATATTTTCATGCATTACACAGAGATAGACATGGATGCTTTCCAGTTCATTTGGTCCGCAAATGGAAAAAGCCAGGCACATTGTCAATAAAGATGTGCGTGCTTTTGTTCGAGATGTTGGCATGACTTTGTTTCATTATGAGAACATCAAATTGGAGAGGGTCAACATTTTTCGTTGAGATGGAGTCCATCTAACTCAGGGGTCCCCAACCTTTTGTGCGCAATGAGCAACAATGGCATATCAAATTAAATGGTGAGCAACATCCATTTTTCGACAGAATATATCGGCGCACAGTTGGCGGACAAATTGCTTGCAACACAAATTAGAAATGTAACAAAATTAAAACTGCATATAGAACATTTAATTTGCAGTACTTAATAGTTATCTAGACCACGTGTTATTCTAGTCAAAGAAATGTGCAAGGTCTTTAACTTCATTTGACGTTAAGTGGTGGTTTACAAGGAATGTTGAGGAAATTGAGTGGTCAGTAGTACATTTATAGACATATAGGACCAGTCCAGCTGTTCAAAAATAGAGTAGGAGTAAATAAACATTACCAGGGGTTTCAGGTTCCCGAGCAAAATATTAGTGCAAATGTATGGACAGTAAAAATGGCCACATGAGATTCTGCCTAGGATTTTATGGGATCTCTAATGGCAAATGGTGCATTCCTGAGCATGCAAGATCGGCAATACTGTTCCACAGTCATTGATGACTGTATTGTGGATGTTTTTTTTCCTTCAGGAATGTTACATTTCTTATTGATCAGAGAGTAAACACAATCCTCTTGAGTTCATTTTCAAATGGCCAGGGTAGGCACCACAAAGAAGATATCTGACAGCCAGAGAGGCTGGTTGGCGATGCCTACGCTCGAAAAGGAGGCATTGGAAAGAATTACTAATTCACAAGAAATTAACATATTCTCTTAAAACTGTTGAACAGTTCAGAGGCCACAAAGGAAAGCGTCAGTTTGTCTGAGTCTTTGGGAGAAACTATCCAGGACAGAGCTATTGGCAAACCGTGCCCCCAAGTTCAGGAGTTCCAGGTTATAGAAAGGGATGCACCATGGTTCAATGCAGAATGTAGAATCTCGAAAAGAAAACTGAACCATGATTTAATGAGGGGTGTGTACACTGCTGGTCAGATTTATAGTTTCAAAATGGCATAAAAAATTGTTGTAAGACAAAAAAAGAATTTGAGAAAAAAATGGAAGCTTTTTTGAAGGATGCCAAATCGTTTTATGTTTATTGTTGTTGTCAAGACAGGCATTATGCCATCCCCTTAGACAAGTATTTCTTGGAACACCAGCCCCTCAAGGTTATAGGCCAATTCCCTTACTGGACATTGGGGCTTATTACGAGTTTGGTGGCATCTCAACGGTACAGTTACTGCTACTTGGTGCAGTGGTATCACTGCCAGATTCCAAGTGGTGGTTTGGCGGTGTTAGTCCCCAATTATGGAGTCTGTAGCACTCCAGGGTGAATTTTGTCGGTATTTGATTGAAACATAATGTGGTGGAATTTACATTTTATTGGAGTCTGTGACAAATCTGTGGATGCTGTCCCTTCTCCCCTATGGGGGAGACCATTCCCATGTGGCCAGGGCGGTACATCCTCGGTACAATAGTTCCCCTGAGGGTGGTGCACAGGGAGAGAATCACATGGGAGAGGAAACCCCTTCTGGGACTAGGAACAACCCTACCCTGAGAACGCAATATACTCGCCAATCCCCAGACCCTAGGACCCCTCCCCCCCATTTCTATAACCCAAAGAACAACCCCTTCCCTAGATACGTACTGGGACTATGAAGAGCACAACTGACCCCAGGGAGATCAAGGTTAGAAATACTGAGACGAGGAAGAATGGGGAAGAGTTGAAAGATATGTTATTGACAACCATTGAGACAAATAAGCTGCATGGAGGAATGTAGAGTGTTCTGCATAACCAACATGAGCATTCTAGACAACTTGGAATAAGTACTGGGATGAAGAGGAAGAGCGGAGGCATGAAGACTTCTCCTAAGAACCACAACGAGCAGTCTAGTTGTTGCTGGCCACTCATTGGTCAATGCATAGTAGAAAAGGATGAGGGACTCAGGAAGAAGTTGTCTAGTCCTTCATGAAGGAGCTGCAGGAGCCAGCACGGTGCAGGAAAGTGCAAGGAAGCACACCAGGATGCCAACAGAGGAGCTGGAAGGACAAGGGCCAGTCCACAGTGGAAGGACCGAAAGGCGAGCTGGCAGAGAGAAGCTCCCGGTGTTCCTGCAGACAGGGAAGCACGTGAAAGGAAGACCACGCTGTCCTGGGAAAGATTGACACTGCAGTGTTCCTGGGCAGACCAGAGCCCGCTACAAAGGGGAGCACTCAGGCTGGCTGCTGGGAAACACAGTACCTGGCAGGCATGTGAACCATTGTCTGTCCCCCAACAAGAGAAACTTAAGAGTCTGGGACCCACCAAACGAAAGCAACAGTAGTCCTCTTCCTTGTGGCGGTACTTGGGAGGAAAGGGCTCCAAGTACTCACACACAAAGAAGGTGTCTGGGACCCACTACACGAGAACCACACAAGTCATCTTCCTCGTGGTGGTACATGGGAGAAGAGAGCTCCAAGTACCCTCAGGCAAAGAAGGGGGGTTTGGGACCCACTACAGGAGAAACACACAAGTCCTCTTCCTTGTGGTGGTACTTGGGAGAAGAGGGCCCCACAGTAACCACAGAGTAATTTACTAAGGACCACACTTGGCAGGGAAGTGAACCAAGTTAACCCAAGCAGAAAGAGAGAAAGGCAGAGATCTAGGACCTACAAGAGAAGGAACCAGGGCAAAGGAGTCATTGCCCCTGGCTGTGGTCCAATAAATAGAGAGTTGCCAAGAGAAGGAACCAGGACAAGGGAGTTGTTGCCCAGGTTGCTACGAAGTTTGTGCAACAGAGAAATGTGTAAGAACTTTATGGAACTTTGTTTTATATTTAAGAACTTTGGGTTTGGAACCTGTGTTATTTGGAACTCTTTGATTGGATCTACAACCTATTCTTCTGAATTAAGAAGACATTTTGATTTTTATAGGTTAGTAAATGGTGTGAGGGATGGAAATAGGCTTCGGACTTGTGACATACAGTGGACTATTTACTTTAGACAAGACACACTGGCAGTTTCCTTAGTTTTGGTTAAGGATGGGAAACCCCTCTTAGCTTTAGGGAAAGACAGGAGTTTCCCCAGTCCCCCACCCTTTTCCTTTCAATAAAAGTATATGTCAATCAACATGAGCCCACTGTGTCCGAGTCCTACTTCTACATTCTTACAGGTCACTAATGGTTTTTTAAGTCTTATCCAACGTGATACGCAGACATCTCAACATCTGTCCAAAATACAAGATTGTGGAATTATACATTGTTTCCCAACACAAATAAAGGTGACAAACAGGGATGTCAGTTGGTCCCAATGTATTCCTTCTGGATGTTGATTCTAGTACTTCTCTTAGGAAAGTTAATCCACCCTCCACCTTAAGGGTTCATTTTATAGCATGCACCTTTATGCAGCCTTATTAAATGAATGTAGAGATGAGGGGGCAGTCTCATTTTTATCTGAGCCTAATCTTCTGAAAGAGCAGTGCTTGTGTCAGTAATTTTAATAAGATAGCTGAAAAGGCATCATTCATGATTAAATGGCTTTTTACATTATTTCAGGTTTGCGGCATTCTGATTGGAGAAGTTGGAGGTATATAAGACAAAGGTCTGCTCCATAATTTTTAAGGCCGCAAAATCTAGGGTTGTTAGAACTGTCATTTCTTGGAGGGGTTGCAAAATAAATTCCTGGGCCAAATAGCAGGTCTCCCTGCAGATACACCTGCTAGTCCCTTGTGAGCCGAATTGAGGGTGTTCAATTTGAGTGTCAGGCCAGTTAAGAATGTTCCTTATTTTTTAAAAGCACATCTGGGATTTTCTGCTAATCATAAAGTGAATTTCAGTGCAAGTGCGATTGTAGCCTCCCCTGGTGAAGAGAAATACCTGTGGTTATGGGCGGTTGTTAGTCATTGTCCATTTGAATAGGGATGCAATATAACTACATTTGGTGCATTAAGCCACCTCAAAATAGCTCCAAAATCAAGAGCGTTTCCGATGGAAAAAAAGTCAGATGTCCAAAATATACACAGGCTGCCAACTTTAGCCTTATATACAGACTTACATACACATATAAAATGGCAAGGAGAAATATGTCAAATAAGATTCCCAGAATGCAGGAGGCTGGTGGTAATGGTACGTTTAAATGTACCCACTCCTCAATAAATTAAGAAAGTGTGCAGGAGGAAGCAAAAAGTGCGCTTGCAAAATAGGAGTCAAAGATTTGGTTCATTTTCGGTTCATTTGCTGTTGTTTCTGTTTTGCATAAGCGTGGAATGCATGGGAGCTATGCTATATATAATTAATTGTAATGTTCAGACTTGTATATATAGCAAGTTTGATTGTGTTAAAGTTGCTTTTTTATTTTGGGCTTGTTCTGTGTGAATTGTATGAAAAATATGAAACATGTTTTTAAGGGGCCAATTCATAGAATTCGGCGCACAAGTGGCGCACGCGGCTGGCGCACAGTGTGCGCGTGCGGTAGTCTGCGCCAGCCGCGTGCGCCGAAACACATTCAGGCGCACAGCGTATTCATGGATTCCAACATCCACAACCAGCCGTGGCGCAGAGTGGCGCAGCGACCCTGCAGCAGCGTCAGTTACGCCCCCAAGAACGCCCCTTGCGCAGGGAAAAGCCATCAAAATCCCCAATCCAGCGCAAAGGGCAGCAGCAAACGCAGAGCGGGGAGCGTGTATTTCAGGGGTGTGCGAGAAATTCTACACGCGATTGGCCTGGGTACGTGTATTACAGGGGTGCGCGAGAAAATCTACACGCGATTGGGCTGGGTACGTGGATTTCAGGGGTGCGCGAGAAATTCTACACGCGATTGGCCTGGGTACGTGGATTTCAAGGGTGCGCGAGAAAATCTACACGCGATTGGCCTGGGTACGTGGATTTCAGGGGTGCGCGAGAAATTCTACACGCGATTGGCCTGGGTACGTGTATTACAGGGGTGCGCGAGAAATTCTACACGCGATTGGGCTGGGTACGTGGATTTCAGGGGTGCGCGAGAAATCCTACACGCGATTGGCCTGGGTACGTGGATTTCAGGGGTGCGCGAGAAATTCTACACGCGATTGGCCTGGGTACGTGGATTTCAGTGGTGCGCGAGAAATACTACACGCGATTGGCCTGTGTACGTGGATTTCAGGGGTGCGCGAGAAATTCTACACGCGATTGGGCTGGGTACGTGGATTTCAGGGGTGCGCGAGAAATTCTACACGCGATTGGCCTGGGTACGTGGATTTCAGGGGTGCGCGAGAAAATCTACACGCGATTGGGCTGGGTACGTGGATTTCAGGGGTGCGCGAGAAATTCTACACGCGATTGGCCTGGGTACGTGTATTACAGGGGTGCGCGAGAAATTCTACACGCGATTGGGCTGGGTACGTGGATTTCAGGGGTGCGCGAGAAAATCTACACGCGATTGGACTGGGTACGTGGATTTCAGGGGTGCGCGAGAAATTCTACACGCGATTGGCCTGGGTACGTGTATTACAGGGGTGCGCGAGAAATTCTACACGCGATTGGGCTGGGTACGTGGATTTCAGGGGTGCGCGAGAAATTCTACACGCGATTGGCCTGGGTACGTGGATTTCAGGGGTGCGCGAGAAATTCTACACGCGATTGGCCTGGGTACGTGGATTTCAGGGGTGCGCGAGAAATACTACACGCGATTGGCCTGTGTACATGGATTTCAGGGGTGCGCGAGAAATTCTACACGCGATTGGGCTGGGTACGTGGATTTCAGGGGTGCGCGAGAAATTCTACACGCGATTGGCCTGGGTACGTGGATTTCAGGGGTGCGCGAGAAATCCTACACGCGATTGGGCCTGTGCGAGTGGGGCAGTGTATTACGGAGGTGTGCGGGAAGTTGAAGAGGTGAATTGCCAGTGTGGGTCCTCCCAGGTCTCCCCTCTACCCCCTCCACGACCTCTGCAGGCAGCCCACACCACAGGGGACTACCCTGCACCCCTGGTCATGTCCCGCAGGCAGCCCATCCACCATGGGCATGCCCCCCAGCCAAGCCACATGTCCCCTTGCACCCCCACCCCCCAGCAGGCCCCCACCCATGTCTCCCAGCACCCCCACCCCTCCAGTCACCAGGGGCAGCCTCCACAAGGCCCCCACCCATGTCTCCCACCACCCCCACCCCTCCAGTCACCAGGGGCAGCCTCCACCAGGCCCCCACCCATGTCTCCCAGCACCCCCACCCCCCCAGTCACCAGGGGCAGCCTCCACCAGGCCCCCACCCATGTCTCCCACCACCCCCACCCCTCCAGTCACCAGGGGCAGCCTCCACCAGGCCCCCACCCATGTCTCACACCACCCCCACCTCTCCAGTCACCAGGGGCAGCCTCCACAAGGCCCCCGGCCATGTCTCCCACCACCCCCACCCCTCCAGTCACCAGGGGCAGCCTCCACCAGGCCCCCAACCATGTCCCACTCATGTCCCCTTGCACCCCCACCCCCCAGCAGGCCCCCACTCATGTCCCCTTGCACCCCCACCCCCCAGCACTGTGGGGCACCTGCCACCAGGCCCCCAACCATGTCCCCTTGCACCCCCACCCCCCAGCAGGCCCCCACTCATGTCCCCTTGCACCCCCACCCCCCAGCACTGTGGGGCACCTGCCACCAGGCCCCCAACCATGTCCCACTCATGTCCCCTTGCACCCCCACCCCCCAGCACTGTGGGGCACCTGCCACCAGGCCCCCAACCATGTCCCCTTGCACCCCCACCCCCCAGCAGGCCCCCACTCATGTCCCCTTGCACCCCCACCCCCCAGCACTGTGGGGCACCTGCCACCAGGCCCCCAACCATGTCCCCTTGCACCCCCACCCCCCAGCAGGCCCCCACTCATGTCCCCTTGCACCCCCACCCCCCAGCACTGTGGGGCACCTGCCACCAGGCCCCCAACCATGTCCCCTTGCACCCCCACCCCCCAGCAGGCCCCCACTCATGTCCCCTTGCACCCCCACCCCCCAGCACTGTGCGGCACCTGCCACCAGGCCCCCAACCATGTCCCACTCATGTCCCCTTGCACCCCCACCCCCCAGCAGTGCAGGGGCAGCCTCCACCAGGCCCCCACCCATGTCCAACTCATGTTCCCCACCCAACATGTCATCACAATCCAGAACCCTGGTCTCTATGGTCAGCCCCCAAATGCAAAACACCCACCCGAGTATTGCATCCACCCACTCATAATTTGCAATCACATCACAGAACACCAATTGGAAGTTCCGAAACAAACACATGTCCCTCACATACACCCAATGGGTGTCAGTGAATCTCAAAACACATAACATGAAATGCATGAAAACAATGAGATACCACACATTGAAGTTCAACAAAAAAATAATGTATTAAAGGAAACATGAATAGAATCAAAAATGAAGAAACAGAAATGTGAATGTAAAAAAATGAAAAGAAGCATGTCCGTTCAAAATAAAAAAAATAAAAATATATTGAAATCCAAAGTAATGTTGTACAAAGTCAATGTCCACAAAACAAAATCCAATGGGAAATAAAAATAAAAGCCATTGATCCATGGAGAATGTTAAAAAAGAAAGTATGTACAAGTCTACAACTATGTACAATGCAAGAAGCAGGGTCCATTATCCCAACAAAATAAAGGAAACCTATCTAACTACACTAACTAATAAAAAAAATATATACAAAAATGTGGCCAATGTCCAAAAGGTCCAAATGAAACAAAAACAAAAATGAAACCTAACACTACCTACATAACTATGTACAAGTGCAGCGGGCTAGTTCCACGGCTCACTTCTGGATGTGCCGGGCCAGGGCATCATCGAACTCCTCCTCAATGTCCCGGAGGCGGTCCTCCTCCATGGCCCCGAGGGTCCGCAGGGCCGTCGACGTGTCCACCTCCAAACCCCTGCGGATTGCCTCGAGGCACTCGGCCCGCCTCAGGGCCCTCTGCATGGAGTTCTCCGCCCTGACCATTGAGAGCCGTGCCTCTTCCGCCCGCTGCCGCTCCGCATCTATGGCGTGGCCCAACCGCTGCCACACGGAAGACACTTTTTGTCCTGGGTCCTCCTGCCCTCCGGCCGATGCCTGCCCCTCCGATGTCGAAGGCCCCGAGCCTTCATGGCTCCCACCATGGTGCTGCTGCTGCTGTGCCTCTGCCCCTGCACTGCCTCCTGCTGCCTGCACATCCTCCGCCGGCTGGGGTGCAGTCGTTGACGTGGCCACCCCTGCTGGACGTCCGACTCCCGACTGTGGCAGGGATGCCTCCTCCACCAGCCTGGCCGCACCGTCAGAGGCAGCTCCACAGGGCACCCAGGTACTGATGGGTGGGAAGATGGCACAGAGGATGACTGGCGCGTAGGGGGTCCAGCTGAGGAGGGGGTCGTGGCAAGCCCCATCAGACGGAGGGATCCGGCCTGGGTGACCTGTCCCAGCAGGCTGACGTGGTCAACGAGCCATTCGAGATGACGTGCAGTCTCTTCATGAAAAGACTGCAGGTCACCTCGCATGGCCCGTTGACGCAACGCCACACCAGCCAGGACAGGCTCAACCCGGGCCTGGATAGCCACGTCCGCAGGCAGAGGAAGGCCAGTTGACGTCAGCTCATCCCCTGCCTGAAAACTAGTCTGGACATAGGCATCCCTGCTGGTGCAAGATGATGCAGGGACAGGATCAGGGACAGGATTGCACACAGGCACCTCCGCGGCGGCCTGTGCTGCCTCCTGTCCCTGGTCCTGCACTGCACCACTAGCACCAGTGGGATCCCCACCCCCAGACCCTGTCTCTGGTGCTTGCACGGCCTCCTCCTCCACCAAACCCCCCACCAACCTGGATGACTCTGTGCCATCTTCCCCCGTTGGGCCCTGTGGGGTCCCAGCTGCCCCTTCTGCTGCCGAGGAGTCCAACTGCAACCTCCGCCTCTTGGACCTCCCCCCGGCAGCTGCGGCCTGGGACGCGGCACCGGACTCCTCACTCCCCGACGAGATCACAACATGGGAGAGGAGCCGGGCCTTGCGTCTCCGGCTGGCGGTGGGATCCCCGCTGCTGTGCTCCACAGCACCTTCTCCGCCCTCTTCATCAGTTGACGCTGCAGACAGGGAGAAACAAAACACAATGTACAATGGACACATACACACATGACAGTTGTACATGAGTGGCATTGGCAAACCTCAGACATGTCATCACGATCCCCAACACACATGTCATTACAACTCGCACACACGAGCCATACCACAGCCATATCGCAACTGCCAACACCATCCATACACATACAACAGCATGAGCAGCCAAAGGTGATCCAGACATCACATGCAACACAGGAAGTGCACCACACATGTACACACACCACCACACTTGCATGCATGTGTACACCTCTGCCAAGTGTCGCAGTGTTCAGACGGGCATCCATGTCACATCTGCCCATCAGGCTTCCACATACCGCTGTCACATGCATCCATGTTGCATCACTGTTGCACCCTTGTCAAATACACACACATGCACATGTACACAGCGCTGATACATGCAGCTGAAAACAACATACATGCGTGACATCACGGACATGTCTACTCACATACACATTCATACAAACTTGTGTGCCCACACAACTGCATTTGGCATGCAAGCCCACACACACAGGCACCATCCATGTCTCACACATTACAGCCCTCGCATGTGTCAGCCCCAAGGACCTGTACACCCGCACCCATACTCGACCCCATACAAACAGATGTGCAACCTGCACACTACTGAACAATCACCACACGCACTGCTCACAATCAGGATGCATGTACACTCACCGCTCGACTCCAGACGGGTCTGCCTCTCAAGGACCTGGACGTGGAGCGCTGGGGATATGTGTTCCAGGACCCCCATCTGTTCTTCCGACAAGTCGCCCCGGCGCCCCTTGGCATCCGCTGCCTTCAAGAGGCGCCGGGCCTTGTTCAGGGTCCTGGACCTGAAGTCCTCCCTGCGCTTCTTGACATGTTGGAAGTCGCGGACTGCCACCCCCTCCGCGTTGATGGCAGTCACGATGTCAGTCCAGATCCGAGTCCGTCCTTCCTTGTCGGCGCGGGAACTTCCGAAGAGGGCATCATACTGCCCCAGGACTTGCTCCACCAGGACACCAACTTCGGTGGCACTGAAGCTGGTGCCCCTCTGCCTCTCTGGCCGGGGGTTGTCAGTGGTCACAGATGGAGTTTGCCCCGACATGACAACCCCAGAGGCAGGAGTGGGTGGGCAACTGGGTCCTGGGGCTGGGCTGTGGAGCGATGGAATCCCAGTCGGGAGTCTTTGGTTCCAGCAGGGGTGGTCACACCAACAGCACCCCTGGCTGATGTGCAGGCAGCAAATGGCAGGGCACGCGGGCAGCAGGCAGTCAGGCAGCAGCAGATGGCAGGTGGGAGCGTGCTCGGGGCTCTGGGGGGCAGTAGTTCGGCCTTCTGGGCAGGAGCGTGGTCTTCCATGTGCTTACGCGTGGCCAGCTTGATACGGAGTGATTTGGCACGTGAAAATTCTGCACGTCAGCGTGTAATTCGAGGAAAGGCCCTTAGCGCGTAAGCGCGTCTGCACGCATACGCATTTTCATTGGACCAAAGGCCCTCAGCGCGTGAGCGCGTCTGTGACGTGACGTGCGAGGGAGTATCCCTCATTGCACGTGATGACAGAACACACGTGGATTTCAGCCAATCGCGTGTGAAAGTTCACGGCACCCCGGAACACACGTACCCAGGCCAATGGCGTCACGTACCCAGGCCAGTGGAACTACCCGCGCACCCCGAAACACACGTACCCAGGCCAATGGCGTGTGGAACTACCCGCGCACCCCGAAACACACGTACCCAGGCCAATGGCGTGTGGAACTACCCGCGCACCCCGAAACACACGTACCCAGGCCAATGGCGTGTGGAACTACCCGCGCACCCCGAAACACACGTACCCAGGCCAATCGCGTGTACGCTCGCTCCCCTCCGATCACACGCGATGACACCCGAATACGGGAAACCAACGAGTCCGCCCACACGGAGGCGTCCCGCGCCCGCGCACAGCATAAAAGTGCGCGCAAACAACAAACGCGTATATACAGCGACGATGAATGCCCCATTTGTTGCTGCACTGATTGTGGGACACCGCAGAAGGAGGAGAATAGCCAGGGCACGCATTTTTGCACCACGGACAAGCCTTTTTGGGATGCCTGACGACCAGGTCTACGGCAGGTATAGGTTTCCACCCCATATCATCCTAGACCTGGTCAGGGAGTGGGAAGATGACCTCACATCCCCCACCCTTTGCTCCCAAGCATTGAGCCCCTTGGAGAAGCTGCTCAATGTCTTGCATTTTTTGGCCACTGGGTCGTTTCAGCGGACCACTGCCATAGTGGGGGGGGTCTCACAGGCCACGCAGTCACGCTGCCTACACCAGGTACTGGCAATCATGACAGCGCGCCCCTCAGTCCACAGGCACATATACATGCCCAGAACACCCGCAGAAAGGCAGGCCGTTGTCCTGGATTTTTTTCAGGGTGGCACACTTCCCCAAAGTGCTCGGTGCCATAGATTGCACCCATGTGGCCCTACGTCCACCTAGGGCCACTGAGCACATCTACCGAAACCGCAAGCACTGGCATTCCATCAATGTACAGGTGGTATGCGATGCAAAGGGAATCATCACCTCTGTCTATGCAAACTACCCTGGCTCCACCCATGACAGTTTCATATACAGAATGTCCGCCCTGAGCCGGGCCCTGGAAGCTGGGCAGCATGGCGACACATGGCTCCTAGGTCAGTACAAATGCCCTTGCACATGCATGCAAGTCACACACAGACAAATATCCCAACCCTAATAATCTCAATTATTATGACCTCCCCAGGGGACAGTGCCTACCCTCTGAGCAACCACATGATGACGCCAATCCGGAACCCCACCACACCACCCCAGGTAAGATACAACGCCGCCCATATTGCAACCAGGGGCATAGTGGAGCGCACATTCGGAGTGCTCAAGTCACGTTTCCGCTCCCTTGACCGCTCTGGTGGGCAACTACTCTATGCACCACCAGTAGTGTGCAGGATCATTGTGGCAGCATGTGTCCTGCACAATGTTGCAACACGGCAGGGCGTCCCGGTGGACATGGTGGTGCCCCCACATCCCCAACCACAGGCACAGGCGCTGCCCATGGGAGGGGACAGGGCACGTGGCGAGGAAGCCCGGACCCAGCTTGTGGCCACATTTTTCACCTAAACTCCCACCCCTGCGGAGTGCACACAGGCCTGGCACATACCAGGTGACAATCGATGATGACAAAGTGACAGTCAACTGTCACAACCCTACCACCCTGAGATAGTTGCCATGGAAGTGCCACATCGTCTGCATCCCTAGCTACTTAAACACAAGCTATCCTGTGCAACCAAAATGCACACAAATGACATGTGACATGACATGGGCCATACACAAGTATTCCAAGGCCCAATGAGGCAGGGGGGGGGAACAAGGGAACACAGAGAACGGTACTACTAGGCCAGGTGTCATTGAGATTGTGCAAGTGCAGGGGTAGTGGGAAGGGAAAAGTGCAAGGGGAAGGGTGGGGGGGAGTCCAGTACAGGGGAAGTAGGCCAAAAGAATAATACATAGGTCGCCTGGTGGCAACTGCAAAGATAAGTACAGACAAGTGCTGGGAAGGGAGGGCTGTAGGGATAGAGAGACAGTACTGCAGTGCAGGGGTTGCCAGGGTGGCAGTGCAAGTGGACAGTGGCTGGGCCAGGGACCGAGGTTGGTGAGAGTGTCCCAGTAGCAGCTCCTGTGCAGTTCCAGTGAAGAATTCTGCAAGGGAGAGGCAGAGAGTAAGCAGAAGCAAAGAGGAAGGTCTTGAGGTGCTTCCAGAACTGGAGATGGTTCCCCTCAAGTTCAAGTCAGCCAGGAAGTCTGTTCCAGGGGGAGGGCCCTGCTGCGGAGAGAAACATACCCCCAGCTAGTTGCTCTGAGAAGCGGATGACCTGGACATGCAAGGTGTGCATCACACACACCTGCAAAACAGGCCATGGCCATCACTGTCATGTCACTCAAACCCTCCCAAACATCAACATGACATGGCAAGCAATACCCATACACTGACGCAGTAACAATAAGGTACACATTGCCATGTCCTAAATGTACAGTGGCATCGGACAATGATGCCTGACCCGGAATCAGATGAAATGACAGACCAACAAAATGTCCCACCCAAAATAAGTCGTTTCCAAATGCATTGCAACAGTCGTAGACGAAACATCACAATGAATGCCTGTATATATGCACATTATGCATTGCAAAATCAACACTGCAGCTCATGTGTGCAGTGTCCCACTCCTGCATCACACTGCTCAGCGCACAGCACAGTGAACAGCCATTGCGTGTGATGCACACCCTGAGCATCACATCTAAGTGACAGACTACATCAAACATCAAATTTTTGCCATGTACTGGAACCATAATCGGTCACAGAACATGTGCTGCCGGGACACAGTGGGCACCAGAAGTCAAACAGTGTACACGTGGATATGCAAGGGTGGGAGTACATGGAGTACATCCGAGTGCAAGTGTGTGGTTCTGCAGGGACATGCACTCCACATATGCATTTGCACTCAAGTGACCATCAGTGTTCCCTACACATCACATGTGAACATCCACCATGTGTACACCCCAGCATGTCAAACCACAACTATCCCCTCGCACCTGAAAGGAAAACACAACACATGAACAGGCATTGATCAGCAGAACACAACATGTACATAGGACAACAACATTACAATGTCAGAGTTCCCATCACACTGCAGGGCAATGCAACTATCAACAACAACCCCCCCCTCCCGCGCAAATGACCATGACCCGCTGAACAACTGCACCTGGGTCATGGAGCCTCCAACCCTCATTTCCACCTGGCCACAGGATCACCTTTACCCTTCGTGTCCATCTCCCACCTTGTGTGTAAAAAGATGCCTGAACCCTCAGAATCCACACTCATTTACAAAATCACAAAATCCAAGGCATGAAAACGAACCCAAACACCCTCCAGTAGATGACTTGACGTAGCAGTACCTCACAAACGCCAAGTACTACCACAATGATGCAACAACCAAGGTAGCACAGCAGAACAATGTCACGACAGGATGTGAGACATGTGTGGTACATGACATAGGATGATGCACAATGAATGGATGTGTACTGTCACAGGTCCCCTGTACAGGCGCGGGAGTCTCATGAAACAACCACCCACACCATGTCCCGGGTGCCTGCAAGGTCAAACTCACACAGGCCCCTGAGATCATGGTGGGGAATGAGGTTCAGGGATATGCAGTCGGGACAGGTGTAGACACACTGGATGACTGGAATGAGTGGCAGGTGAGGGGAGGAGGAATGACACATGAAACTAGGGAATGCACAAAAATGTACAACCTGCATGAACACATACACAATCCAAACAAACTTGGACATCATTGTCACGACATTCTGTAGTCCAGGCTCAGGAGTGGTACGAACCAACCACCCCCTCTAGGGTTTTGGCGCCTGCAAGTTCGGGGCTTACACAGGCATCCGCAACCCCAGTGGGGAAAGAGGGTCAGGGAACGTTGCTTGGATAGGCACGGGAAGCAGGAACACCGGGTAAAGGGTACAGGTTTCATAATTGCATAGGATCACGGGTGAATAGGGAAAAAAACATACCAAATAGGACCACACATACATCCATGCATCAGTACACTCCCCAGCAAGCCTATGCAGGGCAGTTTGTAAGGAAAACAACAAGACACTTAGCTCTGGTTTTGAGTGCTGGCCTCCTGCCTGTGCACTCTCAGGGCCGGTTACAGGAGCACTCCAATGCTGCAAAGAGAGACACAGTCAACAACCTGTATGTGCCAATTACACAAAAACACAACACAAAACATGCCCCATAGCAACAAACTACTCTACAAACAGACAATCAGTGCTCGATGCTTCGTACCCATATATAACATCACCCCTGTGACGGGTCATACACAGTCAATGCAGTGAGTCAGGCGCTGGTGGGTGCGTGGCAAATGGAACACCAATGTGTCACAATTCACACAACATGCAATGTTCCCTGGGTAAGCAGACAGACCCATATGGCAAGCCATGACTACAGAGCAAGTTGCGTACCACCATGACCAAAACAAAGTTGGCAGTGCATTTATCATGAAGTACGTGGAATAGACATGCACTGCACCCAAGTATGTCCCTTGCTGTATGTCCCTGTGAGCTGCCCCTTTCCATGTCTCTGAAGGCTACATGGTTGATACAAGTGCCTCAATGAACCTTGGTGTACCGCAGGGTATGTGCCACTGCCCCTGCATGTGTCCCAGACAACCCTACTATCAACAGCCATAAGTCCACAAACACATCTGAGCTGCATTGTGTGCTTCAACACCAATATTCGTCTAAGCTCACCCTCAGTGCTGTGACTAAGCCTGCATGTGCAACTCGCCTGGTGCAAGCTTTGCTGTGTCGTGGCCCCCTGTGATGCTCACCTTGCCTGGAGTTCCTTGGAACATGTCAGCAGTTCTAGGATGTGGGTCTGCAATCACTGTGGCTCTGCTCGTGCACACATGTGCATGTGGGCACCAACAAACGGGTCAGGCATTCCGTCGTCCAATGGGCCATGTCTGCTGCCAAAGGTGCTCTGGTGCCTCATCCCCCTGCAGAAAGTGCATGGAACAAATGATTAATGCATCAAAGTGATCTGTGTGTGTCTCATCAGGCATCTCATTACTTGACCATGTCAGAGAGTCACATCACAAATCACACCATCAGTCCGTCTTTGACTTCCAAAGTGTGGAACACTATCTACAGCATGAATTGCAACAGGCACGTGTACAGGAAAGAAATGAGACATAATACACAATGCATAGCAATCAATGTCCACATTAATCATGACACACCCCATCTAGCAAAAGCTGAACAGTGGACATTTACACCTAAATCATCCCCACTAGGGGTGTCAACACAAGTCACAAAGCACCAGACATGCCACAGATATGACAGTCCAAAGCCCTTGTGTAAAATTCTGTAACACCGAACCATCCTTGCGAGCCCATGGATAAGGGAGGCAGGAGTGGCATATGTGAGTCAAGGAACCCAAGCAGCAAACACATACACAAGACAACCATGAAGGGCCCAGCTGGAACAGACAGTGGATGCCTTCAAAAACCACAAGGCGCCGCACTGTCACATGAAAGCACAATAGACTACAAATTTTAAACTAACTCAACTATTAACTAATTACACTAACTATGGAAAACCTACATTACCTATTTAAACTAACTATCAAACAGAAACTTAACTAACTAAACTAAACGAAAAATCAAAAATGGCCACATACGACCCGGGGGGAGGGGAGGCACCCAGGAGGGGGGAGGTACAGGGTGCTGCTCAACATCCACATGCGATGATGCCGAGCCAAAAAAAAAGACCTCCATGGGCTCAACGCCTGCACAGCACGACCTATGTGGGAGATAGATGGTCGTCCGAGTCTGGCTCATCCTGGTAAGGAGGACGTGGCACAGTAGCCTGGCCACGCCTAGCCGCAGCTTGCCCCTCGTCGGCAGCAAGTCTGCCGGACAGGTGAGCCTGGTTCTGTGTGGCGATGTTACATAGGTCTGCATGCAGAACCTCACATGATACACGTGCTTCCTCTTGCAAGGTAGCACGTGTAACACGGAGTTCCTCCTGCAAGGCCTGGCTGGACAACCGCTGCACCTCCCGGCAAGCCTGTAGCTCAGCCGAGATGGTGCGCTCAAGCTGTGCAAACCTCTCCTCTGCCTGCTGCCTCTGGGACATCATAAGGACACCCAGAGTGGATCTGAGGGAGGCATACTCCTCCCTCAGGGCATCCATGTGCGCCTCTGCGTGAGCAGCAATTGCTTGACGCAGAGACGACATTTCAGCCTGGCGTGCCCTGTCTGAGGCCGCCATGCCCAGCCTGAGCGAGCGGGCCGTGGACCGTGCCGCCTGCTGCTGGAGAAGCACCTGCCTAGCAGGGGGGAGCACAGATCGGGCCACACGCTCCATGCTGTCAGCGATGTTCTCCATTGCTGCCCCCTGCCGTTCGGAATTGGCAGTCATGTCTTGCTCCCACTCAGTATACAGCGGTTGCGCGCGGCGACCGCGTTGCCGGGCTTGACCCCTGCGGGACCCAAGGACCGGAGGTCCTCGCTGTGTTGGCACCGCCTGCGGCTGCACGACTACATGCCCCCGTCGACGTGATGTCCCAGGCACATCAGTGACTGGTGTGGAGGGTGACCCTGCGTCCCGATCCACCACGGGCGGAGGAACCAAGACTGTCTGATCCCTCAGTGCAGGTGTCGCAGACAGAGGAGTGTCCACATCAGAATCACTCACCCCTGATACATGGACTTGATGGTCATCCAACTCAACATGGACGTCAGAGTCGTCATCAAGGCTGGACTCATAGGCAGCCAGAGACAGGATGGACTGCAGCACTTGGGGGTTTTCGTGGCCTACCACCCCACGACCCCCACTAGTGCCGGGTTGATGTGGTCTTACCAACCCTGTGTCTGGCGTAACAACACCATCCTCTGCATCCATTGCGTCATCACCTGAAAAATAGAGAGGAAAAGGTAACTACACATGTCAGAAGCACACAACACACACACACACCGACAGCAAAGGCATCCGGCAGACATGTGACACACAACATATGACCTGGCATGCATGCTGGGTCTACTTAGAATAGCCACTGTGATCAGACCTGTTGAAAGGTGGCAGTTTGCATGGAAGTGGGTCTATGCAGTGCTGAAAATGTGTACGCCACTCACTACCTACATGTACAAGCACTCCATGGTGTGTGCCAGGAAATGTGAAGGCAGTGCAATGTCAAATTCAGACATCACGTGCATTGTGTATTCAATGTGTACCATGTCTAGCAGCCAAGCACCCCTCCACCCCAGTACCAAAGCAGGGATGCCTAGCATGGTATCAAAAGGCTGCCCATACACCTGTGTATTGACAAGCAGTGTTGACTGGCATCAACAGCTTAATGTGAATCAAATTACAACACTGCTAATGATGCTGGGACAGTGGGCAGGACACATGATGGAAGATCCGGAGGCCAGCCACGTGTGAAGAAGACACGACAAGAGTTGGACAGAGTCATTGGCCATTGAACAGGCTGAGGCCTGTGAGCCACACAGATTGTCATTGCCTAAACATGTGTGCAACGCAGGACTGAGCCACAGTTGACATGGGGAGGCCGATGATATGGCAGGCAATGTATGTAACCAAGGACTCATATTACAGTGCTCATCCAGTCAAGGACACATAGGGGCATGCGTGCAATGCACATGGAGCATGAATGGGCACTCATGTCCCTGCGGGACATCTGACCCATGCACAGTACAAGTGGGATACCCTGCATCGAGTACTAAGGCTGTACCACACGGCATATGTCTGGCAGTTTCTAAGCTGGAAGTTAGCATCTACACAGGACACATGAACAAGAAACTACACATTGGCAAGAATGTAGCAGACCAGTGCAAAGGTGGAACTGGGGTGCAGAGTGGCGGAGGAGGGGCAAGGGAGCATGCCCACATGGAGTCCCGCATGCAGGCAGAGGAGACATGCATGACGGTAGCATTGCATTACTTACACCTCAGAACCATGTACATGTCACATGTAGCAGCAATCATGCACAACACATCCCACAAGTGAAACACACACGTCCTCAACAACTACGCTTTAACACTCACTGGACTGGGCATCAAAGTCCAGCATCTCTCCCACACCTTCGACCAATTCTGGTGGTATGAACTCCGCAACGAGAGCCTCATGCGGAGTGAGTTCTTCCTCCTCTGGTGCAGGCCCACCGCCAGTCACCAGAGTCAAGTTGTAATTTGAGGCACGCTTAGCCTTAGTGCTGCGCTTGATGTCATTCCAGCGCTTTTTGCACTCCTGCGCTGTGCGCACCTCATGGCCGAATGAACTGACATGTTCCGCAACATGCTTCCAGTGGGTGTCACGTTGGGCAGCCGTAGTCTGACTATTGGCACCCACTAGCATGTCACGGCTGTGTCCCCGCACGTAGTCCACGAGGAAGTCCAGTTCCTGCTTACAGAAAGGCTTCTTCCTCGACGTGCAGGAGGTCGTGGCTGTGTGTGGGGTCCCAGCCTGTGCTGCAGGTGCAACCTTCCTCCTCTTGGACTGTGGCGCAGACCCTGGCTGGCTAATGCCGCCCTGACCAGTATGGCCAGTGGGTTCGGTGGATTGAGCCGAGGGAGTGGCAGGTGGAGGGATGACCAAAGGCCTGACTTGTGTCAGTGGCAGCTGGGTGCCCACTAATGGACCCTGCGCAGCAACATCAGCTGTGGCAGGGTCATTGACCGCAGCGGTCCTGGTTGGCAGACTCACAACCGGGGTGCTGTTGGGTGCATCTGCCCCTGCACTTGCCAACACCCGGCTGTTCGGGGCAGCAGATGACATGACTGCCCCAGGGACACGTGTCTTGGTCTGAGCAGCCCGGCGTGCCCCTATGGTTTCCCCCCTGGCCTGTTGGAGATCTACCAAGGGCTCTTCAAGTGCCAACGCAGCCTGCGCTGGCAGACCCTGAGCCTGGGTGGCGGTGTCCACAGCTGCACCTGCAGCTACCGCTACCCTTGGGCCCGTGGCAGTCGATGGAACGGACTGCTGGGTCATACGGGTGCCAGTGCCAGATGCAGGAGCTGCATCCCCCGGAACCACAGGGGGTGGTGGCATGGCTGCACCGACACATGGCACAACATTGTGCTCAAGTGGCGCACCCCTGCCTCTTCCCCCTCTGTGGCTGCCCTGGACACCCTGGAGTCCCCCTACTCCCTGGTCACCACGGCCACGTCCCTGACCACGCCCGCCACGAGGAGTACGCCCAGCTGAGGCGCCCCTCACCTTTGGTGGCCTCCCAACCATGGCACAGATGTAATAGTGCTGGCACAGATGGAGTGGTGCCAATGGGAGGTGTACACCACAATTGTCCTGGGCAATTGGGGTGAAGGGGGTGGGAAGCAAGATGTTAACAGCCCCCCTGCACCTGCAAGGCTGTATGTGACCCCGGTGATGTGGTGACGGGTCACGCAACGCTCAGGCACCCCAAAACTGCAGTAAAACCGTGCACGCAACCCTGCAGCCTACGTGCGTGGTTTTGACCTCCCGCAGTACGCGGTGGCACCCAGTAACACGAATAACGCGTACGCGTGGGACACGCATGCTACGATGACATCGAAAATGGGTGCAATACACAGGGGCACCCGCAGTGGGAAAAGGAGCGTTTGCGACTCACCGTCTGACCAGCGCGATGCAGAAAAACACGCGTAGCCAATACCCCCGCCAAAAGAAGAGATACGTCCTTGAGAGCTGTGAAGTAGATGGCGCGCAAAACAACTGGAAGCAGCAACACACGTCGGTCTCCACGGAAGGCACGTACAGCGAACTGCTGGGCCCGCTCACCTTTAACCCGTGCTGAGGGAAACGCACGCGCGCGTCACGTCACATGCGGACGTGCAGTTTTTCATGCGCGATTACGCGCTTTACACGCGGACGTGCAGTTTTCCACACGCGATTAGCCTGGGTACGTGTGTTCCGGGGTGGCGTGAACTTTCACACGCGATTGATTGTAATCCACGTGTGTTCTGTCATCACGTGCAATGAGGGATACACCCTCGCACGACACGTCACAGACGCGCTCACGCGCTGAGGGCCTTTGGTCCAATGAAAATGCGTATGCGTGCAGACGCGCTTACGCGCTACGGGCCTTTCCTCGAATTCGACGCTGACGTGCAGATTTTTCACGTGCCAAATCACTCCGTATCAAGCTGGCCACGAATACACACGGAAGACCACGCTCCTGCCCAGTAGGCCGAATCACTGCCCCCCAGTGCCCCGAGCAGCCTCCCACGTGCCATCTGCTGCTGCCTGCCTGCCTGCCTGCTGCCACCGTGCCCTGCCATTTGGTGCCTGCACATCAGCCATCTGCAGGGGTCCAGTTGCTGTGTCGACCCCTGCTGGAACAGTAGACTCCCGACTGGGATACCATCGCTCCACAGCCCAGCCCCAGGACCCAGTTGCCCACCCACGCCTGCCTCGGGGGTCGCCATGTCGGGGCATGCACCATCTGAGACCAGTGGCGACCCCCAGCCAGAGAGGCAGAGGGCCACCAGCTTCAGTGAGAAGGAAGTTGGTGTCCTGGTGGAGCATGTCCTGGGGCATTATGATGCCCTCTTCGGAAGACCACGCGCCAACAAGGAAGGACGGGAGAGGATCTGGGACGATGTAGTGGTTGCCATCAACGCGGAGGGGGTGGCAACCCGCGACATCAAGCACATCAAGAAGCGCTGGGAGGACTTGAGGTCCAGGACCCTCAATAAGGCCCAGCGCCTCGCGGAGGGGGGCCGGGCATGCCTGAGTGACATCCAGATGAGGGTCCTGGAATGCGTAGACCCAGCGCTCCACGCCCAGATCCTTCGGAGGCAGACCCATCTGGAGTTGGCCGGTAAGTGGCCAAGCATTACTGTGTGAGACAGGGCATGTTGCAGTGTGCTGGTTGTCTGATACCTGCCTGTATGTGTGACATAGGCCATGTACGTATGTGTGTGTGCAGGGACATCATGGTCAGGCATGTGAGTACAGTGATGTGTGAACCACATGGTTGGTGCATGTGTTCTATTGCAACATGGGGGGCTCTGTGCGGAATGGACACATGGAAGCATGGCAGTCTCTGTTCCTGGACATGGGTGGGGGTGAGGGATGGGTGCTGGTCCCATGTACACGTATGGTGCCCATGTGTGTGTGTCTGAACTGCGTGTCTGTGACTTGTAACTGCCATGGATGCATGACACATGTCTGTGACAATGTTCAGATTCACTGATGCAGCCTAGTCATCCTTGTATCCACTGCGTCTGTGGTGTACGAGGCCAGATGGATGGAACTACGGTGAGGTGTGTGCATGTGATGGCAAGACACATGATGCATGTGAGTCTAAAACCAACATTGTATGAATCATGAGTCCCTTGGTCATGTATGCCAATGTCCATGGCATGCGCCATGCCTGTTACTGTATGTGTTTTGCCTGCACTGACCCATGTGTTGTGGCGGGACATGATGGAAGTGATGTATGACAGTGCCACTCATCTGCTGTTGCTTCCTGTCTAGGGGACCATTGTACAGTACCCTGATGCTTGTGTTCTATGTCTCCCTCTACACAGTGGCAAGTGAAGAAGAGGGCGGAGAAGGCGCTGTGGAGCAGAGCGGCGGGGATGCCACCACGGCTGCAGTGGAAGGGGTGGGTGAGCCCCCACAGGGGCTTGCACCGGCGGAAGACGGCGTGGAGACATCCAGGTTGGTGGTTTCCACAGAGGGGGAGGAGGCCGCTACTGAGCCACACATGGGGCCTGGTGGGGGCATCCCCGCTGGTGCAAGTGGTGCAGTCCAGGGCCAGGGGCAGGAGGCAGCACAGGTCGCCATGGAGGTGCCTGTGCATGTCACTGTCCCTGACACTATGACTGCACCACCATGCACCAGCAGGGATGCCCCATCCCAGGCCCGTCCGCAGGTAGGGGAGATGTCCATGTCATCTGACACTCCTCTACCTGCGGACGAGGGGACCCCTGGCCGTGTGGAGAGGGTCCTGATTGGTGTCGCGTTGCGCACGGCTGGCATTCGTGATGAGGTGCATGCGTCCCGGGAGGAGCATGCACATCATCACGAAGAGCACCGTGCGTACGTGAACCATTTGGGAGCCGCCATGGTCGGGGGTTTCCTACATGTGTGTGGCCTTCTGGCGACCCTCTCCTCCTCTGTGGAGGCTATGCGCCAGTCGTGCTCCATGCCGTCTTCCGGCCCAGATGCCACGAGGGCCCCCTGTGGACCTGCCCCGACCAACGCAGCCAGCTCGGTGGGGACCCCATCCCTGCCACAGTCGGGAGTCGAAGGTCCAGCAGGGGTGGACACACCAGCAACTGTCCCCCTGCAGATGGAGGATGTGCCGGCATCATCTGGCAGGGCACGTGCACGACGGCATCGGTGGATTCCATCAGCCTGGATGCCGTCGTGCTGGCAGAGGCAGTGGCGTCGGAGGCAGCAGCAGGCTCGACGTGGGAGGCATCATGGCTCGGGGCCATCAAGATCAGAGGGGCAGGCATCGGCCGGAGGGCAGGGGAACCCTGGGATGGCAGTGTCTTCCGTGTGGGAACAGTTGGTCCAGCGGATAGGTGCGGAGCGGCAGCGGGCGGAAGAGGAGCGGCTCACCATGGTCAGGGCGGAGTTCTCCATGCGTAGGGCGTTGAGGCGGGCTGAGTGCCTCGAGGAAGCTCGCAGGGAGTTTGAGGTGGACACGGGGTTGTCCCTGCGAGACCTCGGGGCCAGGACAGAGTCCCGCCTCCGGGACATCGACATGGAGTTCGAGGATGCCCTGGCCGGCAACATCACAGAGTGAGCCGCAGGACTTGCCCGCTGCCATTGTATATAGCTCTTTAGTTAGTTAGTGTTAATTTTCCTTTATTTTTTAAGTTTTTTTTGGACCGCTCGGACAATGGCCACTTTTCTGTATATATTTTTATTATTAGTTAGTAGTAGTAGGTTTAATTTATGGTGTTGGGCTCATGGACCCTGGGATATTCTTGTACATAGTTTGATGTTTGGAAAACATTTGTTGGATTTATATTTGTGTTCACCATGAGGCAATGGTTTTTCCTTATTTTTCCCCCCATTATTTTGCTTTGGACTACATTATTTTTTGGATTCCTTTGTTTTTTGATTTTTTCTATTTGTTCTCGGACATGGACCATTTGTTTTGTCATCCCCATTGTTGTGTGTTTTATTTCTTTACTTCATTTTCATCTTTAATACATATATTTATTACTTACATTTGTGGTATTTTCTCATTGGTTTCATGCATGTCATGATATGGGTTTTGACATTCACTGGCACCCATTGTGTATGTGTGTGTGAGGGACATGTGTTCATTTACATACTTGCCATTGGGGTTGTATCATGTAATTGCATCTACTATGTGGGTGGATGCAATCCTTGCCTGGGTGTTTGTGCTGGGTATGCTGCCCATTACTGCCATGATTGTGTTTCGTCAGGACCTAGGGGCAGGGGGACATGAGTGTGGGCCTGCTGGGGGGTGGGGGTGGTGGGAGACATGGTTGGGGGCCTGGTGGCAGGTGCCCCACAGTGCTGGGGGGTGGGGGTGCAAGGGGACATGAGTGGGACATGGTTGGGGGCCTGCTGGCAGGTGCCCCACAGTGCTGGGGGGTGGGGGTGCAAGGGGACATGAGTGGGACATGGTTGGGGGCCTGCTGGCAGGTGCCCCACAGTGCTGGGGGGTGGGGGTGCAGGGGGACATGAGTGGGGGCCTGCTGGGGGGTGGGGGTGGTGGGAGACATGGTTGGGGGCCTGGTGGAGGCTGCCCCTGGTGACTGGAGGGGTGGGGGTGGTGGGAGACATGGGTGGGGGCCTGGTGGAGGCTGCCCCTGGTGACTGGAGGGGTGGGGGTGGTGGGAGACATGGGTGGGGGCCTGCTGGCAGGTGCCCCACAGTGCTGGGGTGTGGGGGTGCAAGGGGACATGAGTGGGGGCCTGCTGGGGGGTGGGGGTGGTGGGAGACATGGTTGGGGGCCTGGTGGAGGCTGCCCCTGGTGACTGGAGGGGTGGGGGTGGTGGGAGACATGGGTGGGGGCCTGGTGGAGGCTGCCCCTGGTGACTGGAGGGGTGGGGGTGGTGGGAGACATGGGTGGGGGCCTGCTGGCAGGTGCCCCACAGTGCTGGGGGGTGGGGGTGCAGGGGGACATGGTTGGGGGCCTGCTGGCAGGTGCCCCACAGTGCTGGGGGGTGGGGGTGCAGGGGGACATGGTTGGGGGCCTGGTGGCAGGTGCCCCACAGTGCTGGGGGGTGGGGGTGCAAGGGGACATGAGTGGGACATGGTTGGGGGCCTGCTGGCAGGTGCCCCACAGTGCTGGGGGGTGGGGGTGCAAGGGGACATGAGTGGGGGCCTGCTGGGGGGTGGGGGTGGTGGGAGACATGGGTGGGGGCCTGGTGGAGGCTGCCCCTGGTGACTGGAGGGGTGGGGGTGGTGGGAGACATGGGTGGGGGCCTGGTGGAGGCTGCCCCTGGTGACTGGAGGGGTGGGGGTGGTGGGAGACATGGGTGGGGGCCTGGTGGAGGCTGCCCCTGGTGACTGGAGGGGTGGGGGTGGTGGGAGACATGGTTGGGGGCCTGCTGGCAGGTGCCCCACAGTGCTGGGGGGTGGGGGTGCAGGGGGACATGAGTGGGGGCCTGCTGGGGGGTGGGGGTGGTGGGAGACATGGTTGGGGGCCTGGTGGAGGCTGCCCCTGGTGACTGGAGGGGTGGGGGTGGTGGGAGACATGGGTGAGGGCCTGGTGGAGGCTGCCCCTGGTGACTGGAGGGGTGGGGGTGGTGGGAGACATGGGTGGGGGCCTGGTGGAGGCTGCCCCTGGTGACTGGAGGGGTGGGGGTGGTGGGAGACATGGGTGGGGGCCTGGTGGAGGCTGCCCCTGGTGACTGGAGGGGTGGGGGTGGTGGGAGACATGGTTGGGGGCCTGCTGGCAGGTGCCCCACAGTGCTGGGGGGTGGGGGTGCAAGGGGACATGAGTGGGGGCCTGCTGGGGGGTGGGGGTGCAAGGGGACATGGTTGGGGGCCTGCTGGCAGGTGCCCCACAGTGCTGGGGGGTGGGGGCACAGGGGGACATGGTTGGGGGCCTGGTGGAGGCTGCCCCTGGTGACTGGAGGGGTGGGGGTGGTGGGAGACATGGGTGGGGGCCTGGTGGAGGCTGCCCCTGGTGACTGGAGGGGTGGGGGTGGTGGGAGACATGGGTGGGGGCCTGGTGGAGGCTGCCCCTGGTGACTGGAGGGGTGGGGGTGGTGGGAGACATGGTTGGGGGCCTGGTGGAGGCTGCCCCTGGTGACTGGAGGGGTGGGGGTGGTGGGAGACATGGGTGGGGGCCTGGTGGAGGCTGCCCCTGGTGACTGGAGGGGTGGGGGTGGTGGGAGACATGGGTGGGGGCCTGGTGGAGGCTGCCCCTGGTGACTGGAGGGGTGGGGGTGGTGGGAGACATGGGTGGGGGCCTGGTGGAGGCTGCCCCTGGTGACTGGAGGGGTGGGGGTGGTGGGAGAATGGGTGGGGGCCTGGTGGAGGCTGCCCCTGGTGACTGGAGGGGTGGGGGTGGTGGGAGACATGGGTGGGGGCCTGGTGGAGGCTGCCCCTGGTGACTGGAGGGGTGGGGGTGGTGGGAGACATGGTTGGGGGCCTGCTGGCAGGTGCCCCACAGTGCTGGGGGGTGGGGGTGCAAGGGGACATGAGTGGGGGCCTGCTGGGGGGTGGGGGTGCAAGGGGACATGGTTGGGGGCCTGCTGGCAGGTGCCCCACAGTGCTGGGGGGTGGGGGCACAGGGGGACATGGTTGGGGGCCTGGTGGAGGCTGCCCCTGGTGACTGGAGGGGTGGGGGTGGTGTGAGACATGGGTGGGGGCCTGGTGGAGGCTGCCCCTGGTGACTGGAGGGGTGGGGGTGGTGGGAGCCATGGGTGGGGGCCTGGTGGAGGCTGCCCCTGGTGACTGGAGGGGTGGGGGTGGTGGGAGACATGGTTGGGGGCCTGCTGGCAGGTGCCCCACAGTGCTGGGGGGTGGGGGTGCAGGGGGACATGAGTGGGGGCCTGCTGGGGGGTGGGGGTGGTGGGAGACATGGTTGGGGGCCTGGTGGAGGCTGCCCCTGGTGACTGGAGGGGTGGGGGTGGTGGGAGACATGGGTGGGGGCCTGGTGGAGGCTGCCCCTGGTGACTGGAGGGGTGGGGGTGGTGGGAGACATGGGTGGGGGCCTGCTGGCAGGTGCCCCACAATGCTGGGGGGTGGGGGTGCAGGGGGACATGGTTGGGGGCCTGCTGGCAGGTGCCCCACAGTGCTGGGGGGTGGGGGTGCAGGGGGACATGGTTGGGGGCCTGCTGGCAGGTGCCCCACAGTGCTGGGGGGTGGGGGTGCAAGGGGACATGAGTGGGACATGGTTGGGGGCCTGCTGGCAGGTGCCCCACAGTGCTGGGGGGTGGGGGTGCAAGGGGACATGAGTGGGGGCCTGCTGGGGGGTGGGGGTGCAAGGGGACATGGTCGGGGGCCTGCTGGCAGGTGCCCCACAGTGCTGGGGGGTGGGGGTGCAGGGGGACATGGTTGGGGGCCTGGTGGCAGGTGCCCCACAGTGCTGGGGGTGGGGGTGCAAGGGGACATGAGTGGGACATGGTTGGGGGCCTGCTGGCAGGTGCCCCACAGTGCTGGGGGGTGGGGGTGCAAGGGGACATGAGTGGGGGCCTGCTGGGGGGTGGGGGTGGTGGGAGACATGGGTGGGGGCCTGGTGGAGGCTGCCCCTGGTGACTGGAGGGGTGGGGGTGGTGGGAGACATGGGTGGGGGCCTGGTGGAGGCTGCCCCTGGTGACTGGAGGGGTGGGGGTGGTGGGAGACATGGGTGGGGGCCTGGTGGAGGCTGCCCCTGGTGACTGGAGGGGTGGGGGTGGTGGGAGACATGGTTGGGGGCCTGCTGGCAGGTGCCCCACAGTGCTGGGGGGTGGGGGTGCAAGGGGACATGAGTGGGGGCCTGCTGGGGGGTGGGGGTGCAAGGGGACATGGTTGGGGGCCTGCTGGCAGGTGCCCCACAGTGCTGGGGGGTGGGGGCACAGGGGGACATGGTTGGGGGCCTGGTGGAGGCTGCTCCTGGTGACTGGAGGGGTGGGGGTGGTGTGAGACATGGGTGGGGGCCTGGTGGAGGCTGCCCCTGGTGACTGGAGGGGTGGGGGTGGTGGGAGACATGGGTGGGGGCCTGGTGGAGGCTGCCCCTGGTGACTGGAGGGGTGGGGGTGGTGGGAGACATGGTTGGGGGCCTGCTGGCAGGTGCCCCACAGTGCTGGGGGGTGGGGGTGCAGGGGGACATGAGTGGGGGCCTGCTGGGGGGTGGGGGTGGTGGGAGACATGGTTGGGGGCCTGGTGGAGGCTGCCCCTGGTGACTGGAGGGGTGGGGGTGGTGGGAGACATGGGTGGGGGCCTGGTGGAGGCTGCCCCTGGTGACTGGAGGGGTGGTGGTGGTGGGAGACATGGTTGGGGGCCTGCTGGCAGGTGCCCCACAGTGCTGGGGGGTGGGGGTGCAAGGGGACATGTGGCTTGGCTGGGGGGCATGCCCATGGTGGATGGGCTGCCTGCGGGACATGACCAGGGGTGCAGGGTAGTCCCCTGTGGTGTGGCTTGCCTGCAGAGCTCATGGAGGGGGTAGAGGGGAGACCTGGGAGGACCCACACTGGCAATTCACCTCTTCAACTTCCCGCACACCCACGTAATACACTGCCCCACTCGCACAGGCCCAATCGCGTGTAGGATTTCTCGCGCACCCCTGTAATACACGTACCCAGGCCAATCGCGTGTAGATTTTCTCGCGCACCCCTGAAATCCACGTACCCAGGCCAATCGCGTGTAGCATTTCTCGCGCACCCCTGAAATCCACGTACCCAGGCCAATCGCGTGTAGCATTTCTCGCGCACCCCTGTAATACACGTACCCAGGCCAATCGCGTGTAGATTTTCTCGCGCACCCCTGTAATACACGTACCCAGGCCAATCGCGTGTAGATTTTCTCGCGCACCCCTGAAATCCACGTACCCGCTCAATCGCGTATTTAACTTCCCGCGCGCCACTTTTTTGATGCGCTGGGACTCTACCGCCTGCCTTCGTGTGGCGGCCGTGTTTCAGCTTGTGCGTGTCTTTGGCTGTGCGTGGCTTTGCCCTATTCGATTCCATGAATACGTGTGGTTCGAGTGCGTGTGGGCGTTCCGTCTGCTTCCCTGCAGTACATCCCCAGTTACGCCCTTATTTTCGCGTGTTGTTCCCCATTCCGCGCGTTACGCCCCATGTCCCGCCCACTTTCTGGTGTGTGCGCTGCGGTTGTGCGCTTTCACTGTGCGCGTCGCGCACGCCTTTCACGATGTTGCAGTGACGTGTGCGCCATTCACGGGTTTGGCACACATCCCGAGGAAGACACGCGCAGGGACTTCCATGAATCGCACGCGTGCGCGTGCGCCTCTTTTTTTCCGCTTGCGCCTGCTTGCGCGTAGATTTTCGGCGCACGTTTGTTCCATGAATCGGCCCCTAAATGTTGCTGACTTAATGGAGAAATATAAATATGAATTAGTACTTCAGGTCATTACATGGTAGCCTTTAAAGATCACTTCATTGGGCCTTTGGAGGTTACCTCCTTAGAATTATTTGGGAATGTTATGGCAAATGGTGTGTATTAAAGCTCCAGAAGGCTGTTGCATTGGTGAAAAAGTGGTTAGGAATAAAAATAATACCTTTCTCAATTATCTGGAGCCTATTTACTCTGCCCAAAAGGGATTTTACACAAGACTTAGTGGCAAACATTGGTCAAACCTTTGAGCATTTGATGACCACTTCATAGAGGGGTGTGGTGCTGTTAACTGAGTATTTGAATCAATTATTTGACTTGTTAGTTTAAACCTATTAACAATCAATTAATTGTATTGGAATACAGGGCAAATTAATTATGAAAAATGTGGCATGCATTTACCGTATCTGCCCATTAACCATGTGCTAGATGGGCAGGTTATCAAACGAAGACCATTTTTCCGCTAGGACAATATGTAATAATAAATACAGGAGACACCAAAATGAATATTGTCAATAAATGTACATGGTGGGATCAAACACAAACATCACTTGTACAGAAAGTGTGCATGCACATTATTTAATAAAGGAAAGTTGGGTATGCATACCACCTCCTTGTCCATTATGTTCATACTAGTTGTATCAAAGAACAGAATATGCCAATGTTCTCCATGACACAAACATGGTTCAAATATTGTACTCATTAATACATTTGTCAGCTGGGCAAAGTAACTGGAGATGACAGGGTTTTAGCAATGACACTACCATGTAAGGACATTTACTGAAGAAGTATATGCATGGTGGCACCAAACAAATCTTGCATGTATAAAAATAATCCAGCTGGAAACACAGCGGCTCATTGGCCAACATTCTTGCACAGTCCAGGACTCTGTCCTGACTACAGTGCTACTGAGGTCTCATCCATTCAGCACCCCGTTCTAGGCCTTCACACCATGGCCCAGGGCAACTGGCGAGCAACAATTTAGGGTGCCGTGAGCAACATGTTGCTCCCGAGCTACACGTTGGGGATCCCTGACAACTTATGTGGGTAATCAGATTACTGTGGAAAACATTAGAAATTCTTTGAAGCAGTTTGTGCGAAAGTGAGAAGAAATATTGAAATTTAGTTCAGTTTGTAAAACCAAAAAAAAAAAAAATATATATAAATGCCAAAAATTCAAAGAAACTGTTCTTTTAAGAGCCACCCTTTTTAAAGGCAAAACAATTAGAATGATTCCAAATGCCCCACGTCTGAAATGTCTGTGGACTACCATGCTGCCCACGGACTACCACACTGTCCACGAGCAATGCATACCACACAAGGGCCTGGGACATTTGTGTGCACTTCCATTTTTTAACTGTCAAAGGTAGCTCCTAAAGGAACTGTTATTTTTGGTGTTTTTTTCATTTTGTGTTTTTTTGCTTTTTCAGGTTTTTTTGCAGATAGGAAAGATACAGGGGGATGGAAGGGAGTGAAGGAGCACCAATCAAAGAGATGGAGGGGCATGTGGACAGGGGAAGATGTTGGGCATGCCTTAAATGTAAGGTAGGGGGCACTGTTTCTCATACTCTTTAACAATTGCCTTAAAAGCCCTGCAACACTGTTCCCGCCAGCAGAGCGGTGTGTCACAGTACATACAGCACACTGTAACTCTCGAAAGTTAAGGATCTACAGCATCTCGTATGGCCTGCGAGGCCACCAGTGGGATCCTCTGCCCCACAGGAGCACCCTGTGTGCTGCAAGGAGCAGGTGAAGAAGGTGGCACAGTGAAAGATAGCCTGCTCCTCCCTGCGAAAGGAAGAGCCTTTCTCAGTGCAACTAGGTGGTTAAAATGGATGTGGCGGCACTTTGATGTGGTCCCGAAGGAGTAGTACCCATGTTATCCATGACTGAGTTTCACCCCACCCTCAATGCACGGGCATCCTTTGCCTTGAGGACCCCACCAAAGGTCTTAAAGAACTGATACACCCAGGACTCACTCTGGGTGCTGGAGATAGACACCTCCACAACCTCATCTTCATCCTCCTATTGATACTCTTCTAGATAATCACACCTGTTCCCCTGTCCAGGCCCTCAAGATGTTGGTGTTGGAGGTAATGGGGCTGGTTGGGGAGCAGAAGTGGCCATAGTAGATGCCATAATGCTGTCAACAGTCCACAAGAAAGTTCTGAAAATCAGGTGCTGTAAAATGCTCTCCGCTGGATAGCCAGATTGAGAATGAGGAAAAGTAATGGGTGGGTCCCTTCAGAGGAACCATCCACAGACAGTCATACTGTCCGCGGACTATCTGTGAAGACTGGAGGGGGTGTCTGTGCTTCTGCTCTCTATATGGTAGAGGAGAGGCACAGAGGACCTCAAACAACATTCTCTACTCGGTAGCTATGGTCGAGCAATCAAGGTCTATCTCCTCAGGAGGTGATGCAGGCTGGTTCTTAAGTACAGTGTAGTCCCCAGGCCCCCACAAAGGAATGTCCACACACTGTATTACTGAAAACACAGTCTTTATATAATTAATATTCAATGTTATGTACACTTATCACAATAACTCACTTTGTGCTCAGAAAATCAACAATGGTAAATATATACAGTTCTACAGTGGTACCACATATATTATCAGACTTCATTAAAGTGCATCAACTATATTGTCAAATGTCAAACAGATCAATAAGAAGGAAAGCAGCAATAGGCATAGGAAGGAAAACAAGATGGTTGAAACAATAGGCAGATTACTGGCCCAGTACCCAGTACCCTAGACACAGTTCTGTGTGGAGATCCCCCATGTAAGCTAAAGATATAACACAAGCCCAGTCCATATATTGATCAATAGTCTTATTCTCTCCTATAATGTTTTTACCCACCCAATGTACCTGTTGGAGCACAGTTCTTCGAAGAAGCATTGATGGATCCTTCTTGAGTGACTCCCTTTAAAGCAGGAGCCATGGATAGTCGAAAGGCGTAGAAGAAGGTGAACTTGGCGTTGACGGCATCGATGAAAAGTTTAAGGGTGCTGAGACCATGGTGTCGATCCAGGCAGTGCTCGTCGGTGACGTCCTGCGAGGATGAGGTGTGCAGGGCACCTCAGCGTTTGATAGTTCTGGACCGCACAAAGAGTTTCAGAAGAACTGTGGCCCAACAAGGGTGTCGAGTCGTTGACATCTTTGTGGTCTTTGGTGTTGGGAAACCCACTGGCAGAATCTCCTCGGCGCATCGGCGTCCCCGACTTTCTCCGGCAGGATAAAGCGGTAGTCGGTGCGGACAAGGGAGTCCTTCAATTCAACAGTCTTAAGCAAAGGAGCGGACGGCTCCGGTCATCGGTGGCACAGCGTCAAGCGGTCCCCTCTTCTGGGACAACATGGCTTCGACGGGCCTCCAGCAGTTACGGCGATACTCCCGAACACTGGGCGACAGCAATGGACTTCGATGGTGGCAATGTCTGGGTGCTTCACTTAGTTCTCCTCGGCGGTCCCCGTCTCCAGTCGGCAGCCTTTCGAGGGTCTGACTTCCAGGGAGCTTCGGTGAAGGTTAGCGGTGCTCGATGGTCCCTCAGAGCAGGGGAAGAGGGCGCCTAGCCAGGTCCTCTCTCGGATCAGTCCTCGACGAACTCGGCAGCTTTCAGATCGGGGCAAAGCAAATGCAGCAGCAGGTCTTTTTCTTCCAGCTGGGCGTCGAGGATTAGCTGTTCCAGTTACTCTTCAAGTGTCGACAGAGCTTCTGAACAATTTCCAGTGGTGAGAGGTCCCCAGATATACTATTCTGCCTCTCATCTACACTGCTGGGTCACACTCAGCAGCCAATCATGCAGAAGGGCATTCATGTATTCAGGCCATACTCCTCCCTCTCAGACACTCACAACAAGGAATGTGGATTGGGACAAGTACCCATACATTCAACACTACACACTGTGTTCAGGCCAGTTTCGGGCAGGGCTGTCTCAGTCTTTGTCTCTCATACCAGAAACCAGACAGCCACAACAAGAAGTGCATATTGGTTACACACTCCATTCACCCAGGTCCCACCCACAGGGTGTAACAACAACATACAGTCACTGGGAAGACTCCAGCCAGTCTGGCCTGGACTTCACAACAACACCATGTATGGAACTTCCACCCAACAGCCAGTCAGGGGGAAGGGACAGAGTCAGGGCTTCCCAGGACTTTGGGGGAACAAGGTAATAGGCAATAGAAAGCAAGAGGCCACAGGGGCCATCTTGTTTCCTATCAGGAATCAACTGATTGCAATGGCAGGGCCTCGGTATCCCAAAATGGAGGATACTCAGTGCACCTGTCAAATTCAGCATGGAGCTGCCACCAGCCTATACTCTGCTCTGGGGGCTACACACAGGTGCCCAAAAACATACACTAGGGGCACATGGTTGTACCCCCACCCATGGGTGCCATAAGGATATCCCATGGGTCTGTACACCAAACCAAAAACAGGAAGAGCTGCACTGCTAGAGGTCCCACATGGACTCCTGGGCAGAAAGCAATACAGAACACAAATGAAAAAGGACCACAGGACAAGGACAGGGAGGCCCTGTCCCTCCAATGCATTTCCAGCATCACAGTCGCCCCCCAGACTGAGGTTAGGGTGCCTAATCTCCCACGGGATAGACACCCTCATCCAGACGGTCAACATACCTTCTGGAAAGGCCATCTGCATTATCGTGACTCTTGCCTGGTTTATGCTCTATGGTGAAGTCTAGCCCTTGCAGGCTAATGGACCACCTGAGCAGTTTCGGGTTTTCACCCTTCATCTGCATAAGCCACTTCAGGGGCTTATGATTTGTTTGGACCTTGAAGGTAAACTATACTGAAACACTCCTTTTGAACAGTAGCCCACCTAAGTTCTCTACCCTTGAGTTGTCTACTGATGAAGATGATCGGGTGTTCCCTCCCTTTGTCATCTAACTTGGACAAGACAGCTCCAATTCTGGCATCACAGGCATCCGTCTGGACGATAAAGGGTTTGCTGAAGTCAGGCGCACACAACACAGGCGCTCTACACAGACTTTCTTTCAAGCCGTCAAAGGCCCTCTGACAGTCTTCAGTCCAATTAACCTTCCAAGGTTGTTTGGGTGAAGTCAGAGCTGTCAGTGGTGCAGCTATGGTTCCAAAGTCTGCCATGAAGTTGCGATAATACCCAGTGAGGCCCAAAAAGGCTCTCACCTGGGTCTGAGTAGTGGGAGTCTCCCAGTCACGTACATCTTGTAGTTTACTGGGGAGAGGTTGGATTTGATCCCATCCTACCTCATGACCAAGATATGTGACTTTCCCCTTAGCTATCTGGCACTTGGTGGCCTTGATAGTGAGGTTAACCCTTTTCAAGGCCTGCAACACCTTATCCAAATGCTCTTCCCAGGTGGAACTGCAGACGGCAATGTCGTCTAAGTAGGCCACACAAAAGGCCTCCAGCCCACTGAGCACATGATTGACCAATCTCCGGAAGGTGGCAGGGGCATTCTTCAACCCAAAGGGCATGGCCCTAAACTGGTAGAGTCCCTCGGGTGTTGAGAATGCCATCTTTTCCTTGGCATGGTCCGTCAGGGCTATTTGCCAATAGCCTGAAGTAAGGTCAAAGGTGCTTACAAATTTGGCAGCACCTATGGTGTCCATGAGCTCATCAGCCCTGGGCAATGAGTGTGCGTCAGTTTTGGTGACGGCATTGACTCCTCGGTAGTCCACACAGAACCTCCAATCCTTGGTACCTGCCTGGGAACTGGCCTTGGGGACAAGGACCACTGGACTGGACCAGGGACTGTTTGAGGGTTCAATAACACTCAGATCCAACACCTTGGCGACCTCAGCCTGGATGTGGTTCTTAACAGTATCTGACATACAATAGCACCTGCTTTTGACAGGCACACTGCCACCAGTGTCAATTTCGTGCTTGCACCAAGGTGTAAGGCCTGGTGTCAGTCAGAATAGGGAGGCATATTTCCAGAGCAAAGTCCTGCAGGCCTTCTGCTGCTCTGTCGTCAGATTGGGAGAGAGATGTACCCCCTCCACTGAGCCATCCTGAGGTTTGCTAAGCACCAAATCAGGAAGGGGCTCACTCTCATTCTCTTTTTACTCTGAAGCTAGCAAGAGACATGAGACTTCTGCTCGCCTGTGGAAAGGCTTGAGCCTGTTAACATGGAATACCTGAGGGGCTACCTCAGGGACAGCCAGGTAAACCAGATAATTGACTTTGCCCATCTTGGAGATGATCCTGAAGGGTCCAGTCCATTTGTCTGCCAAAGCTCTAGGCTTGGTAGGCTCCATCACGAGGACCTCCTGTCCCGGAGTCCAATCTACTTGTGATGCTTTAATGTCATGCCAGTACTTGTTCAATTCCTGGCTGGCCTTGAGATTCGCTGTTGCCTGACCAATCATCTGTGTCATCCTCCGTCTGAGGCCTAACACATAGTCCCCCACTTGCTTGGCGGGACCTGGAGGGGTGGCTTCCAAACCTTCTCTGATCAAGGCAAGGGCCCCCCTCACGGGATGTCCAAAGTGTAGCTCAAAGGGGCTGAAACCAACACCATCTTGAGGTACCTCTCTGTAAGCAAACAACAGACATGGCAGGAAGAGATCCAATTTCCTCCTTAGGGGCTCTTCCAAAGCGCCTAGCATGCCCATGAGAGTTTTATTAAATCTCTCAACCAGATCATTGGTCTGGGGGTGGTAAGAGGCGGAGAACCTGTAGGTTACCCCACACTCTTTCCACATGGTTTTCATGTAACTAGACATGAAGTTGGATCCTCTGTCAGAGACAAACTCCATAGGGAATCCAACATGGGTGAAAATGCCCAGGAGAGCCCTGGCAACCACCTTGGCAGTAACAATCCGAAGGGGTATAGCCTCAGGGTACCTGGTGGCATGATCAACCAGGACCAGGATGAACCGATGTCCACCTGAAGTGGAAGGGTCAAGGGGACCGACAATGTCAATGCCCACCCTTTCAAACGGTGTGCCAACCACTGGCAATGGCTGCAGTGGGGCAATGACACTGCCTCCAGTCTAGAACATACACGTGCTAGCTGCACAACATACGACACACAGATATCATGAGACTTACAATCATTTACATGTGCAATCTACATCTTTATATTTACATTTTTTACATTTACTAAATAAATTTCACACTCTATGCCATCAATGTCCTAGTATTGCCTCTACCAATATGGCCGACTTGGCATTACACGAACAGCCATTTTGTTTACATAACGTTGCCCAGGGCAACGACACGAACCGTGAGTCCCAGACGCTGTTCGGAGTTGATTGAGCAAGATGCTGCTCACAACGCTCCAGGTAAGCAATATCTTTGCAGAATGCAACGCGAAGTCAGATCGCGTATAGACTGATAGCAGTAAATAACATGGAGGAGATAACACGTTTGCTCTCTCCATACCAGGCAGTGCTTCATAGAGAAACACCACACGCGGACAGTACGCGTGAGTTGCAAACTGGCACACAGGTCAGTGACAGGCTAAATTAACCACAGGCATTCTCACACAATATAGTACGACAATTAACACCTTGGCACAGTAAGTACACGCCGCTAGTTTGATCCTTAAGCACCATAGTCACCACAAGGGATCAAGTTGCCATCTTAGTATGTAGTTGACCAATTCCATTAACCATTTGAACTATAGAGTAAAATCATTATCTTTGTAAATGTTGCATTTTACGATTTGTAATGATGTATGTCTACTTGTTTGTTTTTCTCTTTTTTCCCATTTCACTTTTATGTTAAATATTTGTCTTTCCCTGTGGGCGCCCTGTTAGTTAATTATGATTATTTTGGTTGTTAATTCTTGAATATCTGGTTGTTGTACATGATGTACGGATTAATTATGAACTTAAACATTGTAAACCTTCTAAATCCATCTATAATACATTATAACGTGTGTAGTACTAACCTGGCTCTGATGAAGGATACGAATCCGAAATGCATTAGCCTGATGGGTTTTTCTGTTTTGCCTCAATTGAGATAATTAGCTTTTTTGGTGAAGTTTAACCATTTAAGCACAATCTTTTATGAACTTTATAAACACAATAATTGAAAAATTAAAAAATCTACATATCTTTGAACTACGATTGAAGTTTGACTTTATTCACTGAATAACGAGCACAAAGGAAATTGATTAACCCTTAGTGGGAATTAAGGGTGTGCGGCCCACACCGAAGGCACAAGTGCCTCGGTCTCTTTTTCTCCATGTTCATTTTCTGTGCCCAACACGGTGGCACATGATAGTGGGCTGCACCCCATTAACATATCTATTCACAAAATAACAATCTATTGGAAAGGAAATATACTATTAAGAAAAGAAGCTGTGCACTCTCGCCCCTCTTTTTGTCACTGCCTCCAGTCTTGCCAGACAACTGACAAGTTGGGCAGGGCCTGCAGTGGGACTCCACTTCTACTCCCATCTGAGGCCAGTAGAAATGGGCAGCAAGCCTCTGCTTAGTCTTCTTGGTACCAAGATGACCAGCTAAGGGCACCTCAAGCACCAACTGCAGCAGGAAGGGTCTGTAAACCTGGGGTACCACCAACCTCTTGAGGGCACCAGGTTCAGGCTTAGTGGGCTCACTAATAAAGACCTCACCCTCGCAATAAATCCGGAATGTCCTAGGCACTTCTCCTTGTGCCTGGGACAGGGCCTGTTTCCTCAGACCCTCGAGAGAGTGGCATTCTCTCTGTCCCTTACAGAAGTTACCCTGGGAGGGCCCCCCTTCAGCTAACAAGCATTGAAGGTCGGGATGATCCTCCGGGTTGACAACCTCTCCCACAGGAGAGTCTTCTGTCTCTTCTCCCTCAGGAGTTGAGTTTGGGTTTTCCACTGGACCCAGCTGGTCCAGAGAATGTATCCCAATGGGTGCTGCAGGAACAGCAGGAAGAGAAGGAGCCCCCTGCACAGAGCTGGCCTTCTTGTTCTTCCTTCTTCTTGCCTTAGGCCTCGCGTTTGGCTCGGGTACCTGACTCACAGCCAGACCCTGTGTCACCTGTGACCTGGTGACTGCAGCAGCAGTCATGGGAAGACCATCCGAGATAACTCCACTAGATCATTACCTAACAGAATGTTAGCAGGGACATTGTCCTGAACCAGTCCTGAGACTCTCCAATCATGAGTGTGACTAAGACTACAGGCGATAATTTGGGAGGCCCACCAGCTAACTTGGTGGTCCTCAGAGGAGCACCTACATAGTCCTGTGGCTTGAGCAGGGTCCTGTCCACCACTGTCATGCTTGCCCCAGTGTCTCTCAAGCCAGTAGAATGCTGGCCATTCAAGAGGACACTTCTCAAAATCCTACGGGTGTTCTGTGGGATAGTCGCCAGTACTTCTGCATACTGGTCCCAGGCCCCAAGGGACACTAAGGAGATCTCTACTGGAGCACCAAAGGTGATTCCTGTAGAGGAGGGGAGGACAGTGGCCTCTACCTCAGACATGGGGTAAGGGTAGGTCAGGCTGACAACCTGTACTCCAAGTGCCTTACCTTTACACTTGGAGTCACCCTTCTTGTGATCCAGAGCCCCACATTCCCAACAGGTGCCAGGAATGTGGGGTACGGTACTGGAACCAGTGGGAGCCTGCTTTGCAGCAGGTGGACCATAACTCTTATTCCCACCCACAGATGGCTTATCCCCACTAGATTTTTGGGTCTTAGGAGAGGAAGGTTTTGGTTTACCTGACTGTGCCTGCTTTTGGGACTCCTCAGCTTTTTGAGAGGCCCCCTTTTCTTTGTCCTTGTCCTTCCCACTGGAGTCCTTAGGGGACACCCGGTGGGAGACCCACTTGTCAGTCAACCTAGCCAGCTTAAAGGGATCCAAAATGTTCTGGTCAGCAATATACTGACGCAACTCTGGTGAACAGGCTTCAGAAAAATGCTCAAAAAACAAAAGGTGGGACAATTCAACAAAAATGTCCACCTTGTACCCATCAATCCACCCCATCATGTTCATGTGCGCAGCACTCACGCAGTCAACCCAAGACACATTCTCTCTTTTCTTAAATTCCCTGACCTTTTTAAGGTATTGTGTAGGGGTCTTGCCAAACTTGGCAATCACAGCAGACTTCATGCACTCATACTGACACCTTTCTTCCACACTCAGTTTCGGAATACAGTCATATCCAGTCTGAGGCACTCTGCTTAACAAGCATTTAGCCCAATCTCTCTTGTCAACATCATGAATTGCACAAGCCATTTCAAACGCTTCAATCCATTGGAGGATATCGGAACCCTCTGCAAACAAACCAACCAAATCTTTCATAAACTTGGTGGCTGGGGACCTGACACTCTCACTGGGTTTTGCTGACGTCTCCACTCTAGCTTTCTCTAGCTGGATTCTGTGACATTCAGGGCCTCATTACACGGATAGCGGTAAGGATTTACCGGTACCGGTAAAATACTGGTACCGGTAAATCCTTACCGCCTTACTATGAGGTCCCTTTGTGGGTTGGGGGATTTAACGCCTGCTTTTTGCAGGCGTTAAAAACCAACCCGCAAAGGGACCCAGGGAGCTAATTACGTTACCGCAATTTGCGGTACCGCAATTAGCGCCTTCCCCATTCCCATTATGCCCTATGGGGCAAAAATGGGAATGGGGAAGGGCAATGGTGGAAGGGGGAATTACCGCCCCGCCAACCTTGGAATGGGGCGGTAATTCCCCTTTCCGCCAAGGCGGTGCCGGTATTTTACCGGCATGAACCATGGCGCTAATAGCGCCATGGTTCTCCGCCATCCGTGTAATGAGGACCTCAGTGTCCTTGTTCTTGAGTTCGAGGTCCTTATTTTTGATTTCAAGATCCTTATTCTTGAGCTCCACTTGTTGAGCCAACTCCTCCTTCTTAAGATCAGCATCTATTTCCAACTTGCAGTATTCAAAGGCCAATTACATCTTTAATAACTCAAGCTCCAAGGAATTTCTGGGGTTTGGAACTGAGGCAGTACGAATGGTGACATTCCCAGAAACAGATTCAGCAACAACCCCAAGGGCAGAGTCCTCATTGGTTGCATCCCCCCTTCAAGAGTTTCACCATCAGTCTGGTAGTCCACCAGGGGAGCTATCAGCTCAGCCCTAGACTTAGCCACAAAGTCTAACTCCCTGGCTTCACAAGCACTCTGGAGAGCCTCTAACTCATCCTAGTCAATTTACCATTTGCAATAGACTCCATTGCTTACAATGCAGTTAGCTTGTACACAACTAATCCTTAATTTAACAAAGTGCAGATATCCTTTGTAAGTGGCACGGTTATACTCTCATTCTTAAAACCATAAGCATCCCACCGCTGCCATCAGTGTGAAGACTGGAGGGGGGTGTCTGTGCTTCTGCTTTCTATATGGAAGAGGAGAGGCACAGAGGACCCCAGCCAAGATTCTCTATTCGGTAGCTATGGTCGAGCAATCAAGGCCTAGCTTCTCAGAGGTGATGCAGACTTGTTCTTAAGTACAGTGTAGTCCTGAAGCCCCCATAAAGGAATGTCCAAACACTGTATTACTGAAAACACAGTCTTTATATAATTAATATTCAAAGTTATGTACACTTATCACAATAACTCACTTTGTGCTCAGAAAATCTACAATGGTAAATATACACAGTTCTATAGTGGTACCACAAATATTATCAGACCTCGTTAACGTGCATCAACTATACTGTCAAATGTCAAACAGATCAATAAGAAGGAAACCAGCAATAGGCATAGGAAGGAAAACAAGATGGTAGAAACAATAGGCAGATTACTGGCAGTACCCTAGACACAGTTTTCTGTGGAGACCCCCCCACACCTGGGCAACCTTTAAGCTAAAGATATAACACAAACCCAGTCCATATATTGATCAATAGTCTTATTCTCTCCTATAACGTTTTTACCCCCCAATGTACCTTGTGGAGCAGAGTTCTTCGTAGAAGCGTCGATGGATCGTTCTTGAGTGACTCCCTTTAAAACAGGAGCCACGGATCGTCGAGAGGCATCAAGGAAGGTGAACTTGGCATCGACGGCGTCAATGAAAAGTTCGAGGGTGCCGAGTCCACAGCGTCGATCCAGGCGGTGCTCATTGGCGCTGTCCTGCGAGGATGAGGTGTGTGGGGCACCTCAGCATTTGATAGTTCTGGACCGCAAAGAGTTTCAGAAGAACTGTGGCCCGACAAGGGCACCGAGGCATAGAAGTCTTTGTGGTCTTTGGTGGCGGGAAACCCATCGGCGGATTCTCTCTGGCGCGTCCGCGTCCTCGACCTTCTCTGGCAGGATAAAGTGGTCGTCGGTGCGGACAAGGGAGTCCTTCGATTCAAAAGTCTTGGGCAAAGGAACGGGCGGCTCTGGTCATCGGCGGCACGGTGTCAAGCGGTCCCCTCCTCTGGGGTAACACGGCTTCGACAGGCCTCCAGCGGTTACGGCGATACTCCGAACCCTGGGCGATGGCAATGGACTGCGACGGCGGCGATGTCCGGGTGCTTCACTTCGTTCTCCTCGGCGGTCTCTGTCTCCGGTCGGCAGCCTTTCGAGGGTCTGACTTCCAGGGAGCTTTGGCAAAGTTTAGCAGTGCTCAATGGTCCCTCGGAGCACAGGAAGAGGGCGCATAGCCAGGTCCTCTCTCAAATCCGTCCTCGACGAACTCGGCAGTCACAAAAAGACCTTGAAAGGTTGTAAAGAGTTGCCAGATCAACATAGAATGGGTCTGGGAGTTGTGCAGGGGTACAGTTTCTGCTTGAAACATGCTAGATTGGCTGGAAAAGCACCTTTAAACTGTGGCCAAAGACACCGTTCACAGACACTGCCGTCATGCTGCACGGGCGTGGTCACATGATGACGTCCCCCGATGTCCGGAACGCTAATGGGCATCCCCGGACATCCTCCAGGTTGGAATCACAAGGTGCATGCCCCGGTGTCCATTGGACATGCCTGTTGTCTGCGGGCTAATTAAAAAAGCACAACATGCAAACAGACATATCCAGACATCGTGCTGGTCCGGGGGCACCTCCATTTTTAGGACGGTCACCCCAGACAATCGCGTAGTCTGCAGACTCATGATGGGAGCTTTAAAAAAAATAGGAAACTTTACACAATAGTAAAAAAAACATTTATAGTACAAAAATATATTTAGTCAACAAAGGGATGGGGTATCGGAATGGTAAACATGAATGGGAGAATTGGGAATTTGTGTGCAATAGTCATGAGGAGAGGAAGGGAGTGAGGTTTCATCAAATCGTCTTTGATTAAAATGTTCAGAATTTAATGGGGATGATTGCTGGTGAGAAGGGGGACAGTGATAGGGAACATTTTTTATGACATGAATTTTGACATACTATAAACGTTCCTTAAAATCATTACTTAGTTCATCCAATTATTTAGATAAGTTCATGATTTGAGTATTTACAATTGGGGATAGGACTTCTCTTTCTGATTCTTGGGATTGTGAATGATTAAACTGGGGCATGGTTTCTACATGAAAGCTGTGTACTGTAAGAGAAATATAAATTATTATTTTATTAAGGTGTGTACAAAATACATTACTAGTTGACAATAAAATATCTATTGTATACCATTGGAGATGTTATCATCTCTCCTTTCTTCCTTTGGGAAATTCTCCTCTAACCATTCAAGTATGCCTTCCATTTCTGTGAGGAAAAAAAAGGGCTTATGTTTTATAACACGTTTATGTAATGAAAGTGAATACAACAAAAATAAATACAATGCACTTATTATTTAGTGAGAATGTGTTGTCCAATACACACTTGGTATTTCTTAATCTGTATGCAGTATTGTAGTGAGGAGATTATATGAAGTGTACAGTCATGGTTTGTGACTGGTGCATTCCATTGTAATGTGTGTTATATAAAAAAAAAGTTCTTTGTTTTTAAAGTGATTGTACAAAAAGGTGTATTTGAATGTTGTAAACATTAGCTGTGATTTTAGGTACATGTGTTTGTTGGTTGAGGGTTACATCTTTTTTAGGTCTCCCCTATGATTCTGAGCCTTGTAAATGCTGCCCGACGTCCGTGGACCACCGTGCTGTTCGCAGACTTCATATTGCCATATTCGAGGCAGGGGGCGTATAATATAGGGAACGTGTAGCAGATTAAAGAGGCACTGTGAAATCACTGAAAAAACTTTGTTAACGGGATGTTATGGTTAATTTACATTAACAATAACCCATGAAATTCAGGGGAGAAACTTTGATAAAGGGACGTTATGGTTACAAGTAAAACCGAACAACCTTTGAAATTCGCCAGTTATGGTAAGCTAATTAACCATAACTCACACCACCTCTGTGCACTGCTAAGACTAACACCCAGCACTTCAAAGATGACATCACAAATGTCATTGATGACATCACCAATGACATCACATATCTGGGCCGCTTCTTTTTGTTCGCTGACTTATGCAGGTCACATGATTTTGTTCACTGATAGATACAATTTTACAAATTAAAAAGTGTTACATATGTACACATGAACCTTCTCGTATGTCCGAGGACAAACACTCTAGCTCTCCTGTTCAGGCCCTAATTTAGATGGGGCTACATAGAGAAATCTGGGGGCTTTCCTCCATGATTGCCATGCTTGGAGGAAATGCAGCCGCTATCGTTATTCCCTTAGAATGTTGATAAAACAAATCCTTTAATTGGAAGTGATGTTTTTGTAATGCTATTGACATTAGGTCAACAACAATATATTGAGGAATGTTGGTTTAAAGTCCAGGGTTTGTGTAACCATAGGCACTAGTATTTTGCGTGCTTGTCAAGGGGCATATTTTTAAAAACTCTTATCATATCAGTAGTGTCATCCAGATATGAATTTGTCCTCTGGCCAAAATAATCCACAATTAATTATGCAATATGTCATAACATGCTTAATACCAGCAACCATTCTCTAAGCACAGGACCCGGATTCAAACCTGTGTTCCTCTGCATTGTCTTGCTTCATGCATTTACTTAAAGGAAGCAAAATAGACCCAACCACAAGCCAGTTAGAGCACCTTTTTGTGGATTTCGTGTACCACATATAATACTGGCATATTTGGTTGTTGTGGGTTGAGAGAGTAAAATGTTCATTTTGTCATCCAATTCCTCTGTATTAGTAGCGTTGTAAACTCCATGCCTGTATTTTGGGTGTTGGATGCAAGGTTAATTTGTTAACATGGCTTTCCAATTTCAAAAGATCAAAGACTGTATCTTCATATTGGTTTAATATGCATAACTACAAAGCCCAATCCGTTATATGCAAGCTTTATGAAAAGAAAAATATGCATCCGTTTACAATGTCTGTAGGGCTTTGATTTAAACAGGAGGAAGGGTATTAGATGAGAAGTTAAGAGGTTTCTGTAATAAAGCAGTGCCCCTCTATTAGAATTTCTGAAATTCCAGACTTTAGCTTGGGACCATGCTTCTTGTGGTTTAAACCTAGATTCATTCACCAACCCAGTAATGGTTTCTGGTTCACCATGTTATTGGAATAAAATCCTTCAACCTGTTTTTGGGGGAAAACGTCCTATATTGTGGCATTCTGTTAATGTGACTAGCCCTGCTCAGAGTACAAAAATGGCAGCTTGATGTATATGTGTCTAGTCGCTTAAGCACTGAGAGGATTTTGGAGGAAGTGAACTGATCAATCCAGGAGGCCAATTATGCTCGCAATTTCACAGATCAGTTACTTTTTAGGGCCAGGTTTAGGTAGGAAGTTTTCTGTGGATCTTTACTATTGCAGGAATGAGACTTGAGCACTATTACAAAGACAGGAAATTTACAAAAACATACACAAATAGGGCTGGAAACTATAAGAATCCCAGAAATTGCAGTATTTCAAATGGAACTTCCAGTTATGGGGCCTCAGAAGTATTTTGACATTTTCTCTGGTCTTTGTATTTACAGTGTGCATCTACCAGAGCTACCTGACCCCTCTACCAGATTGTGTCTTTTATAAATTCAATTGTAAATTCATCTTGTTGTGTTCCCCGAATCAAGAAATAGAAGCAAGGAGAGTTCTGCCTTCTTTGAAACTATTGGCTGACAATCTTTTTGGATGGAGAGGCCATTTACCCCCTGCATCAGCGAGCTCCACATTTTCAGGTATGAGTGTTGTTATTTAATCTTTCATAACATTAACCTAATGTATGTACACAGTACTATTTTTAGTCTTCGCCAGGATGGGTTTTTAACTTTACAAAATCGAGTATTTATCTATTAATAACGGATAGCGATAGCACGGACACACAACGATAATATTGTTCAGAGGCGGGATGGCAGGCTCTCACATCAGACAAAACAGCTTATAGGCTATCAACTCATATATATATATAATGACGCTGACAATTTCTGTGTGATTTAATATATTATTGTTGAAAGCTAAGTAGCCAGTTTGAAGCACATTTTTAGACAATGGTTATCCACTGTGCTGTCTTAAACACTTACTTCTTTTGCTCTGCCATAACTATTTCTTTCAATATTAAAATGAATTTTGTAACCTTATAAACTAACACTGCAATCCACCAGCAACAGAAACACTTTACTCATCTGTTGGATGTTAATAAGAATGCACCTTGTGCTGGACACTGCATTTTCTGCATGTGTTTTATCTACTGAGTTGAGTAATAACCCATTGATGGGCCTCATTACGAGTCACCCGGTATGGAAATAACGGTGGCGGTAAATTCGCCGCCACCGTTGTTTCCATACCAGGTGATCTCGAGTTCTGCAGGCGGGAGGTGTCATTCCCGCCAGGTCTGACCTGGCGGATTTAACACCACCCGCCTACAGGCAGACGCAGAAACACTGGCACCATCACGAGATGGTGCCAGTGTTTCCACTTGCCCATTCCCATTGTGTCCTATGGGACTCAATGGGAATGGGGATTTACGAAATTCCACCTCCGGAATTCCCGGGTCACCGGGGTCGTAATGCCCCGGTAATTCCGGGAATCATCGAGGCGGAATGGTAATACGAGTCTGGCGGTAACCTGCCGGAATTTCAGGCACAGTTACCGCCGGACTCGTAATGAGGCCCGATGTCTTTACCAAAGGTACATTTTCGTTGAGCTTTAAAATGATAATTATCATTTCTCTTTCAGTAAAGTAAATGCACAGTACTTTGGAAAGAACTTGTAGTGTGTTTTTTTTCCAGGGTGCAATAAGTTAAACCATCTTGCAGAAAAAAAAACAAAAAAAACAACTTGGACTGTATCTCTGAGTAGGCCATAGTAACTAACTCAGTAGGAAAAAATACTGCTGAGCAAGGTCGTACATCATTTTTCATGAAAGTAGTATGATAAAAGTATTACAGTTGTAAATTGTCCCTTTAATATATTCTATGTCACACTTTTTTGCAAGATTAATGATAACAGCTGAGTTGCTACTGTGTTTAGAATATTTTAAGAAATATACTGTTTGAAAATCATTCCTGCATGATTTCCAGTACAGTCAAAAGTCAAACTGTGATGAACTGATAGTTTGCGGACATTCTGCATATTAATGTTACGTTGCATTTATGGGCCGTCATGGTGAGTCTTCGAGCACTAAGAAGCATTGGCTTATGAGCACTCTTCAAAACGAAATCAAAGTATGCATTGAGGAATGCAATTACAATGTCCTAATAGGCTCTTGTTTTAGGTAATGAAATGACTGGTGAATCTAAAGAAATTATAACTTGAATAGGATATTGGGGAATACATCTATCATTACCTTTTGTGTGACTCAGACAAACTATAATGCTACACAACCATAATCGGATAACAATGAGTAAAACGTCTGTTTTACAGTGCAGTAGAAAAGGAGTAATACACACAACTGTCGTGTGCTAAGTATGTAGTATTCGCTGAAGCCACTATAGGAGTGAACAGCAGAGTGGCGACATAGAATGCCAGCTCTAGGACCCAGAGATGGACGACATCCCGGGAGTGATGAAACACTGTGCAGCACAGACATTTGAAAACATCAGTGATTAAGCATGCAGTCTTTGCAGTTCTTGTCAAGCCAGGTTGGCGATAGGCCCAGTCATTAGTTTCTTCACAGATTGATAAAGACCAGTTGAGCAAGTGCACTTAATTTTTATTGATGATAGGGAAGAAAATCCAACACACAATCATAAGTGGAATTATTTGGTACAATACGCTTGTTTCAAAGCATAATAAGACTGGAATGGTTCGGGTTTGAGTTTGGAATAATTCTTATACAGGACAATATTTGTTTGTACATTTATGTACATCTTAAATGTATATGTGGATGATTCCTGAAAACAAAAAATCAGATGATATTACTGCACACAGAGACTTTACATGTTATTACAATGGATTACAGAACCCTGGTATTAACTGGAAGCAGAGGAAGGGGAGACAGATTTTGGCAGCCACATTAGCTATTTGGGTTTGCTCATTGCAGTAATTGGCCCAGCTTGGATATTTAAAAATGGTTGTAAAAGTTATTGTATTATTGCTATGTGATATCATTTTTAAAATCGAACTCACACAATTACTTCACATTAAACAGCTTTGTTGTTACCAGATTTGGAGGAAGGAGAGTTTAATGTCAGGACACCCATAAGCCCGTCAAACATGCCTGCCTGTAGTAACTGGCCTGGAACTAAATGCTAAATTCAAATGAAAAAGGGTTAATGATGTGTCCGGGAAAATAATTTATATATATAAAATAATTAGGTATGTTTCCGTACTCAGCTGATGCAATTTAGGAGTGTTAGATTGCCCTTTGCTGTCCAAATAGCAAATATCACCTCTGTGTGCCCTTTCACTTCAACAACAGCTATCATTTAAAAAAAAAAAAAAATTATAATGTATCAGCGTTAGGTTGCCCTCTAGTGTCCAAAAGGCAAAGTGCACCTCTGTGTGCCCTTCCACTTTAACAACAGCATTCATTTTAACAAACAGAATGAACCCAGTTCTACCCGGTCACCTCCACCTTCCACACTCGCAAACATTCCAAATAATTTCAAGTTACTTCTTTCCACCCCCACTTCTCTTCACACAGGGCACGGTGGTTCCAGTGTCAATGAACAGTTACTCACTACCTCAAATTTTCAGTCTCTAAAGAGCGAAACACTGTAGGATTAATGCCTCCTCACAAGCTAACAGTGAAGGCAATGCTGTAATTAAGTTACTATGCAATCTTATGCCATCACAGGGACTCTGCACTGGAACAAGATTAATAATTACACATATTGAAAGACACATCCTAGAGACCCATGTAATCGAAGTATTGAACTTAGAAACTGTTCTTATATCATGCATACCTTTCATTCTATCTAATACAGATATGCCTTTCAAAGTCAAAAGAAAACAGTTTCCTATACGTTTAGCTTTTTCAACATTTAGCCTTTTCAATGACCATAAGTCACAAGGACCTACGCCCCCTTCCTTTAAGTGATCAGTTGTAATTCCGATATTTAATAAGGTGGACAGAAGTGACCCTATGAATTACTGACCGATATTGAGCTTTAATATATGCTAGCATGACGTTTGTTATGCCGGGAACACCTAGTATTTAGAAAACACTTTATAAGCAGTGGCCCTATAATATTTTAGATTGATTGTTGGCCAAGGCAGCTCTTTATATATCTCATGACCTGTGTATAATGTGCCAATTGTGTTGGCTGGCAAATTCAATTATGTTGTTATATTATTTTTTATTGTTTAAACTGGATTTCGTTTTAAGAGTTAATGTGTATAACTGCTTCAGATTAGTGGCTGTAGGTGTTAAACAGCAGTAACGAAGTGCATTAGATTCCAACAGTCCTTTTGGGAAGTTGGAAGTACATGACTGTGGTAGCAGCTTGGACTTCTATTTTAAATATTACAAAAGGGTCTATTGACTTTCATGGGAGGAGACTATAGGCACACATATGCTTACTCTCCTGAATTGCATAGGTTGGAGCATTTTGATATTCTAATTTATACTTTAAAGATGGTTACACTTCGGCATTTTATGATTTAAAATGTATTTAATATGATGAACACAAATGCTAAATACTTTTAGATGATTATGTCAGCCATATTATATATTGAAACTCCTAGCAATTTTAACTTAGATTTAAAGTGTATCCTTTTGCAGGTCAACAGTTAATGATATTGGATGTTCAATAATATATAGGGTTCCATAAGAGGATTTTCACTATTGAATTCAGATACGATCTGCAACCTGTGGCTCTCCAGATGTTTTGGACTCTAACTCCCATGATCCTTTGCATATGCATAGCTGGCTAAGACTGATGGCATTTGTAGTCACATACATCTGGGCAGACAAATGTTTCAGAGCCCTAGCTTATAGCAATCAAGGGTACAAGGCAATTAAAACAATTCACAGGTATGCTATACTAATGAGGAAGTTAAGGAAAAATCAAATAACAGCATTTTTTGTGAACACAAACAAGGAAGAGATGTCACACAATAAACAGGTGGAATTCCAAACCACAGACCTTGTTATATTATCAAACTCATTGCAGAAAGATCCTCCCTGGGGAGCATATAATTTCTTAAACTGACGAGAGGAGCACAATCAATCAGCTTGATTGAGGATTGTCCATGCGGTGTGCAGTCATAATGTCGACAGTCAAAATGTCGACAAATAAATGTCGAAAAACAATAATGTCGACAAACAATAATGTCGACAAACAATAATGTCGACATTTTTTCGAAATTTTGTATTTATTGTATGAATAAATAAATAAATATATATATATGACTAAGATGTGTTGAGTGTGAGGGGTGAGAGGGTGGTTGGGGTGGGTGAGGGGGGTTTGGGGGGACCCCCCCATAGTAAACTAAACTCTTTTTGTTTATTTATTTAGTGAAAAAAAATAAAATGAATAAATATATAATTAGAATGTGTTGAGTATGAGGGGTGAGAGGGTGGTTGGGGTGGGTGTGGGGGGGTGGCAGGGGGGTGTTGGGCGAGGGGGGGTTGGGGGGGACCCCCCCATAGTAAATGATACTCTTTTTGGTTATTTATTTATTAAAGAAAATAAATAAATAAATATATAATTAGAATGTGTTGAGTATGAGGGGTGGGAGGGTGGTGGTGGGAGGTGTGGGGGGGTGGCAGGGGGGTGTTGGGTGAGGGGGGGTTGGGGGGGACCCCCCATAGTAAATTATACTCTTTTTGTTTATTTATTTAGTGAAAAAAAAATAAATAAATAAATATATAATTAGAATGTGTTGAGTATGAGGGGTGAGAGGGTGGTTGGGGTGGTTGTGGGGGGTGGCAGGGGGGTGTTGGGTGAGGGGGGTTGGGGGGACCCCCCCATAGTAAATGATACTCTTTTTGGTTATTTATTTATTAAAAAAAAAAAATAAATAAATATATAATTAGAATGTGTTGAGTATGAGGGGTGGGAGGGTGGTGGTGGGAGGTGTGGGGGGGTTGCAGGGGGGTGTTGGGTGAGGTGTTGCTAGTTCTAAGTGACATTTGTTTGTCGACATTTTTTTTTCGAAAAAATGACTTTTTACATTATAAGTATAGGATGTCGACATTATTGTTTTCGACATTTTTTTTTTGACATTTTTGTTTGTCGACATTTTTTTTTCGACATTATGACTATAAACCGCATAATGAAGTACACAATTGCATGATCACAAATGATATGATTATAGGTTATAAACTTCCACCACTTCAACTCTGCAAGACCAACATTTAGTGTAAGGCTCTCTGTTGAAACTATATGAATTGCAGGAAAATGAGAACACAAGAAATTCAATAGTGAATATGTCAGTGTTATGTAGTAAGGGAAAGATACAAGGGAACAGGTTATCAGGCTTATATAGTCTTTTTTTTTTTTGTCTTTTGGGGCAATTTCTGGATTTGGCGGTATTGTCTTACTGTAACAATTTGGCGGTATATTGGTAGTAAACTGTTCTTATCATTAGAGATAGTTCAGTATTACCCTATTTTGATGATAATATATTATCTTATATTAGCTGTAATTTTAGTGCTATCTTATTTTTGGTGGTCATTTTACAATGGCCTTATGTTTGTGGTATAGTGGTGAGCATGTCTTTTTTATATTATCACCCCATCATAGAAACAAGCTTTCCCTCATTGTAATTGTGACCCACCTTTGGCTGTCTGCAGGTACTCTGAAGACTTAGCACCTTTAGGGAACCCAGTGAGTTTATCCAGAATGCACTTATTGTATGTAACCCGTGTTACTGACTTATGTACATTCAGTAGCCTATGTGCTCTGAGACACCACGTTCTCTTCACATCATATAGAGAAAAGCGCATTCAAAACACATCCACACGCCTTCCTACCTTGCAGAGAAATATATGTATATATGCTATTCTTTGTTTACTACTTTTTATCACTGGTGATAAAATGGCAAATACTTTAGTGCTCCAGCATGAACATCAAACCTTTCTAATTTCCCTTTTCTTGAAGAATGACCAATAGACGCATGAAATAAAGCACAACAGAAAAACTCAAAATACTTTCAGTACACAATGTATTACAGAATCATGATAACAAGGTTACATTATGTGATGTTACAATCATTTTCTCTTACCACGTTTGTCACAGTCTCGAGCCTACAAAAGATAACAGAGGAGAAAGAAAAAAAAAACAACAAAAACAAGCACTTCGCAATAGCAACTATGCAGAGAGAAATCTGACACGTTTTATATACATCATTTTTTTTTATACCCTCAGCACCCTAAGCTAATCTAATTACATGTCAGCCACCCACGTACCCCTCAATTAACTTCACTCACCCAGGCATGTGAAGTTTAGAGGTTTTTGCCATCAGGATTTATCAACTCAGCTTCACAGCTCACAGGCAGAATTCAGAACTCCTCCAGTTGCAATGCTAGCAAGCCGTTCAATTTATGGGCTGCCAGCTGTGTTCAAGGCTACATTTGCAGAGCTCCCATTCAAATAGACCTCAGCAGCACCTGAATCCCTAGCTGTTCACATTTAGATCCCAAACAGCTCTGCCTATTTTATTTAGCCCAGCTTATTAAACACACTCCCTCTGTCTGTCACTCTTAAGTCAGCCCTCTCTCCTGACATCAGCTTTTCCACCCCTTCATTTACCAATCAAATTACAAGGATGTCCTGCACTATCACCTTGCCTGTTTAGAACAATGAATGCTTCTGAGGAAATTGTTTCATCTGGTTCCTGCTGGTGCATTTCTCCCTATAGGAAAAACTAACATGGAATGAATCTCACTGTGTTTAGAATTGTATTATATGTTACATGAACAGTTAATGACTTAGTGGGACAAATTAGTATAGGATTAGTTAATTATGTTTTTGTATTAATGTAGTCCCACACAGATGAAAACATCCTAATTGTAAAATATGCACATTTTTAAAATGACAGCACAATGGAATAAATGCTTCTAAAACTAAACCCATTTTTGCTTTTATTGCTAAAAAGCTGTGCCTCGAACCTACTCTGAAATGGCTGCATTTACATACTACCCAATGAAACACCCACTTTTGCTCTTTTTGCATGAATATCTCTACACCCTCAACAACCTCTGCTTTCCATTCACAGGATAAATTACGTTGATGTAGAACATGTAGATCAGGTTACTCCAACTGCGGAATCACTAGTTGTTGAGGTGAAAGGCTAACATTTGAGTGTGGAGCAATCATCAGTTCATGAAGAGCCCTCATTTCAGATAAGATCGTCTAAAGAAGGAGATCGATTTTCCCTGATAAGATAGAAAAAAGATAATTTGAAGATATTGGGCCTCATTACGAGGAGTGCAGTAGAGGGTTAATGGCACCCGTAGAGCTGCCAGTGCCATTAACCCTCTACCGCCTCATTACAAGGTCTGCTTGCGGGTCCCGCTAAGGACGTCTGGTAAAACCAGGTGTCCTTAGCGGGATCCGCTAGCAGACCAGGATGCTACCAACAGGCCCGTCATTAACAAGCACCTTTTTAGCATCCTCCCCATTCCCATTGAGCCCTATGGGGGCTCAAATGGTAATGGGGATGTACCGGGTCTGGATTCCAGGTATACGGAATTACCGGGCCCTCCAAGATCGGAATGGCCTGGTATTTCCCCATTGCAGGAACCTGGACCCGGTAAAAGTGGCATGGCTACCTCCATACTCGTAATTAGGCCCATTATATAATAGATCATAAATAAGTAAAATATAATGCATCACATGTAAGGGGGTGAGAAACAAATATATGAATGGAAGTTAAGAAACAACTTAAGATGAAATGCCCCAAATGGAGATCAGAGGGGCATGAAGTCACCTACATTGAGAGAGACACACACTGTGTTTAGTTCCTAACATTAGGGCAGAGACATGTAGAAATAATGATTGACTTGAATGACAAACAGAACAAGAAAAGCAGTATAATTAGCAGTATAATTAAAATCATATGAGACTTTTAGTTTGAGGAACACAAACCAAAAATAAAGAAGTGGTTTATGTTCTAATAGATCGTAGAATAATTAAAGATACTAATACCAGAGCAGGTGATGGATATATGACACCAAACAATGAATCACTGGAAAGTCAATTATAGCTACCTTCCAAGTTAGTAAAACAGGGATGGGGTAATGAAGTCATCAATGCTTGTGGTGCTTTTAGTACAAGGTGTTTTGCTAGGTACATTCTAAGAATATGAATACATTAATACATGCAAAGAATTATGTAAGATGTTGTGAGGAAACTGGTCTCCCCATGAGGCAAATTCTCCAAATATAACACGTAAAAATAAACTATTCAATGCAGTGGATTTGGTCTGATTGAGGACAAATGGGTACTCCATGAAATTGTACTACAATCATGAATGTATTTTTCATTGTCCCAGAAAGCAATGAGAAGTGTCCTTGGTAATGTGACCAGCTCCACCTCCCAAACCTCTCACAACAAATGACTACTTAAATGCTTGTTTTTTCCATTGCTTGCAATTCTCGTCCAACAGGCTCATAGGCATGCATCTGACCATGTAACCAGGTCCCCCTCCTGCAGTATTCCCTGCCAAACAGTGACTACTTAAAGGCTTGTTTTTACCTCCCTTGCATATATCTGCCATCTAGCTCAGTGGAGTATCAGGCGACCAGCTCTCCACCACCTTTTCCCACCAAGCTAACTACTCAAGAGCTTATTTTTCCCTCATGTGCAATGCTATTCTATCAGGTTCAGAGTAATGTCTCTGGTTATGCGACTAGTTTGGCCTCCAAGAGCCACCTGCCAGTTAGGAACAGCCAGTTCTTCATATATGCTAAACACAGATCAGCCGGTTAGCCACAAATTGCGGTACCGTAATTAGCTCCCTGGGTCCCTTTGTGGGTTGGTTTTTAACGCCTGCAAAAAGCAGGCGTTAAATCCCCCAACCTGCAAAGGGACCTCATAGTAAGGCGGTAAGGATTTACCGGTACCAATACTTTACCGGTACCGGTAAATCCTTTCCGTCATCCGTGTGATGAGGGCCCATGACTTAGACAGAGCTTTGATCAACAACATCTACCTGATCATACAAACCTGGATGGCCACACACAGCCTTTCCCTCAATGGTGATAAAACCAAGCTCTTACTCATTGGGACAATCACCAGAGTAAAGAAACGTTCTCACCAATACAACTCCTTTATCATTGATAGAATAAATGTCTTAGGCTTTCACCTGGATTGAGCATTAAACCTCAATAAGCAAGTCAACGCCACTGCCTCTGCCAAGAGCTACACATGCAAATTGATCTACGCATGCAAACCATTCCTCTCAATTGAAAGCTGCATTACAATAGCAAGTGCTGTCATCCTATCAAAGCTGGACTACTGCAATTCTCATTATCTGAGTACGAGCAAACAAAACATCAGCACATTGCAAATACTCCAAAATAACACTTTGAGAACTGCCTTAGGCATCCCTAAAACACACCATATCTCCCACGCCAGGCGTGTCACAAACTGGCTTGTCATTAAAGATAGAATAAAGCTTAAATCATTAAACCTCACCTTCAAATCTCTCGACAACATCGCACCAAAATACCTGGAGGAGAGATTCGTCAGACACACCTCAGCACGCCCCATCAGAGTGGCGCAAACTAACAGCCTTAAAATCCCCAAAATTTAGGCAAAAAAAAGCAGATGGGACCAGCTTCCCAGTCATGGCCGCCCAATTATGGAACTCCATGCCCGACTCTTTAAGAGCCTATACGTCCTTTCAAACTTTTAAGAACAATGGTAGATCATGGCTGCGGTCCCTCAACCACTGAATAAGACACTCACTTGAGTCTGCTAACTGACGTCATATAGAATCCCATTCATATATGACAACGACCCTCTACTCCACTGTTACCTCTGATTCTATTACTATCCTGCATGACTGCATCTGTCACTGTACACAAAAAGTATTTGCTAAATTACTTGTAAACGATATACATCACTGCTATTTCTCGCCTGCATGACTGTACCTGTCCCTGTACACACAATGGTGTCGCTAATTTACTTGTAAATGTTGTAAATGTGTATATATAAACCTGATTCACTGTATAATACCTGTAACCTTTATACTGTACTATGTATAATTCCTGTAACCTTTAAGCCTTACTGCGCCCTGATACCTCAGGGTTTTGAGCGCCATTTAAATGAAAGAACAATATAATACAATACAACAGAAATTGGAGGTAGATGAACATGTTAACAGTCCATTTTAGCATAGTTCTTTTTAGCTGTATGTATTGTTGTCTTGAGAAACATCACAAGGAGGACACACTGGGCAAATATGCAAAGACGTTTTGCTGCAACATTTTTTTACATCAATTGGAGAAGGAACAGAGATAGCATAACAACTGTGTATATTATGGATATACATATACAAGGTTATAAAAGAACTAACGTTCTTAGTTTCATTAATATAAAATAATGAGTGTAATTCTTTTTGTGACAGGGAGGAATGGTAATTGGAAACCCTTGTCAAAAATGCTGTGACAACAGTAACTTGTTTTAATCGGTCTACTGGCAGGACAGTGTCAGGTCTGCAGTGACACAGAACAGGTGCAAAGCTCATTTTTGTATCCCTGACAGGTGCTGGGGCATGAAGTCACTGCAGACAGAGAATCTGATCTATATTATAATAATGAGTTGCCTTAATCAGTCTGGGAGAAGATACATCTATAAATATAAGGCATGCCTGGCTGTGGCATGGTGACTTATAAAGAATTGTTTTAGCACGTCGGAAAGAGCTGCCTTTTTTTCCCTGACTCTTGGTTGCAGTGCAGTGATGCTTGACGTGGCTCTGCAGCGGGCTCTTTCCTCTAATTCACTTGGAGCTGTGAGCAGAGTGGACACAGAGACATGGAGATACGGAAAGACACAGGGAGAGAGAGAGAGATAGACACAGAAGCCTCTCCGGTCTACTTTTTCAGACTACAGAGGGTGACTAATGAGCATTGTTCATGAAGGCACTGAAAAGCCTGTAAAAAAGAGCAGTAAGAGAGTAAGTGTGGGGGGGGGCCTTGGGAGACATTGGTGTCGTGTCATGTTGCTGCGGTGCTGCTCTGGGCTATGTTAGTGGGAGGTAGTGGAGGGCCACACTTTTCCCAGTGACTCTCAGGAGTGCAAGCTGCACCCTGAGCAAACGGGGAGTTCTTCACCCCCCAACCCCCCAAAATGTTTTAGTGGCAGCTGTCTAAAAACAAAAAAGATGTTGTACTCACAGTCTTTTATTTTGTTTAACATCATCTTTCAAACTCCTTCTTGCTGGAGGTGGTTGGGACTTCTGCCTACTGTGCCTTGTGACTTGTGTACTCTGTGTGTGACAGCTGTCAGCGGGTGTCAGTTGGCAGGGAGAGGGCAGCCAGCAAACAGAATAGCAGCAATATGGTGACAAAACCCAGAGAACGGACGACCATTGGAAAAAAGTGAGGGCCCAGGCATGCAACCTCGAAAAACCTGGAAAAGAGTCTAGGTAAGCCACAATTGATTGGGTGGCCAGAGGTAAGAAGGCTAGAGCTGACCCTGTGAGTCTTGCCCTCTGCCACTGCGATAAAGAGGCAGTTGTTGGGGTGTTGAAGAGGGGGGTAATGCTACTATTGTTATTGATGCCATGCATGCTAGTGAATCAATGGCCAACTGTGCGGAACAGACTCATGAAAGTGGCAGTCTAGCATGGATGAGGAGGTGATGAGGGTGAGCGGGGTGTAGAGCCTATCCCTTCTCCCACTGCCACCCCACCCCCAAGAGGAGAAATAACAAATAGGGAATTACTAGGAGTGACATTAACTCCTGACACACAACCAAAGATGGCACCTGACCTGACACAATTTCAGGGGTGTGTAGGTTGCCCTGCTTTATTGGGCCAGCAAGAAAATGTGGTGCCCACCTATGTGCAAGATCCGGTGGTGGTGGGAGCTGTAGGTGTCTACTTGGTCAAGTCATCTTTGGCAGCACTGGAGTGATTGTCATTAAGCAGAAAATTGTGTGCACAAGGCACTTGCGGACATGTTGGAAAGGGTGGAGTGTCAAACCCAAAGAGCAGGCATGAATGTGTCCAAGACGGAGATTGACATTGTTATTGAAATGGCTGATTTTGGACCCAGTGCACCAATGGAGCCAATGTCGATGCTGGTTAATACTCTGAACTGTCGAACAGGTGGTGGGGGGTTGGGGGAGGCAAGATGGGGCACAGTAGATGGACAAAAAACCACCTTAAAGTGTGTCCACCTATTCCCATGATAATTAGGGATCTCTCCTGTAATAACCCTGAATGGACGCACGCAGAAGAAAGAGTGAGATGTTCAATGTCAGGGCAACCTTCTGACCACTCATCTCACATGAAGTATGTAAATGGTATAATTGGCTGTCCAGTAGAGGAGGAGGTGACACGCTCACCTGATAAGTCTTGTCACTCTGCTTCCCAGAATTGCGTGCCCACAGACCATCACAAATCTTGTCTAAATCTGGTAGGTGAACTGACTGAAGGTCACAAACACAGAGAAAGGGCTGTACTTGATTGAAGTTAAAGATGTATATAGACAACTTGTGTATAGGTCTGAAAGGAATGCCGTAAACCTAGATACATTCTTGGGAATTATTAGCACCTTGGCAAAAGGTATGATGAACATATTGGCAGGGGACAGCACTGCCATCAAGGGGGTTTTAGGGGGTTCAATCATCCAGGCATAAAGTCACCAAGGTATCCTATTGGCACCTCAAAGATAGAGGAAGACAGCTACACCTATGGCGGAGGTAGAGGAGGGTTCATGGAAACCCTGAAGTATAGAAGGGACTATGGTAGGAGTAACTACTACAGAGAATACACTCCTGAATGATGGAAAAGAAAACATAAATGTTCTACAGCAACCCAGAACATTGGAAGGGGCTACTAAGAGAATAACTAACCGACAAGTAGTGACTGTAATGAAACGTGCAAGTAGGCACTGCGACCCAAACCCATCTTGCACAGCAGGATGCTACCTGTCCTTATGTTAAGAAAATAGTTACTAATGAGGACAGTGTGGACCCCTTGGCAAGATAGAGGGATATGAATTGAATCTGTTGTTTTAAGGGTCTTACCCATGGTGACAAGAATGCTTATAAAAGAGCATTGGTGAAGGCCCTATCAGAGGTCTTAGGTGTGAGCAACATATTGTTCAATCTATTCCAAAATATTCATATTCTATCAGATTGCATGTTTTGTTAGGGGTGCAATGTTTGCTTTTGTTTTGTGAATTCAATCGTTTGTATCTATATACTAAATTGCAGAGATGCATTAGCTATGAAGGGGATCGAGGTGTTTGAGGACACAAAGGCAGAAATATGCCACCTGCATGACTCATGGTATTCCTGGTATACGTAGGGTGGCATTATAGAGGACTTACAACAACTGATTGAGAACGTTGGGTGGCAGGAGCAAAAAAGAAAGCTTATGGATTCTAATCAACTAATTATTGACTTCACAAGTCCAGAGTTAGAGCAGAGGCTTAGACAAGCCACTATTGGGGACATTCAAGTGTCCAAGCAAGCAGCAGAGAAAGTCTATGCATTTCTGACACAGACCCTGCCTCTAAAGCAAATCTAGTGGATCATGGTCACACAGGGAATCGGGGGAGTAGGGCCTGGACAATGGGACCAAATGAGGAAGGGACCCATGGTTCTAATCTGGGGGGCCAGATTCCCATATCAAACCAGGACGTTACTGTGTGGCGCGACACATTGAAGGGGGACAATGTTTTTTAGCATTAAAAAACACTTTGTCCAATTGAATGTGTTCCCACCTTGTTATTGTAGCCATGTGGTGTTTGCTCCTGCCTGCACCCCAATAGTGAGGCAAACAACATTTCAGCATTGTTAAAGGGCCAGTATTCTTGAGGTATAACATTCATCTTGTCTATTGACTCTTGAGACAGATAATTAGTGCAGCATTGACAGCATAGGCCCAGAGATAGGTTGAACTTCTGGTGCAGTAGGTACATAGGCTTAGTCATGTGATGCTTGCGAATTGCGGCACGGCTGACATAAGGTATCAGCAGGACAGGAGCTTGCAGCATAGCCATAGAGCAGACACCTACCCAGGACGGCAGCAATTGCATTTTGGGCAGTGCTCCACAAACCCAGTTTATGTCCATGAGATCAGTGGTGCCCTCAAAGGTGAGGGAAGTGAACAGTCATGTTGTAGTTGATATTTGTTCCAACAAACATACTGCTATTGTATTGTATTGTGTGACCATTTATAAAGAGTGAGACCAAGGCCCTGAGGCATCTGGACACTGCTACACACAAAACCACCAGTCAGAGAAGAAAAGAGTCCCTGTACCAAAGCTTAAACAAAAAGAAATGTCTTTAAAGCTTTATGAAAAGACAGAAGATCAGACGGCTCATGAAGGTGGCAAGGCAAAGCGTTCCATAGCTTTGGAGCCAAAACAGAAAAGGAACACCCACCCTTGTGAGCCATGCGGAATCTAGGAAGAATGAACAGAATCTGAGATCCTGATTGAAGAGCTCTTGATGGAACATATTGACAGAGTTTCTGTTCAAGAAAAGGAGGATCCATATGTTGAATAGCTCGGTTGGACAATGTATACAATCTTAAACTCAATACGCTGCTTAATGGGAAGCCAGTGTAACAGATGGATCAAAGGCAGAGTCTTAGAAAGTCAAGGAGTGTTAAGTGCAAAACAGGCTGCAGAATTATGTAGTATCTGAAGATGATACAATAAGAAAGCTGGCAGTCCTATATAAATCCCATTGCAGTAATTGAGAGATCCCATAACAGAAGTTGTGACCACTCGAGAACGGATATGTAAGGGAATGAAAGGCAGCATTGTTTTTAGAACCATGAGTGTATAAAAACCTGTACTGCATATCAAGGCAATATGTGGCTCTCTAGAACCTGAAGACTGAAGTTTAATGCCCAGGCTCTTAACTGATAAACAGGTCTTTGTTTGAGGGCCCAATGAATCAGGTCAGAATTCTGCATTCCATAAATTACTCTCAGCCTGGGTGCCGACCAACAAGATCTCTGTCTTTTCAGCATTTAACTTCAGACAGTTTTTTGTCATCAACTCCACAATATCAACCAAACAGGATCTTAGTTTGATGGGGTCTGGGGGTCAGATTCAGGGGTATTCGGATAAAAACCAGTCGAGCATCATCGGCGTAGGTATGAAACCGTATGTCGTGAGACATGATCCAAATCCGCAAGAGAACGGAGATATATGTTAAAAAGAATAGTCTAGAGGGAGGATCTCCGAAGACACTGCATGTCATAGATGTGGGCTTTGACTTAAACGGAAACAGAGAAAGTGTGTGTGATCAGTCAAATAAGACTGAAACCAGGCAAGGATGAGTCCAGTGATTCCAATTTCCTCTGTCAAACCAAACAGAATTGCATGATTGATTGTATCAAAGGCCTTGGAGAGGTCGAACAAAACAAGGGCTCAGACTTCACCATGGTCTTGAAGCATAGCTATATTGTCGAGGATGAAGATAATCACAGACTCCAATCCTCTAAGGGGTCTGGATCCTGCTGGTAAGAATGGAGATGAGAATTGGATTCCACAAAACATGAGAGCTGCTCAGTAGCAATCATCCCCATAAGTTTAGCTATCATAGCAAAGAGGGAAATCAGCTGGTAGCTAGAAGGTACTGAAGGATCAACATGAGTTTTATTTTTAGCAAGGGTATAACCAATGCATATTTTAATGATTCATCTATATATCCACTCGAAAAAGAATGACATACCGCCTCAGACACTAAAGGAATAAAATTAGCTGAACAAGACTGAATGATCTTTAAGGGCATATGATCCAAAGGAGAGAAGGATTTAAGCTTTTATTAAGGCTCCAGCAACCATTTCATTTGTAATAGGCTCAAAACAGAAATGGCAACTATCCCATTGTAGACTAGTTTAAAACTCGGGGTCTGGTAGAATTCATTATTTCCATGACAGCAATTTGAGATTGTATTTTGCAAATTATTTTGGTGAAAAAACATTGATAACATCACATGTGCCTTGAGACCGTGAGGGATCTATTTTAAGAGACGGCGGGGCAGAAAGATCATCAGCAACTTTAATAAGTTCACAAGAGGAAAAAGTTGCCTCAATGATGCGGCTACAGTAAATAGAAGATTTTACATATTTAATAGCCCGATGATAGGCTAGTAAAGTGATGTTATATATCTGTTTAGCTGCCAGAGAATAATCCAAATGCCATTGACATTCAGCTCTACAGCAGGTGCGTTTAAGCACCTTCAAATTTGAGGTAAATCAGGGTGCTGAAGACTTTGAGCAGCAGTGCCTTTTCTCCGGAGCTACCTGATCATAAGTCACTGTCATTGCTTTTAAAAGAGCTGTACAAGGATCAAGATTAGCAAGATGTCTCAAGGATACTATATTAGTCTCTAGAATGGTAGCTATTAAGGCTGGACATGTATCTTTCCAGCATCGCTGAATATAGCGTAAAAAATGGTCCTGGCACATTGGAAAGGGGAAACAAAATCACAAATGCCATCACAAAATGATCAGATCATGTAAAAGGGAAAGGTTTATAAATGATTGTCAGAGGTGTAGCTGAGAAAATTAAGTCCAAAGTGTTCCCTCCAATATGCATCTGTAAATAATTGTGCAAGTAAAGATGGTAGCTATCAGTCTATCTGCATGAAGGTCGGTCAAATCATTTGGGCACATATTGAAATCACCCAATACAATCAAATTCTAAAAGAGAAGCATCACATCCGATACTAATTGGGAACAATTCTTTAAAAAAAGATAATGTTGGGGGCAGAGGAGGACGATATACCAAAAGAACTTAAGTAGAACAATTGGGAGTGAACTGAAATTAAAAAAAAATTCACATGGCAGCTTGTGGGGGATAAGGATCACTGGACAATTGATAGAGCCAAGGTATATTAGGGCAAGACCGTGACCACTGGAAAAACAGGGCCAATAAAGCCTTACAATTGTGTAATTAGTGTGCAGCATTTGAACAACATCTGGATCAGAGGCGGCATGAAACCATGACTATGTAATAGATAGAAAATAGGGGTTTAATTAATTTAACAGTGCAAAAATATTGTCCTGATGTGCCCCAGCTGATCTGGCATTAATGAAAAAGCCTTGAATACATGGAGGCTGTTGTACCTCAATATTCTTAACAATTGCCGCCTCCAAAGACCCTGCCAAACTTGGAAGGAACACTAAAAAAAGTGAAAACCCTGTCACATTTACCTTCACAGATTGAATTTAAAAGAACGTCAATGGGAAAGTAGTATTTTCAGGTGCCAGGGAGATTAAGTTGTGTCTGGAATATGACTTTAGACCTGTGATATACCTATTTTCATTCAGAGGGAGACCTTTTTAAATCATCCCCTCCATTTTGAGTTCCATGAGCCAAAGGCTCCATTGATTCTGAAACACACGAGTTTCATTATTCTTATCAGAGATTCGTTCTGATGAATCCACGTAAAGCTGTTCAAAACTTGACCCATATTCTAGAACATGTCTCATTTATTTTTAGGACCCCACCCTTGGGTGGTCCAAACATTCCTCCTGCCCTACACCCAATCAGCCCTTCAACCCATTTGTATTTATCAAAGACAACACCTTTGATCTTCAAACTAGGTTTCCCATCACAAAAAGACTAGCTATGCCATGCACCATTGAGACAATGTGATGCTAATGATGCTGTGAAAATCAATGCATTTCTCTGAACTTGCTTCTCCTAGAAGTCCGTCATTTGCACCTGTGCCCTTCTTTGATGTGTATGCATAAGATCACTCAACCATTTGTTCTTTGTTGTCATTTCTACATATTTATTGGCATAACCTGTTGCATTTACTTCCACCCACTATACTTGGACCGTGTCTCCCTGCATTGTTCCTCGCACCCTACAAAAGCTAGATGAACGAAACAACTTGCTACCTCTGGTGGAATCTCCTAAGGCAAAAATAACCAAGGTGTGGCTGCCGTGTAAGGAATTAATGAACAAACAAAACACGAGTCACTTGATTTCTCACTCCGTACCGCCTAAACCACATGTTCTCTTCTGAATGGTGATGCACATCGTTGGATTAATCTGGGATAACAATTGGGTTATAAATATCCCTCTTTATTCTTGTCATGGAAACATTCATATAAACTGGTGCATTTTTGCTATTAGTAACACTATAAGACCAACCCTTTTGAGGAAAAAAGCACTTCAAATATAACATGAGAAAAAAAAGATGCCTTAATTCATGTGTGTTTCCCCGATCTCAGGTGCAATATCTAGTTGCCCAAAGGGACACATGGAAGCTAAGATGTTACTCCCCTTGTCATTAACCTCCTCGTCTTCCTCTTGCTTTTGGAGGGGGTATGCAACTCCTATCCTTCAGGACATCACTGAGGTGTATCCATTATTTGCATCCAGAGACTTTCATGGGTGTAGGAGTAATGTTGATCACTGTGTAAGGTCCATTAAACTTTGGGTATTTCCAGTTGAATACAAACACGCAATCTCCTGGAAAGAGATATAGTGGCTGACACTGTGATGACGTTTGCATTCATGGTGATGAACCATCTACCGGTGGGTCATGACTGTTGAGGAGGGGCCGAACCTGAATGAGATATAAATTTGACAGATTTCATTAGTTCCCTAAGGTATAGTGGAATTCTTCACTGAGAATTGTAGCAGAGGTGAGTACATTGGTGGCTGTGTGTGCAAGTATGGGAGGAGTGTGCAGCCACCTGCCTATGATTATTTCATGTAGGGTGAGATGATGATCAGACCATTGCTGATTGTGCAGCATGAAAAGTGCAACTAACAAGTAGTGCAGCCAGTGTTTGTACAGTGTGTCACACAGTTTTGCAAGTCTTTGTTTCAACAACCCATTGACGTGCTCCACTAAGCCATTAGCTGTGGGGTGATAAGTGGAGCACAATTTGTGTTTTATGCCCAATAAAGAACAGATTTTTTTGAATATCCCATTGAAGAAGTGTGTTCAGAATGCCACCAGTATTGTATCATTGGTAAGGGATGCAATTAGATATGAATTCACAAATGAGCTCCTGACAGTTTGGAAAAATCCACGTGTTCTACAAATCAGTGGGAATGTATATCTTCAATGTGTGTGCGTGAAAGTGCAGCATTTTGAGGGAAATGATTAGCTGATCTTTGGGCATGACAGGTTTTCCTGAAATGCTTTTCTTCCATTTGAGGTATGTGGGAGACACATAACATCCCCTTTATGTCTATAATTATTTTTCCTGCTGTCGAGCTTGTGCCTGTGGTTCAATAATCTAGGTACGGGGAAGTGCATTGCATGGAGTTGTGATTTCTACCAGCTTTCATGATAGCTCAGATGACTCTGTGTCATCAGAATTAGCTAAATGTGCTACTTCTTTGGCTGCAAATTCTGCAGTGCTGTTACCATAAGTAATTAGTCTGTATTGTGTGTGTGAGCTACGCATTTCACTACTGCAACTGCTGTAGGTAGTGCTGATGCATCTATCAACCTGGAAAGTAATGCGACATGTTGCATGGGTGTATTGTCTGCTTTTTAAACTATCTCCTGTGACATCTAGACAGGCCTGCATGTACTATAGATGTGATGTATGCTGAGTCTGGGTAGATAGTAGTAGGGCCCCCTTGAGACAGTTCTAATGCAGTTATGAGGGCCAGAGGCTCTGTTGCTTGTGCAGAGTAGAGTTAGAGCAAAGGCACCTTTGCTAACACATGACACTCCCCTGATTCAAGGCCTACTACTGCTGTTTGCATGTGCCTTATTCCCATGTTCTGATCAATTGTTAACAATCTGTCAACGAAAAGCACCTTGCCCACCCCCTTGGAGTGCAGCTTCTTTAGCGTGGGCCTATCATCAGTAGTGTCCTCATATGTAGTGCAATTGTGTACAATGTAATTTGGCTGTATATATATATATATATGTTTGCTGGATTGACAGTGTGGTATCTAATAATGTGAATGGAGGAATTCAACAGAATCAATTCATATCCTGATTATCGTTGAATGGTGAGAGTCGTTTGTGAAGTGTCCCTGCATGACCAGGTCAATGAGCCCACTTTAGTAATCCAGAGGCTTATGTCCCAGTGAAGTATTTTCTGCGAGTACTGTTGTCATCACCTGAATGTGAGAACAAAAATAATAGCATTTTTTTCCTATGGACCTTACCCGAGTTTTCGTCCATTAAACGCACGCGAAAACAGGCATCAGGGAGCTGCCATTTTGTGATAATCCTATCATTTCCCCCATCGACCTGGCTGACCTGCTTTTGCTGCACTAAATCATATCTGCCGCCCCTGAGCCTGACATTATCAAAACATTCATATTCCTCGCCTCCCTCCGTGACGTTTCTGTGCTGCGTAGGCAAACGCTCCCAGTCATCTTCTACGCAACTCCACACAGAACCCGGAAACCAACACAGGTCAACTCACAACACAGCGTGCCACAATTCGGAATATGAAACTGTACTTTAAAATCAAACAGCAACACGTTATTTGACATTACATGTTTATAGAATATTCAGCAATTGCCATATGAACTCCGAATGCCATTTATTTTCTTTTATCTCTATCCGCAAATGCGTAAAAGTTTATCGTGAGTCACGCGCTGTTCCTTTATGGTACACCGGGTGTTGGTTTTCGTTAAAAGAAGCACTTTGGTTGCACGTTGAACCGCAAGGCTGTTCCATCAAGTAGGCACTAGGCCAGCGTAAAGGTTGATATGTTGCTTTTAGCCGCTAGTACCACATAAGGGCATATGGGCCCTTGGCGATCGTCCCATAAAATCATCAAAATTGTGCAGTTGTTTACATTAAGCTGCAGCTGGCGGTTGAAAAAACCATCTGCCGGTGTCTGAAACTGGTGGCAGTAGCAAAAGGGAAGGATATACCTGTTGTGAAAACATAAAATTTATAATTGGTCTCGCTAGCCGATCTTTATTAATATTATTCATTTTATTTATTACGGCCGAGCTGAAACTATTTGCTTTCAAGGATAGTGCAATGGAGTATGTTCGGCTCTAAAATCAATGCGAAAAGTAACAAAATAAATCGAGGTTAGTACACAATGAGAAACGACTTTTTGTCTACATGCGTGTGGAATGTGGACCTGCATGCCCATGTGCCCGCTTCAAGGACAGTCCCACAAATGTTTTCCAAGCTCTTCATTCATTCATTTATTCATGCATCCATTCATTAATTCTTCATTCCTGTATAAAAGCATCTAAAGAGTTACTTACATTATATTTGCAATTTCCATTGTGTCTCTGCGTAATGCAGTCCGTAAATCCCACTGTGCTCTTGACAATGAATTTTCGTATACTGAACTAACATGAAACTCGGTCTAGTTTCAGAATTTTCTTCCTTATCGTCTCTTACGTTATTGCACCCCCCCTTCAAATGAAGTTCTTTCGGCATGGTCCCTGTCTCTCAAGGTCAAAAAACAATAGAACCTTATACTGCCAGTGCGAGTTGTAGGCCTCTTCAGGGCGCGAGCTGAAAATCAAAGCCGCTGACCTTCACTAGAAATGAGCATACATTCTTTCTTTGCAACATCCCGTAGTAAAGCCGTCTGTGAGAACTTGAAGTTTCGAATCCATCTATGTGCTGCGCCTCAATGTGCAAATGCAAACTGGCTTCTCTCCCATTTGCAACGGCTCACTTGGCGCGTTCTAAGGCCCCCAATTTTGTCCTCGTTGTCTGCGAGCTTTGACGCCCCAAAGAACCATAACTATTGAAACTTTTAATTTTTTGGGGAAGGTCAGGGAAAGTATAAAGTATCCGAGGAGTTGAGTTGAAAGTGAAATTTATTGTTTGTTTGTTTTATTATTTGCAATACGCAAGCCTCCCCTCGGTTAATAGTGCGCAGCATTTACAAGAGATTGTGAAAATTAGTTACATCAACAAAAATATATACATACACATATAGACAAGGTCAGCAATATGAGGTGAATAGAGAGAGAATTCAAAGATGACTCCCAGGTTGTTCGGCACCCAGGATGGTGAAGGTAGGGGTTAGGGATAGCGTACTTTGTATGCACACTGTACAATAACTTTTATTTACAAAAAGACACTCGTATTACAATTATTTAAACCGGGATTTGTACTTCACAACCAGCTCTCCTTTGGGTGGACATGGCACAGTGGCAATGTTAGGTGGCAACGGATCAGTGCTCTGCACAGAAAAGTTCTAAATTCCATACCTGTGCTTCTCTAATATAGCAAAAAAAAAGGCTTTTGACAAAGTCGAACTCCATTTCCCTTATAGACTGGTTTGATCACCCATTGCTTACTTCTTTTTGAAAAGGCCTTAGTGTAGCGAGGCACCCTTACATTACCCGTAGTCCTAGATTGTTCATGGCCGAGATTCTCATTATGGGCCAAGAGGGCAAGTAGAGTCCTATGTCTCATGCCCTGTATGCTGAAATACAAGCGCTTTGGCCTGTACTTTAGGCACATATTGTGGAACACCTCCAAACCTCCTGTGTGACAGAATTCTGTCAGTCCCTAAAATCTCTTGATAGAGTTTTATCGAAAACAATCTTCTCAATGGCTCTGTGTGTCAGTGAAAATGGATTCAACCACTTCTTCTTCCGTGCCTCCACTGCGGACAAAGGGCCATTTTCACATTGGTGGAAATGTAGGTTTTCTGACCAGCGGTGCACGTTGGTACAGTAGTGCATCAGTGACCACCATTTTTCAAGTAGTATTTCCACTAACCCTTCACAAGTTTTGGAGCTCTACCAAAGATGGTTGCTGATAGACTGGGACCACTCTGAAATATTTTCCAAACCTTTTATTTCCCTGCAGCCGAGATGTTCTTATTGATTGATTTAGCAAGATGCCATACATCAAATTGATGTTTAATATGTGGGAATCTCATTGTCTTGGCAATTGAAACATGTCTGTCCGTGGCTATGAGGTCGATGTGTATTCACCTCGATTGTAGATATTCCACTGATTTTATAAATCCTAGTTTCTCCATGGCCACTGAGGATGTACATTGTTTTACCTGCACGACCACCGAACTCACAATTTTCTTACTATCCATGTCCTGAAAGTGGTAGGTGCAGTACTTGGCAGAAAATCCAGGGCTGTCGCACTGTCCATCGCCGGCTAGCCTGAATCGTTTGCCTTCGAATGTACTTGCTAGAGACAATTGTTCAATTTTCCAAGCATCACTAATGGACGGAAACAGATAATCACGTTGTTATTTGTAGTACTGCATTTTTTAAATGAAATGGAGTCCAAGAAACTGAAAGAAAGACTCTAACTTTCTAAAACTGGAGCCACTAAAAAGTGATACAGCTGCACATAGTAGATTGCCTGCTGGCAGTTTCCCCAGCATCAGTTGTGCAGACCATGAGAACGTATGATGTAATCTACAGGTGGCATGTATTGTGACGTTACTGCCTTTTTTTTGACGAGTCACATGAATCAATGGCTTCCCACATACTTTCCCTCTGATGGAATGCCCACATTTCAGCATACTTATAATATCCATCAAACAACTGTCGAATACTATGTATTTGCCCTCTTTCATTAGACTGATATCCTGCGTCTAAATTGTTTCGGCCTATGATGTTGAGAACATATCACCACATTTGAAAGAAATATTGCTGCTATCAAGTTCTGATGCGTCGGTGAATGCTGCTGCTGGTTCGTTCTCTGTCATTTCAACATCTGCTACCTCAACATTGATGGGAGAACACAACAATGTCGATAGATTTTTTGGTGGCAATTATTTGGCGGGTATAGATTGTGTGAATTGATCTGCGACTACTTCAGAGCTATCTTCAATACATCCAGTATCATGTTGTTGCGGTGATGCGGTTGTACTGTAGCAATGGTCCAATACAACTTTGGTGGATTCTCCGGACACATTCATTTCATGTTCTGGCCATTGGACATGAGCATCCCGAATCTCAACACGCGGAGTCTGAATTAATAGTTCCTCCATAGCCTCCATAGTGTAAATGGTCTTGCAAGCAACATCTCTCATTCGCTTCACTGTCTGTGTATGTATAGTTCGTAGACCCACGGGTAACTAGAGGACAGATTGGAAAAGGGATGTTCAGTTTAAACACAAGATAAAGTATAGTACAATTGACTGGAAAAAAACATATAATAGTCCCCAGCACAAAAACATTTCTAAAGTTATGAACTGTTTGTAACTAACCTTACTTTTGTTTCTTTTCTGGGCAAATTTTTTGACTCGACCTTCAACATCTGCACGCTGTTGCTCTGATTCGTATCCACATGTCTCCCCTTCCTCTTGCGCTGCAACGACTATATTTTCTGTATCCGCATAGACAGCACGGAATGAGGCTCCATCGACTCCCTGAAACATAGTATTTTCATTACTGTGGGCCTCATCACAAGTTTGGATGTATTCCCGACTGTAATACCGCCGACTGTAATAGCCCTATCACCGACCGGTCCGGTGGTATTACCACCGGATCACGGGTTGGGCCTTAACGGTAAATCCACATTCCTGATTGGGTCCTTTGGATCCAATGGGGAATTTTCAGTGCTTATACTGCGGGCTAATACAGCCGGCTGTAATTCAGCCGAAAACAGGGATTTTCACCTCCAGAAAAAAGCTTGAGGTAAAACAGCCCATTTAGCGCCCAACTCGCGATAGGGCCAGCCCTTAAATGTGGCGGTAATACTGTTACCACCGCATTTAATGGCTACAGGCCAACTCGTGATGAGGCCCTGTGTATCAAAATATTGTTAGCATAAAACACACGTGAGGACGAACACACATGTACATCTCAATAGCCAAACACGATTTAAACATTGTGTGGAACAATCAAACGACAAGTATTCGAGCTCTGATGACCTAGTTCGATGGAGCTGTCAGTATCCATACCTCTGGCTCTGCATGGACTGCCACAAATGATTGTATTGAAGAGGAGGCATCAGCAACTCCCTGAAACACAGTACTTGCGTTAGTATGGTTTTCAATATTGTAAACATAACACACACCTGGGGTCGCCGGCACAGGTACATATAAAGAGACAACCACAAATGTTGCATTGTCTAAAAGAATCAAGGAATATTTAAATATGATCAGATTTAATCGACTTATTTCTCCGATTTCTTTACATCTGCATCATCTAAATGGGATCTTGTGATTGTAGTCGAAGCTCCATCATCTCCCTGAAACACAGTACTTGCGTTAATAGGGAAGAAAGTATAGCAAATGGAATCACGTTATATGATCACGCTCGATGGAGCTGTCAGTATCCATACCTCGTGCTGCTGAAGAATATCTATGGATTTTGTAAATGTGGTGCGCACTTCCGAAAGCTGTTGCGCCGATTCGTATCCGCATGGTCCCGCTTCCCCTGGAATTACTTGAATGTCAGGCTCTGCATCAAGTGCGTGGGTTGAAGCTTCAACAACTGCCTGAAACATAGCATTTGCATTAGTATGGATTACAATATTGAAAACACAACACACACTTGGGGTCGACCGCACAGGTACATATCAATGGCTAACCACGAATGAAACATGGTGTAGAACAATCAAACAACAAGTGTTCCAGTCCTGATGATCAGGGTCGATGGAGCTGTCAGTATCCATACCTCGTGCTGCTGAAGAACATCTAGGGCTGTTCTCAATGTGGTGGACGCTTCAGCATCTCCCTGAAAGACAGTACTTGCATTAGTATGGATAACACTAATTATAACTGAAAACAAACACCAGGGGACGACAACTAAGGTGTATATCAATTGGAAGGCACTAACCAAACAATTGGTAAAATAATCACACGATACATAAAAACTATTACTTCACATGCATAAAACAAGTCTGTAGCGGAATAGCCAAGTATGATTACCTGATACTCGCTAGAAGTGGTTGATAACTGCGAGCATGTCACGAAAGTAGAATGTTCTTGCTTCAGATTCAAGGGATAGTCAAGAAGTTGTAAAGGTAAATTATTGTTTGATAATGAAATTCCAATATTTAAAATTGCCATGTAAGGAGACAGAATACTTGAGTAATGCGCAATATAGCACAGTTCCCTGTGCCCATATATAGATTTTGTTAGTGGGTTATGAAATCTAAAAATAATATATTGATAAATGTCATTATTCAAAAAACTAGACACTCATATCAATGTCGAAAGTATTAAAAATTGGAAACAACAACTAAAATATCAATGAATCCATGTGGCTACCTACACACTACCACAAGGCCTAAAGCTAAAAACGGACACTTGACTCACCACTGGCGGAATGTGGACGAATAGAGTGGGAATAGCGTTTGCGAGAAATTTTCGTGTCGATCGCCGTTTATTCTTCTTTGTTACCCAAGATGTGGTGTACATGTTCGAGGGAAAGTGCCGACTGCAGATGCGGTATCGATCACCCCTCTTGTCCTTTGATAGAGGGGGGTGGGATGGATGGGCCTGGGACGTGCAGGCAAGTGTGTGGGAGCGAGGGGCCGTCAGGCCCCTCTCATCCTTTACTTCTCGGTAGAAACTCATACCAAGTGCCTCCAGTAGTGGGTTCGCCTCTTGCCCTTATGTGATGTTAACTTTGGATGACATTCGCGTAGATGGGACTACTGAGCAGGACACGGGGCATCCATTTTTGTACCCCCTTTCCACTCCATCTTGGTGACCAGGCCTCACTGCGCAGAGCACATGGCCCACACCCTCGTTCCCACTCTGACTGGAAAACTCCAGAGGTATTTGCATCAGCTAATAAATGTAACACATCACTCTCCCTCTGAGATCACGGTGCTGCATGTGAACCAGCCTGAACTAAGCACATAGCTTGTTCATCTCCACAAACGTGTCCTTGCCCACGCACCCTCGCCAGTGGAAACTTACTGCCATTCTGACCCTGTGTCCCTGCAAGGTATTCTCGTCATGTGCCAGACCACTGACCACGCCATGATGCCCACCTAGCAGATCCCCAACTAACATTAGACCCCTATTGCAGTATATTGTTGCCTATCAATAACAAATGCCACATACCGGAGATTCTTGTGAGCACAGACCCACACTTCAAACAGTGTATTATAGTTGTCAAGACCCTTAACCTAAGGCCTGTACAATCCAATGTTAATTGATAGTATAGATATATGTGTGAATTTTATAGAGACATAACCGACTGAAAGACTTTGAACAAGTGTTATTTAGTGCATGCATTATTGAGAACATATTATGTTAGCTTAGACAGTTACCACCCTGCTTCACAGCGACCTGACCTTCACCCATTCGGAGCACAGATGTCTGACGTCCATCCTTGAATGGAGACACACTTGATTCATTTAAAAAATCGAAACAACCATTGTTAAAATATATGTGGTGTTTTATTTTGTATCTTATTTTGATGACACAAAAATATAAGACTTTAAACATCCTACAGGTCAGGTTGCAGCACAGCGAGAGAAAATCCCATGTACTGACCGCTGTCACTCGGGACGTTTCTCTTATGGCACGAACGGCACAGGCATGTATCACTCTTCAAACGCAGTATCCAAGCCTCCCGTGAAGCCACCATGTAAAGGAACAATAGGCCACCAGCCTGTACCACCTGTGAAAAGGAATGAAACAAACTGTTTTTAAATGACCAAGATAAGTTTAATAAACATTTGTTGTCAATGACAATTCTTGTAACTAATGGCATTCTGCTCGGACAAATGCTATCTAGACACTGCACACTATTGAACGACTTTCATGCGTTACAATGATATGTATATGTAATTTTGGATGTAGTAGAAGATGATGAAATAGGAGTGGCATGACAACAGAGTATACTTACTCGTTACTCGGATTACGAGGACGAACAGTTGCGGGAAGTTCGTGCATAAGCACCAGCATTATCCTCAACGCGGACCGTGTGAGGCAGGCTGCCCTGAAGTCTGGCAGCTCGGTGATGCATTGCGGTCATGGCTCGCCTTCCGAAATGTAGGCCACGCATCCCGAGTTTTCACAGCAGCAGCAGTTCTCATTCTCGGTTGCCATTAGCTTGCACCGATTGCATGTGCACCAGGTGGAAACACCGTCCATGCGACTAGGTCCAGGCTCTTCAGCTGTTGAATCGTCCTCCCAACTGCCATCTGAAGGCTCATCGTTTTTGCGTGTTTCCCTTTCCAGTAGTTCCTCCTCGGTATACTCGGGCTCGTACATGTAGGGCATTATTGTAGCCATTGGCCCTCATTACAAGTCAGGCGGTGGACCATGGTGCTATTAGCACCATGGTCCATGCTGGATTCCGCCATGGTGGATGGCGGAATTACCACCCCATTCCAAGGTGAGTGGGGCGGTAATTCCCCATTCACCATTTGCCCTTCCCCATTTTTGCCCCATAGGGCATAATGGGGATGGGGAAGGCGTTAATTACGGCACCGTAAATTACGGTGCCGTAATTAGCACCAAGGTCGCTTAGTGCCTTGGGGCCTCATTACGACCCTGGCGGTAAGTTACCGCCTGGGCCGTGACTTTACCACCATGGCGTAAACTACGTTTACGCCATGGTGGTTGGCGGACTTACCGCCCCATTCCGACCCTGGCGGGGCGGTAAGTCCCCAATCCCCATTTACCCTTCCCCATTCCCATTTTTGCCCCATAGGGTATAATGGGAATGGGGAAGGCGTTAATTACGCCACCGTAAATTACGGTGGCGTAATTAACTCCATGGTCCCTTAGCGCCATGGATTTTAACACCTGCTAAAAGCAGGTGTTAAAAGCACCATGGCGCTAGGGGACCTCGTAATTGGCGGTAAGGGGTCGGCACAGCTAACGCTGGCGTTAACCCCTTACCGCCAGGGTCGTAATGAGGCCCTTGGACTTTAATGCCTGCAAAAACCAGGCGCTAAAGTGTGAATCAGGCGTTAAGGGTTAACAGCGCCGACGGCGCCGTTAAACCTTTAATGCCTGACTTGTAATGAGGGCCATTGTGTGTTAAACAAAGTAAAACAATTTATAGCGGTGGTACTGGTATCTGTTCACACGGGCTACAAGCAACAAAGGTAGCGGACCAGAGCACGGAAACGAGTTACAGAATACTCAAAGTAACACAGAGAGAGGAATGGAATCGAAAATCTGCTGCTGTGTTGTGAAACGGTCTGTTTATACTTATTGAAGAAAGAGGCGTCCTGCCATTTCCATGGCGACACGTCAATAGTTGAAGCGCAGCGAATGTTGACACGAGACGTGCTTTGGCGTTGTGAAATGGATGGTACGCGTCTGCTGATGACAGGCTCAGGGGCGGGGGATGTGATTTAGTGCCGCAAAAGCAGGTCAGCCAGGGCGATGGGGGAAATGATAGGATTATCACAAAATGGCAGCTCCCTGATGCCTGTTTTCACGTGCGTTTAATGAACGAAAACTCGGGTAAGGTCCATAGGAAATGTTTCTAAAATCAAGCGATTTAGGCTTATAAACACATGGCCGACCCATAGGGGCAATAACATTTTTTTACCGAACCATTCCTTTAAGATCCTGAAACCTGAAATCATTTGATCATCTTGTCTGTCCAGAAAATTGGTATTTTAGCCTGATGTGCTTCCTTTAGCCCCTGGTTTGGTATACGTTGAATTGTCAAATATCGATGCCCGACAATAGTTAAATACACCCATAAACTGCTGCATTTGTTTAACCGTGGTAGGCTGTGGTGTGTTCTGTGATACTGTTGCTCTTTCTGGTGTTATTTCTGTGCCTGCTGATGCTATTATCTGTTCTAGGTTCACTACGTCTTGCTGACAGTATTGAAGTGTATCCCTGTCCACTTTGTAACCCTTCTCTGCCAAAAATGTCAAGAGATTCAGTGACTCATTCCTACATAGTTCTTCAATTATGCTGCAGACCAGGAGGTTGTCTATGTACTAAATTGCTGTGCTCTGTGCTTGCGAGTTCCCTAGATCCATTTGCAATACCATGTTAAAAATACTGTGAGACTCACAATACCATTGGGGAAAAGGAATGTGCTGGAACCTCTGGCCTCTGTGAGTAAATGCTGTAAGGGGCGTGGGTTCAGGATGTTATAGAATGGAGTAAAATGCATTCTTCAGATCTATTACAGTAAAATAGGTAGCTCCTACAGGGATATTGTACAGGATGGTGACGGATTAGGAACCACTGGGAATTCTGCTTCTATGATATTGTTCAACAGGTGTAAATCCTGTACCATCCTCAAAGTTGATCTGTTCACTATTTTCACAGGATAAATGTCTGTGTTATATGGGGATTCCGATACATGTATTATGATTACTGCCACAAGGCCTCTAAGTTGGACAAAACGCCTTCCTCAGCTTCTTTTGACAATATTTTAGTTTGGGAAAAACTGCTCATGGTTTCAGTTTAACCCGAACCAGGCCTATGATTTTTAGCAGGCCTACATCATGTGGGCCACTGGTCCACAGTGGGCTGGGCACCCTGTCTAAATCTTCTTGTAGGTGCGATGATATGGTGTTAGCAAGAAGCAGAGTGTGTGGTACTTCTCAGCATTCCATTACTACCTGGCAGGGTATGGAGATTTCAAATATCATCTCCCCCTCGTCTTCTGTGTCTTCAAACAGTCATTTGTCAGACACATCCCTCTATTGCTATGTTGGGTCAATGCATAACACATTGCACCATTGAAGATCCTTCTCGTCCAAACCATAGATTAATACCATGTTTGCCTTGGTGATTACTGCTTGCAAGTATATCTTGATAATGGTGTTGGGCGCCTGTTCCTGTTGGACAGCTGGTCAAAATAGGAATTCTGCAGGTACACACTAAATGTTGTCCTTAATGCTTGGCACCCAACCTAACACTACTGTTACCCCATAGAGGAACAGATATAGATGGATTGGTACAACTCGCAGACTGCTATGGCCACAGAGTGCTTGCATTACTGTGAAAACCCAGTATGGTAGTGCCAGGGGTAGAACAAGCCATACCCTCCTCTGAGAACATGATGTTTATGTTCAACTTGCTCATGATATCCCTACCCAGGAGATTAACTGGGGTGTCTCTTGAATACAATAAAAGGGCTAAAAAACGGTGTGTGCCTATGGTGATAGGTACATCTTCAGCAAAAGGAACCGATTTGACTGCCCCAGAACACCCTTGCATGTCCATTGTTTTGTCTGACATGGGGAACAACACCTCCTTAATACAGGATTTGGTAGCTCCCATGTTGACCAAAAAAGAAAATGTTTGATCTATCTTCACTCCTACTCGGGGTTCCTGTTCCAGATCAGTAGTTATGGATAGTACTGCGCACACCAATGATCCCTGTGTGCTGTCCTTTGAGAGTAAGCGTTCGATCCAGGGAGGAAAAGTTTGCCTCCTAACATGCTTGCTCCCATATTGTGAGTGACTGTGATCTGTGGCAGGGAATTCTTATCTAATGGTGAGCAGGGGACTGGGTAAAAGTTAATGCCTGTGGCTGCATTTATTATTGTTGTGTGGATCCTGGGGTTTGCAGGGTGAGTTGTTGTTGTCTGGGGCCTGCGGCCTGGGGCATATGGGGCAAACTGGGGCTGTGGATTAAAGGCTTGGCAGTAGGCTAGGACATTATAGATGAATGGCATGGGTTGGCCGGCTCCTGCAGTCTCATGCAAAATGACCCATCTTCCCGCAAAACCAACATTGTCGTCCTGATCAGGGCCACATGTGTGTAATACCTCCCCCTTTCCCTTATAGAAATGTTCTCTTCCTCTCTGGAAACCTTGTCTTCCCCTTCCATAATCTATCAGCCCTTCTACCCACTCCTGTATGGGGCTGTGTTCATGCTGCCCTTCTGTGGTGTTCGTTATTACCATACCTCCCATATTGGGCCATGATCGAATTCTGTGGCTCCAGGGTGTTATCTCCTGCGAGACATCTTGCTCCCACTAGTCGCTGTCCTCCCCATGGCTTCCCTCTGCACTTAATAATATAATATATCCCTGTCCTCGCTCATGAATTGTGATTCCTCACTACTGCCCCGTGGTGTGGTCTCGCCGGGGTGGTGGTCTGAGCTGTCGAGTTCTGGGGCTCGGTAGCAGTGGCAGTTGAAGTACTGCAGTTCAGGGCAGTCGAAAAAATGCTTCAACGTTGGCCCACTGGCAGCGGGTCGAGTCAGCAGGTGGAAGTCATGAATTGGTGATCAAGGGGACATTGAGGCACAGGTAATGAAGCGGTGGCTAACAGGCTAATTGGGCTGAGCTCTGTGGTAACCTCCAGGTAAGATCAGCAAGTGACACTCCAGAGATTTGGTTCAGTTTCCAAAGTTCAGCAGACACTTCAGGCCTGGTAGTTGACAGTTGACAGACTCTGCTAGGATGCATTTCTCTGTCTGGCTGATTGAGATGTGGTGTAATCATTTGTTTGGTGGGGGGAATGCAGATAGCAGCACCAGCACCTTCCATCTAATTTAGGATACAGTGAACTCAGAGCGACCGGTTTGGTGTGTGTGAACAGGGAGTTTCAGCTGGTCTGGCACTCTGGGTTGCTGTTATTTCTTTGCAATGGGTTTGAGGACAGGATACTCCTGTTGTGTAATGACAGAACTGTGCATAGGCCCACAGTCTGCCTGAGTTATAATAGGGTTATTTGATTTATGGAGCACACACCAACATGTTTACAGGTTTCATCTTTTGCTTTTTGCAAGCAATGATCCTTGTAAACAGATACATGTTTGCACCAAAGTCTCAGAATGAACTGAGTTACTGATAAGACCGCATTCCAAAAGCACTTCCCAGAAGCTGCCCAGCCACTGCGAGGGAGGGGGAAGGAAGGAGTCGAAGCCAGATGCAAATAAATACATTTCCATAAAGGGAAGTATATAATGGAAGGACTCGCTTAAATAAAGGTTTCATACGAACTTGGGGCCCCAGAATTTGCCAGCGAGCTTAGCAGTGCATGCGGGCCATCCTGGAACCAAAAGCCTCTAAATAACTGTTCCTGTATGCTGTGGCGTAGTTAGTGTAGGCCTGTGGAGAAGAGCTATCCATTGTCTTTTCCATTGAGGGTCCCTAGTGCAGCCTAAACAACGAAGAAATGTAATAACTGGGCTCATGTTACTTGTGCAGTTACCTGTTTGTCAGCATAGTTTTCTGTGCAGTTTGTGCTGATTATGTGCCTTTTTATCTATTTACTGTAAAAATAAATGCAAAGTATAAATAGTTTGCCTATTTCTGAATGAGTTAATTGTTTCAAAGCAAATACAAACCTACAAAAGTGTGTGCTTTTATTGGCTGGTCCCAGCGCAAACACACAGACCCATATAACACAACTCCACTTCAGGGTATGCTGTTCTGACACCGAAGATCTATGCATATTGGTTGGTCGGGTCCTGATCCACAGATCTTGTCACTCCTAATGGTCCCTGTGAGGGTTATGGGATAGATCCTCTTTCTGTCTTGGAAGCCTCTTTCTTCAACTTCGTCAGAGTGCTTTTGACAATACAACTGTCCCAAAGGAAGTCCAGATGAGAGAACCCAGAGCATCTTGTCAGTCCAGAAAAAGTAGACACTCCTCAATGAGGGAGGCAATGTACTTTGTTGGCCGAAGACCAATCGCCTCATGTGTTTAGTATTAGAAATACATAGCCATAAGCTTAACTAAAGTGCAGCCATTTTGAAGTGATTGAAATTGCCATTTTGTTTTCCAACGTTTGCCTATTGCTTTCTGTTAACACTGCTTTGCTGAAAACTTATTCTGCTCCACTAGTGCATTATTGTTCATGCAAAGTGCAAGGCCACGAGAGACTTGTTGAAACATAACGCAGCAACCCAGACAGAAATGCCCGGTCTCCTCCCTCACAAGTCCTTGGAAGTAAGCAGTGAGGCATTTCATCAGTACACAGGTGCCAGCTAGTCTCGCTAATGCAGTGGAAATGTTAGAAGCGAACATTAAATGGCTTGACTTATGCTCTTCTTTGCGGCCCCCCCTTACCTGAGCCCTGTAGAGCCCTGGAGAGCAAGTTGACCCCCAGTGCACAAATAGAAACTAGGAGATAGCGAGGCCTGGAATGTGTCTCTCCTCTGCACGCAGCTTTCTTTGCAGAGAACAGAAGCAGTGTGTGTTCTTATACCAAATAATTGTGTCTGCAGGCTCATGAAATTGCAAACTGTTGCTAAATAAATGTCTGAAGGTGTCATACTCGTCACAATTGTCAATCATCGTACCCAATTAAAAGGAAATACATTATAGGCGGTATTGAATGTGTAACCACCGATTGTAAGATGCCTGCTTTGTATATATGTAACTGTTGTACGATTCTCTTTCTCTTGCGTCCCCCGGGGTCTGGAAACACACGTCGCAGGGCGTGGGACCCAGTTGGCCAACTGAGATTATTTGCTTTGCAATAAACCCTAGCTTTTGGGAATACAACCTCATGTCTGGCGTATCAGTTTGTGTGTGGTGATTGTGCCTTGTTTCCGTCCGCGAGGGTCCCCTGGGGGCCCCTTTAATCTCTTTGACCCTAAACGATCCTCAAGGAACTGAAGGTATTCTGTTGAAGGAGTGCAAGGCTTCTTGTTTTAAGGGCATATGCCCTCAGGTGATTTGTCTAAAGCGAGTCTGCTTTACAGGACCTTGTGATCTTGCACCCAAAGTGCGTTGCTCAAGGGGAAGCGGAGGAGACAGGAAAGGGAAAGAGAGACAGCAAGAAACAAGTTGGAAGAAGGCTTCTTCCATTATCCAGAGCACTCTAGCCTATTCTACTCCTACTGACAACAAACAACTTTTAGACATGACACACCCTGGTGTGAGGCTACTCCTCCTGAATGGGTGTGTTTCTTTGATACCTGGGCCCAGAGCAGCTGTCTGCTGTGCAAGGTCTATAGGGGAGTGGGTTACCATCCCTTACATAGAGAATCAAAGAGAGGCTGGGTCCTCTGGCTTTATGTCCTGCCGGGTAGCAGTATCAGCTCATCTGACCCCAATACAAATTCCCTTTCACCGCAGAGCTGACTCATAGGAAATGGCACGCATGCATTATTAATTTGTTTGTGGCAGCCATGAGCCTATAAATCACCATGCACTATACCTAAACTCAGGTCTATCTTATTCTTAGAGATTACCCTACCACCAGCATGGGGTAGCCATGATTGTTGTAGTTTGGTTACAGGGTGCATATCTCAAATGTCGCTCCTGTGCTGCAGTAACTCTGCTGTCACTGCAGCAGTTCAGTGTGAATCTTTTGACCTTTTAAGCTGTTCCATGCCTCGAGCAGAGCAGGTGCTGTGGATCAGGCTACTGTTGCTACTTTTGCAGCAGGTCACAAGTGTACTATGATTTTAGCATGGAGTTTTGACAAAAGGGAATCTGGTTAGCAGATTATCCCTTTAGAGAAGGAATCACCCATATAATTTTAGGGGATACAAATCAAAAAAGCCAGGGCGTTGCAACCTTGCTAGATGGCAATTCCTCACACTATCAATCCCAATATAACTATAATATTGGTGGAAAGAATCGTCCCGGCTGCCAAACAACAAAGAGGAGTACCTCTGTGCAGCTTTGGAATATAAGTCCCCTTTAGTCCAAAAGGGGAGTCTTTAAGCTGCCCGACCCTCACAGGCTCCACCCACTTTTTCCAGCCTCCCATCCAGAGGAGAGAAGGGGAGGCAACCTATGGGCTTGAGGAACTACTATGCTAGCTGCACCTCTATCATCCCTTTTGGGGGATGGTGCTGCTGTGGATTGTTTATATGTATAGGATGCCCTCCTGACAACTTTTGCAAGCTATGATTGATACAGTTAGAATCTCATTCTAAAATGCAAATCAAAACGGTATGCCTGATTGGGTAAAAGTTCAAACAACAACACAAGGCTTTACCCTTGGCTCAGAAAATCTATAGGTACCATACCCTACAACTCTTTACATTAGATGGATGTCCTGGCAACACAGGAGCAGCAGTGGTGTGTGTTGCACAGAATTCTGCAAGACGCATACGTTGTGTGTAGTACATGACAGTATGACACATGCAGTCTCTGATATGTAGTGTTTAATGGTAATGGGTTGAAGAAAATGTCATGTACAAGTCCCAGAATGCTAGCAAAAAGCCATGACTATATAAGCATCTCCTAAACGACAAGGTCATGTTTTGATATGCAACTTACTATGTTCTCATTAGAGTATCTGAGGTTTGCTGCCAAGTGTCAGAGATTAAGGACCTCTGCAGCAGTACTGATGGAGCCAGCAACCTGCAGTTCTTAAGCCCTGTACTAAGTTTCCCACAAACCCCAGAAACTCACTATGATGTCTAGGATTGATGGGCTTTGTCATCCGAAATATCTGGGGAGGCAAAAGATGTAGACCGCTCAAGTGATGTGAGGCATCTTTCATGCCTGTTTCAGCTCTGAGAGTCTCTTCTGCTGTAGTGACAGACTCTGAAGTCTTCTTCAGTAGTCAGGACAGGAGAAGTTGCAGTACTGTCACAAGACTCATGTTGTTGACTCTGACTGCCCTGCTTGCCACCAATGGAAATGAAATGCCCATGTTTTTCATAGTTATGGCTTTACACTATATTGTATCTCATGAAAAATAGATAAATATAAATAGAAACAAACCGCACAATGTTCCGTAGTAATAACTGTATTGACGACACAATTGCATATGCTAAGTGCATAGTTGAATGCTTTACATAGATAATAATGGGTTCAGAAAGCTCAAACCTTTGTTCTAATCAATTGATGGTACACCAGACAGGCGGTCCACATTGTCTTCACCAACATTACAGAGAGCTGAGGGCACCTTAATATCTATGTTCTAAAGGGACATTTACAACATGCTATCACACTCCTCAAAATGCGCAATAAGTACACAATAGAGCAAGTCTGATTATGGTTTGGAGGTAGTAATAACACAACCAGTAATTAACATTACTGGATTTTCCAGTTCCTCGCCACATCATAAGACAAATATCCTATGCTAAACTTGCAGATCAACAGCGTTCAAAGCTAATGCATGTGCTGTCAGCATTTGTGTCATGATGCCTACCCCCGGGGACCCAGACCAAATCCAGCAACCCCGGAAGCAGGCATCAAGTTACCCTAAGCAAGCCCAACAACCCCCGCTAGGGGCTATTTGGGTGCGCCAGGCTCATATGGAGAGTCAGTCCTGGCGCCTTAGGCGCCAGGCTCATAGATTAAAACTTACCTGATGCAGACCATGCTGCAAGAGCTCCATGCCAAATGAGGCTTGGAAGGGACTATTTTACCTAGGGACTATTTTTTTACTCGGGTGGGGCTGGGGAGGAATACTTACCTGGGACTACTTTGGAGGCTATTTAAACCACGCCCGTAGAGCAGCTCACGTTTCGTGTTACTCTGCATCCAGCAACGTAACGCTCACCGTGCCTGCAAGCCTGCATCCAGTATTCTGCCACGCCCGCCTTGAGTCTGGAGCTCCGAGAAAAAGGGAGATAGAAGGAGAACAAGAGCAATACCTTTGATCCTTACCTGAATTCCCGATCCATCGCGCCTTCGAGCTGGAAGAAAGAAGTTATTTTATGCGCGTTGCCTCGCCTGCTGAAGCGCCGCGCTGAACTCACCAGCCTTCGCAGCATCTTCACATTTCACTGCATCCTCCTGCATGTTACCACCGCACTCCGGCACCTAAGGAGAAGACAAGAACAGCAAGGTGAGCCAAGGGAGTACACAGAGGAATACCCCCCATAGCTTACCTGATTTTACCACCGGGGATATTATTCTTCTTCACGGGTCGGCGCAGCTTCCACTGCATCCTAGCCAAACCCCGGACCCTAAGGGGAAACAAAAGGACAGCAAGGTGAAACAAGGGACTAACAAGGGGAACCCTCCTCACCACAAAAGACTTACCTGATTTTACCGCCGGAGGCATTATTCCCCGAGACTTCATACTTTCTCTCAGCGCCTGAATAAGGGAAAAAGCAATAGGTTACATATGGACATTATTTTATCGAACTGTGTTGGATAATACAAATCCTTACCAGAACATTACCTGTTGCCACGAGGAACTCTTCAGTAGGGTCAAGCTGCAACCTGCAAGGAATCGGACAAGAGTGAAAGTCAGGCATTTGAACTCTTACGAACTACATACTTACGGCTTCTTGCCGGGAATATCGGAGTCAATATTGTCCTGGAACTCACCAATTCCTTCAAGCCAGTGAAGCAACTGGTTATCTACGCGCCCCTGCGCTCAATGCAGGATGGAGAGCTCATCTTTTCAAATCATCAGGTGAGACTATAAGAGGGAACATCCTAGGTGATCAGTGGGGAGAACAGCGGGGTGGGGGGATTTACGCTCAACTCCACGGGTGGTTAATTCCCTTTCTCCACTTGCAGAAGAATATTCCTACATGCCAAGCAAACGAAGCTAGGTGGGCCAGTCCAGTCCGTCATCTCGGCCCTACGCATCACATTGGTGGAGACCGCAGCAGTCCAGTCCAGGTCAAAGCCTCTGTGGGAGCCAGGTGAGCGTAACAATTTGCCTGCTTGCATTAAATATCAAATGCAGAGACATACCATTAACGAATGCGGCAAACACCACTTGATTACAACTACCGATATCACATAAAATGCCAAAGATAATAGCCCTGTGATTACCAGCAGCCATAACCAAGTATTCCTTAGTACCAGATCAAGGAAATTCACTCCTAGGTACCAGCAATCATTACCCAGTCTATACAACCCATTCTCATAACACTCTCAACACACCACTATGCTAGCTGGAAAAGCACTAGGACTGACCACACATGAGCAGTACATATAATTGTGTCCCCAATTCCCTGGACCATGCTGTGCTCATGCACCTATTGGATTTAGAGACACTGCATCCAGCCATGCACATCCTGCAGCTCTATCAGGATAACATTGTGAGGAAAATCAACATATGTCCTTCCAAACACTCAGAAAGTTGGTTCCAGTCCTTAATTTCCTAGCTAATGGCAGCATCCAAAACTCAGCTGGTATGGCACATGGAATAGCACAGACCACATTTTCTAAACTCCTCAAGCCAGTTCTGACAATCCTAATACAGAATTTTGCAACAAACATATGCCCTCCAACAAATCCCCAACCAACCAATGCCATCAAAGAACATGTCTATGATGTTGCCCAATTCCCAAATATCATTGGGGTCCATGAGTCCTTGCATGAGCAGTTGATGCCACCAAACACCACAGAATATTTTTACCATAACAGGAATCAACAGCACACACCTAACTAGTAATTTACCTGTTATGTGGGCATGACCATCATACAGTGTTGGACATGCTTCCTAGGATTGACTAACTTGATGTTCCTGCACAACAGTAAACTGCCAGCGTATATGTCCATGGACGTGGGGCAAATGATAGGGAGGTCTTCTGGAGCAATAATATCCCTTAACTCACTCCTCTAACTGTTGGTGTTCCGCAAGGTTCTCTCTTGGGGCCGCTCCACTTTACAATCTACACTTCTGCTCTTGGGGCACTAATCCCCTCCTTTAGGGTTTCATACCAACTCTTTGCAGATGACACACATATCTTCCTCTCTTTTCTTGAAATCTCCTCTGATTGCTATATCACAACTTCCAGCTGTCTCTCTGCCATTAAATATTGGATGGCATTGCACACTCTGATGTTCAATTCTACCAGAACAGATGTACTCTTCTTCCCTTCCAAAAGCTCTCTCTCATCTCTTCTTCTGCCTATCCAGTTCCCACCTGACACTCTCCCCTACTCTTCTTCAGCTAGAAACCTTGGTGTCATCTATGACTGTTCTCACACCTCTCCATTTTCATCTCCAAAACTGGAACAGCAGCTTGCCTCAACCTCCTAAATATTAGTAATATCAGGCACATCCTTCCTTTCAACACCGCCAAACATCTCGTATCCACTCATACTGTGAGAGAATCCACTTTGGTCTCCCCAGGTATGCTTTCTGTCCTCTCAACAAGAACATTCATTTTGCTACCAGGACTCTCTTTGAACTCTCTCACTTCACAATACTTGCCCATACCACCACCAGGCTGGATTGTTGATGATGCAAAACAGGACCAGATTAAAATGTATTCTCCTGGTTCACAAATCTATCCACAGTAAGGCACCACTTTATCTATCCTCCTCTATTCAGCTCTACAATCCTTCTCCTAATCTCTGTTCTGCCTCCTCAACTAACTGTGACTCCTTAACCTCCCTGTGCTTCCTCTCACTTCTACTCTTTCTCTCTTCTTGCTCCACTTGCATGGAATTATCATCTCCTGGACATCCAAAAACCAGTCCACAAGGATTTGTTCAAAACCAAACTAAAAGCTTACCTCCTCACCTCTGGGTTACCCTCTTAACCTACCTCTCATTTGCCTGCTAGCTAACATTTGTCCATCACCTCTAACCTGCCTCTGTATCTCACTTCCTCTGCCTTCATTTTAGCACTTCACCCATCATGGTCACATTGCGAGCACAGCCGGCCATAGCAACTACCAACACTTAAAAATGTACAATGTTGGTTGTCCTTAATCTATATATTGTCCCTTGTGGCTGTTACATTTACTCCCCGTCACAACCTGGTCAGAATGACCCTCAAACTCACTCATTGTAAAAGCTCACTCCTCCCCTTCAAATCTGATTTCTTATCTATTGAATGCTCTTTTGTGATCAAAAGAGCATTGTTCCTCCTGTATACAAATAAATAAACAAATACATTATTGTTAACTTAACAAGAGAGTTGTGGCAAGGAAGTTATGATGCAAATGGTTCAATTGAACAAAGGAATTTCTATCAAGTCTGTCTAAGGGTGAAGGTGGAAAGATATGCTACATCATGCACCCTGCAATAACAAAACCTATTAACCATTGAATATATTAATGGTACATTGTTATATGACATGAACTATCAGCATGATAGCACAGACATGTTAACCAATAGATATAAGTTATGCAGGGTATCTACTCCTACCATGACTGATGACTCCATACTGTAACAGCAACAAGCTTGAAGAGCAGAGATACAATGAGGCACACATATACACACAGCAGGTTAACATTGAGAGAGCACCAGGAATGGTAAAACACATGTTCAAGGGCTTATAGACCTTTTCGGAGGCACTGAAGTATTCTATGCAGCTGGTTGGTCATAACATCATTGTTTCTTACACATTGCACATCTTATGCATGTGCCACAATTAGTCCTTGCCCCACAATGTTGTCATCCATCTTGACAGTGATGACAAAGATGATGGGGATGGATAACCTTCCACACAAGCAGAATGGGATCTGAGAAAATGGTTATTAGACAGCATGTACTGAGAATATGTTTTGTACAGGAAGTGTGCATCCATCCACACCATCAGCGGATATTTAAGCATGCATTATTTTGCCCATGTGATGAGAGTGCAGTGCAATGATAGCTGCACCAACATGATTGTGAATGTATATTGCACTTCAGCATTGTCATAATATGTCAGTCTACAATGTTGACAGGCTTTATAGTGGAATAAAAGCATACACATTGACATGTTATTCACGAGATAACATCACCCATGTGTGAACCCTAAAACTCCTGTTTTTCTCCCGAATCAGCATCACTCTGTCACCCCAACAACCCTCGTCCTGTTCCATCCCTAAAACCCTCCCTCTTCCAACCAAACACCTTCCCCTATAGACTCCAAGAATCCCTCTCTCTTCCAACGCAACAATCTCCCTCTCTTTTTCACTGTAACAACTTTTATGCTCCTTTTCCACAACAATAGCCCCTCTATTCAACCCAACTCCCACAGTGCTCAACAATATGCCAGTCACATGACAGAGTTCAACATTAACACCTGGGCATTTTGCCATTGCCTGGCATGCTGTAAATTGGTGGCTCGGACAATCTAAGTGGATTCACATTAGTGTGACATGACTAATTCATGCCCCCTTTATACAGTCCTGCCCCACAATTCTGGCCAATAAATAGAAAGTGATTTCTCAAAACTTGAAATGTATTGAAGGAATTTAAGTCCAGTTCAAACAAAGGTGGTCTCTAGCTTTATACCTTGGACATTACCACAATGTGATAGACGCATGAACAATTAATCAACAAACTGATTCGTTCCTGGCCTATGTGAATCGTACTATTTCAATATTCACAGGCATTCCTATCCGTAATCAATTCGGGTTATATATTATACTCTAAAATATACTAAGCAATATAAAGGAACTCATTCTATATATATTTGTTTTAAACTTTCTTTATTGACATTTCACATAGCAACCAAACTCACCCAACAACAGCCCCCCGCCCCCTGTTCTTGCGAGTATGTACAGCATCAGCATGAAAAGGTGACAAATAACAGATTTCAGTAATATAACAGCAGTCACCGGAGTGAGTCCCCACCGAGTTCAAACCAAGGGTCCATGAGAGCATGAATGACACCACTGACCAACCAGATTTTTAGCTTAATACCCATCTCAATGTTCAAGCCCTCGGAGCCACTCCTACCGAGGGGAGCACTGTACAATACTCTATGGCGAAGGAGGGTCAGAGTTCTCAACTCTCGGCTGTTGAAGAAGATATAAAGTGCATGCATCCCACATCCGACAATCTCCCCAACGCTGACCGTGCATCGTACCCCATCTAGAATTCATATCGTTGCAGTACAATATGTCCTTTTCCCACTGTGATACCCTTTGTTTTACCAGGATCAAAAGGAGACCTATCAGCTTCCTTGTCCCAGCAGGGATCTGCCTGGTGTACCCCAGTAGAGCCAGCACAGGATCCGGGTCAATCTGCCCCCCCACTATTTCCCCGATAACACCACAGATATGAGTCCAATATCGCAGCAGCTCTACACATTCCCACGCCACATGAAGAAACCCTGCAGTGGCCTGTCTGCACCTAATACAGGCGTCAGAATTCCTTTAGTGGAGCAGGAGAGTAAAAGTAGTGGTGCAGAAACTTAAAATGGATCAATCTAAATCTCGTACAAATCATCCCTTTTCTAGTCATTTCACAGCAATAGCTGCACGTGGCTGCAGAAATCTCCCTACCCAGCTTCCGCTCCCACTGCTCCCGTGGCGATGTCATGACCACTGACCTGTTTTTCTTTGCCATCATGTACAGTTCAGATAGTGCCCAACGCCCCACCTCCTCCCGAATCAACTTGTCCAGCATATCAGTAGAGCAAGGTTGCCCAGGGAAGGTCGGGAACAGCCGCTGCAGCACCACCCGCAACCTGAAGTACAAGAAGATATCTAGCGCAGACAGAACCCCTCTTTCTTTCAGCTGATCAATGGTCATAAACCTCCCACTCAGAAATAAGTCCCCGAATTTAAGTATATTCAACCTTTTCATCAAAGTTATGTAACTCGTTTCACTAGTCAGGGGAATGTCCGGAATGTACGTTACCGGGAGCTTCGGAAAATATATTGGCCTCATTACGAGTTGGGCGGTAAGGGTTTACCGGCACCGGTAAGGATGCCGGTGCCGGTAAACCCTTACCACCCTATTACGAGGTCCCTTAGCGTGACCCGCAAAGGACGTGTGGTCTGACCACACGTCCTTTGCGGGTCCCGCTGAGGGACCAGGGCGCTAATTACGGGCCCACTATTTGCGGACCCGGAATTAGCATCTTCCTCATTCCCATTGAGCCCTATGGGGGCTCAAATGGGAATGGGGAATGCTTTACTGAATGTGGAATTACTGGGTCCTCCAAGGTCGGAAATACCCGGCAAGTCCCCATTCAGACAGACCAGACCCGGGTTTGGACGCAGCCATGGTGCTAATAGCACCATGGCTGCCTCCAAACCCGGAATGAGGCCCATTTGTCCTTTTCCTAGTTTACCGCTCCAGACGGGTCCAGGCCCTGCACGTCAGAGCAACCATGTCCCGAACTGTGCTTGTTTGGCCCGGTGCCATGAGGATAACCGCTCGCAATAAGGCAGGGGATGCAATCGCCCTCTCTAGCTCTACATGCTGATGCTCTGCCGCCATCCCGAACGAATATCACAGGAAACTATCCTGTGCCACTGTATAGTGTAGTTTGAAATCCAGCAGGGCGCCACCAGCCTCTCCCAAGAGATGCAAGCGTGTTTACCAGCCCAGATAAATCTTGTTACAGCAGCACGAATGTCCCAGAAATATTTCTTGGGTACAGGAATAGGAGCGTTGAGGAACACGTAAACAAACCTGGGAAGAATGGTCATCTTGACCACAGAGATCCTTCCATAAAAGTTAAGTGGGAGCGAGTCCCATCTGAGCATTGCCACTTTGGCCAATTCTAGCACTTCCAAATAGTTCCTATGGTAAACCAACCCCTTTTCCCTAGCTATCGTGATCCCCAGGTATCAGGTGCTGACTAGTTCCCATTGAAATCCCCAGTTGTAGTGGAACCGTGCCGTCATTTCTGTCAACGGAAATATGCCGATTTGCTGGCGTTAACTTTAAGCCCCAAAAGTTCCCCGAACAGCTGGACATCTTCCATAATCGGGTCTAGATTGATCTCAGGTTGACGAATGAACAGGACCATATTGTCCGCGTATAACGAAATTACCACCTGGTGAGTGTGCAGCTGAACGCCTCGTGTATGTGCAGTTCCCTTACCCGTTCGGCCCATGGGTCTATTGCCAACGAAGAACAACAGAACTCATTCTATAATTACTTTCATCTGAACAACACAGTATACTTCAATGATAGCATTGTCTCTTATCGGCCAATGTGTACATGTTAAAAAAAAATAGTTCTGAAATACTTGTTTGTCTCCAGTATCAAGACAACTGAGGTATTGGAGTAAAATTACTTAAACAAATGGCACTTCTAAATACGGAAAATAAATCTCTGTGGGGTTGTACACTCTTTTCTGAAAACATGAGTGCAATCGTCTCAGAATATATATGTGCAGCTTTCTCTGAACATAAGTTTACAACTTTTAATGCACATATGTGTGCACAGATTTAAGTCTATGTATGTGTGTGGATCTTTCAGTCTACATATGTGTCTGTACATCTTTCAATCAACAATTGGGTATGTAGCTTCAATATATTAGTTATATGACTTCAGCTCTGTATATTTTTGGGCTGGAGGTGTAATGTTCTCCTGTAACAGGTATCATCGTAAAGCACTGCTTCTCTGTCACATTACACATTGTTCTACCAAATGTATTTGCAACATAAGGGACTTCAGGGGTTTCATATTTTACATGATTTTCTGTGAATAGAATTAATTCTCTGAGCTCATTTCTGTTTTGCAAATGTATAATGTATGACTAGGCTCCCCTCTGCCCACAAATGTACACAATATCACATTAGACAAATTGTGTTATGACTGCATTGTGCTCTTTGTGATTGTATGCCAATAAAAGGTAAGGATTCTATGTAATGTTGTAATGGGAGACATGGGGTACCATATTTAACAATGCACCTGTATCTTTTCCTCAAAGGGCTCTTCTCCCCAGCCTGACTGCAACCCAATTTCCAAATCATCTTCACTCCCCAGCCATCACATCTTAATTTGTAGTCAGAAATATTCTTCAATAGTCACCTCTCAATATAACTCATAATAATATATCCCTCTCCCTCTGCATGCTATTTTATATCATTTCCACCTCCCCACGTCTTGTGACTTCCACCATTCTCATGACCTAGAAGGGAAGGGGAATCACATTGAATCTTAGGAACCGTCTTTTCTCTTATGTCAAGTAACTCTGAATTTGAGCTTTCGACTTTAATTAATTCAAGTTAATTATATTCTGTAGATCAGCAGGAATGTTTCAAGATGTTAAACGTTCCTGTACGTCACATACTTCCATAGATATGACATCGAATTTCTCTTAATTTCTTTCCGATATACCCTAGGCAAATTGTAAATAGGTTGGGAATAAATAGCGCACGGCTTGTGTTTATGTGATTCATACTTGAAGTAAACAGAGTTTCATATTGTGATCTAAGCTACATATTGCCCAAATTTGATGAATGTGACAAGTCTCTTAGAAGTTACTCATTAGTCGGCCAAAGGGCAATGCTTTCTTTGCCTAACCTGTTTAAACATCAGAAACCAGGGCCTTAAGGTGGCCTTATATCTTGTAATGTGGCTGGGGCTTCTGTAACGGAGGTTAACTCTAGGTCAAATCCAGCTACATGTACCATGGAGTACAGAAATTAATACACATCTTTACATCTTAGAAAATATTTAACCAATTCAATACCTTTTAAATGTCTCATTTAGGTTAAATAAAATATAATATTATTCAAAGTAGAATAACATGCATGGAAAACACACAATGGAATTTCTAATAAAAAGTTACTTTCTACTTCGCACTTCATATTATTTTATATTTGAATTCACATGCACACTTTCTGACAACAATATCAGGAACATACACTGTCATACAATCCTCGACGTTTTCATTTGTAACTCCAGAAAACATTCAGAGGTCTAAGCTTTTGTAGTTTTCTATGTGTGGCAGAAGTTCCAAATTTCATATGCATTTATCTGCATGTGCATACTGACCAGGCAATAGTTAAAAATATATGAAAGGTCAATTGTTGTCTAAAAAGCATGCAATCCGGCCTGTTTGCTCCTTTACAGGTAGAAAGTTCCAATTTGGTACTTGCCATGTTTTCAGCATTGACAAACTAGTCTCTGGAAACAATTCAATGGTGACAGTATGCGAACGTTCTTTTACTTTGTTGAAACATGTTCCTGGGTGAATGCACAGATTTTTGCAACTTGCAATTTAAAGGGGTCTTTTAATCGTGGCAGCGAGAAAGATGCAAAATCCAAAATGAAGCAGATTTTTGTGAATGGTGCCACTCTCACACATTCCGAAAAAACATTTCTGTTGTCAGTTCACTTTTAAGAAAACTATCTGTACTGCATTTTCTCCTAAATGTAGAGGGCTTGTTCTAAGGGCTCGTCTATTCTGCAGCAGAAGTAAATGGAACTGGCAGGCCAGGGGCCAAAGTCTTTAGGTACAACAGAGTGCTTTTCATATTTTCCAGGATTCGAGATAAAAAGGTGAATCCTTCTGTGTATGCCACCATATTTGCTTACCTTCTCTGACTCAACAGTGGTGGCATCCATTAGAATATCTACCCTTCATGTCAAACATGCAAGTTCATTTCCTTTTTTCTGGCATGTGTTCATATTGCTCAATTAATCATTATGAACACTGCCAGGTCCAATAAGGAGAGGCCCTCCATTTGCTCATGTTAGAAGTGGCAGGGGCCTGGTTTTCAGATTTGCATATAACCAATAGCCAAACGGGTCATACAGCATTTCATGCATGACTGTGGTAGAGATCCTGGTGTCTGGCTTCAGTAGGTCAGGCTCTTGGTTCCAGTTTTCTGTGACAAAGTTGTTGTAGTCAATTTTACTTCCTGTACCTGTAGTTGGGCTGTTCTCTAGTAAGGGCAAGTCAAAGCATCACATAGGGCATTGCAATGATGTTTGTGAGTATGGGGGAGATTATGTGCAGTACAACCTCACTGATCTGCTGTGCCGTTTGCTGAATTAGAGAAGCTCTCCACACCTGCAATGGGTGCTTCAGATGTCATTGCCTCTCGGGCTGGTAGGGGTAGCTTTGTTTGCATCTGCAGTGACCTGCCTTTTCTAGACTGTACTTGTGTCCCTTTGCCTTGGATTGTTGGTGCCTGGCCCGGCTGCTTCTATCCTGTTGCTGCTCAGTGTGCAGATGTCTTTGTTTTGGCCTTCTTTACAGAAGATCCTTTGCTGATTCCAGTGGTTGCAGCTGAGGGACCTGCAGCTATGTTCGAAATGGTTTGTGACCCGGTTACTTGTGCATTTAGATGCTGTTGTAAGGGCACATGACATCATTCACATGACATTCCCGCTTGAGTGCACAGTTGATTTTCTTTTGTAATATCCACTGAGAGAGAAGCCACAAAGAGGCAATGGAAGGCTCAATATAGATGAGTTTTAAGAGCTTTGTGAATGTCAAGGGGATTCATAATCTCAAGAAGCTGGATAGGAACATAATTACATAGAAAGGGGGCGCAGACAGAGAAAGAACGGCCTCCAGTCCAAGCTCGGTGGAATATAGACGTCATCAACAGATTGCGTGAAGCTGACCGCAACAGCCTGGTGTGAGTCTAAAGAGTCAGTTTTGATTGTAAGTTTTCAACCCTGAATTTATGAATTGCGCAATGCACAATGCAAAGGACCTTACATTTAATACAGCTATTCACTGGGAGCTAGTGAAGCTGCTGTAATAGGCTGTGAGAGTGAGAACATGTTGTGGCTCCCAATGCCAAGCAAACTTTATGTACCTACATGCCCTGAACAGACATGGGCTGTCCAGTGGGAGACAAAGTGGCTGACAGATGTTAGAGGGGTTAATTTGGTTGCAAGTGATGTGCATGTAGGTCAGTGCACATTTTGCATTGGGCATGGTGGTGGCGTGCTTGGGGGACCCAGTGCCGCTGCATGTTGTCTAATAACTGCTATGTGGAATGTGTCTATGACATTCTCTGATGACAGCTGCGGTGTGATTTTGGATTTGTGCTTTAATTCCTTACCTACTTGCTACATTAGATGTTACTGCACTCTATACTTCTATTGACCATGAGTTAGCTATTAGAGCGATTGAGTATACATATCGTGATTTTTCAGCACCATATTTACAGCATATACAAATGATCAAGGAATTTCTACAATTCACTTTGAAAAGTAATGTTTTCCTATTTGATGGCACCTATTACTGTCAGGCGAAGGCGATTGTCATGGGGGCAAAGTTTGGCTTTGTTGTTTATGGCTCACTATGAGGACACCCATGCCCTGAATAACAATGAATGTGTTACCAATATTGTCATGTGGATGATATTCATTGATGATATTGTGATCATATCGATTGATATCATCACACAATATTCTAAAGAGTGGTATACATTTTACAAAATAATGCTGAAACACTGACATTTATTGCAAATGGACAAGGACCTAATGCTATTCATCAAAAGCAAACCCATTTACAAGGTCACCCACTTTGAGGAATACACTTTGCCCATCATTTCTAGATACAAACAGTACAGAGACTGGCTGTGACTGGTTGAAACCACCTAGAGGTGTTCATAAATGTGGATCATGCAGCATGTGCAAACATGCGTATGGCGACTGTGGCAGTTTCAATCACAAAGAAGGGTTGGAGATCATTATTAAGGATTTTACCAATGATAGAACAATGCATGTGGTTTTACGCCATCATATACATCTGCAACAAGCACTACATAGGGAGTACCATGCATCAAATAAGAATACACAAGAGAGCACCTGCCTCACACTGGCAACAATCTCACCAAATGCACAATTGAAATGATTTGAAATGTATAGGACTGATGAAAGCCAAATGTAGCAAATGAGGGGGTGATGTAATACTTAAACTACAACAGATGGAATCCAAATGCATCTGTTACTTATGGTACCCCACAGAAGGTTTGAACATGGAGCACGATATGACTGTATTCCAGTGATAATAGATGCACACCTCACTATGGATCACTATATTTTGTTAATCTGGTTTGCTTTTCACCAGTCCTCTATGACTTTGGCCGTACATAGCATATTATGCAAGTTGGGAACATGTATCAATTCAATGGTATCTAAACAGGTTTTCGTGTGCAATCTAGCATGCATCTGTTTCAAATTGTACAATTTATTTTCCAAAATGTCAATACTCAAATAACTCAGGCTTGTAAGTGTGTTTATCATACAAATCTACTTACAGGGCAACTAAGGTCTAGGAATATGCAGTAAAAAACATATTGTTATTTCGCTTCCCACGTATGTAAAGCAGTGTAATACAAGAGGCACCCCCAATGCCTGTTGTTTATTTAAATCATCACGAGTAATTTAACTCCTTGATTGGAAATTAGGTAAATATGGAGCTTATTTTCTATAGAGCAGGGCTTGTGAAGCCATCGTGATTACATTATGACGTATGACGTCTGAAGCTATAAATTAACAAGAAGCATGGAGGATGCAAGCTACGAACCACCAGGGTCATTCTGCACAGGACACCCATGCAAGTAGGTAACTTGAGGGGAATGGGACATTTTGCCACCTAGCCCCAGGCATTCTTAGTCTGCCTCAAGAAGGGGGGGACGCCCAGAAAAGCACCGTTTATGATTTGACTCCACGTTTGATCTCTATAAGTACAACACATATATAGGTACTTGAATATAGGAAAAGGGTTACATATCGAATCAGACTATTTCTATTGGCATTCTGGCCTTAGGTAAGGGACCTTTTCTTATGCGGGCCATTATAGAATTTTCAGTAATTTGCTTTTTGGGGAACTAGCTGCAAATTAGCCAGGCCTTGGACACACATTAGGTCACAGTACTGACCACAACGTATTTCTTTCTTTTCTATAGATTGTGGCAAGTGAGACGAATCACATACCCAATTATTTTTGCATTCTTCGCTAAGTGATTTTATTTTGGTTGGCATTGGAGCACATTGGGTAATAGATGGCATCAAGCCTAACACTATATGTATTTATGCACATGGCACTCTGTCCAAGTATGGGGAGTTCAATCTTTAAAAGCTTTCAATTTGCATGTATTCCCTTAAATAGACACTAGGTCTGAATCAACAAGAATTATTGGTGAGCCTTACAAAAAAAGAAATTCTTTTGGTCTTATATCTACCACTGGTACTGCACACTATTGTTATGATTGTTTACAGGGGCCATGGTTGTACACGCCCCCACACTCCTAACTAACACTACTCCAGGTAATGTACTTGATTGAGCACATTTCCCATTTAAGGAGACGTGGGTGTGGGCATAGGGCATGAATATTCCAGGGGTGGACACTATGAGTAGGCATGTGGGTGCCTCATCTACTCCACTCGTATGACTAACGCTTTGCATAGTAGTACCGCCATTAGAGTGTATCAACAACATATTAAGCACCTTTGTACAGAACTGTGATATACAGGCTATTGACAATTATGTGTTAGGTTCTGTGATTTTAAGTTTCTCAAATCATATACTATGATACTATCTATACTCTCGTTGATTTTCAACGTTGGTATGCATCAATGATGTACATTAATTGTGACAAATGACAAAAGATTAATGTAATTTGTTTTGATTTAATGTATACATGGGATACAAACAGCCTTGATGAAGAAGTCGAAACACACGTGGGCTTTTACTACAGTAATTGGCTGTGACTATATCCATTCTGGAGAAAATGTAATATTTTTCCCCAAAAACTTTTTTTGTATTCCATTTACCTAATGGTCTTTGTATTAAAACAAATCAAATAGAGTTTGAATTAGCATGTGGCTAAGCCTGAAGAGCTAGTAGTATTCTTATACTGAACATAAAAGTAGCACGAACTCTTGAACGTGGCTGTCAAAGCACTACACTTCAGTAGCAGTTGGAGAAATAGGAGGTTTACGTTTTACTGGTGGATTAACCAGATATCATAATTCATTTATCACAAAATACCACTATCTTCATTTGCAAAATGCAACATTTCTTCTGTGTGAGATTGTGCATTCCTGTCTGTCAGCTATGAAGACCTACTACAAAAACCAGGACCACTGCATTTTCCAATGGAAAAATAATCTTGAGAAAGGGGGACAGAGCACCCAGTTCCGGGTCAGTCCAGGCAAAACCATATGTCTGGTCGCCCTAACTATATACCCCACCTTTGCCTGTGTTCTTAAATGATTGCCCGCACACAGCTCATCCCAGCGCTTCTTTACGTCCTCCGTGAACCTTGGATAGGCAGACGCTGCCTGCACCTTATTACGCACCGAGTTCCACAGTAGTGCCATTTTTGTTGGACCACATTTTCCTGGCTGCTAATTGCGGCTTGGTGGTTGTTTGTGGCAGAGATTAAATATGGATTATGTCCCTGTTCCCTCTGCCGCCCCATGCATTGTATTTTAGAAGTCATGTATTTTCGGGCCTAATAATGATATTACCAGACCTGGTGACGCACTTCTTGTGTTAATGGCGGCAAGGCTCACAATTGATTTCATCTGAACATTGCTGCAAGCTTTGCTTCAATGGTGTTATGACCCGCCCTCTCTGCTTTTCCCCGCGTGCTGTCTTGGTATTTACTAGATGCTGTTTTACCGGGTGAAGTACTGCCCAACTCATAATGAAGCTCACCATGTTTCTTTATTCTCTACTAGTAGGTCAAGGGAAGCATAATAAGGCACGAGTCACACAAAATGCCAGAGTACAGCTACTTTGACCTTCAAACCTAGCTTACACTACGAAGCAACTTTAATCACTTACCTGTTTAACGTAGAGCAAACATTGTTATCATTGAAAGCAGTCAATTGAGCAATCATACTGTAAGGGCAGAATACAACCATATTTCCAGGATGCCATTGTCGGAGGCTAGTTTCCAATAGAGGATAATTAGTGTTGCGAATTAGGCAAGTGTCTCACTGAATGTACCACCAAAGGGCAATCAACTGTCACCGCTATCTGGCCTTACGAGGAAACTGTGTTGACAAAATGAGGGCGTTGCCCTTGGACTAGTTTGGGGTATATATATATAGACAGAGTAATTCCACTGGACATCCAACATATCATACAGGTTCACTTTAACAGGTATTCTTTTTAAACTTTAGAACTTTGCACGGTGGGAATACGGGTTCTGAATTAATAGTAGGGAAAACAAAACTGGTAGTCTAAGAAGCCATGGGTGAAGGTGTCCCTCGTTATTACTCGTTTAGAAAAAAAACTCATATTGCGCAAATGGAACCAATGAAAAATCTGGATGCTGGAATGTTCACCAGAGCTCGCATGCTTTTCGAGCAATTAAAAAAATAATATAATCTTCATTGTGACATAGTGTTTCTTACTGAAGTTATCACTACAGTTTAGGGCCATTAAGTCCAGGTGGGGATAATATATTTGTGACCTGCAGAGCAGAGTTAGCAGAAGGAAATGTTTAACTCACCAAGGAATCCTGCGAATGGCTATTCATTCCTTTTGTGACACTGTTTGAATAGTACCCAAGGGGGAGCTTTTTTGAAAACATGTGATGGAAATTGTGCATTAGAATATTTATTCAGCAACACTGGTCAAACTACTAACCACATAGTGCAGTAACTCATAAAACTGGCACACATTGGTCAAAAAAGTGGCCCACTTTGACCAACAAAACTGGCCCGCAGCTGCATTTTGCATTTTTGGTCCGTCCATGGGCCCATTGCCCTATAGGCCTGTCCGAGCCTGGTGATCACTTTACTATTACAAAAAAAGTAATTCATGGTTTATCGTGTTCAGACCAAAGCACGTCTTCATATACTTAAACCATCGTATTAAAATGATGGTCATGTTTCAAATGCGACGGCAAGGACGGAACCAAAAATACAGCACGGAAGATGCACCTTGCGAAGCAGCTGGCAATGCGCTTCTTGATCAACGTTGGCCTAGATATCCATGCGATAAAACTGGAGGCAGGCAAAGGCATTGCGTGAAAAGAAAGCTTCAACAGTCCTGCACGCACTCTCAGAAACACATACCTTGCCTGCCAAGCCAGGGAGAACTCATTAATATTTTCATAAGAACAATTAATGATTTATCCCTAAGAACAATCAAGGTTATGAATGTGTCAAAACAGCCAAAGAGAAGCCTGCCACGCTCACACCGTGGTGCGACTTCAAATTAATGAGAGCCCTATTGACAGTGGCAATATGCAGTATTTCCACTTTCAATTTAAAAAATGTGCCGACTTTGACACTTAGTTGCTCTCATTTTAACGACGGTGCTAATAATTCTTCTATATTCATGTGTCTGCTCAGCATTTTCATACTCTATTCATAAAGCAAAAACTGTGTTTCTGTTTCATGATTAACATCGTGTAATTAAAAACGATTCTGCCATGCTTTCCTGATCTGCCCTCATTTCTGCTGCATCGATCCTCCTGCACAAAGATAATGAATACAGTTTTGCTTGCATAGTTCAGTGCAAACGCCATGAACGCCCATCACTTCATGACGAGGCGCTGGATAAGGCTTGCAAATATAATTGCTAATTTAATAATTACAAACATCCTCCCTCATGTGTTTTGAATCGAAACGTACTGTATTTCAAAATCATTCCAATCACAGCAGTTGCTCTCATTATTTCCAGAAAATGTGTGAACTTTTGTAACCTTGATATGATGCTTCAATAAACGTCGGTCTAAAATCCATTAAACAGACACACTGTTTATACAAGCATTAAAGTAAACAAGGATAGGAGATATGCCATGGGTTATTGGAAGGGTGTGTTTGACAATTTCAAAGGGATCAAAGATATTTTATTGAAGTTTAAGTGACACTTTAATTTGTTCAAAGTACTAGACGTAAACATTACGGGCCCGATTCATGGAATTATTTTCATGGAAAATAGGGTGCTTGCGCGCCAAGCTGCATGCAAATTCTCGTTTGTCGATTCATGGAATCGGATGTGCAGTACTTTTCCAGGACTTGCCTGGAGTTTGCACAGGCTCAGCACATCTCTGCGAGCCGTTGAACGCCTTGCCTGAGACACCTTGCAGACTGTGGGCGAGGCCCTGTGGGCGAGGCCTGCGCAGAGGGTGGAGTAGTGGGAGGAACATGGAAAATGGGGATGAACATGCGAAAAAGTGGCCTTACGAGGGATGGCCTGCAGATAGTGCATCATGCACCCACAATTATGTGGCACGAGGCGTATTACTGGATTCGAGCAAACAATCTCTTGGCAGGGAATTGGCCACTCAAGTCCTTCATACTATCCGTCACCGAAGGCAGACGTAAAGGCACATGGGCATGGAATCGTCACGTGATGGTAAGATCGCAAGTCGGATCATGGGGTGCGTGCACACAGTCAGGGTTACGATTGGACGTAGGGGTGTGCGTAGACAGTTTAGCGGGGTGCAGGAACGGTTTACAGCGGTTTGCATACAGATTTTCCAAGTGATTACTGAGTTATGATTTTTCATACGCATGTTGTCAGGATACTGGCAACAGTTATGGGGACCTTGCGCAGGGTCCGCAAGATGCAGGCCTTCTTTCAGGGGACCCGACGCAGTGTTTGATGGGTGTGTGCAATCATGGCCAGGGGAGCACGCAAAGGTCGCTGTTCTGGCTGTTTTTGCTTTGCATGGGGGTGTGTCTTGGTTGTTCTGGGAACGACTTGCGAATACAGTTACTCTGTGCAGTGAATTCTATGAATACGTGGGCCACTTTTTAAATTCTGTGCGCAAGCTCGCACAGTCGCCTTGTTGGCACGTGGCCCTTGCTAAAAACATTGGGACATATTAGAAAACCTTTGAACCATGACAAGTACAGTTTGGCATGCGATAAGCATCAGGGCAAACATTGCCCTAGTGCAAAATGATACATTTTCACCTAATTCTTTCCCCAGAACAAAGTTTGCTTAGTAGTAATGCTTAGCATTAGGGTAAACTTTACCCTTGTGAAAACATTTATCAAAATGTATCTTTTCTGCACTGGGAAATATTTGCCCTGGAGCCCTAAAGATGATACCAAGCCTCACTACACTTGTCATGATGCACTGGTTTTCTAATATGTCCCTGTGTTTTTAGAAATCAGGCACCTTTTGACCTCCTGCTAATACCGTGCAACTTTGCAATTGAACTGGTGCAACGTTTCTGTAATCTCGCCCCTGAGTCCTAGATATCACATGGATCAGACAGTACAGTCTGTCATCCCTGCAAGATAAGTACTGCCTGAAATGTATGCTGTTAGATAACGGCGTTTTGAGAAGGCTGCTTTTACTTTACTCGTGTGTGCGTGTATCTCATTTGTTCTAACACCCTCTTTTTCGAACGAAGGGATATCCTCTGTTTTCCATAAAATTGGTTCCCCACTTAGTGTGAGCTACCCATTGACCACAATTGCATCCGCCTTCATGCAGCAGCTGACACTCAAGACAAATGATTACCTGACGCCTTTGCGTCAGGATGAGGTTGTAGGACAGCGCACAACCGCAACACGTCAGGTTGTTGTGCAATCACCAGCTCTGTCAAAAGTGTAACATTCATCTCAAATCGATGTACATTCTTTTCGAGTGTGGCCTGTGTTGGGAGCGGTGTTTCACAGTGTTTTAACATCACATGAACAAAGCATGCCCACCATCCCCGTGGCTCACCCCCTGAGTTCTGCCTTCTGCTGCCCCAACTCCATCTTGGTGCTTGCTCGAGCTGGAGAAACTGCATTCTGTGCTTGAAATCAGCACCTTCTCCACAGCAGCCCTACCAGAAAATGGTGAGTGCTACAAGGCAAGAAGAGAGCCACGCCCATGGATCTCCCAGTTCACACTTCACTGAAGATGGAAGATGGCTACTGATGGACATCTGTGTGGAATACGTCATTGGGCAAGCATGTTCTTCCCAAAGTAGACTTATAAGTGTATTTGCATTCCTTGCTGTTCTTTCCCCATGGCTCAACACCTGACGCATTTGTGCTGCACCCCAAAACTTAATCTGGTGGCTTGCATCCTGAATGCTGGCTGTCTGTGCTTAAAATCAGAGCATTTCCTGCAGCTGATTTCAACAAAAATCCCATCAGCTTCTAAACCTCTTAAGAATGGAAGGAGCCCAGCTGCCACCAACATGGAGCCCTCCACATACACTTCTCAAAGGAAGATCACCGCTTACTGGCCTCTGCATAAAACATGTGATCAGTCCGAGCTCATTCTTTGCAAAGTATCTTTAGAAGCATGTTTGCCTGACTTGTTTCTCATTCTCTTTAGCTGAACGCCCGAGCCATATGTGCTGCACCCTTGAACTTCATCTGGAGCTTACTGGATACGAAGAAGTGCAGGTCAGGCATGAAACAAGATGACCTGTCCCAAAAGAGGTATCCGTAGAAGGGATGCAGCAAACACCAGTAATCTAACCACTCACACTTCAAAGATAACGGAAGATTGCCACTAACTGCCATATGTGTGAAGCATGTGACCGGGTGGGTCTTGTATTGCGCAAATTACCTCTAACAATACATTTGCCGGATTTGCTCCTCGTTCCCTTTGTCCACGTTCTGATGCATGCATGCTGCAACCGGAAACACCATCCGGGGACTTACCAGAGCCTGCACACCTGCAATCGGTGCTTAAAATGGCAGTGCTCCTTTCAGATAACTTGAACCAATATGATGGCAAAAATGAGGCATCCATAGTAGTGAGGGAGTATACCCTATCAAGATATCAGCTAACACTTCACTGAAGAAGGAAACTCTTTACTGATTGTTCCCGCTGAGACCAGGCTAAGTCCATCCAGTCCAAAGTAAGAATAGAATTATATTTTCTTGCCTTGATCATCATCCCCGGAGCAGGAGGACCTGCAAACTGCACTTGAAATTATCCTCTTCCCGGCAGCTGACCCAACCAAACAAGGGTTTCTGCTACAGGGCATCCCTAGCATGGAGCGATTCCACCCTTCTGAGCTCCCTGCTCACAATTCAGCGAAGAAGAATGATCAATGTTTAATGTGAAACCCCTAATCAGTCAGCACAGATAATTCACCATTTGCATCAGGACGGCTTTCCCAGGCAGCATTTTACAAAGGGTTTTGCCTGATTGCCTGATCTCTGATGCAAGAAGTCAGCCCCCTTAGGGGTACTGGTTGTGGTTGGCAATGAATCAGACAATAAATGTATACTTTGTCTTACCCTTGGGTAGTGTAAGCCAAGCTCAGAGCATACTCATAATAGGAGGTGCAAACAGGGTCAATGACTCAAAATGTTACACCACAGAAAGGGTAAAGAAATCACATGCAAACATGCAAAATAAATAATTAAAGTGATCCAGATGAGTCAATAAATTGTACAGGAGCAAGAAAAACAAAACTGTATTGCATGCAACCACGGTCGGGAATAATTGAAAATAATCATTTGGAGACCATTACAAAATGGTGGATATTTATAGTGAAGTGCAGAGGTTTTGAAACTTACAATGTTGCAGATCAGTTAGGCAATTTCATCTTCCCATTGGCTACTTGTGGATGCGCTATAGGTGATTCTTTACAATTCCTAGCCATATAGACCTAGCCTAACCCTCATGACTGAACCATTAATGAAGTAGTAAAAATGACTTCATATTCATTTCAGCTACTTTCCCAGATTTTCTATTGGACAGCAGAGTTTCCATTTTGTTTCTTTGGACCTTTGGTGGTTGAATGGTGGACCACCTGTGGCATCCTGGTGTGGGCCACTTCTCCTCGACCTCCTTTTCAATTATTTTCCTTCTCGTCCGAGGTATTCGATAGGGTTTCAAGTTAATAGTTTATTCAGTCGTTGTTCTAATACCATAGATTTTTTTGTTTAACTCTCCATTTTTCTTCTGCCAATACCTTGGGAAACAGAGGCCATAAGTCTCTGAGGTCTGCCTGTTGGGAAGGTGACAGTTAGGGGGTGATTAGGTCATTTTCTTTATCAGGGTCTACAAGAAGAGCAGCCATAGAGACTGTCTTTTTCACTCTGGAATTGATGGAAGGGCAATTAAGTCATGAGTATTTGCCCATGATGTGGCAAGAGAGTTTGCAATCTTGGACACTGGTGCCGTTATTTTCCACTTATTTTGGCTGTTTTTCAGGGCAATAGTACAGGACACATGTGGGTGGACAGCGTAGCTTTTCTTCAGACAGCGAACAAGCTTGGCAAGCTTGCTTACGTATTTGGCTACCAGGATTATATGCAGGTCATCATGTTCCCATTTCAGAAGCTTACTCACAAGACCACAAGCACATTTCGATTTCCAGGCAATTTTTCACAACACTTTTGCCTAAGGAGTAGGTCAATTGAGTTACATTTGTATATTTCACTTTCAGATATATGTTCACTTACTGTGCATACATTCATGGGTGCCAGCTTTTGATTTTCACTATGGGGGCAAATGTTCCTGGTCATATGTTATTTTTGTAGCTGGTCATTTCATTCCCTTTTACGTGCTGCTAAAATGCAGTTAGTTGGGGTTGTGTGAGGTATGACAACAGTCACCAAGAGACTGGCCATAAAACAAGGGGCGTGTAACTTGCTGCTTGACCAAAGTGTGTGATCCTCAGCAAATAATTTAATCGCACAGGCATTAACTAAAAACATTGGGATTACTCAAAGAATGCAATCTTTTATACATAATAAACAACATGGATATTTTTACAGCTACAGTGACATCCGGGTGAAAAATCACTGGTTTCTGGGGTCTCCTATTCATGCAGTAACATTGACCAACCCTGCATAGCTTCAACGTGCGGAAAATTCAAGCCCCCTCGGGCCATGGCGCCTAATAAAAGAGTGAAAGTTACAAGACCACTTAGAGCAAAATGGCCTGCAGGGGCCGGCCCCTTCCTCACTTTGAAGCTAAGCAGTACTGTGCATATATTCATGGGTGATAACTTTTGATTTTTGCTATGGGTGTAGAAAGTAAATGGGCATGTGTTATTTTTGTAGCTGATCATTTTTTCCCATTTCCATGCTGCATAAATGTGGTTAGTTGGGCTTGTGCGATGTATCACAACAGTCACCAAGAGACTGGCCATAAAACAAGGGGCTTAGAGCACGGGACAGGACTTTCCGGCATGGCCAGTTTGGCGCATGCCGTTATGGCGCAACTGTTTTGCCACAGGCCTCGTTTGGATGTGCCAAGTTAGACGCAGCCATTTGGCCAAAGGGACCTCTCGACATCAGGATGTTTTGGCACAAGAGGTCGCAATTGGCATGGCATGAACCTCCAGGCACTTTGCATTTTGTACCTCTCAGCGCAAGGATGTTTTGGCGCGAGAGATCACAATTGGCATGAACCTGCAGGCACTTTGCATTTTGTAATATGGATTAAACGTGAACAACATTTATTTACTGCAACATTATAAAACAGGATGGGACATGTATTATACCATTGTTGCAGAATTTAACACATATTAAATATGAAACACATTTATTTACTGCAACATTATAAAACAGAATGGAACATGCATTACACTTTCGGTGACGCTCAAGGGAGGTGCTTGCCACAGAGTCCCATTTTTCCCTCTACTTTTAGACTTTGAAAACAGCAGGGACGAGTAGACACCACTCCTCTCCGGCCTCTTATTCTCACTTTCCCCAGCTGAAAAAGACATATTTTACTTTTTTCTCCCTCATTTTATAGTACACTACGTACCTCCTCCTTCAACAACTTACGGATCCCCTTCTGCTATTCAACCCAAACAAATAGAAGTGCACGCGAAATCATGAATATAGCCAGGTTACATGTCTTGTATATATTGTTTATGCCACATTCCCTTGTTATTTGGAAGATGATCATTCAGATTTCATTTTTACTTTGCAAGTTGGGACTTGTAGTACAGGACACTTGATGGACAACTCAAAACTACAAGTCACAAAATGCAACAAAAAAACAAGAACTGGATGGTCATCTCCCGAATTACATGGAGACATGCACAAACACACACCCACACACACAAACACTGAAAACTCACACTTGATGTGTCACAAGGCTCAAATACACACGCGGGTGCACATGCGTGCGCACACACTAACACTTGCATTCCCAGAGAAAATGCACACGACATGCACAATCCCTCAAACACACCTTCACACCATGTACACACACGCTCACATCAAACACACACACATGGTATGCACACCCTCTCAGATAGCATGCACACCCTCACAGCACACATTCCCCCTTACATTGGACATATATTCAAAAAGAGGACTATAGCATTATAAAACAAGAAAAAATTGCCATTATGTTACAATGATGTAATTGTTTGGACTCTCACAAGATTAATACCTAGCCGTTTATCATTGAAAATATTAAATTATAGGCTTAGAATGAAATGTATGCCCCATGAAGCATCAAGACATTGTGGCCTAGTGGTTAAATGATGGCCCTTGTACTCTGGCAGACCAGGGTTAAAGGCTGTATGTTTTTATTTTTATTTTACTAATTTAATTGAATTAAAAGAAAAGCAATGCAACAGGGAGCTGGTAAGGTTTGTTGCAGTGTAGTCCTGTGATATTATTTGGGATGAGGGCATTTAGACGTGGCTGCAAAGTCAGCCATGTCCAAACATCCCTTGCGCCAATATAATGGTGTCGAAATGGTGTTCACACCAAAAAGGGCGATGCGGCGGAGTGGCTGAGCCGAATGGGCCTGTGCCAAAATGCGGTGCTGAAAAGGGGCATACCGCTTGGAGCACGCTGCTTAACCAAAGTGTGTGGTCCATGGCAAATAATGTCATCTCACTGTGCATTGTATAAACATGTTGTGAGTTCTCAAAGCCTGCAATCTGAAGGGCTTGGATAGTGGTCTGGTAGCATGGCCGAAGACCATGCTAGTGGTCTGGAAGCATTCTAAGAATCTATGGAATAACAAAGCCCTTAAAAATTCATTGAAAAACCGTTAGTTGTAGGGACATTAAGGTGAGCAATACATTGTAACAAAACCTTTGCAATTCAAGAAAAAGATTTTAGTTGCAGGGATGTTAAGTTAAGGTGAGAAATTAACAAAATCCCTGAAATTCAGCTAAAGCCACCTTAACTTCGGGTCCCTTGTTGCACAGCCTATGACCACAAGAATTACATCTCAGATCACATCACTGATGACATTACAACAGTAAATGGCATTAAGCATTTCCTTCAGCCATGGTCAATGTGCATGGCCACATTTGTGATAGTCATGGCCCTCAGTTATAGACAGTGGTCAAAACCTTCACCCATGTGCACTGAATATTTTAAAACACTAACAGACTAACATGGCCAGTCTCTAAATCCATTGGGCATAGGTTTTGGCCATGCTGCATTCTCCAATAAGCGAATCAGAGTATACAGTACTTAAATTCTTACACTTTTAAAAAATAAAACACAAGACATATTTCCAAAAACAGGCTTTCAGGTCTTGCTAATGCTCATCGCGCAAGTTTGTTGTAATTTGGTGCAACACTACATACAGTAACCACAAGCAGAATATGTGTTCCCATTCAAATCTACCGCTTTGGCCATGCTGCATGCCCCAATAAGCAAATTACAGTGCACATTACTCCTTGCTGATGGCCCAGCCCATTGCCGGGACACCAATGTTAGATCACTGAGTTGTGTACAAACATTTGACACGTTTGAAAAAAATAAAACACAGTTTAGGTGGGAGAAGGCCGTGATGTGCTTGCGGTGTCCGCGGTCACACCGATAGTCCGCGGACATATTAAACCCTGGGCGCACTATTGGTTATTTTACTTTACTATGTTGGTTTTGGGTTGTTAGTAGAGCATTGGGTGAAGAGGGTATGTACTGAAGAGTTTGTGCATTGATTGTAATTACTATTTTAGAATGATAATTGAAGTGGATAGGTTTTGAGGTGGATGTTTTGTGTTTTTGGGTTGTGGTCATTCAGTAGCTGTTTATTTCTATGGGTGCCTTATTCTGCGGTGGTTGTGGCCAGGGCCTAGAGTCTTGGGTGCATGGCCAAAACTCTAGGCCCTGGCCACAACCACCGCAGCATAAAACAGCAATGCTACCAAACATTTTGACTGTGGTTTGTGTGCTGCTTAGGGGATATGTTTTCAAAAATGTGAGTACTGATTGGCAGTAGTGTAATAGTGTTTGTAGGATACTGAGAAGATGTGTGTTTGTTTGTTGGATTGTGTTCAGAATGTTGGTATTGAAGACTGTAGGCATTTTGGGTTGTATTTATTGGTGAGGTGTTTGTTTGCATGGCTGTGTTATGCTGCAGTGTTTGTGAGTCTAATTATTACATACTTACTGCTTCCTTTGTTGAGGCTGTATGTAGAGTTTTGGCAAGGCTATGCAGTCAAGATTGTAGTGTTTGGCAACAAGCACTGCAGCATAAGATACCCATGGAAGCAAACCTGTTTTGTTTGTGGTCTATGGTCAGGTGTGTGCTTGATTGGGTGTGTTATGCTGTGTTGCTTGCGAGTCCAATCATTATATACTTACTGTTTGACTTTTTGTGGTTGTATGCAGTTTGTTCATGACATGGGTAGTTGGAGCAGACATTTCAATCACTGTGATAAAAGAAGAAAACACATGTTAGTGTATGTAGTTTATGAGTATTGCATTGCATAGTAGACATTTCTGTATTTTGACAACCCTCATGTTTAGTACTTTAGAAGTACTATAGTTCAAACCAGTGTACTGTGCAATTTGCTCAGTTCCTGTGTTTGTTCATTAAATCATTGGATCTGTGGGAAATAAATCCAGGCTGGATTAAAAAAAAACTTTCTACGTTGTTGTACAATATATTTCTTTCATTGATTTCAGTAGGAAGAATTGAATAGGTGCATGGTTTTTAATTTGGATGTGGGGGTAGTATTGTTGCAATTAGATAACAGTTGGTGTATTCTATTTGTTTATTTATTTTTCTATTTTAGTGGTATTCATCTATCTGTTGGCTTGTTGCAGATTTTTGGGGCAGTTAGATACCTGTTGGCGTATTCTAACTGTTTATTTCTTGTTTCATTTTAGTGGTATTTATTTATCTGTTTGCTTGTTGCAGATTTTTGGGGCAGTTAGATAACTGTTGGCATATTCTAACTGTTTATGTATTGTTTCATTTCATTTGTATTCAGTTATCTGTTTGCTTCTTCAATAATCTTGGGGCAGTAAGTTAGCTGTTGGCGTATTCTAACTGTTCATAGTTTTGAAGTCGAAGTATTCTTTATGTTCCTACAACGATTAGTTGTTAAATTTTGGTTTTAAGAATATTAAGAATATTAAGAATTTTAGAGTACTGGTAGTATCATTACATTCGAACTATCCACAATTCTTTTTTATATATGCAGTGCAGTGACCTGCATTAGTTGTGGCTCCTGTGTGGTAGATTATACCTATTGTTGTGAAGGTTTTCTTACCAAGTGATACTTAACCATGTGTGAATCCAGTCAGCATGCAGTTGTTTTTGGTACCATCTGCATTGTAACGTAATGCATTAGCATTACTTATTTACTATGTGTCTGTATTTGTATGGTGGAGCGATTATCTGAATTGCAGGTAGTACATAATCTGCTATGGTTTGCATTTTGTACAAGTTGCTGAAATGGAATGGATTCACAGTTAGGTATGGATACATATACGAAGCATTCATTAGGAACTTCTTCTTGTGTGACAGGCTGCAAAGAGTGCATATATGTTTCCACACGTATGAAATCTGAAAGATTTCATCTATAGGTATGTTTTTGTTTGTAGTACTTGTAGTAAGTACATTAGAAATTTGTGTGGATCTTCTTGTGTGTTTATAGTGAATTTGACCATTCAAGCACAGTAGTCCAATTCCTGCCTTATTCCAGAGACACTGTAATTGTTGTCAGGATTGTTGGTTGCATTTCTGTGAAGGACTAACATTTGCAAACACAATTGGTCTGTCCTGCATAAGTAAATGTTGTCAATAATTGGTGGCAATTGGAATAGAATATTGATTGCTACATTTGCAAACTTTACAATTTACACCAGTTATATTTGAAAATGTGAATGGAACTGACAGTTCTGTGTCCAAGTCATTTGTTCGGAGTGCGCGTTGTTTCTTTGTAGAGGTAGTTGACTTTGTTTGTGCAGTAGATTCTTCTTTGGTTGTGGTAATTGATGAAGGAGTAACTTCTTTTAATTTCTTTGGAGGAATTGCTGTGAGATCCTGCATAATTTGAGAGTGAAGTAGTTTTCTTTTACAAAATTTTGCTTTTTGCGGAACAGCATAGGTTTTTAGATGGGGGTGTAGAGTGAACACAGTCTATTGTATTCTAGAATGCAAGGAATATCAGCGTTTACTTCACTTGCATCAAAGTTGACTAGAAATAGTCTGTCAAGTGTATGCAAGCGTGATAGTGCTACATAGCTCATGCCTTCTTTAAACAAAGTGCTACCAATATCTGTCAATGCTTTATCTAGGGTAAGACCTTGAGATTTGTGAATGATGACTGCCTATGCTAGAGTTAGAGAAAATTGTTCTCTGCATACGTACATTTCTTTGAAAAGAAGGAAGCGGGCTGTTAAGTGTCCTATCCTTTTAACTTCTGATAGTTTGTAAAAGAGAATATTGACAAACTGAATGTTGTGTCACGTGGGTATGTTTGAAGGCCAACAACTGTAACAAGTGCTCCATTAACTAGTCCTTGGTCCACGTCAAGGTTACGTTTAAACATTACTCTACAGTTTACAGATACTTTTAATATTTTCTTCAAGCCAGCTTTGGTAGAGATAGAGTTTTCTAAGCTATTTAGCCTTGTTGAGGTTTGTTGACACATGGGTAGTGTCATACCATGTACGTCCAGTTTGTCTGTGGAGCAAATCTGAAGTATTGGTTGCATTTCTTTTTTTAACATTGTTTCAGTACATTCTGAACAGCTTGCAAGAGTTGGCATCAAGGACATACAGTTTACATTTGTGTGTGCTAATTTTTCCGTGACATCGGTAGCACATGGGTTATGGTTATAGAGTGCATGGATGTGCCTGGTTTTCAATATAGATTGTGATTCTTGAGATAGTACACCAACTATAATACTTTTCAAAATGTTGGCGTATGTGAGGCTTGCAGATTGATGCATGTTTTCAGTTAAATCTCTGTATTGGAAATGTTCCCAAAGGTTGACATTTCCTGTGATGCCAAATGTTTTACAGCATAGTTTGTGCCCTAAGGTTTTAAAAACAGGTTCACCTTTAACTGGTGTTAATTGAAGAAGATCTCTTCTGTGTTTTCCTCCAAAGCGTTCTTCATAGTCTATTTTCCGGAACTTTTGTAATCTGAGGTGAATGAAGGCTAACATTAGATTGGAAACCATGCTTACCTCATTTATTAGCAGCATTTTAATTTGTTTAAAAACTCTGCGTAGTTCCATTGCAGCTTCTGGAGAAAGTTTGTAATAGTCCTATTTGTTTTGGTGTTCTACTGGAAGGAGTAGTACGCGGTGAAAAGTGACACCACCTATGTTGTAGGCAGATACACCTGTGGGGGCAGTTACAAAAGCTGACAGTTTGTTATTTTTCAATTGTTGGAGGAACTTGCTGAGGATTTTGATTAAGAATGTTTTCCCTGAACCAGTTTGACCACTCACGTATAGCAGTATAGGTTTGTAGTATTGGCAAATACAATTTTTACTTTCATGCTGCACACCATGTTCAATTTGTTTTGTTATTTCTTGGAAAATGCTAGCCTGCTCATTGTTTAGTTGTGATTTTAGTAGAGCAAAGTCTTCTGTAGATCGCTCATACTAACACATGGTGTTTTCTACTTCTGTCATGGCTAATTCTGCCTCATTTGCTATTAGTAGCTGTCCAAGTGGTTCTAGGCTTCCTGCTATAGAAAGTTGACTACTGTTAGGAGTGTACACATATAGTTGCGCCTGGAGTTCTTCTTCTTGTTGCTGTTCATTGTGCAACATTGTTTTGTACTGTGTAAAGTTTACATCTTTTATAGTTCTTTCATTTGATTTGAAAGCATCTTCATAGGATTCATAGGTATCTAATAAATCTTCTTCTTTTCTCCATGGTTTAAAATGTTGTAGCAGGGACATGTAATACAGTTCTTTATGTAGAGGAGTTTTGAATGACAATTTGATATGATTAAATAAGCTTTGTTTGGTAAGTTTCAGTAAGCTGCCTTCACAATTTTCCACTCTGTGTCTACCTTTCTTCTCATCTGGTTTAATATTTTTTCTGTATGTGATGTTTTGGGCTATGTAGTATAGACACATGGTTTCCAAAGTGGTAATCCTGTTTGGGTAGCATGTGTCTAGTAAATTGTTTTTCAAAATGTCTTGGCTGTTGGGATCATTTTTGGCTATTGTTTCTATGTCTTCATATGATTTGAGAATTCTTTTTCTAGATTTAGCAGGATCAAGGCTTAGCCATACTATATTTTCTGATTTTCATGGCAGTACCGTTTAAAAAGTCTGCAGCTTCATAGCAACCACATTCTCTATGGGAGAGCATTTTTATGCCTAAACTGTACAATTTCTGTGATAGTGTTTTATCAGATAATATGTCATCCCAGATGTCTTGCAGCTCTGTTTTTTTCTGCTTTGGTTAAATAGGCTGTGACATATCGTGCAACTGCAATGGAATTGTCTGCAATGTACTGCCTCTCTATATTTGAATTCTATAGGAGGGCAATGATTGCATTGTAATCATTGATGTATTTTTATCCTTGTGGTCTTATTATGTAATATGTTTTCTTAGGTGATTTACCTTTGACACTATGTCTAAATGAAGACATGAAGTTGTTTACTTGACCTGTTGTTGAAACTGGTATAGGGAAACCAAAGCGGCATTTGGTGTAATATTTCCTTTTGTTTTTATATTTGCAACGACAATACTTAGCACATTTGTGCCTTTGAAATTGTAAAATTTGTGCATGAAGGTCACTATGTGTCGTTTGTGAAGGGATTTCACAAGTGACATATTATTGGATGAACTGCAAACAATGGCATCACTGTACTGACCAACTTTGAGAGCATCTTTAATCCACAAAAGCATGTGGATATGTAGTGCTACTCTGGCTTGGTATTCTTTTCTCCAAAAGAAGTGTTGCACTTCTCCACGGGGAGGAACCTTTTATTACAAATGAAGTGTAGCATAGCAATGAAGTGATGATGGAAATATCTTGATACATTTATAGGATCTAGAGAGTAGAGGTCTCCTGGTGTTTCTATATCTATATTTGTTTTGTTTTTGTTTTCTATGCGTAGGAAATCGTTGCAATCTTCCCATGCATATTCTGCACAAATTAATGTTACAAACCAAGTGGGTGTGCCAAGGTTTCTTATCATACAGCCTACATCTCTGTGACGTCGGAACCAGTATTCTTTTGTACCACGCATGTTTGCTAAAAGATTTGTAATGCTTGTCTGTAAAACCTCATCTTTTTCTTGCACCTTTTGTAGTAATTGAGTATCTGACATATTTTGAAAATTGGTACATGATTTCAATGTGTGTGCAACTCCATAGCATAGAGTTGCTAGTTCGTTTCAAAGAGAAAGTGGCATATGTATTCCACGTTTTGTTTGAATCCGGGGTCTTCAGAATACATTCGTAAAGAGCGGTATTCTGATGCTGTTATTTGTGTGGTTCTATCATCGTACCTTCCTCCTTTTCCAGTTGGAAAGAGTAGAGGAAAGGCATGTGCTTCTATACTTTTTTCCAATATGCTGATTGGAGATCCTTTGGCTTGTCGCATTTGGTACATTTCCAGTGCATCATCTATGGTGTCTTTGGAGTGTAATTGGTGAATTGTATAATGGTCTAAATTATTGGATTCTGTAGCAGGATCTAGAAGTTGAAATTGACCAGTTTCTGATGAGTCTTAAATTATTTCAGTGGTTTCCCTCAGGTGTTCTACAATATGTATTTCTTTGTAGCATTCATTGTTGTCTTTTAGATATTGCAGGGCTTGTCTAACTTTATGTAAGTCCACAAGTTGTTGCCATTTATTTTTGTCTTTTGTTCATATGCCATTTACTAAGATAATTAAAGATTGATCTATTGGATGTTGCACTCCCAGAGTGTGTACATTTTCTTTGAGATCTAATGGCAAATAAACTACTTTGCCACAAATGCTTTTTAGTAATTCAGACAGAGGTAGTTTGGCTGTTTTTCAGTTGAAGGCATATTATTGCTTGAAATGGGTGCACTGTTTGAATTATGATGCTCTCATACAAGTTAAGTTGTTGCAGGGGTTTTGGTAGTTATTTGATATAGCACGTTTAGGTGTTTGGTTGTTGTCAAGTTTTGCAGTGCAGTAACTGCGAAGTATTAAGGGGTCAGAAATATTGTATTTGTTTTCTGCTATAAGACAGAGAGCTATTTGGAACCACTTGGAATCTTCATTGTCTTCTATTTTGTACATTATGTCTACAGTTTTTGTGCTAAAGTCCTGCAGCAATACACACACACATGGCTTGGTACTTCAGCAGATGTACTTTTCAACTTTAGTATTTCTTTTTTTGTGTGTGTAATAGAAGGTTGCCATCTGTAAAGTTGTTGCTAGTCTGTTGTAAAGCAATTGTATTTTGTAAGTCGGTTTCACTTCCAAAATAGTTTTTCTGGATATGCTCTATTTCTTCGAGTAGTTATTTGGCTGTACCATGTAGAAGATTGTTATTTAAATTGGCTAGTGCTAAAGCAGGACTTTTGAAATAGTACAGTTTATGAACCAGATTTCTTATAGTTGGATGGTGTGTTGATATCATTTTGATATGGTAGAAGCTGTGTCTGCTCCAAGTCTAAACCCGTTCATGTTGCATGTTTTGTAAGTGTGCTAAACCTTGCCCAGTGGGCCATGTGTAATGTTTTTTCATGTTGGGAACACCTCCCATATTTATATATATATATGTTTCATCCCGCTTGCTTATATGTAATCCAATCTATGGTCTGTACCAAGGGGTACTAGAAAATAACCAGTGCATCAAGGTCTGTACCAAGTGGATTGTTGTTGTTCTGGAAGTAGTGTTTATGATATAAGTTAAGTTGTCAAGATATTAGACAGTGAAGCTTTTCTCCTGTTACTTCCCCGGTCCTATCCACATTAGGCATTTCACTATTCCTCTCTACGGTGTTCCTTCCTCCCCCTTCCCGTCCACAACATTTCCCTAACCCTCTTGCCCCCATTGGCTGCCATGTGGTATCCTGTTGTTGTATATCAGGTACCTGTGCCAACCACGGATGGAGGATCGACTTAATTCGGCTTCTGTGTTTCGGGGGAGAGTGTTGACACTTTTCACCCCCATTATTGTGTACAGGACTTTGACATAATAAGCCACCCCCATATTGGGATACTTACAACTACCCAAGCCAAATGGAAACGACTACTGCCGCCTTGGCGGATGTGCTAAAGGCGCTTCAAGATATCCAAGTAGAGTTGGTACAAGCAAGACAAGAATCTGATAATTTAAAGACGCAGGTACAGACTTTGGTAGCCCAGCGAACCCTGTTGGAGGGATCCAGTACAGGGCCCACAGGTCAGAACCCCACAGTTATTGTTCAACCTCCTAGTAGTGTACCATTGGCAGCTCCAGAACACTTTTCAGGGGATCCTCGGAAATACATGACCTTCCTTACCCAGTGCAGGCTTCATGTTTTGTGTAAACCTATGGCTTTTGAAACCATTCAGGCTAGGACGGCCTTTGTAATTTCATATTTGACTGGAGATGCAGCTGCATGGGCATTGCCGCTAGTACAAAAAGATGACCCTTTATTGTACAATTGGAACAGTTTCTTAGGGGAATTTGGTAGGTTATTTGATCGCCGGGAGGTTTCATTAGCTCAAGAGAAGGAGTTATTGGGATTAAGACAGGGGGGTCGGGATCTGGTAACATATGTAGCCCAGTTCAACAGATAGGTAATTGAGACGGAGTGGCCCGTGGCTAAACAATGTTATTCTATCAGGGTTTACGCGAGGAACTGAAGGATGCAATTGCTCAAGTAGAGACACAACCTGAAACTTGCATGGCCATGATCGATTTAGCTTTAAGGTTGGACCATCACATGAATGAGAGGAAAGGAGATAAAAAGAGACCTGAAGCGGGGCCTTTTGTACGGCTAGACAGGAATAGAGGAGGAAGGATAAGTGAAGTGGAGCCAATGCAAATTGGTAGTGTACGAGGACCTTTGCCTGCAGCAGAGAAGGAACAGCGGAAGGTGAATAAATTGTGTCTCTATTGCGTACAGGCAGGACATTTTATACGTACATGCCCTAACACAACGCAGAAAAGTGTGGGAGGGAAAAAGAGTATGAAGGAGACGGGAAAAGAGATGGGCCAGCTTTAGGGGGAACACAGGTGTCAGGCCCAATGGATCTAGGGTTCCCCCGGTGGGTTGCAAACACAGGGGGGGTAAAACTTTTCACTTATATATATATTGGTGACATTATGCTTTGCATTAAATAAACAGGAGGTCCTGGCTAATGTAGATTCAGGGGCTACAGGCAATTTTGTGGATATCACTTTGGCAAAACAATTGGGATTGCCATTGTTGGACAAAATCAAGGTGGAAGGAGTTCAATCAGTGGATGGTTCACCATTGGTGTCAGAGCCCATACAAAAGCAGACAGAAAAATTGGACATGATTTGTGGACATGGTCATAAAGAGGAAATATCATTTGACTTAATAGCAGTACCTCAATTTTGATTAATTTTAGGTATGCCCTGGTTAGTTCTTCACAATCCAAGAATTGACTGGGAAAGACAGACCATGTGGTTTGATGAGGACAGGGGTCAGGCACATATTTTTCAGGAAGGAGGACCAGCAACATTGTTAGTTGAAAAGAGGTCTGAAGATCATGTTGTGGGAGCAGTAACAGGAGAACTTCCCTCACAGTACGTGGAGTTTACGGAAGTGTTTGACAAGAGAATTGCAGAACAATGACCTCCGCATAGACCTTATGATTGTGTTATTGACTTGGAGGAGGGAGCAAAAAGGCTTGCAAGCTTCCTGGACGAAAAGATAAGTGTTGAACTCTATGTTATATGAACGCTGATGCTTCAGTCCTGGTATTTTCTTTGTGATGCGCAGATGCCATCAGATGGTCTGGCATTTCAGGCGCACGCTGGATTATAAGTTATGCGCATGTTGCGTAGAAAGGGGAAAAGTAACTCTTACTAACTAGGTTGTCTGGAGTGTAGATGCTTCAGCACGTGAGGTGCTCATTTGGGGCGCATTACCTTACTCAAGTCACAATGAAGTAACTGGGGTATGCAGAGTGAGGCAACTAACAACAGTCTAAGGGCTGTGTCAGCTCCATGTCTAAACACGTTCACGTTGCATGTTTTGTAAGTGTGCAAAAGCTTGCCCAGTGGGCCATGTGTAATGTTTTTTCATGTTGGGAACACCTCCCATATATATAACACCTCGATACGAGGAGTGGTTGCACTTGGGAGGACCTGTTTATATTTTGGTCTTTTTTGCTTTCCATTGTGAAATGCTTTTCCTTGGATTTTTAAATACGACGTGATTTCTTCCCTGTGAAACCAAATAAAGAACAGTTTTGATATTGAAACCAGCGGCTTGGATTCCGACTTCTTTGTAATGGTGAGGGGTCAGCAAGATACTGTGGAGAGTGCAGCTTGAGTTCTCTACCTAACAGGTAGAAAAAAACAATATATATATATATATATTTATATATATATTACATGGCCACGGTAGTGGCCATGTAGTTATGGTTAAGTTGCTGTTTCCATAGGAAGAGCACTTTTTGGGCGGCTTATGACTTCGCTCTCCCTGGACGGATCCTCACCAAACTTTGCAAAAAAAGTATTTTGGTCACTCTTTGCAAAGTTTGGTGAGGATTCGTCCAGGGGGAGAAAAGTTATAGGGGATGTCGGGGGGAAATTCTGCCGGGGTCGGCCGGGCCGTCCGCAGACCTCCGGGCAGGGAGGCCCCAACTCCTCCCGTATATCCCAAAAGAGAGAGAGTATGAGACACACGCAAGAAGCAAGGTGACTCTGCTGTTTATTAGACAAAACGGCAGGGATGGGTCAAGGAGCGTACGCGTCTGTCCTGACACACACACAATCGTGGGGCTCGCAGGCCCTTTTTACCTTAGTATGACGCGCTACTTGGGTCACTTTGGAAAGTTTAGCAAAAAACCTATCTCCACTCTGGATTGGTTACTCGAGTGGTAGGGTTAGTATAGCATACATATAGAGAACGGTGTTAGTGGTTGAGGGTTAGTCAGGTGGTATACCTGGGCTGTCCCTTCAATTTGATACATGAAAATTGTTACATGAAGACCTCTGAGGATTGGTCAATGTTAATGGCGTCAGTGATAAGAACCCCATGTTCTGATTGGTCCGCTCGCGAGCCTCCCAGTCTGGGACTATCGCTGTTCCCAGCTCGCGGTGCACCTGTCATTTGCAACAATGTTTTACTATGGGTAGGTGTAAACAATGTGAGGATTCATTCATATGTTGGGAGGTCGACTACTCCCACTGCTGCAGATGTCCAATGAGTCTTTTAATTGTATCTGCCTGTGTCTTGAAACGTGGGATTCAGGCGTCTCCTTCCTCCTGGGTTTGGCATCCCGTCAAGTTTGGCTTTGTCACGTGAGGTGGGACCGTGTTTGAGGCAAAATTCAACACAATTAATATTGTTTTTCCTACTGTGTGCCTGGTTTATCTTGCAGGTGCGACCTTGGCGTCGGCTTGCGGCGTGCGAGATTGCAACATCGTGCCCTTGGCGGTGTGCTTTCGCCGGGCTCATTTTGCAGGGTCAGCAACCCAGCTCTTGCTTATTCAATGTTCATGGAAGCTTTTGCTTGCGGCCTACTTGGGCCTGGTGCATAGGTGGAACCGTTTGATGCAGAGCGCTTTAGGTTACGGTATCATATTGCTCTATCCTCAGTATCGTGGCTCCGTTATATTCTTCATTATGGTACATGGTTCTTAGAAGAAGCGTGAGCAAGCCTTTTTGGATAAGTTCATTATGCGTCTTGCGTTTCTGCATTTTGAGAGCCTATGTGGAAAATAATAAAGATGCACGTCCGTGGGTATGTCTGTCGCCTACGTCATAGCACTGAGTATGTTCTTCATGTGGATTGGTGTGGGAGTGTCCGGTGTGCATGTTTGCACAGGTGTGCTGACCGTTGGCTAGGTCGTCATGGCATCTCTAACGACGTGTAGGTTTAGTCGAGTTGATCTGTGCCGCAGGTATTGGCATGGACAGGGCGGGCTGCTGGGCAGGTAGGTGGGCACATCCGTATGTTCCTGTACCAGGGTATTTGGTCGTCTGGTAGATAGGCAAACTCCTCTCGTGGCGGGTGTCTAGGCCGTGATCCTCTAGGCCAAGCGCGAGAGGGGAAGGGCGGGAGCCTGTTCTTCCATTCTCCCACTTCAGTCCCCCCTCTGGTCGACTTGTCGACCACAAACATATCCTTTTCTTTATCTCCTCTTACTCTCCATATTTTAGTTATTCCTCCCAAATGTCCATAGTGGTTAACATGGTCTTCAAATGACAAATACATATATTCACAGGTTCCTCCAGGAGTGCAGTATACCCATTTCCCTATGTAGCTCCTTGGGTTTCTTGGGTTTTCGAGCTTCACAGATGGTGGGTCCAGGTGGTTGGTGATGATCTGGTTGCGCAACTTCTCTCTCTCTTTTATGATTGTGCCTGTGTGTTGGCCCTCATCTGTTGGCATCAAGAGGTGTGTACCAACCATTTCGATCATCTCGTCTGTGGTGCGTGCCTTCCGGGCTTTCCAAAATCTTATTATGATCAGTGTAGCTCCAGCCAAAATAGTACATCCAACTATAATCTTCAGTCCATCTGACAGCCAAGATGGCATCCATGACCATAATATTGAAAACCAGCTCTCATCCTTTTTCACACCTTTACTTTCATCCATCATTTTTGAGTGCATCTGGGCCAATTGTGATACTGCTTCCGTGAGTGTACCATTGTCAGCATCGTTAGCAGGAATGAATGTGCAGCATGATTGTCCTATCTTTGCGCAAACTCCTCCTTCCATTGCTGTGAGGAGGTCCAGTACATATCTGTTCTGTAGTGCAACCATTCTTACTGCTCGCAATTCCTCTTTTATTGCGTTGAATCCATTTACTGTAGAGTTAATTGTCATCATTAGTTCCCACCTAGTTATCTGGAGCCATTTTGCGTTTGCGTAGGCCTGCAGTCCAGGATGTATTATTGAGGAGAAGAACATAGCTGCTCTGCTGAATAGTCTGTGTTCCGGCGGAATTGAGGTGAGTGCTGCTTCCGACCTTCCCCACAGGTAATTTCCTGTCAGAGGTTCTCCTTGTCTTTTCCTTCTGTTGAGGACAGTGTTGTTGCCGTTGCGTCTGTTCTCTGGCCCTTTCCAAGGCTGTGCAGATCTCTTCTTCCTTTTGTTCCCTTCATCCATCTGGGGGAAATTCGCCATATTCACATGCTTATGGGGTACCACTAGTGATGGTACATTAACGTGTACTATAGTGCATACACCATTCCACAAAGGGGGCAGTGTGTGGTACGCCTTGTCTCCACAGGCCCAGTAATGGTCCATTACTACTGCTGTTCCTGCTCCCCCCTCAGGTAACTCCATCACGCTTTCACAGTTGGTGTTGTATCCTACGTCCACCTCTCCTTTATGTTGGTAGCATACCTTAGGCGCAGTTAGCGGCAGTATTGTTATTGGGTCTTCATCCTTCTCCATCCACGTGAGCATGGGTACGTACTTGACCCAAGTCATCCAACATCTATGGTTGTGTCCATCAATAGTTGAAATATTTTCTCTTGTTACCATGTTGCTGCCAACCACTCCTATGTCCCATTTGTTGTTCATGTACACCTTCCCTGTTATTATCATCAGTGGTCTTTCCCAACATCCGTTTTTACCAGGGACTTCAGTGGCGTACCGATCACATGGTAGGTACTGTAGTGTCTCCTTTTTCAGGACCATTTGTTATGTATCTGAATCCTTCAGCATATAAACTGCTCTTGTGGTAACTCAAATAAGTCTTGAGGAAGTTGTTTTCATATGGATATGTATCTCGTGTTTTCCACACCAGTTGCACCACTGTCCCTTGAAATCTTCCTTTCGTCTGGAACAGTGCCAGGTATATTATACATCGTGCTATTTTTCCATCTATCTCTGTGGCAACAAATGTTCGAGAAGCGCTCATGGCGTATGGGATCAATGAGCAAACGTAGCAGCTGTCTTCTGTTGTCTGCTTACCTATGTGGGTCATGTGTTGGTACCATATGTTGTTTGAGATGTGTGCCGAATCTTGTATGTAGTTGTCAATGCCTTTATTATCTGAGTATGTGCTGCGTTTAACTCTATTTTCCTTGTGTGGGATTTTACTAGTACCACCTGACGTAACACCTGTTGCAGCTGGGGGTGGGGGTGTATTAGGTTTGGGTACAGCAATAATATTGATAGCATAGCTGTACTGCCATACAGAGGCAGCCAAGAACCCGGTGATCATAAAAATCCCTATCAATTTTATTACAAATGCTAATTTCACTAGGATTTTTTGCTCTTACCTTGCTGCAGTCCGGCAGCTTATTCTTGCGATGTTACAGTTGCCCGCCTGAAAATTCTTAATATGCTTGTTATTAGTGTTAGTTGTCGTTTTTAAGCTCTCCCTATCAAGTAGTCATTCAGTGCCCAGGCGAAGAGCTGTTCCCACGCCAATCTAAGCGATCTATCTCTTAGGGCAGGCAAGTATGGTTGGAGGTGGGGCATTGAATGTTCTATGGCTAAGAGGAATGCTGTGTAGTAGACACGTACCCTCCTTCTTTTCAGGTACGTTGGCCTTTTTATTTCATATACAAATTGGTGTGACAATTCTTCCAGGTAATTATCGTCTGAGGGTACCATCTACTCCTGGGCAGTGAATTGGTTAGTTATCTACTTTCTTAGTAGTACAATAATACGCTGTACCTGCATGTGCGAGAGAAAAGAAAGAGAACATTCAGGTGTTTACATGTGTATATGTGTAAGACAATGTCCTTCAGTTCAGTTATTACTACAGTGGGTAGGGGGTCAATGGGCAGAGGGTTTGGGGCTCAACTGGCGGAAGTCTCTTTACTCTTTAATCGTGTAACCATGGGGTGGGCGGTATGGAGATCACCCCTTTTTTTTCTAGTAGTTGTCTCTGGGGAATCTGAGGGATGGCAGGGTATGGGGACACTTAGGCCGTTAGTTGTGGTAGAAGTCTCTTCCTCCGTTGGTGACGCTGTTGTTGTTCTTCCAATGGCCCTGTCGGTGGCGCTGGGGCGGGTCTGGAGTTTGTAGATCTTTACGTCGTGTAGGTGGTTCCAGGCACGTTTGTCCTGTAGCTTTACTGCTCTCGTTGATACCTCCTCTACCAGATGGGGGCCAGTGAAGCGTGGACTGTTCCACTTTCTGTTGAAATTGCGAAGTAGTACGTGGTCACCTTTAGCAACTTTGCACAGTCTTTCCTTTTCCAATTCTTTATCCACGTCTTCTTGTTGATCGCTGTTAGACCCGCCCCGCGTGCGCTCGAGCTGTTGAGACACAAACACTACACTAGTAATCAAAGAAGACACATATTGGTACATTTCATCACCAAGGACATTTGCAGTACTCTCGTGGTCGGTAAATGCTCTTGATGTTGGCGTTAGGGGAAGGCGCATTTGACGTCCGGTAACCACCTTGTGAGGGGTGAGGTGGTGGTCGTAACCTGGTCTATTCCTTAGCTCAAATAGGGCTAGTGGAAGGCAATACAACCAACTCTTCTTTGTTGTTTGCTGTATTTTTGCAATTGCCTCCTTTAATAGGCCATTCAGGCGTTCACATATACCGTTGGCCTGTGGGTGGTATGCACATGCAAATTTATGCTTGATGTTCAGCAAGGATGTGATGTGCTGGAACATTTCGTTTGCGAAATGTGGGCCATTGTCTGACCTCAGTACCTCGCACACTCCCCACCTGGGGAAGACCTCCCTCACTAGGAATTTAGCTGCTCTGAATGCATCTGGTTGTGAACAGGGCCCTGCTTCAATCCACCTCGAGAATGGGCATACTACTACAATCATATACCTATTTCCTTGACATACGTTGATCATATCAACATAGTCAATATGGAGATGTCGGAAGGGTCCCTCTGGCCGGGGTATAGTACCTCTTATCACCTTCAGAGTGTGACCGGCCGTAAACTGTTGACATGTGAGACAATTGCTGATAAAATTTGACACATGAGAATTTAACTCGGGGCAGAACCAGTCTTCCCTAATTCGTGCTGCAATTACTTCCTTGCCTGTGTGGGCTGGGTGATGTAGTTGGCTCAGGGCGGTGTTCAATAGTGCCAGTGGTATTAAAATCTTTCCAGTGTCACCCTGGCGCCATAGTGCGTCAGTTGGTGACATTGTGCATCCTCTTTTTACCCATATTTCTTTTTCTGCCATTGGTGCAGCCGCTTGTAGCTCCATTATCTGTGTGGCTGGGAGATGGGTGTACCCTTCTCTTATCAAAATCTCCCTAGCCATTCCCCTCCCTCTCCCTCTCTGTGACTCTGGGGGGTTCCATATCTCACCAAAATATGCAGCATACTTCGCATGTGCGTCCGCTGCTGCATTCCCTTTTGAGATGTGGTCTTCACCATTGGTGTGTGCGATGCATTTGACTAAAGCTAATTCTTGGGGGTCATTTATTGCTTCAATTAGTTCAGCCAATAGGAGAGCATGTTGCACTGGAGTGCCATCAGCTCTCCTAAACCCTCTTCTTCTCCATTTCGACAGCCCTGAGTGGACAGTGGACGTAACATATGCGCTGTCGGAATATATGGTCACTCGTTTGTCAAAGCTTTCCTTCAACGCCAAGATCAGTGCAATAATTCTGCTGCTTGAGCGGAATAATGCTGTGGTAGTTGTACACATTTCATTGCCACACACACCTGTACCTCCATCATTTTTACCACTGCTGCCCCAGTCCTCCTCATACCATCCCTTTGGTCGATAGTTGATGACCCATCAATGAACAGGAGCTCACCTCCCTCTAGTGCGTTCTCTTCAACCTTTCTAGTACATGAGTACATTTCAGTTATTTGCGTACAGTTGTGGGCATAATCTCCTTCCTCAATTACTTCTGCTAGGAACCTTGCAGGGTTGACCGTGCTACACCTAACAATTGATAGTTCAGCTCTGGATAAGATGATCTCATAACCTGATGCCCTTTGCGTGGTTAGGGTGGACTTAGGTTTATTCAATATCGAAAATAGTGCATGTTCCACAAACAGTGTAGTTGGGCACCCCATGGTGATTGCTGATGCTTTCTCTACCGCAAAAGCAGCTGCGGCGAGACCTTGTTTGTGGCCGCTGTAAAATGCTACTGGTTTGTAGCCCATGCTTGTTTTTTGAGCCAACACTGCTTTCATTACTGCTGAGTCGCAATGTGAAAATATAAAGAATTGTCGCTCATAGTCTGGGGATGCCAGTACCGGAGCAGTTGATATCGCATCTTTCAATTCATCAAAAGCCTCTTTCATTTCCATTGTCCACCCCAACTTTTTCTCCCCTTTATTAGCTTCCTTTAACGCCTCAAGCAGGGGTCCTATGTATGAACTGTAATCAAATACCCATGCTCTACATTAGTTGCACAAACCCAGGAACTGCTGCAGTTCCCTCACTGTTTGTGGCACTGGTGTGTTTGAAATGGCCTGTGCTCTTTGTGGTGCAATCTTTCTTCCATGTTGGGATATGAGCTGACCAATGTAAAGTACCTGTTCTTGACAGTACTGTAACTTTTCCATGTCTACCTTGTAACCTATTTCAGCCAATATTGTCAGCATCTTTAATGAGTCCTCTCTGCATGTTCTTTCGTTTGTACTGCAAATTATTATGTCGTCGACATACTGCAACACTGTGCTTTCCACTTCAATGTTACCCAAATCCATCTGTATTACTCTGTTGAAAATTGAGGGTGATTCGCAATACCCTTGTGGCAATCTGGTGTGTTTCCACTTTGTGTTTCTGTAAGTGAAGCTTGTCAGATCTTGTGAGTCTGGGTGCAATGGTATTGAGAAGAAAGCATTTTTAAGGTCGATCACTGTAAATCGTGATGCTTCTACTGGAATGCCACACAATATTGTGGCCGGGTTTGCGGCTATGGGGTATTCTGCTTCTACTATGTTGTTCAAGGTCCTGAGATCCTGTATGAAGCGCCAAGACCCCCCTTTAGCCTTGCGCACTGGGTATACAGCCGTGTTACATGGTGATTCTGAGGGGACCAATATGCCATTATCTATAAGGGCCGTTATAGTTTCATATATGCCCTCATCTGCCTCTTTTGATAGTGGATACTGTTTCACTCTGGGGAGTATTGCACCTTTTTTCAATTTTATCCTTACTCCCCCTATACTTTTTATGCACCCCACGTCATAGGGGCTAGTAGTCCATAATGATGTGGGTACTTTTGTCATATCCTCCTCAAAGAAGGGAACTGGGGTGGATGTGGGTGCCTCAAGTGCCATTGCAATTTTCTGTGCTACTTGTTTGTACGCCACTCTTAGCCATATTTCCACACTCATCATAAACACCATTTCACCTTCCTCCTTTTCTTCTGAAAACAGCTCCTCATCTGACACCTGGGTGAGTCTACATCCTTCTGCTAGTGCTATTACTGCCCTCCATGCTCTTCCTTCTCTGTCTTGGGCATGTACAGCAATGTAATCAGCTGTTGCTATAATGCTCTTAATGTCCACTGGAACCACCTTTCCTTCTGGTTCATTGACTGGTGTTTCTGGTCTGAACAAATAGGCTGCTGGCCTCCTCCAGATCTTTCCCTCTATCCCTGGCATCCATGCAAATGCCATGTCTGTCCCGTACTGGAAGAGTTCGCCATCTACTGGCTCAGCTCTAATCGCTGTCTGTCCGCAGTATGCTTGCATAATCTGTCGTGCTGTGAGCATGTTAATCCCTGGAGTAGAGCAAATTATGCCGTCCTCCGTAAAGGAGATCGTCATATTCAACCTGTTCATTATGTCTCTCCCCGGTATATTTACTGGCGAGGCACTATAATATAAAAGTGGAACTGACATGTCATAATCTCCTATAGATAAGGGAATGTTATCAGTAAAAGGAACCAACCCTCTAGCCCCAGAGAATCCTTGGGTGTTCATGGCTTCGCCCGACATCTTAAATTTACCTTCCCTTATGCAAGACCGGGTCGCCCCGGTGTCAACAAGGAATGATAATTTTTTGTCGCCTATCGTTACCTCTATGCGTGGTTCCTCCGCACTATTAGGTGTTACTGACAGGATGGGACACACCAAGGCCGTCTGTGGGCTGTCCTATTGAGGGTACAACGATTGACCATTTCCTGTGTAAGGGTTGTGTCCCAGGACCGTCACCCTACCCAGTTGTGTTTGTTGTGCTTGGGGTTGTTGTGTTATCGCTACCTGTTGTTGTGGCAGTGAATATGTCTGTGGCTGTTGTTGTGTTATTAGTTGTTGCTGTTCATTTCCCTGTTGCAACGTCTGCTGTTGCGTTTTGCCCTGCTGTTCCTGTGTGGGCCTTGGTTGTCCCTGTTCGCTCCATGATGGTGTTCCTGGTCTTACTCTACACGTGCGTGACATGTGCCCTAATAATCCACAACTCCAACACACCGAAAGCTCCCTGTGTTGTCCTGGTATACTGGTTGCCCGGTGGGGTAGGAATTTCTAAGTCCTCCCACCTGCTGTTGTGTGTTATATCCGTATCCTCTCCCTCTCATAATTCCTCTCATAATTCCTCCTCTTCCCCTGTTGTAATTATAATACCCAGCTCCTGGCATTGAGTATCCTCCTCCCATGTTGGTCGTGTATGGTTGGAGTGGCGGCACCTGTTGTGTTATAGTCTGTGAGGGTGGTATTTGGGAGGGATCTTGTGCAGCCACTACTTGTGTGGGGCTTTGGGTCATTGTTGTAGGTGTAGTTATTAGTGCCCCTTCCATTGTGTATTTAGTAAGTTTTTTCTGTACTAGTTTAGCCTCTTCCGTTTTCCTGTCCTCTTCCTTTTGTTTCATTTTTCCTTGCCATGTCCTGCAATGATGCACTATTGTCAGTTGTATTTCTGGCCATGCTTTTGCTTCCATTCCCACTACTTTCTTCAGTTGTTTCTGAACTCCTTCTGGGAGCCCTTGTACTAGTATATGATAAAATATTGCTGGTGTTTTGTCCCATTGTTCTCTAGTTTCCATGCGCCACTTCTCTTGGATTTCCTGGATATAATCAACAGGATCTTCGTTCTCACGCATCTTGCGTGAAGTAATTGCTCCTATGTCTGATGTGTCTGGGTACTGCACCCTCAGTGCCTGCCATAGTGCATGTCTGCAGTTTGCGAATGGTGCCCCATCGTGCGATGTGTTTACTATTGTTACCCCAGGGAATCCCGCTCTCTTCCAAATTTCATCCGCTGCATCCCCTAATATCGATATTAGAAGGCCCTTTACATCTCCCACTGCCAGTTTCTGTCCTGCAGTGTGTTTTTCCATTTCATATATCCATTTACCCGCACCTCCACTTAATGATGGGAGCCTGCACTTTATATTTTCTTTGTCTGTATGCTTCCAAGGGACGTACTGTGGTCTAACCCCTCCCCTCTCCAGAAGTGGCATTAAGTTGTGTCTCGTTTTACCCTTTGGGTTCCATAAAATCGAGTCCTCACACCCCTCCTCTTCTTCCCTCTCTTCTACATCGTCAATTTCGTCCGTATTTCCCCTGCTCGTAACTCTTTCTTCTCCATCTTTTCCCCTTCTTCTATGATTTCCTGTATTTAATGTGGGCATGTGTATTCGTCCTTCCTGCCTGCGTCTAGGGAGGTCTCTAAGCAGACCTACATAGGGTGTCAGTTCGTCTGTGAAGGGCGCAAGTTTGATTGTACGTAATGAGCGTGAGGTGGTTGAGCATGTAGGGTGGGATGGGAGAGGGCGTGATGGGGACGGTGTGGCCTCATGTGTCTGTCTTTCCGCTATTCCTTGCTCTTCCTCCTCACTTCTCTCCAGTTCATCCTTTCTCCTACGGATCCATGGTGAGTCTGTGTTGGTCCGGGTGATGTATAGTTTATCTAGGCTTTCCCTTTCACTGTTTCTTCCTTCCTTCTCCATTCCTTCTTCTTCCTCACTACAAAAGTCATTCATACACGGCACCCCCCACTCTGTCTGTTTTCCCTTGATTGTTACTGTTTTTAAGTCTATTAGGTCCGGTTCTCCCTTTTCTCCTTTACCAACCGCTCCCCTTTGCGCTGATGTTGTTGCTACTTCTGTGTCTCTGTATACATACCCCCTTACTTCATCCTCCCTTCTCCTATCTTCTCTTTCCCCTTCATTTCTCTCCTCCATCTCCCTACCATTTTCCTCCCTTTTCCTTTTTAATTCCTCCATTACTTCGCTACTCACCTTTTCCAATATCCTTTCATCCTCTTTCTTCCTTTCCCATCTCACCCTCTCCCTTTCTAATATACTCTCTATCACCCTCCCTTCTTCATATTTCTTAGTCGTTTCTGATAGTAATCTCTTCTTCCACATGGCCATTTCTCTTTCTTTCTCTTCTTCTTCCCTTTCCCTCTCTCGTAGCACTGCTCTTGATACCCTTTCTGCTGCTGCTTTTACCCTTTCAGCTTCTCTCATTTGCTCCTCAGTTCGTTCCCTTATTTTTTCCAATTCGTTCTTACCTTCTTTCCTTTCCCTCGCTCTCTCTCTTTCCTCCCTCTCGAGCTGTTTGATCAGTTCATTCTGCTCATCCCTTAACTCTGCTAGTCGTTCCTCCAAAATCTCTTCCTTTTGTCGTAACAGCTCTTCCCCTCTCATTCCACTCTCCCTGGTATTATCCTCGTCTGTTTTCCTTACTACCTCCTTCTCTTCTCCTGTTAATGAACCTCGTAATTTTAATAGTATCTGTGCAGCTACCCACTCATCATGTCCTATTTCCACAGTTTGTTCTTCTCCAGTCCTCCCCTCCCCTGCTGGCATCTTCCTATGAGCCACATATGGTGGCGGGCTGTATGCCGGGTTCGAGTACCCCTCAGCCGCCCTTAACTGTCCTCTTTCTATTTCTCCTAATTCTCTTAAAGGGTACAACCCCCTCCCTCTGTTTTCACCACCTTTGCTAGGGGTATATCGTTGCTCGGTTCCTTTTTTATTTCATTTTCTTTTGAGTTATTATTCTTTTCTCCTCCCTCTTGTCCGTTCCCCGTGTTCTTTGGGTCTTCACTCCCCTTTTTCCCATCCTCTCCTTCCTCCTTAATCTCTTTTTCTTCCGGTATTTCCCCCACAGTGAACATTCCATTTGGTCCTGGTCGGGACCCTTGGAACATCCTCCATAAGTTAAACACCTCCACATGGTTTGCCAACTTCTTCCCGTTGTATGTATTATGCAGATGGTTTAATAGTGAATGTTGGGCATATGGATCGAAGCTACCATTAGGCGGCCATGGTGTTATCATTTTGTTGTCCGTCCCCTGTGTCCATTCTATGCTATACTTGATCAGTTTCTCCCTATGGGGTGACAGTGTTGTACATATGTGTTGTAGTGTGGTAGTGAGGGTGTTCCCCCACCCTCCCGATCCTGTCCCTTATGACATAGTAGCGCTTCACTTGTTAGCCTTCCCCTATTTGGTAGCTATTATCTTACTAACACTTACAATACACAGCCTTATACCTTTACCTGGCCCCGTAAGTTTGGGGACTTGCGATAGTCCGCTAAGGAAGAGTATTAAACTATAGTATTTACATTTGTATATGTTCTTCTTTCTTTCTTCCTTTACACAGCACCCTTACGGCCCCCTGCGGCCGAGGCGCACGTAGCCCCCTGCGGCTGCGTACCCCTTGTGACGTTCTTATACAGTCGTCCTATTTTCATTTGCTCCTCCTCCTTCTTCTATACTTGCCGTGGCCGGCGTTCTCCATGCGCAGCCACGTCCCCCGTTTCGCCTTTCCCCAATCAACTCATTACCGTTTATCTCCGTTTCCACTCCCTTACCACAGTTCTCTTCCCCACCACTCTCAGAAAGAAAAATGCCTTGTGCTCGGGATATCCTATGAAAGGCCCTATTGGTGACGTCACCGATCGCTTCAAACTACTGGTAAGTTCTTTATATATTCTTTAAGTCCAAAATACACTTGCAATCTACCCCCGTTAACCTCACAGCTATCTTCCTGTCACTCCTGGAACAAGGTAATCAATAATATAATCGGACTGCGCACGCTGCGTCGCCTCGCGTGTGATACGCCCCTCGACAGGAGGGCTTAACCAGCCAATTATCTTCCGTATTGGGCAACTAACTAGCTACCGCCTACAGGGAAACGTCATCTACCTATCGAGTTTCTTGCTCGAACAATAGGGATCCTCATCTACTCATTGATCAATACATGCCAACTCGTAGGAAACCACACACACACACCCTTACACGTAGTCGCGACCTAGGCCAATCAGTGTCTACGAGCGGCCGCACGTGATGTTTTCGTGCTCCGTCCCCTTCTCTCGCGTAACGTAGCCGACTGCTCTCGCACTTGTTCGGCTACCATTCATTTCATTGCTTACACTAAATTGTCAAACCTTCGCCGCGCACCTGTGCAACACCTCCCACCTCCCGTATTTAATTCCTCCCCCCTCCCTCACAATTTCACATTGCTTGTTGTGTGTGGCATGCTCACCAAGTTCTCTTGATGCGGGGCCGCTCGACTGCGTGCACCCCTCCAAGCGGCTCGCCACCTCCCCCCGTCTGGACCACATCTGGACACTCGCCAACCGCGGGCGGGATACTTCTCAACCGGCTCCAGAAAGGCCAATATCCGGATTGCACTGTCCGGTCTTCTCGCAGTTCCGCGATGGTCCTGTAGTCCTCAGAAGGGGGCAACGGCAGAGGGGGCCGCGCCGCCGGGCCTCCTCGCAAGGGGAGTACCTGGAAAAAAAAAAAAAAAAAAAAAGCAGATCTTAAACAGATCTCAGCAGTGCCTCCAACTTGTCGGGGGGAAATTCTGCCGGGGTCGGCCGGGCCGTCCGCAGACCTCCGGGCAGGGAGGCCCCAACTCCTCCCGTATATCCCAAAAGAGATAGAGTATGAGACACACGCAAGAAGCAAGGTGACTCTGCTGTTTATTAGACAAAACGGCAGGGATGGGTCAAGGAGCGTACGCGTCCGTCCTGACACACACACAATCGTGGGGCTCGCAGGCTCTTTTTACCTTAGTATGACGCGCTACTTGCGTCACTTTGGAAAGTTTAGCAAAAAACCTATCTCCACTCTGGATTGGTTACTCGAGTGGTAGGGTTAGTATAGCATACATATAGAGAACGGTGTTAGTGGTTGAGGGTTAGTCAGGTGGTATACCTGGGCTGTCCCTTCAATTTGATACATGAAAATTGTTACATGAAGACCTCTGAGGATTGGTCAATGTTAATGGCGTCAGTGATAAGAACCCCATGTTCTGATTGGTCCGCTCGCGAGCCTCCCAGTCTGGGACTATCGCTGTTCCCAGCTCGCGGTGCACCTGTCATTTGCAACAATGTTTTAGTATGGGTAGGTGTAAACAATGTGAGGATTCATTCATATGTTGGGAGGTCGACTACTCCCACTGCTGCAGATGTCCAATGAGTCTTTTAATTGTATCTGCCTGTGTCTTGAAACGTGGGATTCAGGCGTCTCCTTCCTCCTGGGCTTGGCATCCCGTCAAGTTTGGCTTTGTCACGTGAGGTGGGACCGTGTTTGAGGCAAAATTCAACACAATTAATATTGTTTTTCCTACTGTGTGCCTGGTTTATCTTGCAGGTGCGACCTTGGCGTCAGCTTGCGGCGTGCGAGAATTCAACATCGTGCCCTTGGCGGTGTGCTTTCGCCGGGCTCATTTTGCAGGGTCAGCAACCCAGCTCTTGCTTATTCAATGTTCATGGAAGCTTTTGCTTGCGGCCTACTTGGGCCTGGTGCATAGGTGGAACCGTTTAATGCAGAGCGCTTTAGGTTACGGTATCATATTGCTCTATCCTCAGTATCGTGGCTCCGTTATATTCTTCATTATGGTACATGGTTCTTAGAAGAAGCGTGAGCAAGCCTTTTTGGATAAGTTCATTATGCGTCTTGCGTTTCTGCATTTTGAGAGCCTATGTGGAAAATAATAAAGATGCACGTCCGTGGGTATGTCTGTCGCCTACGTCATAGCACTGAGTATGTTCTTCGTGTGGATTGGTGTGGGAGTGTCCGGTGTGCATGTTTGCACAGGTGTGCTGACCGTTGGCTAGGTCGTCATGGCATCTCTAACGACGTGTAGGTTTAGTCGAGTTGATCCGTGCCGCAGGTGTCGGCATGGACAGGGCGGGCTGCTGGGCAGGTAGGTGTGCACATCCGTATGTTCCTGTACCAGGGTATTTGGTCGTCTGGTAGATAGGCAATCTCCTCTCGTGGCGGGTGTCTAGGCCGTGATCCTCTAGGCCAAGCGCGAGAGGGGAAGGGCGGGAGCCTGTTCTTCCATTCTCCCACTTCAGGGGGGTCCCAAAACTTTTTTTTTCTCCATAGACTGAATGGGAAAAAACTTTGCGCATGGCTACAGCCCGAACCGCTGGACGGATTTACACCAAATTTGCGGCAGGAGCGGCAGCCTGGTCCCAAAAGTGTGCTTTTGTAAATTTGGTGTAAATCTATCCAGTAGTATTTTAAAAAATGACCAAAATGTAAGGCAAAAAAATTAGTGATACCTGTGTTTGCTTCGCGGACGGACTTCCCTGTTTGCTCCACGGACAGCACCCCGATTGGCCCATGGCCTTGCGTCATGTCCGCGGACATGCAACGTGTTCGCTGATTGGACAGCGAGGGGCGTGGAGCGCGTCAGATTTTCTGTGGCGCCCGCCATCTTGTATTAGCAGTCGACCGCGTACAGCGCAGTGAAACGTGGATAAAAAATTGTATTTAGTGCCGTGTGTTGGTGTGTAAGAGTGTTTGGGGAGGGTGGGGGAGTATGAGATAGGTTCAATGTTTTGTTTTTTTATGTGCTAGACGTTTTTGTTGCGTTCGATTTGTCCACGGAGAACACGGCTGTTCTGTCATTTTGTAAATAAACTAAATGCTGGGGTGTTAAGAGGACGGAGTATGTGTCATTTTTGTTCGCAAGGAAGGTAAAAATGAGCTATGAACACTCGCGGTGTACTTAATTGTTCGTAAATACACAAACTGGGGGTGTCCTCAGGACGCTGTCCGTATTGTAATCTGTCTAGTTGAATGTGTTCTAAGAACACTTGCAGTGTCCCGAAATGGTTGCAATTACACAAAATGGGGGTGTTCTCAGAACGTTGTTTGTATTGTTCGTTGTCAGGGTGAAAGTGTTTTAAGACCACTCCTTTTGTCCGCTAATAGTACAATTTCCTAGGGGCGTCAACCGACTTTTTGTCCACTAAAGAAACGATAAATCCGGCTGGTGTGTGCCGACATTATGTGATAATCCTATGACTGGCGCTATTGACCTGGCTGACTTGCTTTTGCGACACTAAATCATATCTCCTGCCCCTAAGCCTGATATTATCAAAGCATTCATATTCCCGCCTCTCTCCGTGACGTTACAGGGTGCGTAATCAAACACGCCCAGTTCTCTGCAGTCCTAAGTGACTTTACACAGAACCCAGAAGACAACACATATTATGTCACAACACAGCGCGCCACAATTCGGAATATGAAACAGTGATTTAAAAGCAAACAGCAAGATTGTAAATGTTGTAAAGTACATTTATTTGACATCAAATGTTTAGAGAATATTCAGCAATTTGCATTTGTGTTTGTTGTCGATCCGCAAAAGTTCATGTTGAGACACGCGATGTTTCTTTGCGGTACAGAGAGTGTTAGATCAGGTTACAACTCAGTGCGCCACAATTCGGAATATGAAACTGTGGTTTAAAAGTAAACAGCAGGATTGTACATTTGGTAAAGTACATTTATTTCACATGAAATGTTTAGTGAATATTCAGCGATTTGCTATTGTCTCTGCTGTCGATCAGCAAAAGTTTATTTGGAGCCACGCGTTGTTCCTTTGCGGTAGATAGGCTGTTGGTTTATGATAAAAGCAGTAAATGGTCGCTCGGATAATCGGAAGGTTGCTCCAACAACGAGCCATTAGACCACCCTAATAGTTGGTATGTTGTTTGTAGCCGCTAGTACTGCGTAAGGGCATATTGGTCCTTGGCGATTGTCCCATAAAATGGTGAGGATCATGAAGTTGCATATTTGGACCTGCACCTGGCAGTTGAAGACCCCATCCGCTGGAGTCTGTAAATCGTGACATAGGCAAAATGGAGCCACATACCTATTTTAAAAAACATAAATTATTCTCACCAGCCGATCTTCATTAAAAATCATCATTTTATTTATTAGGGCGTGAAACTATTTGCTATCGAAGATAGTGCAACAGAGTATGTTAATAATAAAATAATAATATTTTCCCATTCATATAGCGCTAAGAACCGTGAGGTATCTAAGCGATGCTTATTATTAACCACGGTGTGTGGTGCTCATTTATCGACCACGGAATGATGAAAGGCTGAGTTTGGCCTTGCCGGGATTCAAACTTGCGTTAGCAAGCTGTGCACGGATGTCAAAGCGAGCGCTGTACTCGCTGTGCCACTTGACAGGCTACAGTGAAGTGGCACAGCAAGTAGAGCGCTTGACCGATTATAGACCGGTTAAATTATTTCTATTAATCCACCCTGTGTCGTCTGCCTTTTTCAGAGCCCTCTAAACGACAGGGGATAAATTCGGCGGTGATAGTGCGCGGTAGAAAACATTATGCCACTTTCAATGAACAAGTTCAACTTGAGCGGTCTTTAATGCTACGCTATTGTAATTATATTTGGTATAAAATAATCTAAAGGGTTACTTACAGTACAATTGCAATTTCCATTGTCTACGAGTGGTGCAGCTCCAAAATACGACTCCGCGTGTGCCAACGATCTTTCGCATAGTGATATAATATATAAAAGTGGTTTCGTTTCAGAAATTTCATCTTTATCTTCTCTTACGTTTTAGCAACACTCCTTCAAGAGAAGTCTTTCATCACAATCTCTGTCTGTCAAGGTCAAAACACAATAGAACCTTATAGTCCGCTTGGAGAGCCTCTCCGGGGCCCAAGAAAAAAAATGGAAGCAGCTGACCTTCACTGTGAACGAGAATGAATTCTTACTTTGCAACATTGTGTGTAAAGCCATCTGTAGAAGTTGTGGAAGCAGCTGACCTTCACTGTGAACGAGCATAAATTCTTACTTTGCAACATTCTGTGTAAAGCCATCTGTAGAAGTTGGTTTTTGCACGCCATGTTTGTATATTGTTTGCGTGATATTAAAAAAAGTTTGTTTAAAGGACGTTATGGTTCTAAGTACAGCCGAAAGACCCCTGAAAAAGTTATGGTAAGCTATGAAAAATAACTGGCGCCACCACCGTGCACTGCTAAGACTAACACCCAGGACATCAAAGATGACATTGCAAATGTCATTGATGAAATCACTGATGACATCACATGTGTATGTACTTTTCATGGAATTTGTGTACTAGGGATTTTTATTATAATGTTGCGAAAAAAGTGTAAAGGATATTGCAATAAATACCATACCGTTATTAGTGCTTTGAACGATGCATTGATATAAATAGCATTGTATTATGGGATTCTATCTAGTATACTGAGCTACTAATGGAGAAACATAGCATTGTGTGCAGAGTACAAGATGAAAGTATAATATTTGTAATGTTAATATGTTGAATAATGAAATAATAATTGTCCTGAAATGTTCGAAAATTCACAAAATGCGGTTGTTCTGAGGACGTTATTCGTATTGTGTGATTGCTTAGCTGAATGCAATGAGGGAATGGCACAGAGAGTAAAGTGGACGCCGTCTGCGGACACCGCGGCTGTTCGTGGACAGGGCGTGCGACATCCGGGTTTTTCCAGGAAATCCAACATGGAAAGAAGACTGTACGGATCAGCCAATCAGATGTCGAGGTTGTGGATTTGTGTTGAAAGAGACTGTGTGTGGTGAAGATGGCAGAAGTGGAGAAAGTCAGGTTGTTGGTGCTTGGAGATATGTTTGTGCATGGTTTACAGCAGTACGCTGAATGCAGGCATGTTGCAAAGAACTTTGATGTGAAAGGAGTGGAGGTGGTGTGGAGCAGTGTGCCTGATTGCAATGTACAGGGAATTGTACAAGTTTGTGAGGATATGGCCACGATGAACACTTTGCATGTGGTAGTTTTGCACTATGGTGCTTTCCATTTGGGCAACGTCAGTGCCCCTACTTTGTTGGCTGATTTGGAACGCTTGGTTCAAGCAGTAATGAAGATCCTTCCAAATGCAAAAGTAATTTTTTCTGGATTACAACCTAGGGCAATATGGGACAATAGTTCAGTTTTTTTCCTCAGCAAAATATTGCTAGGTGTGTCATGAACCGAGGCATGTGTGCCTTCATGCGTAGAGCTGGTATGTTCTTCTGTAACAATGAGAATATTGATGCCAGTAATGTTGTTAATTTTAAAGAAGATGGCATTTCTTTATCTTTTACGGAAAATGCCTTTCTATTCTGGAATGTAAGGGTTGCTTTGGAGAAGGTTATGTGAAGATTTTAGGAGTAAAGTAAGAAAAAAAAACAAGAAAAAAAATACAAAATAACAGGTGTCTGTCAAGCATCTGTAAAAAAAAAAACGGCTCCAAAGGGGAAATGGGGCACACTATTTAAATTTACATTCACCACGCTCAGATTTTCGATGTGTCCGCGAACATGGTGGTAGTCCGCGGACATGAAAATTACTACGAGTATGTATGTTCTATGTTACATGTATATGAAGTCAGGGATATTATGGTTAAGTTGTGCTACTAAAAACCTATGAAATTCAGTGAAAAAACTTTGTTAAAGGGACGTTATGGTTAAGTTGCGCTACTAAAAACCTATGAAATTCAGTGAAAAAACTTTGTTAAAGGGACGTTATGGCTCAAAGTAAAACCGAAAACCCCCTGAAATTCGGCAGTTATGGTAACATAAGCAACCATAACTCGTGCCACTGTGCACTGCTAACACTAACACCCAGGACATCAAAGATGACATCACAAATGTCATTGATGACATCACTGATGACATCACATGGCTGGCTCTCCCTTTTTATCCTTTACTGACATATCGAAGCCACATAGTTTTCTTCAGTAACAGTCAGGAAGTAAAAATTGAAAAGGTACTATATTTGTAGACTTAGGGTCCAGTCACATCATATGAAACATATACATAGCGGAAGATACAGGCTTGAAAGAGAGCAATCCTTTCTGTGCATGAAGATAATCATTATGGTTATCAGCACTTTCTCATAGTTTTATTTTTATTACTCTACCTTCCCTCTATATGCTCATATTTGTATACATTATACTCACTCTCCATAGAGTGAATGGGAAAAAAATGTTGCTCGCGCCTACAGCCCAAACCGCTGGACGGATTTCCACCAAATTTGGACCAGGAGCAGCGGCTTGGTCCCGAATGCGTGCTTTTGCAAATTTGGTGAAAATCCGTCCGGTATTTTTTTTTAAAATGACCAAAAAGTAGGTAAAAAAAAATTAGTGATATCTGTGTTCGGTTCGCGGACACACTTCCCTGTTCGCTCCGCGGACAGTGTCCTGATTGGCCAATCGTCTTGCGTGATGTTCGCGGACATGCAACGTGTTCGCTGATTGGACGGCGTGGAAAGTGAATGTGTATTTTGTAGAGTGTGTTGGTGTGTAGGAGTGTTTGGGGAGGGTGGGAGTGTATGAGATAAGATGAAAGTTGTGTTTTTTATGTTTTAGACGTTCTTTTTGTGTTCGATTTGTTTGCGGACATCACGGGTGTTCTGAAATGTTCTAAATAAACTGACTAGGGGGTGTTCTAAGGAGTCAATATGTATCAGTTTTGTTCGCAAGCAAAGTGAAACTGTTCTAAGAACACTTGCGGTGTCCGGGGAGTGTTCGTAGGGGGTGTCCTGAGGACGCTGTCCGTATTGTTCTCTGTCAAGTTGAATGTGTTCTAAGAACACGCGCGGTGTCCTGAAATGTTCGCAAATAAACAAAATGGGGGTGTTCTGAAGACGTTTTTGAGAACACTCCCGGTGTCCTGAAATGTTTGTAGGGGGTGTCCTGAGGACGCTGTCCGTATTGTTCTCTGTCAAGTTGAATGTGTTCTAAGAACACCCGCGGTGTCCTAAAATGTTCGCAAATAAACAAAATGGGGGTGTTCTGAAGACGCTTCTAAGAACACTCGCAGTGTCCGGGGAGTGTTCGTAGGGTGTGTCCTGAGGACGCTGTCCGTATTGTTCTCTGTCAAGTTGAATGTGTCCTAAGAACACTCGCGGTGTCCTGAAATGTTTGCAAATAAACAAAATGGGGGTGTTCTGAAGACGCTTCTAAGAACACTCGTGGTGTCCGAGGAGTGTTCGGAGGGGGTGTCCTGAGGACGCTGTCCGTATTGTTCTCTGTCAAGTTGAATGTGTCCTAAGAACACTTGCGGTGTCCTGAAATGTTCGCAAATAAACAAAATGGGGGTGTTCTGAAGACGCTTCTAAGAACACTCGCGGTGTCCGGGGAGTGTTCGTAGGGGGTGTCCTGAGGACGTTGTCCGCATTGTTCTCTGTCAAGTTGAATGTGTCCTAAGAACACTCGCGGTGTCCTGAAATGTTCGCAAATAAACAAAATGGGGGTGTTCTGAAGACGCATTTAAGAACACTGGCGGTGTCCGGGGAGTGTTCGTAGGGGGTGTCCTGGGAACGCTGTCCGTATTGTTCTCTGACAAGTTGAATGTGTCCTAAGAACACTTGCGGTGTCCTGAAATGTTCACAAATAAACACGATGGTGGAGTTCTGAAGACGCTTCTAAGAACACTCCCGGTTCCTGGAATGTTCGTAGGGGGTGTCCTGAGGACGCGGTCCGTATTGTTCTCTGTCAAGTTGAATGTGTCCTAAGAACACTCGCTGGTGTCCTGAAATGTTCGCAAATAAACAAGATGGAGGTGTTCTGAAGACGTTTTTGAGAACACTCCCGGTGTCCTGGAATGTTTGTAGGGGGTCTCCTGAGGACGCGGTCCGTATTGTTCTCTGTCAAGTTGAATGTGTCCTAAGAACACTCGCGGTGTCCTGAAATGTTCGCAAATAAACAAGATGGAGGTGTTCTGAAGACGTTTTTGAGAACACTCCCGGTGTCCTGGAATGTTCGTAGGGGGTGTCCTTAGGACGCTGTCCGTATTGTTCGTTGTTAAGTTGAAAGTGTTCTAAGAACTATCGCGTTGTTCTGAAATGTTCGTAGGGGGTGTCCTGAAAACGGTGTCCGTATTGTTCTCTGGCAAGTTCAAAGTGTTCTAAGAACACTCACATTGTTCGCGGACATTAAAAGTTTCCCATAGATCATAGTTGAAATGTTTGACTCTATGGATGTGATATGCTGCGGTGGTTGTTGCCAGGGCATAGAGTCTTGGGTGCATGGCCATTTGTCCATGCACCCAAGACTCTATGCCCTGGCAACAACCACTGCAGCATATCACATTCATATTTGCTTATAACTTTGGGTGAAAAACAAATGTATAAGGAACAAAGGTATTAGATACTATGGATGTGATATGCTGCTATGGTTGTCCTTATTATTGTATACTTACTGTTTGGTCTTCTTCATTTCTGTGATAAAAGAAAATAGCATGTTAGTATTAGTATTTTGTAATGACTTATTACATTGTATAAGCAATATACTTTTATTTTTTTTCGACCCTCATATTTAGTAGAGTACAAATCAGATTACTGTGCAATTTGCTCAGTTTCTGTATTTGGTGCTAAAATCATTGGGTCTGTGGGAGAAAAAAAAATCCATGTTGGATTAAAAAAAAAACTTTTTCTGTTATGCTACAGTTTATTTGTTTGTTTGTTTTCAGTGTTCACTTGTTGTTTCTGGCTAATGCTTTATACTTTGCTTTGTTGTATTTTTTTTGGAGCAGTAACAGATTCTTCATTTGTTTTGATTATAAAATTTTGGAGCAGTTAGATACTAATTGGCGTATTCTAACTGTCTATTTTTTTAATATATTTTAGTGGTTTTGATTTATCTATTTGGATATTGTTAAATTTTGGGACAGTTAGATACCAATTGGCGTATTCTAACTGTGTATTTTTTGGCCTAATTTAGTGGTATTCATTTATCTGATTAGTTGTTGTAGAATCTTTGAGCTGTTAGATAGCTTTTGGAGTAATCTAACAGTTTATATTATTTTAACACAAATTTATAATTTTGGGACAGTTAGATACCAATTGGCGTATTCTAACTTTGTATTTTTTGGTCTAATTTAGTGGTATTCATTTATCTGATTGGTTGTTGTAGAAACTTTGAGCAGTTAGATAGCTTAAGGAGTATTCTAACAGTTTATATTTTTTTAACACAAATTTATTTAAAGGTTTAAATACAGTTTATTTATCAAATTTTGGTTTTAAGGACATCAAATAAGCATTTGTAAGATTTGCTGGTAATCTCTGCTTTAGAGTAATGGTACTATCATTACATTCAAACCATCCACATTTCTTTTTTCTATATGCAGTGTAGTGCCCTGAATTGGTTGTGGCTCCTGCGTGGTAGATTATACCTATTGTTGTGAAGGTTTTCTCACCAAGTGATATTTGACCATGTGTGAATCCAGTCAGCTTGCAGTTGTTTTTGGTACCATCTGCATTGTAACGTAGAAGCATCACTATTATGTATTTACTATGTGTTTGTATTACTAACGTGGAGCGATTATCTGAATTGCAGGTAGAGCATAATCTACCATGGTTTGCATTTTGTACAAGTTGCTGAAATGGAATGGATTCACAATTTGGTATTGATATATATATGAAGCGTTCATTGGGGATTTCCTCTTGTGTCACATTGTTGCAGAGAGTGCATGTATGTTTCCACATGTATGAAATCTGAAAGATTTCATTTATAGGTATGTTTTTGTTTTCCAGTACTTGTAGTAAGTACATTAGAAATTCTTGTGGATCTTCCTGTGAGTTTACAGTGAATTTCACCATTCCAGCACAGTAGTCCAATTGTCGTCTTATTCCAAAAACACTATATGTGTTGTCAGGATTGTTTGCTGCATTTCTGTGAAGTACTAACATTTGCAAACACAATGGGTCTGTACTGTGTAAGTAAATGTTGTCAACAATTGGTGGTAATTGAAATAGAATATTCATTGCTACATTTGCATAGCAACTTACACCAACTATATTTGAGAATTTAAATGGTCCAGGTAGTTCTGTATCTAACTGCTTTTTTTGGAGTTGTTCTTCCTTCTTTAAAGAAGTACCTGGTTTACTTTCTCTAATTGATTATTTTTTGTTTGTGGTACTTGATGAAGTATTAGTTTCTTTTACTCTCTTTGGAGGATTTGCAGTGACGTCCTGTTGCATTTCTGTTTGATTTAGTTTTCTTTTACAACGTTTTAGTTTTTGTGGAACAGAATATGTGTTTAGATGGGGAGTGTATAGTGAGCGAAGTCTATTATATTCTAAAATGCAAGGAATATCAGCGTTTACTTTACTTGCATCAAAGTTGATTAGAAATAGACCGTTAAGTGTACGTAAGCGTGATAGTGCTACGTAGCTCATGCCTTCTTTAAAGACTGTGTTACCAATATCTATCATTGCTTTGTCTAGGGTAAGACCTTGTGATTTATGAATCGTGACTGCGTTTGCAAGAGTTAGAGAAAATTGTTCTCTGCGTACATACATATCTTTGAAGAGAAGGAATCCAGCTGTTGACCGTCCTATCCGTTTTACTTCTGAAAGTTTGTCAAAGAGTATATTGACAAACTGAATATTGTTGTCACGTGGGTATGTTTGAAAGCCAACAACTGTACCCAGTGCTCCATTAACTAGTCCTTGGTCCACGTCAAGGTTACGTTTAAGCATTACCCTGCAATTTAAGGATAATTTTAACATCTTTTCTAAGCCTGCTGTTTTTGAGATTGATTTTTCTAAATTATTTAGTCTTGTTGTGGCTTGGTCACACATGGGTAGTGTCATACCATGTACATCTAGTTTGTCTGTGGCGCTAATTTCCATTATTGGTTGCATTTCTTTACTTAACATTATTTCATTGAATTTGAGACAGCTTGCAAGAGTTGGCATTAAGGCCATACAATTGACATTTTAGTGGGCTAATTGTTCCATAACATCTGTAGCACCTGCATTATCGCCATAAAGTGCATTAATGTGCCGGGTTTTCAATGTTGCTTCTGCTTCTTTAGAAAGTATACCAACTCTCAAACTTTTTAAAATGTTCGCATAAGTGAGATTTGCAGATTGGCGCATGTTTTCTGTTAATTCTCTGTATTGGAAATGTTGCCAAAGATTGACATTTCCAATGCTGCCAACAGTTTTACGGCAGAGTTTGTGCCCTAATGTTTTAAAAATAGGTTCACCTTTTACTGGTGTTAATTGAAGCAGATCTCCAAAAACAATAATGAGTTTTCCTGCAAAGAGCTCTTCATAGTCTGTTTTGAGTACTTCTTGTAATCTGAGGTGAATCAAAGCTAACATCAGGTTGTAGACCATGCTCACTTCATCTATTAGTAGCATTTTCATTTGTTTCAATACTCTGCGTAATTCCATTGCAGCTTCTGCAGAAAGTTTGTAATAGTCTAATTTGTTCTGGTGTTCTACTGGTAATAGTAGTAATCGGTGTAATGTAACACCACCTATGTTGTAGGCAGCTAAACCTGTGGGGGCAGTGACAACAGCTGACAGTTTGTTGTTTGTCAATTGTTAAAGGAACTTACTAATGATTTTGATTAGGAATGTTTTGCCAGAACCAGCTTCACCACTGACGTACAGTAGTATAGGTTTATAATTATGGCAGGGACATTCTTTATTTTCATGTTTTACACCATGTGCAATTTGTTTTGTTATTTCTTGAAAAATGCTACTTTGCTCATTGTTTAGTTTTGATTGTAGTATAGTTAAGTCTTCCTTATCTTCATACTGACACATGGTGTTTTCTACTTCGATCATAGCTAATTCTGCCTCATTTTTTATTAGTGGTTCTCCCAGTGGTTCTTGGCTTCCTGTTACAGAAGGTTGACTACTGACAGGAGTATCCTTATCTAGTTGGGCTTGGAGTTCTTCTTCATGTTGCTGTTCATTGTGCAACATTGTTTTGTACTGTGTAAAGTTTACATCAGTTATAGTGCTTTCATTTGCTTTGAAAGCATCCTCATATGAGTCATAGTTATCTAGTAATTGTTCTTCTTTTCTCCATGGTTTGAAGAGTTGTAGCAGGGACATGTAATATACTTCTTTATGTTGAGGAGTCTTCAATGACAATTTGATATGATTAATTAAATTTGGTTTAGTGAGTTTAACTAAGCTGCCTTCACAGTCTGTCACTCTATATTTACCTTTTTTTTCATCAGGTTTCATATTATTTTTGTATGTGTAGTTTTGGGCTATTTAGTATAGATACGTGTTTTCCAAAGTATTACTTCTGTTTGGGTAGTATGTGTCCAATAAATTGTTTTTTAAAATGTCTTGGCTGTTGTGATCATGTTTGGCTATTGTTTCTAAATCTTCATATGATTTTAGAACTCTTTTTCTAGATTTAGCTGGACCAAGACTTAGCCATACTATATTTTCAGATTTACCATACAATGAAGTACCAGTTAAACGATCAGCTGCTTCATAAGATACACATTCTCTATGGGTGAGCATTTTTATGCCCAAGCTGTATAATTTCTGAGATACTGTTTTATCTGACAACAGGTCATTCCAGAGGGCTTGGAGCTCTGTCTTTTCTGCTTTAGTTAAGTATGCTGTGACATATCGTGCAACTGCAGTAGAATTGTCTGCAATGTACTTACTGCACATCTATGTTTGCATTCCATAAGTGGGCAATGATTGCATTATAATCATTGATATATTTTTCTTCTTCTTTTCTTTTTATGTAATATGTATTTTTAGGTGACTTACCTTTAACACTATGGCCCTCATTAGGACCCTGGCGCTAAGGGGTTTGCGCCAGCGTTAGCTGCGCCGACCCCTTACCGCCAACTACGAGTTCCCATAGCGCCATGGTCATTTTTCCGCCCGCTTTTTGCGGGCGTAAAAATCCATGGCGCTATGGGACCTCGGTGTTAATTACGCCACCGTAGTGTACGGTGGCGTAATTAACACCTTCCCCACTCCCATTGAGCCCTATGGGGCCGAAATGGGAATGGGGAAGGGTAAATGGGTCAATGGGGACTTACCGCCCCGCCGACCTCGGAATGGGGCGGTAAGTCCGCCATCCGCCATGGCGTAAAGGGACTTTGCGCCATGGCGGAAAAGTCCGCCGATGGCGGAAAAAATCCGCCAGGGTAGTAATGAGGGCCTATGTCTAACTGAAGACATGAGGTTGCTTACTTGACCTGTATTTGTAACTTGTCTAGGGAAACCAAATCGGCATTTGGTGTAGTATTTGCCTTTGTTTTTGTATTTGCGACGACTTTGTGACGGTATATTTTGGCTAAAATACTTTTCTTGGTATGCTTACTTTGCACTATATTAAAATTTGAAGAAGTAGTTTTATCTGTACTGATAGCTGATTTTCTGTTAATTGTTTTTTGGTTTGTTTTACATTTTGATAGAGGAAGTGAAGTTGCTGTACTTGAAACTTCTTGTGTTTCACTAAATGATTGTATTAGCTGTTTTGTTTCAACTTTTTTTACAAATTCTGCTAGAGATGGATGCTTATGTTGGACACCTTTATTTTCATTTGCTCTACTTTTGCGTTTCTTTCTACGGACTTGTCTTTTGGTAGGCATTCTTTAGGGTCTGTTGAAAAAAATAAAGAAGATATGGGTTGGGGTGTTCTGGAATGTATGTGTGCTGTGTGCATGAGTGTTTGAGTAAGATGATTAAGATGTATGTAATGGTGTGTGATTGTGCATTGGGAACTAAAACTAGTAGGGATAGGTATTCTTGAATTTATGTGTTACTAAACTGGGGTTCAGATGACAAAAAAAAAGTAAGCTAGTGGTGTGGAAAAGTACAAATAGTAAATCTAATGTATACAATTAAAACAGTTGTTTGTTCTATAATATGAAAATTGTAGTGGTTCAGTTGGCTAATTTGTGTGTCCAAAAATAGAAATGTGTGGGCCATTCTGGCTGTAAATCGCTGTTTAAGACATGGAAATTTTTGGACAAAATGGTACAAAATCTCTATTTTAAGAAACCAAAATAGCTCGTATTAATGTTATAGTATATTTGATTAATAATACAAATATTATGGTGATATTTTACCTACTTTTTTAAAAATTAACAGGTAACTTCTTAGTTTTTCTTTCTTCTTTGAATTCGGCTGCTTCTTTTCAGGAAACTGGTCTTCACTGCAATTGTAAAAGCTTCAAATTAGTAACTTTGTTTGTATATAGCACTGTTTTTAATTTAGATATTGATTTTTTTAATTGAAATCCTCAGTGCCTTCTGTAAAACCATTAAACTAATTTATTTACATAAGATGCATTGCATTAGTTCAGTACATATGATATGTTCTTAATGAACAAATTGTTTTGAATGACTGTAGCAAAAAAAAAATATCTTTACTATGTCTTGTGAAATTTATAATATATTAGTGAATACCACTATTTCTGTAAGTAAACTGTTCTAGGTAATAGCGCCTCAGTGTCATGTCTAATTTAAAGTAATTAAGTAAATAAATAAATAAAAACAAAAAATATGAAATTGTATAAGTATTTTTTATAAAGGTTTAAACATAGATTGTGTTTGCATGCAATTCTGTTTGAATACATGTAGTCTATATATTTCATTTAAAAAATGTTAGTTTAACATGATTTGAGTGTGTGTGTATAAAGAAAGTAAAAAGTATAAAGGTTTATAAGTGATAGTTGATTTTAGGAAATTGAAAAAAGTACAGTAAATTCATTTTACAGATTTTACAAGTTAAAAGTCTGTTTGAAAATGTGTTCATCTCATAGCTCTCAACTCACACGCTTTTGGCGGGTGTCACACGCCTTGTAAAGGGCAAACTCACCCGCCAAGCCTCCTGCACGCCCATTCATTCCAATGGGCGTCTCACCCGCCAAAAACAAAATCGGGTGATTTCACCCGCCTGTAAAACAAAAATGGTTGAGAGCTATGTCATCTACTATACAGAACATATGCATACCTGAAGTTTGTGTTCATGCATATGGATATGCATGGAGCTGCAAGTAGAAATCTTGAAGACTTGTACAGTATTTCTGGTAGATGCTGCTTGCCAATGATATGACACTTGTACTCAGAGAGATTCAGAGTACATTTGCAGTGCTGATCTATGATGATGCAGTTAGATGTAGAGGTCTTGAATGTGATTGGTGCATGGTCATGTGATTTTTGAGGTACATCCAATGAGGGAATGGCAGAGAGAGTGTAGTAGAAATGGTAGAAGGGCTGTTCATGTTAAGATATGTCCGCGGACATGGCGGTAGTTCGCGGACATCGGGAGTTACATCCGGGGATTTTTGGGTTCAGAAGTCATGCAAATGAGAATAAGCACTGAAAGGGATTGGTCAGGAAAGTTTGGTGGGTGTGTTGTGCCAGGAGAGATTTTCTCAGATACTCTTTTACTCTTTTTGCTGAGAGAAGAAAAAATAGCTATGGCTGTGTGTTTCAGAAAACAGATTGTTTGGATTTTAGGAGATTCGTGGATACATTGGTTGAAGGTGCATGCAGAAAGCTGTGGAGTAGCTGTAGATCTTGGATTCCCACATGTGGAAGTACACTGGCATGGAGTATGTGGAATGAAGTGGTTGGACTTGCTACCTCTCTGTGCTACTTTGGAGACAGAGCAACATCCAGACATAATTGTAATTCATTGTGGAGGGAACAGTTTAGGACATGTGACTGGAATTTGTTTTGCAATTTGCTATGAAAGAAGGACTTAGGAAGGTTATGGAAATGTTTCCTAATTCTCAAGTGATATTTTCACGGATTGCGCAGAGACAAATGTGGCTTCATTCTTCTTCATTTGGTCCACAAATGGAAAAAGCAAGGCGCAAAGTTAATAAGGCTGTTTGTGGCTTTCTAAGAGATTTTGGCATGTCTTCTTTTCACAATGAAAATATTATGTTTTGTAGTACATACATTTTTCGCAGAGATGGAGTCCATCTTACTTATGCTGGCAATCAGATTTTTCTGAGAAATGTACAAAATGCATTGCAACCTTTTTTGGAATTACAACAACGATTTTGAAGTAGATGTTAAGCATTTAAAATTTTTGACTTACAAACACCACCCAAAGGCTCTTTTCAGAGCCACCACTTCTTTTCAGAGAAAATTACAATGTTTGTGATGGAGTAGCAACCCAATTTTTTTAATGTTCGCGAACTGTCCGAGGACTTCGAAAAAATACAAAGAGCCCTGCTTCATTTATTTTCACTTCTATTTTTTAACTGGGAAAGGCGGCTCTGAAAAGAGCCTTATTTTTGTTTGATTTTTGTAATTTTGTATTTTTTTTGTTTTTTCAGACACGACACACTAGGAGAGGAGGGTAAAGGAGGGTAAAGGGGGGGACACCAACCACAGGGATAAGAAAGGGCGAGCTGAGAGAGGAAGATGTAGAGTGGGTTTTATTTGGGTAGTGAGCAGGTCTTCTCGTGCTCTGAGACGATAGTCTCAAAAGCACTACGAAGTCGCTCCCCCCTGCAGAGTACTGTGTCACAGTACATACATACAACTGTGACCCTCGAAAGGTAAGGGTCATCAGCATTCTGTATGGCCTGTGAGGCAGCTTGAGAAAGACGCTGTCCCACAGAGGTGGTCCTTGTGGTGACAGGATCAGAAACAGAGGATGAAGTAGAGGAAATCAACCTGCTACGTTCTTCGCAAGGTACAACCCTGCGAATAGCCCCAGAGTGAAATGACCTCAGGTGTCGCTTCATAGTAGTGGTCCCAAAGCTGTAGTTACCGTGCTT